>NC_140186.1:13423788-14623788 GCF_965226575.1 Pagrus pagrus
TTCAAATATCTTGTTTTGTTTGACCAACAGTCCCAAAGAGATGTAACTGTAAAACAGAGAGAAGAACAGCGAATCCTCACATTTGAGAACGGACCAGAAAATGTTTGGAGTATTTCCTTGAGAATTGACTCAAGTAATTATTCATCAAAATAGTTGCTGATGAATTTTCTATGGATTAGCTCATATATATCACCAGCCTCATCCTTCCAAACCAAAGCCTTTCATCTCCCACAAATCCGGACAAGTTTTCAGTTTTGTGCCTAATCTGAAACTTGTTATTTCATCATTATCTAGCTTCATGCCTTAAGTGCCCATTCTCTCGTGATCAGACGGTTCTTCCCTTTAACTAATCATTAATTTACGACAGCCTCTCGCCATTCACTTTTTGTTATAACGAGACTGTGTGTGCGTGCGACCATGCACAGCTGGCTCAGGCATCTCCGGGCTGCTCTGTTATTGTTGTAGTAAAATGGTGTTCATCCGACCATCACTCAGAGATCAAGGATCAGGCTCATGATTCTGGCTGTAGGGGCATTTCAACTTTTCTGACAGCTTGGGACGGCCAAAGACTGTGGGAAAATACTGAATACTCATATTATTTTCTACTTCTTCTTTTTTATATATTAAAGGTTTTCAAACCATTAAATAATGACATATGCCTTATGATCGACATGCTATCAAATGTATTAAATGCTCTCTCATTTGGAGTCTCGTCAGACAGAGCGCCATATGTCCACCCAGTTGAAACTGGAAATATTTAATCTGCACTGATTTCCTTACTTCTCCACCAGAAACTTGAATATCATGCCAACACAGGCTCAAGATTAATGAGTATAAGAGGGCCTCAGAGACAGTCAAAACGCAGCCACAAATCACAGAGGCCATTTTCTGCATCATTTCCCACAGACGTCCTCTACGGAAGTCACGTCCCCAGTCTTGTTTCGGCTAACACAGGGGGCTTAACGTACGTACATAAGAGGCTTACCCGTGTTCTTTTAAGAGGATATGAGACACTGAGAAAGTACAGTATCTTAATCAACTCTGATTGGATAAGAAATTCCTTGATGGAGGGGACAAATGTTTGAGCATATATGAGAGGGCTGCCTGCATAGCCAGCAGTGGCTGAGATTAATGCTACTAAATGCTAATAAACACTCAGTGTGACTTATTAATGGGTCTAATTACCTGTTGAGGAAACTATAAAATCTGTTAGTTTGATCAGCAATGGACCCGTCCTGTAAGTGTACATGCTTGCCGGTATACGCAGTGACCACAGCAGGAATCAGTGCTGTTAGAGTGCATTGTTGATGCACATATACTGGAGGATAATAGTTTCAGTGAACAGCCATTTGGATCAATAGTAGACACTGGTGGGACCGCCGGGGAATCAGTCCGTCCATCAGCTCACATCTGTAAAAGTCTATCCATCTTATTTCACTATCCCAGCCCCGGCCTGACTTAAGCTCCCATAATGAGGCTGTGCAGCTTTGGCTTTCTTTTTGTGTTCAGTCTCACTGTGGCATCTGAATGTTAGTACTGCTTCAGTGGGTGCTGGCTGGGGCCTTATGTAACACAACATTTGGGTGAGAACCAAAGAGGCATAAGTGACATTTTTGGTGAAAGTGAGTTATATATATATACATCAAATGAAAGCTCTTGACGAGCTCTTTCTGCTCTCAAAAGGGCACATGGGACTTATTTAACCAATCCAGCTTTATTAAAGGTGCAATATGTAAGATTTTAAGTACGATAAATATGTGAAAAAACAACAGATTTGATGTTACTGCCTCTATGTACATGTATGTGTTGCAAAGATATCTACTGAAGTTAGCATGCTAATCAGCTAGCCCCAACCTATCCTGGTCTAAAGCATCTGTGCTAGCAGTGTAAACACCTACATTCCCCCAGTTCACCAAGCTCCCAGTCCAAACTGCTAGCTACATGGCTAACTGAGCTAACCAGCTAACAGCAGGTATAGTCAGCAGCAGTTAGCAGTAACTCTAGCAATATGCTGACCCCTATTTCTTTTTAATTTGACAGGCGGTCCATGTTTACATATTGGACCTTTAATCAAAAACCAAAAGATCTAACACTGAACTATTTGGGGCCAGAAGGATGTAAGTGCACTTAGCTATAATATTTTTTCAATAAATTTCAACATATTCCTCATTCATTTTATTGGCATCCACATGTTTATGAAGCTTTTATATTGAATTAAATTTAACAAACAAAATCAGGACAAAGTATTGTCGTTTTTTGTTTTGCTCTCCTTGAAAGTAGATTTAATGTCAATTATGGTTCTCACCTCCTCTTCTTCTTTCTTACTAACATACATTAGTAATTAAGCACTTTTAACAGTTACAATACTAGACCGATGTATATGTCGGGCTCTACAAAGTACAAATTGTTCTTTTAGCAACTCCTGTTTAGCTCTGGAGAGAAATATCTGGCTCTCTTGCTGCTAAATGCTTCACTGTGTTCACCAGCTATTCACTAACTGTCTGTCTGCTGTTTCCTGCTCAGCAAGTGGTGTACAGTGGCTTTTCAGAGCTTTTTATCTAAAAACAGTTGCCTGCTGTGGCCCAAAAAATGCTGTGAGAGCAGCGAGAATGAACCAAAAAGTGAAGTTGCAGTTTTAAACGAGCTGTTTAACATTGTCACTTTGTTTTCACATTGTTATTATGAAAGTATTGATTAAAGCTTAAGTTACTATGCCTTTTATAAAGGCGGCAAATTAAAGCTGTTAAATAGCTCTTTATTCCAACAGTAATCACTGTTGTGGAGTGTTAGGTTGAATAAAGTAGAAGAAAGAGAGTAAAAGAGAAAAGACATTTTCTGGTATCCCTGCCCACTTTATCCAATCAGGACAGAGAACTCCATAAAGAGGCGGTCCTGCCTGCTCATGAACATGCAGAGAGCAGGATCCTCCTGTTCTGGTACCTGAACTTGCAGTTGCAGAACAGGGAAAGCTACTAACTCCAGCACTTCTGGTGAAGGTTTATACTTCAAACAGGCCAAGTGAAGAAAAACGCTTGAGGAAAAGAGGCAAAGAGAGCTGCCTCGAAAAACAAGAGAGGAGTTGTACAAGTGTGGTGATGTGGAGAGAAGGGAGGGGATGACTAACAGACCTGAAGTTAGCTGAAACGACACTTACAGCAGCTTTAAGTTCAGTGTTGCATCATGGGTTGTTGCCTTAACGTTGCTGGCTAGCAAATTGGAGCCAGCTTCAACCATTAAAAATAAAGATAGATGACATGACAGCTCCTCAAGAGAGAAGTCAAAACATTTTGACCACCCCCTGGTGGCTGGCTGCAGTAGAGGTCATGAATCCTGCCCTCTCCATGTTAGCAGATGGTTTTAATTAGTAATTTGATGCTTGAAAAAGCGAGTACAACGTCACAATCAACAGCTGAACCCTGCTCGCAATTCGACGGGGGGATGTATGGGCGGGAACTTGATATTGATCGAAGTGTAGTGTGCAGACTCTGGCTCTAAATGGTGTCATCAGCGCAGTATCGAAGCACTTGTGTCCGGGATACTTTGGCTTAAATCTTGCACAGGGGAGGAGGTAAAGACAAATTGTCCATATTTATATATGTCAGTGGTTTCAATGTATCCCTCTCCATTGTGTCTGCTACGATTAGACAGGCCCGAAAGTGAACAAAGGAGTTACCTTTAGCTCATGCAAGACTTTAGTGGAAATGAGGCGAAGCGTCTTCAAATAACATTTAGCTAAGTTACAATACTTGCAAATCTTATGTTTGAAGATGTCTATGAATCAGCCTGAGAACAGTCAGAGATCAGCTTAAGCTCGAGTCCCATGACTTACTCAGGACTATCACACTTTGACCTGCTCATGTAGGTGCTTACTGTAAAAGCCATTAGGGGCTTTCACTAAACCTCTTGGTCAGTTCATAATAGTCTATAGTAGATTGTACTGCAGCCTGTCCGGGATACATGTCAAATCTGCAGGGTTCTCATCCATGTTGACTGCTGTCACAGTGCTTGCGGTCTTTTTTCTCTTCATTTGCTTGGATGTTTAGTTTAATGATGGCATCGCCGGTGAAAATAATAATGTGGGAGTGGGAGGAGCGCAGTTTCAGGATCAGAAATACCAGCAGTGAAAACAGTTCCAATGCCGAAGCGTAGGTTGCTGTTCGTGTCACACCTCTATTACAGTCTTGGCACCTCCAGCAATATGTACAGTTGTGTACTGCTAACTGCTAGTTCGAGTTCAGTGCCGCAGCATCTCTGGGTGAAGCTTTGCATAGGACTGGCATGACTGCTGTGATGCACCTTGACTCACTCTGCTCCTCACACCTCCAAGCAAAACAAATCTTTATCAGAGAGCACAGGCACACAGGAATAAATCTCACCTGACCGTGCTGAGTTAGAGCTCCAGAGTCAGTCCTGTGAACCAAAACCGAGTGAAGCTGAGTGACATTTTGCTTGTAGCTGGCGACTTGTATTATTAATGAATGAATTCAGACCAATTTGATCAGTTGGTGTTCATCCTTTAGAGCTGAACTTTTCACAGTCACGTCATTAGTCCAGCCTGAGGGCAAGCTGATGTTTTATGCACATGGTGCAGAGTTTAGGAATTCTGTTGCAGTGACTGCAGTGTAGCCCACAGTGTGTCCACACTGATAATGTAAAGAAATCGAAATGAATAAGTCATTATCGCAACAGTGGTTATTGTGCTTCTGTGCCTCTGGTAATGTCAGCTGATCCCGATGATGTTGTTTTTCAAATGTAAGCACAGTGTAGTCAGACACTTCTGCCAAGGGACTGACCATTTATAGAAGATGTTTACAATTAGATTTGGCAGGCTCTGCTATTTGAGGTAGCTCTCAAAAGATTCGATCAGCAACGAGGATTCTGCTGGGGGAACTAATCCCTCTTTAATAAACACACAAATGGACATTCAATCTTAGTTAAATCACCAACACCATGAATACAGCACATAAGGTCCTCCTTGTTTGGGGGGGATGCAGCAATCAGTGTTGGAATGAGCATATCAGCAGAGTGGCAGTGAGGAGTGTTGTGTGTTACAGCTACATTAATATGACTGCGTTAGTAGTCAGCTGATGGCCACACAGATGGGAATAATCCATCGATTGTGAAGCACGGATTAAGAAGGGGATGCCAATCAGCTAATTCAAGTTCAGCTTCAGCGCTGTGCCTGAACTAACACTATTCTTTATTTTTGTTACAGTCATTAGTTCCTCTGGTCTTTACATTGGTGACAGTGATGTGTTTTTATGGATGCCACTACATTTCGTGCAGGACCCACCTTACTCATGATGAATGCCTAGATGGCTTTGTGGTCCTTGGAGTCCGTTAGACAATCATAGGGAGGGAGACCAGTGTCGCCCGTGCCAACAGCCGGTGCCTGTTCATTGCTTTACTGTTTAATCACACCACAGTAATACAAGAATTAGCTAGCTATTTCCTGACTGTGTTTAGTGGTTTTCTGGTGTTAATGTGCCAGTGTCTTCCTTGTGGTTGGTTTTAAAACAAACAACCAGTGATGATACAGCGTATCCTGGGCTGAAGTTTCCCCAGTAACCAGAACCTGCCCTGCAACACCTCAGCCTAGCTCAGAGACACTCGTGCAGTGAAGAGTGGCTCCGGAGGACGAATGAGCCTGAGAGGAGCAGCAGAAGACTGGAAGAGAGGCTGAAGAGGTTGTTGTGTTTACCGGGGAAACTACTGCTCATAAACCGCCGTATCAGAAATGCAAGAAAAACAAACATAACCGAAGCTCCACTTTGAGTCAACGTGGAAAATTCAACTAACAAAGGCAACCAATCAGAGGCAGAGTAGGGCAGGTGTTGCAAGAAATGCTAAAGGCTAGTAATGCTAAACTAACCAGGAATATTTGGGGCAATCATCTCCCTGCATGGAATAACCAGCGGTCTGTGAAAGCTGGGCAAAACCCTCCATATTTTGTGAAATATAAACACTGCACAAACCAAAGAGACACATTTAAACTGGAAGCTCAAGGTTGTTGAGGTTAATGTGCTTGTATGCCTATTTTAGACGTGTCAAAGGACGTTACAGAGGATGACAAACCTGCTTAGGTAAAGAATAAATGTGGAATGAATCGCAGAATGCCAAACGACTGATAGAATATTCAAGAACATAAAACACTGGGAGATTGCCTGTCGACCTGTACTTTCCCCTTTTTGAACACGATTGGTGTTAGAAAAACTTTTAATACGACTTCACGAAGACGGAGAATTCACCGAGTAGAAAGATACTTAAAAAGAAAGTGACCTTGGATAGGCTAAGTCGGAGGGGAAACCCCTTCTGGGATGGCTGAGCTTGCAGTGAGTGCGTTGAAATATTCAAATATGTGGGATTGATCTGCATAGCTCATGGTTTGATCCAGATCTTAGTGGTGCTACACTCCTTCCTCTTCTGCTCTTAGGAGGATAAAATGCTGCCGTGCTGGACGCAGCAGCACAGCAGGTACAATGGGGGTGTTTGTATGCGGAGCTGCAATAGTGTCCCATACCTCCTAATTAAAACTGCTTAGATACTGCTGTGTACACAAACTGTTAGCCAGTGACCACACACCTGTAGTGCTGAAGATTAAAAGATATAGGGAGAAGGAGAGGATGAGTACAGATGTGTGTCTGTAATGATTTTGGATGAAAGCATCTTAGAGTTAATACCTGGCTTGACATTAATATGAGAGATGTTTCCAGCTGAAGGCCGCTCGCAGGATTTTAGTAACACTATTAAGCATGTGGAAGCCTTATCAACATATTTATGTCTCTAAACTCTGATTTTGTACTTATCATTCTTGATTAGGGCTGGGCGATGGTTGTAATCAAATGGTAAATAGACTTTATTTATAAATTGTAGCTGGAGTTTTCATGCAAGATGCCTGCCAAGTAATCACTATAAACTATCTGCATGAAGAATCTGTTGGCAGGGGACAGGAAGTGTTGTGGTTTTGGATTGTAGTCCAACTAGTATTGACAAATCATGTTTAAGGTACAAGGTATTTATTTATCATTTTACAACACTAGGGTTGCAGAACAGAACTAGGTTTGAGTCATTTTATGCTACATCACAGAAAAAATTCATGAAGTGGAGGATGGTGTGAGGAGTGGGATGTTGTCTTTTAGTATCCTTTGGGCTCTGTGCAGAAATCTCACTTTGCTGATTTCACAGATGCTCTGTAGGTAGGCACCAATGATCTTCTGGGCGGTTTTAATCCGCCTGCTGCACGGCCTTCCTGTCCTGGGCCGTCCACGAAACATGCCAGTTTGTGATGTCTCCAGCCAGGATGCTTTCTATTGCTCCTCTATAAACGTTTTTAAGGATTTGGCTCCAGAATTTAGCCTTCCTAAGTTTCAGTAAGAAGTAGAGCCTTTTCTGTGCTTTTTTTTTTTTTTTTTATCAGGGTGGAGATGTGTGATGACCAAGATAGGTTCTCTGTCATGTCGATTCCTAGGGAGATAAAACTGGTCACCAGCTCCATGTAGTCAGGGGTGTGTGTCTTTGCCTCCTTTTTTCTATTTTCAGTTCTTTGGTTTTGCTGATGTTTAGCAGTGGACTGTTTATTGTGCATCACTCAGTAAGATTTTTGATTTCCTCACGATATGAACTCTTATCATTGTTTGTAATGCATTAGACCGATGACAGCCTGTGTGGAGAGCAAAAGAGGTTGCACGCATTTTCCGAAATGCAGTCTCAGAACTCTGCGATCATCTGATGATGATTTAGCTTTTATTTGCTTTTGTAAAATTTATCTGCATTCATAAAAGCTAAGAGCCGTGTCTCAACTCCAACTCCATTCTCACGTCTAAGGTTGCTAACCGGGCTGTAAATAATGACCGGTCGATGGTTGAGGAAATCTTGGCCCGGGCACCAGAAGCCCCGAAACTTGGCCATTGCCACCAGTGGCTAAATCATTCTCAGACGATAGCTGATGGGTTCAGAGATTGCTGGTGATCAGTCTCTTTCTTATTTATAGTGTCAATATATTTCAAAACATGGAAAACAAAATGAAAAATCATTCATATAAAACTGGTTGACCTCAATAACTCATTGTTAGCGTTAAGCTTTCAGCTGTATATTAAAGGTACCCCATGGAGAGTGGTCAACAAAGTTATGCTTTATTCTCATTATTTTTACATTCTGTCTTAAAATGCATTGTGTGTCTTGAGGCCTACAGTACTTAACTTGTTGAATGCATTTCCCGATAAACAATTTGCAGAGGAAGACTTTAAAACCTTCAATTCATGTTTGCTTGCTCGCAGTCTTCGTCATCGTTGCCTTTCTTGGCGCGTCGCTGCCACTGACTGATACTCAGTGGGAAAACGTTAACCATACGTGCATCGTCGTGTAAATGCGAGGGATACTAACAAAACAAGGACCTACTCATAAAAACATTGCTCCACACCATAAAAAAAACTCTCGAGTTAACTCGGTCAACTCTCGAGTGGCAAAACGCAACCAAGCAAAGAATTTTACATTTATTTTGAGATGACTTCTTTAAGATTTGTAAAGCTCCACTTTCACTCTCTGTCTTTCCCATTCATGCAGCTTCCTCACACCCACACCTCTCTACTTCTCCACTCTCGCTCTTTGTCATCACCTTTCTACATCTCTATTCTCTCAGTCTATTTGAGAAGATTCTCCTGTGACTTCCTCCTGACTTCATGCCCGGAAACCTTTTCTCTGTGAGATAGAAATGGACTGCAGGAGTTGGCAACCACTGTGGATCAGCCTCCGTCTTTAAACACCTCTTGACTTCAGGTTGCTGCAGTGTAAACATGTAAACGGAAATACGTACAGAGTCTTTAAGCCCTGATACGTTCACTCTCACTCATGACCTCGTTTTTTAAAGAACCGTGATCAAATTTAAATTCTCTTCCATTTTGGACTGACTTTAATGCCTTGTTTGGCCGTCTGAAAGCTTGCATGGGACTGACAGACAATAAAGATGAGATTGTTTCCCAGCAAAGAGCCTTTAAAAAGTGGCTTTCCATTAAAGATCTGTACATTAGGGGAACACAAGAAAGAGAACTAAAACATCCAATTAGGGTGATATTTCTGATGGCCTGTCATGTCAGTCAGTAATGTGGTCTATAGCAGAATGAAGCAGTATTCAGATCTTTACTAATGACTTTGTATCCCCATCAGCCCTGGACTTGCAGAAGTCAGAGAAAAATGAACACAGTAAATAAACATTGAGACAGTCGACAAACGATCGAAATGAGCTGCTGATTTAGACCGAAAGCAGGATGCATGAAATACTAAACACTACCCTCTGTGATATTTTGAACATAGTACCAGGTGGCTGCTCTGCAGAATCATTATGACAGAGCCTTTCTGTGCCTGTTTTGGATCCCAAAATAGTGTCGCGGCACAAAATGTGGCCTTGGGATTGTAGCAGATGTGCTTCTGATCAGCGCATGAGTGACAAAGAAGCACTGAGAGTTTCCTGCTTCCAATCCATCTGCCTTTACCGAAAGGACGTCTTGTGTGTCTGATCATTGTTCACTGTCACAGCTTGTCAGTTGGCAGTAAAAAGGTAGAAACTGCTGTATACTAGATGCAGATGGGACAGCTGGTTTGGTGGGGTGATGGTTGCTGGTTGTTACTGATTTTTATGGAAAAAGAGAAGTATCAGTCACATTTATTGCCCCCACACATCATCATCTAATGTTGGATGAACTGACTGTCAGAATCCCTCTGGGCTGATCGGAGTAGATTCAGATCACCTGTTGCACAGGGTGTGGAGACTACCTAAACAAGTACTTCTCTACTGGAAAGAAAGATAAAATGCATTAAACTGGACTTAAGACAAATGTTTTTGTAATTGGTGCTACATGATGAGAGAAAACAGAGAAAAGTGGCTGTGGTATTCTGTCTGCTCAAAAAGTAAAAAACCTACAACAACCAGAATGCGCCGCACCGGACCAACAAACACTCCCGCTGATGGGTGATATACTGCGATTTAGGTGGCGCTTGGTTTTGGCTTGAAGTCCTTTTTGAAACAGTACACATTGAGGCGGCCAGCTGGTGACAAACAATATTATACTACATCTAAACAGTACACTAAAATATGTTAAAATATGTAGATACAACAGCCCAGATGGCGGATCCTAGGGCTGTTGGCGCATTTTTGCTGGCTTGAAAGGCTGGGCTTTGGGTGCGGGCAAAAGAAGTTTAACATTGTTCATTGGAGTATACAACCAACAGTGTAGTGATACGAAACTGGTTGAAAATCGGCAAAGTTCCTTTTGCCCTCGTGGCCAGACAGGGTTTGATGATGACGTTTTGTGAAGGCTGAAGAGAGTTGGGGAGTAGCACACTCCTTCCTTTACTCTGATCTGCTGAGGCCACGTTCAGATTTCTTTGCTGTCTTTTGTTTGTTCTCACTGAGGGAAATCTTGAGCATTCTGCAGCCGAGTTGAGTGACTGATAAAAAAGTCGGCGTTCAACCTGCATCAGAGCCTTGCTTTGTGCTATTTGTGCAAGAGCTTTGCTGGCCCTCCAATAGCCCTTTGCCTGCAAGTTTCTTTTGTTGTTTATCTTCACTGAAACCCCTTTAAACCCAAGCCCCTTCAAGCACATTTCATTTTTCCCCCATTTCATTTAATTTGGGAAACTGTATAGGGAGGTAAAGGGAAGAAATATATTTCAGTTTCATTATCATTGAAGAGACGTTTGTGTGATTTGGGATTCCCAGAAAAGCTTTATTGTATTTTCATGCTTCTCGGGCTTATTTCCACCAGCGCCGCCTCAAATCAAACACAGTCTGCAGGATTAAAAGCAAAAACCTTGCTTCTGATGTGTCTGGTACTTGTGCAATGTGATTTTAACCGAGATTTTTTTAAACACACAAAATAAAAACAGAAAATGTCGAGTCTGAAACAATGAGCCCTAAATGCTGCAGATGAGGTAGATGTAGTAGATGTAGTAGAGTTCTCTGTCACTGTGTGCTGGTAGAGATACCCATAACTGTGTCTTACGCACTCGTGCACTATTCACTGATCACAATCAAACATTAAAGACAGTCCTCTGGGATGTCTCAGCTGAGCTCCACCGGCAGGATGTGACATGTGGCTACCAAACAGCCTCACTTCCTTCCCTGTCCTGCCTGCTTAAATACCTCACTTAGTAATTTTAAGCAGATGGGGAGGCCTGCTGTCTGCAGTGTAGTGACTGCATCTGTGAGATCCTCCTCCTTTAATAAGTGGGCACGGCTTGCCAGCACACTCCCTGTTCCAGCCTCACCAGACGTCTAATAACAGTCTGTGTGACTTCTGGGGATTTCCAGTGTTGAAGCCCTCTGTGAAGAACGGCCTGCATCTGTGATTTGTGATTTCACCGCCAACGTCTGTGCCCACTACTTCTCTCATTAATCACTGCTGTAGAAAGTTCTCTGGGAGACTTTGGTCCAAGCTCCAGTCTTGGATTGTTAGTTTAGTTGAGATAATTAGTTCTTGCAGTTATTATCCTTTTGGAAATTGACTTTGTGTCTGTATCAACTGTCAGACAAATACAACCACAACAGATAAGACATTACAATTACAGTCAGACATTGAACAACGCAGTGCTCCACAATAAGAACTAAGCACAACAAAATGCGAGTGACACGCAGCCAACACAACACCACAGCTGCAGAGTCCAAATGGTCCATATTAAAGCACAGACTGTGCCCACTCGTCTGCATGGGCTGCGCTTGATATGCAGACCATGTGGCATCGTACACAAATCCAAGTTCAGGGCTTGGATCTGTTTTTGAAAGGCAAATTACACCAGTGTTATTTGTTGTATGAGGAACGTTCAGTATTGAACAACACTCGACGGTGTGGATCTGGGTTTCATTTGACGGGGAAACATAATGTAGGATGAGCTCAGCAGAACTTCATGGATCCGTGAAAGGAATGCGAGAGTTGAAGTGAAGATATAAAGTCACCCATATGCAAAGTAAAAGTATTAAAGTACCTGATATCAGATGTTCGTAAGTATCAAAAATACAAATAAGAGTCAATTATACATCTATTTACATGTATGTATGCTGTATACTCCAGACTAACGTTTTACACTGGTTGCACTGGTGTGCCTTACTTTGTTGTTTAGGTCCACCCTCACAATAATATTTATTGATGCACTCAATAATACATTTTAACTTAATTTCTTAACTAATTATGTAAATGACTGTAAACAGGAATACATTTGTTCAAAGGCAAGTGACCAATGACACATTTTTGTGGGCGCATTTTGTGACCAAAATAGTGGAGTCTATGGAGTGGAGTAGATGAATTTCTATTTACACTAGGGGCATCAAGTGCTAGGTAATAAACCCATTGATGCAATGTTCTTGCAGTTGCTTGACTTCACTGAACATCTAGTAGCAAATAGAAATGACACATTTACAGTATATGATGATTTTAAATGATCGTATGAATGCAAGGTTTCCTGTTATTCTGTAACAGTTGATGTTCATGCTTTGACTGTCTTATGTTGTTTTGGTGTGCAAACATGTGACTCATCTTTTCTTCACTTTCTACTTGGGTGTTATTGAAAATATAAGGCAGCATTGAAAGCTTACAAGAAGAGTCAAAGCCTGGATAAAGAGGACACTGCTCGGATAACAGACAGTCGAGTTCCCACAGAGTATTGTCCAGCTGACCTGGTACACTTCAGACTAGAAGATGGGTGTTGCCATTAACAAGCACTCTCACTAATGGAGCCATTTCCTTTTCCCAAGTCTTCCCCCAGTCTTCCTCTGAGCATTTCAGTGTACAAGTGCAGGAGTTAGCTTTTTAACCCTTAGTCAAATACAGGTTTCATGTTACTTGACCACTAAACCTAAAGATCAATATTCCCACTTTAAGGGTTCAGACAGCAGACTGTGATGTCTGCTGTGTCCAGACAGCTGGAGAAGGAACTATTTAGAGATGGACCGTCACAAGAATGTAACAGAATGCTAATATCATGCAATTAACTTTAAGGAAGGTTTCTTGTTACTGTCGGATGAAAGTTGCATACTAATTAATGAATTTGTCTGATTTTCTTTCTTTGTTTACAACCCAGTCATGGTTCACTGCATGCCGATTTTCCACCCTTTCTGCTCAGTTGAAAGAAGAATAACAAAAAGTTTAAATCGGAGAAGTCCATAAAAGTTAAAGTAATAGAACTTTTTCGGCCTTGTTACAGGAAAATGCTAAGTATATTTGGTTGCAAGGTTGCAAAAGCACTGAAGGAGGTGATGCGGACACTCAGTGGGCAGTGCCTGCTCAGGCCCGTGACAGCTGACCAATCAGGGCAGACTGGCCTTTTTTGGGAGGGGGGCCCTAAAGAGACAGGCACTACAATGCAGCATCCAGACAGAGCGTGAATTGAAAGGAAAAAAAGTGTTTTGTAGTATGAAGTATGTATGAACCTGATCCTGAACCTTTATACTCAGTTGGGTTTTTTGCTCTGTTTCTAGGACGTTACGCAGGGGAACCATGAAAGATGAAGTGAAAAAAACAGCCGAATGTTGCCACTATGTGTGGTCGTGTGACTGAGCTGGGCTCCTCCGTTGCACATGGGATCTCTCTTCATCCTACTGACTTGCCGTAGTCGCCCAGTTTTCACCATGAGAGGATCTGTCAGGTGTTTGACCTCCGTGCCCTCATACTGGCACCACTGTTGTGCCGCGTGAGCGCCCCCACTCCTCCGGCAGTTACTGCACGGCATGGCCTCTCTGGACCTGCCATACCGCTGTCCTCGCTGCGGGGAGCACAAGCGCTTCCGAAGCCTGTCATCCTTACGTGCCCACCTGGAGTACAACCACACGTACGAGACCCTCTACGTCCTCTCCAAGTCCAACAGTGTATGTGATGCCGCTGCTCTGCTGCCACTAGTGGCTGAGGGAGCTCTCCTCACACCTGCCAACAATAACGACCCCTTCGAGCCCCTCCGGCCTTCGGCTTTAAAGGAGCGACGCTTCCCTTGCCGTGAGCTTCCTTGTGCGGACGACCTGAGTTTGACGCCGGCTAACTCCAACACAGCAGCCAGGTATATTCCCAATGTGGAGTTTCCCCTGGGGGAGATTTTCATGAAGAAAGCCATGACATCCGCAGACCCGGGTCCCCATGGAAACCCCAGCACAGCTGTAGCAGTGGCAGCTAACGTAGCGGCCAGTGCAGTGGAGGCGGCTTACGAGGAAGGCCTGGCCAGGCTGAAGGCGCGGGCGTTTGAGCGGCTGGAGCTGGATGAAAGGCTGGAGAAGCTGTCAGAGGAGGTAAATAAACAATTTAAACATATGCAGGCAACAACTTCCCGCAGTTTACTGTTAACAGTAGTAACTGGTCAGATTTTTCCTGTGTTGTGTATATCGTATTAAGGGGACCTATGTTAGGTAACTTATTTTACAAATAAAAGCTTAACCTTCTAAAAAACAGGGATCCAGCCAGGCAACATTGAGAATAAGATCAAATCAAGACACAAATTTTACTTCAAGCATAAAAAAATGCCAAACATTTGCTGGTTCCAGCTTCTTGAATGGAAGGATTTGCTGCCTTTCTTCGTCAATTATGATAGTAAAAGAAAACTCTCTGGGTTTTGGACTGTTGGTTGGATAAAAGAAGCAAAATATGTGGGTGGCTACGAAAGCATTTCAAGATCGAATCGCTGTGTATCTTCCTCCTGGTTGTCAGCTTGATTTCAGCAGGTGGGGGTTATTGCACAGTCCAGAGGCCCTGAAGGAAAACCCCCCTTTGTCTTTAACGTTAAAGTACCAGCAGCGCTCTTCCTGATGCTCTCAGTCAGCTTTGAACCCTGAGCTCAACAGCAGAGGGAAAACTAAGGAGCTTGTCACAGCCATGCATCATGTGTGATCAGTTACACTTCAAAATCTCTCCTGCATTTTCTCCAGTGGAGCTAAAATGTGAATAACATGTTGCCTGCAGAGAGAGTAGCTGCATAAATGTAATCGGGAAGTTTTTTGGTGTCCAAAATGAGTTTATAGGGAAAAATATTAATCAGGGAATGAGGAGGTTAAGACTAAGATTTAGTTCTTTGTCACGTTTGTGTACCAAAAAGTTTTCATCTAGGTCATTTCATCAGCGCTTTGAGCACTTTTCTGTCTAATTTCACATTTCTTTCCTCAAACTAATGATGCTGTAAAATGTATGCAAAACATGGAGACGTTTGCTGACGAATCTTTGCTAATCAACAGGTTAATTACTTAGTTAATGACCTCATCTGCACAACTAGACAGTTCAGTTCACAGTGGGGACTACGGTGGGACATTATGCAGCTCAAAGCACCTCTTGTCTCGTAGGTGGAGCAGAAAATAGCGGCCCGCGTAGGTCGTCTTCAGGCGGAGCTGGAGAGGAAGAGCTCTGAGCTGGAGCGGGCCAAGCAGGAGAGCGAGCGGCTGAGCCAGGAGAAACAAGACCTGGAGGACAAGGCCTCCGAGCTCTCCAGGCAGGTGGACGTCTCCGTGGAAATGTTAGCCAACCTCAAACAGGACCTGGTGAACAAGGAGGAGGAGCTCAACCACAAACAACAGTGAGTGTTATAACTGTTCCTCAGACTTCACTGTCTCTTGGTCTTATTGTTGTTTTGGTGTTAGTTTGGGGGCTTTCCTTCCTGATGGAAACAGTTTTGTTTTATTTCTGGCTTATTTTATTGAGTTTTCTCAGTTTTTTTGGTTAGAATTACTATAATGATGGTTGCTGGTGTGTTCTTCTTTGGATGATGCTTGATTTCGTCCTCATTGCCAGGCCCTACCCTGGCAGTGGACAGGATGCTATCTGTGTGGGTGAGGGTGATCTGGAGGTGCTGCATACTGTAGGTGTGAAGGGATTCTTGGTTTTTGGTGTACTGTATGTTGATGTTGTATTTGTATGTGGGCCCCAGGAAGAATAGAGGCCACCCTGGTAAACACTAATGAGGAGCTAATTAAACAAACAAATAATAGTAGGCCACACAAACACACATTGAATAGCTGGCCTGTTGGTGAGGAAATCAAGATACAGGGTGGTTTTATGGAGCTGAAATGCTTGGTTGATTAATTAGTTGCTTCTTTGGTAGATATTTAATTCAATTCTTTTATATTTATCAAGCAAAATAGCCAAAAAGTCACTGGTTGCAGCTTTTAATATGTGAGTATGTGCTTATTTTCTTCTATTTCTATTGGTGCAAAAACAATTGCACAATTAACAATAGAAAATGAGAGATATTGTTGATACAAGCAGTAAGTGCAATATCTAAATCGCAGAAGCTGCGAGTACAGATACAGATCGCTCTTATTCCTCTCTGCTACTTTCATAAAACACATTGTCATTCATACACACACTCCTCTCCTCTCCTTCACCTCTGCCTTTCTGTCGACGGTGTAATTCTCGTCCGCCTACCAGATGTGGCCAACATCTGTCCCGCTGCTGTCTCCATACACCAGTGCCCTCCAGGGCTGGTTAGCTGCTCGCGCTGAATGGAGAGTCGGACAGCAGCAGCTGGGGCGGGCCGCCTCTCCGTCAGGCCGGTCCCTCTATAAAGCTGCCATGTTGCTTCATGAACTAGTTAAAACCTGGGCTGCTGTAAATAGAAGGAGCGCTTGGATATAAATCAGTGTGGTGATGCGAGTTATTGCTGGCTCTGAGATTTGGAGCTCTCCCACAGCATGGCACGAAGACTGACCAGGCTTTGTTTTTCAGGCTTTTATTGAAATTAATCCCAGGGTAATTTATCGTGAGCTCCAAACGCTGACGCTATATTTAGCTTGACAGGCTGGAAACAACCCATGAGATATATTATTTTCTCTGCAGATAAGTCAAAATGGTTAAATTTCTATGAAAAAAAAAATCCACCAATGTCAGAGAGTTTTGTAGTTTTTTATTCATGATTAATTGCAAGTTTTAAAGAGGCAAGTCAATAACAATTTATTGTGGAAAAAAGGCTCTGGAAATGAATGTGAAACAGGTTATTTTGTTGGTTGAAGCATCTAATTTTGTTCTCAGAAAGTCTGAGAAAGGTGTCAGGTGGAGGCAGTGTTTGCGCAGATTGAGTCTTTTCAAGCTTTTGCAACCACAAACACGAGCTCTTTGCTCGTTTGCTTTGTTAAAGAGATCAACAAGCATCGATAAGTGTCGTTCAAGGCTCATATTAAAGTCAGCCGGTGTCTGTGCCGCGTCTGTATCTGACAGGACAGCCAGCGACGTCTTTCTATCTTCCTCAAGGTTTTTATCTCTTCTCTTCGGTTTCTTTATCAGGCCCGAGTGTCAACAGTAGGTCAGAGACAGAAAGGCGCCTCCCGAGGCCTCTAATCTCAACACACAACCGCACATATCACTGCTCTGTATGTGCCTGTGTGTTTGTGTGAATGTGCCAGGCACCAACAAATGTCACAAAGTTAATTTGAATATCTATGTAATGGGTGGGTTGACAGGAAAGGGGTGAGAGAGAGAGAGGGGGGTGACATGCAGCAAAGGGCCACAGGTCGGATACAAACCCCGGGCTGCTGTGGCGAGGACACAGCCTCTGTACATGGGGAGAACAGTGAACTGAACAACTGCGGCGCCCCCATTTAATTGCTTTTTAGTTGTTAACACATCGGTCGTACTGTACTTTGGGTTGGAGGATGTCTTTTGCGGCAGATGTGAAAATCCCTACTGATCTTTCTGCGGTTTTCAGCTGACGCGTGGTCGATGTTCCCAGTCGAGTCCTTGCTTCCGGTCTGGTGTTCACAGAAAGTTCCTGTTGTCGGTTTCAAAGGTTTTTATCATTCCTCACAGTGAAGTGCTTATTTGTCCGCAAGATTTTACATTTCTAATCTCTTAAAATGGAGAAAATAAAACAGTTGCAACTATTTTAATCACGCGTACACCCAAAAATGTGTCAACATTACCACTGATTGCACCAGTGCCCCTGAGATTTAAAGATTTATTTTTTAAACATTTGAGATTATCACAGGTTCTTGTTGCATCTTTCATCTTTAAATGAAGAAAAACATGTTTTTCACCTTTTTTACTATTCACAATCATTTAAATAACGTGTTAAGAAATACGTTAAAATGTATTAATGGGTGCACTTAAATCAAAACGTCAGGCACAGCAGTCCAACATGGAAAAAAAACAGACGTTAAAAAACAGTGCAGAGAAATCAATCTGATCCCGTGCAGATTAATTTTTACCAAGAATAAATGTTCGTATAAAGGATTTAAAAAAGTAATCGGGAATCAAAATCGTCGTCTATGAATGAATTGATCAGTAGACTAATTGTGTTTCAGTGCTCCTGAGATATTGTGTTTATTGCAGTTTATTTATTTATATTTCTTATGTCTGTGTCATGCCAAACATCTGCCACATCCCACGTGGGATTACAAGAAACCGCAAACAGCCAGGTGATACATAAAGAAAAAGATTGCCACATAATGAAGCACATCTTTATCCTTCTTTTAAATAGCATATTTGACATAACAAACTCCAAATGAAAAGAACTGCAACACGCCTACAGTTTATCCTGATTCAGTGTTTCCTCTGTAATTGTTTTGTAGCAGTGGTGGCGGGTAAGATTTTGGTATTTTGTCCTGCATCTACCCGTCTTTGATCATGATTACAGAGCTACATCTATGCACTGGGCCCTGTGATTGTTATATATACTATAATATCCAGTTTTCCATTTGATCTAGCTGTCGTGGTAATATTCTTAGGAAACACTGTGATGAAGAGTCTCATTTTCCAGGCTTTCTCCCAAGTAACAGACTAATCTAAATTTTTTATATGTGAACAGCTTACAGCAATGTTTGTGCATCACCCATATTTACAAAATCAGCATCACTAAACAAAGCATTGCACAGATCTCCTTCAAAAATAGAAACACTCTTCTTCTGTGTCGGTCAAACAGCTTGCTGTGATCCAGTAAATGTGTAAATGCACAGTAGTTCATCTGGGTCATTGCAGGTGTCTCTTTGTGTTGGTTAACATACAAACATGGACATTACAAAATGACTTTATATTTCCATTTCTATAGCCTGTTAGGCAGTTAAACTTGCATTAGAGGTTCACTCGGCTGATCTTGAGATAGTGCGGCATAAAACAGTGTTTCATTGGGTTGAAGGAGCAGAAGACAAGTGTCCTTTTCTCCTATTCAGTCCCTCCTCTTTGTTGTAAAGGTTACAGTAGCTGTGGTGGTCATGTTCCCCAAACCTGGCAGCATCATGCCGGGAAGGTCACTCTCACACTGATACTCTGAAAATCCCTGCCTGGGCTGTGTGACTCCGAGATATGCCAGCAGCCTGGTCTCTCCCTCACACACACACACACACACACACACACACACACACACACACACACACACACACACACACACACTGGCAGTCAAACAGTAAGCTTATTCAGACTCTGAAATACAGAGTCAGTCTGAGGTGGAAAAAGAACATCACAGTCGGTGAATGTTCAGCAGGGTTGATGACTAAGCAGTTGTTAACAGACACAGAGCAGCTTATTGGCTCCAACATGGCTGCCTAATAACCTCAGCTGACTTTAAAAAAAAACCCTTTGATACTCAGGAGCCACTTCGGAGAGACAGGCGTCACGTCGCACATCAGTGGTGTCAAATGATAAAGACGAGAGTCGCCTCACTGTGAGAACTGGAGGAAGCTCCTACGAAGGGGCGTCTGCTGCAGCAGTGCTATGCATGAAAATATCGCAGCAACCTAATGACTTATTCTGCGCTCACAAAAACGCTCTAAATAATTGTGAATAGCATCGAACGCCTCAGGTAAAACCGGTCGTTGTCCTAATCTCAGTGTGCAGTTTAGTTCGTGGCAAAATTAATTCACAGGCAACAATACACGTCGCATGCTCCGTGACAGTCGCTGGAAATACATAATGATAAACATCACACTCCACTGTCGCAGTCAAAACTGAATGAATCAGAGTTCCTCAAGCGTGGATGTTAAGTGGTTTTAATAGCAGCTGGAATAAATGAGAGCAGCTGTAATCAGCAGAAAACTGGAGCCAGAGGGGAAAATGAAAAATTGGTGGGTCGGTTATCTTCGTCATTTCAGGGCGCTGCAGATTCACTCACGCTAGAAAAACAGCCTCATTTTGTGTCTGTCTCCGAAATATGTTGAATACCGTCGTAATCTTTCCAGGCATTAATGATCGCTCGATGACATACAGAAAAGGTTTATTAAGAAGCTTTGAAATTATTACAATTACATTGTCTTATTATTGTTTTAGTAGATCACTCTGAAGAGCTATTTCTAATTAACTTCTAATATTGCAGCTCAGTTTGTGATCTCTTTCGTACATGGACACGATGGCTGGCCTCATTGAGTGCTCCTGCAGGAGGACGTATCAGCGTGTGCTCCAGCGGCAGCCAGATTATCAGCTGCTGGTCTTTTAATACTTAATTGTTTCTCTCCTCGTGGGAAAAGCTAGTATGAGACAGTATCGTTTACACCTGGGCAGTATTTGCAATTCAGCTCTCCGTTCCTGAAACAAGTTAGAGCTAAAACTAGGACTGCTCAGTATGGCAAACAAACATATTGCGATTATTTTGACAGATATCACGATGAGCAGGAATGATCACTTTTGTGTCGTGATTTTCGTTTCCACTGAAAAAAACTATTAAAATCATGATGTGACGTTTTTGATTTTGTGACAATTAACTTATTAATTAATTATTCAAATTTTTTTTTTTTATTCCTCCATGCCAACGATAGCCGTAGCCGGAATGATTTACACTAAAGCTGACTATATATATATACATATATAACAGACTATTAAAGTCTCATTCATTTAAGTGAAGTGAAGTCACTTTGTCAGATTTTACAGTGTAGGGTTGTTGTACATCCGTCCATATGTCTGTACATCCTATTGTCATGAACTGGATATCTCAGAGATGCATTGAGGGAAACGTTCACATCGACTCAAGGACAAGGTCAAAGGTCACTGTGACCTCTCAAAACACATTTTTGGGCATTACTCAGCAATTCACATGATTCACATTTTCTGCAATATTTCTGCAAAAGAAAAATTAAGAGATTTTATTTAAGCAAAAGGGACAAACATGTCAGTTATGTTGATTTGCTGTTTTTCTTAGTTTTTAGGACATTTTGTTGAGTTCGCTTTCATCATTTTCTGACATTTTAGAGATCAAACCAAACCAACTAACTGAGAATAATCTGCAAGTAACAGATGATTTCAGTAATTGTTAGTTGTGGATCTAAAACAAACACTGTCTTTGTGACGCTTACAGTGTTCCTTTTTTGTTGAGAGAGGTGATTATTATGGTAATTTAGCAGCCGTACATTTTGGTATTGTTTTGTCGGATTGTATAATATTGTGATTTGTATTGTAACCACATCAGATGGGTTACTGTACAAACAGGGGAGGGACTGCAGCACAGAGTGAAGGTGTTCACGATCTCTGTGTATAAAAGGGTACAGAGAGAAAACTCCTGTCAGGTTTGCATATCTTATTCAGCGCACACACACAGTTGCTGCAGTGGGCCTCAGCCCTGAGGCTTGATTTATTCCTACAACCAGATATGATAAAGTAAGAGCGCCCTGTGCAGCATGAGAAGCTGAAGGCTCTAAAGGCACCCCAGAACATGGGGGAGTTTTGCTATTTGCCGTCACCGTGTCTCCCTCCCTCAAAAAACAAGCTCGTTTTTCACCGAGCAGCAGTCGAGAATGCAAAGTGAAGCTGTCAGTGCAGAGAAGGAGCTCTGCCTCATTAACGCCAGTGTCTGAGAGAGGGGAGCTCGTACTATCAGCATGCCAAGACTTCTGAGGGCTTTCAAATGAAAAGAAAGTAATAACGTGACCTGCAATGCATCTAAGAATGTGGAGGGATTGGATTTGAAATTTACTTTGACACCAGCAATAAAAAAGGACGTAATCAAGTTAACTTGCAGTGAGTCAAAGCATAAGACAGTAAGAGTATTATTAGTCCAGACCCTGAAGGAAGGGATCTCATGTACGCCAGGCAATTGTTTGAATGACAGTCAAACATTGCAGGACTGATACTTCGAAGAAGGCATTGTTCAGAAATCATGTGAAATATCCATAAACAGAAAATGTCCTTGAATTCTTCACAGTTATTTACTTGACACCTGGGTTGGAGTTACGTGGGAGCCAATGGGAGCTGAGCTCACATAAGGAGGTGGCTGAGCTCCCATGACAGCAGTAAAATAATACATACGTGGGCGTCGCTAATACATTACCGACAACCACAGATAATGCATTTTCAATTTAATGAGTGTTATTCACATTCATGATATAAATAGGTTAAAAGAAACATGTTTTCCAGAGAAACTCCACGCTGCAATCTCTCAGGAAAGACAGTGACAGTAACCATGTAATGAGTAGTGATGTCTCTCTCTCTCTCTCTCTCTCTCTCTCTCTCTCTCTCTCTCTCTCTGGGGTGTGTGCTGTCATACCTTTTTTATATCTAAATTAAAACACTGTTGCTAGATATTAAAGTACAATTTAGTTTCGTAAACCGCACAGTGAACTACATCGTCTCGCTCAATATATGTCACCAAGACACAACATGGTAGAGGAAAAAGTATGAAAAAGGTAAAAATTCACAACAATTGCATGTAAGCTAGCTAGCTACTGTTCAGGACTGGATTTACAAGGTTTCTGTTATTGATTTTGGTGAGTGTTAAAGGACCTATTTGTCATAAAAAAAATATTTTAGAGTCTCACTCATCAAAAACTGACGCTTTGGGACGGTAGCCGACCCGTCCTACCATCCCAAAGACTCAGTTTTTGACAAGCTGGGAAACCGAGAGCGTCATTATTTGACGAGTTGGGAATGAGACTCAAAAACAAACTTTTCTTACAAATAGGACCTTTAAATGAGACGTCACTAACAGTACGTTAATGTTGGGCGGGTTGTCTTTCTCATCACATACTTTCACAGTCTTATATTTCAACAGTTTTAAGACAAACTGCGACTTTGTCAAGTTGAAAGATGATCTTTTAATTTGGCAGATATGTGTAATTCATGGCACAACTCAAACAGTGATGATCAAACGGTCTCTAGCCTCTAAATGAGGTCCTGTGTGGAACAGGAGAGACTTCCCCTGTCTATTAAGGCTCTGATATACAACGTAGAGCTTTAATAAGACGAGCTTGGAGGGAATTATGCTGTATGTTTACCAAACGTACATACGTAGACTGCATTCAGATTTCCATCAGCGATTTGAAGTGGCTTATAACAAGAAAGGGTTCTGCATGAAATTAGAAAACCCACATTGTGCATGGCTGTTAGCCCTCAGTGAGAGCAGGATTTATGAGCGGGGGGCTGCTCATGAAGCTGACGTGTGTGTCCTTGAGACTGGATGAAGCGCTTTGAACACAAAGGAAACAGGAAGGATGCTGCAACCACTCTGTCAGTGAGTGGGCACGTCGCTCTTCTTCCTCATTTTGTTAAGGCTGACAAGAAAGGTTGAAGTAACCGTTGCGTGTTAGCAGATGGACTAATAGGAGTGTAAGATGCTTGAAAGACGCACTGGGCTTTAGTTTAAGTATGTGTGTGGTTCTTCAGGGGGAACGTGATATTGAGACAATGCTGTTATGAAATTTCTTCTTTCTTTGCGAGCTGTCAAGCTGTCATAGAGCTGAACGAGTGCTGCTGGTATGTATAGGATGAAACGCCCGAACGCCTTACAAAAGTCTACAAGAGAGCTGAAACGTTTAGTCGAGTCATCTAGTAAGAAAGTTGATGGTAAGAAACATTTTGATTTAAAAGATGTGCTGCTTTAATCAGTTGTAGATCGCTGTGAGCCGATTATCTCACTGTTGTTTGGACAAAGTGAGCTATCTGAAGACGTCACTGTGAGCTCGGGGAGTTTGTGATGATGACATTCTTCTCTATTTTCTGACACTGAATAGATTTAGCGACTAATTGACTCCCTCCTCCACACTCCAGTTACATATCTGTTATTTTTCAGCTGTATTCACCTGTTTTCATAACATTAAGATGCATGCTAGTTTTTGATAGCATTCCACAACTAAGAATATGACAATATCCTGAATTTGATATAATGAAGTAAACAGCCTTTTCGATTTGGTTATTCTGAATTTACTCTGATTAAATGCACAGTATGTAATATCTGCCAGTGGAGGTCTTTAAATCCAAACAAAACAAAAGATGTAAATAGCGCGAGGTCATGGGAGTTGTTGTCGTCGATGTTAAACTACCACCATCGTAACTGAAATCTATATGTGACTCAGCATAAATGTTCAAACTGGATGTTTCTTTATATCACAACTTTATGTTGTCTAGGTTGAAGTTCCAATTTCTCTTTGGTCACAACACTGCGCTTACGCTCCTTTTAGCTTTAGGCACAAAAGCACGTGGTTAGGGTTGGAAATACGTCATGGTGTGGCTTAAAATACCGGTTTTGATCGCCATGCTCATGGATGAAGATGGTCAGACTCAACCGGTCTTCAGGCCACAAAAAACATATATATATCTCCGTGGCTCCTTAAAAAAATACCCGGTTTTGTCACTACAAACACCGCTGGAAATGTCTGCAGCTCCCTTTAAAAAACACCCAGTTTTGTCAGTTTTGTCAGTTTTGTCGCCACTAAAACGGCCAGAAATGTCTCCAGTTGTCCTTAAAAATATCCGCTGGTGTGACTCCAACTCTGGCAGCCTCGTCATCACCTTCCCCTCCACCTCCTGCCGTACCATGTTTGGAACACATATCAACCTTTGACGTTATCGTGGTTTGCAGAAACGTTAACTGCTAACATAATATCCTGGCGACTGAGCTGCGCAACGCAGATGAAGGGAGTGGAAACAATGAAAGAGAGGCTGTGTTTGTTAATCGGAGTACGCACGGCTGCGTGTAAACAGGAATATTAGTGGATAGTGAAATATCCAGTTTCATTGAAACAGCTTAGTAGGAATATTGTCCTCCTGCATGTAGTCACTGTCATCATTTGCAAACAAGCATTTGAGGACAGATTAATTCTGACTATAATGAATCCATTTCTGTCATGTTTGTTGAGATGTTCTACATCATCGCCTGTTGTATCTCCGGATGACTCAACCATCTGTGATTTGTCATTGGAGTTTAGATTTTCAGTGTTGAGCCACAATAAAATATTTACTTTCCCCTGATTGATCGGAGCCTAAACCTGGATTAGTGGTTTCTTGGGAAACCAGTCTTTTTTTTTTTTTTTCCCTGAGAGCCTTTGAAAACAGAACATTTCAGCCTGCATCTCTTTCATCATCCCTTTTCTCTCACCCTTTCATCCCTCTCTGTGTCACATCTCCTCATGTAGCCATACCCCCCTCCACACACCTCCTCGCGCTGCCTTTCTCTCTGTGTGTCTAAAGCATACAAATGCGTGACATTATGACATGATGGCACAATGTAGCCGACTGAATGTGTCGGAAAAGAAAGAAAACACTATTTTATCGAGGCGTCAAAACAGAACGACACACGGGCAGCTGTCCTTTGTTGCGGCGGAGAAAGCTCGCATTCATGCAGCAGCCTCGTCTTCTTCTAACGGGCCTTTCAGTCAATCATCTCTGCTCTTTAATATTAATGAGGCATAATTTTGGATAAATGGCCAGAGATGATGACAACTGTGAAAGGAGGCTGACCAGTGATTGTAATTAACATTTAAACAGAATCCTTCAGAAGATCATCCCTTATTAATCATGTCTGACACAGCTGGATGTCTTTGCTAGACTATTTGTTATGGCTGTTAAGTGGCAGGGAAATGAAACGTACTTGTCTTGTTCATTATTTCTCTGAGCACATGCAGTAACATTGGGCAATTATCGGGCCTGTTTTCATTCATTTGAACAAAAAAATAAATGTTGCTTTGACGTTTGTTGCGAGCTCTCAAGGCCTACATTTATCAAGACTGGACAGGAAGGCTTCAGATTTAAAATACATCAGGCAGACAAGCCACTCGTTCCAGTCTCGCGGCTGAAAGAAAAGAAGATCAGGACCTGTGTCTGTTGTTGGGTGCTGACCTTATTCTTTTTAATCAGTGGTATCGATTGTATCTCAGCTGTTGTGTGTTAGTACAACAGCTTAGCTCTTGTATGTAATTCAATACACTCGGATCAATTGGAAATGTGTAACAATATGAAGATTGGAGATAGGACAAGATCCTCTGGGAGTCTAGAAGCTGGCGGTGGTGGAGTGAAGCCAGCAGGCTCCTGAACATTGTGGAGGGTTGGAATTACGATTATATTTAAACCTGTAATAACTGATTATGTGGACTTTTCTTTAGGCCTACACATCCAGCTGAGCAACATTATCGTTCATTCATTTGCCTCCTGACGATTTCAAGTCCGACGTTCACTTTCTACTTTTACCTCGACCTTTGGTCTCCACCAGCACCTGAGGGAAATATCTGGCTCTGTTCGCCAGCTAAGTTTATCTGTCTGCTGTTTAGGCGGTGTACGGGGGGATTCGGAGTTGCATTCTGCAGGCAAAGAGACTGTGAAAGCGGTGAGATAAGCCAAACCAGTAAAACTTGTGGGCTGGACAGCTAAATGATGAGCTCTGTAAACTCGAGGCGAGCTGCAGATTTCAGTTGCACTTGTTATTTGATGCATTGTTACCACAAGAATATCAGTCAGAGCGGCTTTAAAGCCCATCGGTCAGTGTTTCTGTCTAATGGTCAACGCTCTTTCTCAAACAGAGAATAGAGCTGTGGCTAATAGTCATCGATAAACATTACTGGCATAGATTAGCAATAGCATCGATATTAGCACGGACAAGCAGCATGAATATTAGCATGGATAGTGAAAGCTGTCACTCAAACAGAAGTTCTTCTTGTGCATTGAGGAGCTGCAGAGTTTATTCATGGTCAAACTGTAACCTGTGATGTACATTTACAGCCACTAGACAACCTCTCTGCTAAACTGTCCCTTCTGCTCCGGTTGCTAACACCAGTCTGCTCCGACCACAATCACCCAAGCTCACAAAAATATGAGCTGTTTTCCGGTTTGATTTTGTGGATTATACCCTTGTGTGTCCGAGGATGATGAAAGTCAAGTTTGGAGAATTAATGAGTGTGAAATGTTCTTTATCCAATCATAGTGATCATAGTGGCATTAAAGGGTTTGGCATGAGGAACAACGTCACCTGACTTCACCTGAAAGGAAAAAACATACCGCTTCCCGTAGAGATGTGAGAGTCGCATCAATCTTCTCACGTAACTCTCAGCAAGAAAGGACTAACAACCTGCATGTTCATCCCCCAGAAAAAAGATGGCCGTCTGCCTTTTTTCGAGCTCCCCCAGCGTCCGGGTAAACACGCGGGCATGTTTGTCACCTTGAGGCTTTATTTCTGTGGTGTCGGAGTGAGTCACGCTGTCAGAGCGAGGTGTGTGTGCGTACATCTGAGAGTGTGCGCTGAAATTAGGATTGACAACAGGAAGCAGCCACATCCCATTTCTCTCTCCTCCTCTTGTCAAACCTCCTGTGCTTTCTGCTTCCACATGACTGCAGATTTTCTGTTTGCTGTCTGTTGCTTTAGCCTCTGCAGTGTTTTCTGCTCACAGCCATCCTCTCCTCTTCATCATCTTCACTCCTCTGTTTTTCTTCTCTTTATTTCTGCTTCCACCCTTTTCTCCTCGCACGTCTCTCGGGATCTGGCGAAGATATTGTTTTCCCCTTCTCTCCCCCTCTGCCCACCCTCAAACACATCGATAACAGGCTCTCAGTCATATTCCTGATTCTGTTCCTTCGGCTGCCAGGCGGCGTGGTGCATCGGTGCATTTTTCTTCCTTGCACAGAGGAAGAGACGGAGAGGCTTTCCTGTGTTGCTTCCAACATGTTCCGCCTCATGGGGTCTGTCTCCTGTAACAACGAAAATCTGATACTGTTGAATAATTAACTTTGACAAGTTACAGATGCAGCACAATTTGCATGCCAAAGCACAAATGGCCTAATGTACAGTACAGCTCAGCTATCTCTATTAATAGCAGTTGTGAGGCAGCTATATGTCATTATACTGGAGGCTGAACTAAAAACAGCGAATTGACGCAAATAATGAGAGCAAAACTTCCGCTTCACGCTGCGCAGTCATGCATCACTTGCAGCTTCAATCATTAAATTAAAACAGATGATACTTTGCCTTGTTAATTGTGCACCGTAATGAGATGCATCACATACAGAAGGATGAATAAATGGTATAATCTGCTGTTGGCTAATGCTAGTTTTTTTGACATGAGCGCTTCAGCCTTCCTTCATATTCAGCGTGTCCTCTGATGTGCATGTTCTCACAGTCCTCAACTCACCAAAAAGTGCCAAGAAACGGTCGTGTGATTGGACAGCGGCAGGGTCAGATTTGTAATCCATGCAAACCTGCGTCAGGTTTGATGTTGACTTCGATCTTTGAGCGAATTCTCCATGTTAATCTGCTTATTTCTGAAATCTAGTCCTGTATATATCAAAGAATCATTTTAAAGGTGCACTACGTAGCTTTGGAAAATAAATTGTAATCAGAAGAAGATCATTGACTGATTTGTTTCACGCCCCAGACAATCTTAATAAACAAACTCTGTTTGTTTTCATGACTGAATAAGCTGAATAAACAAACTGAACTTAAAGGAAAACACAGTTTAATACTGTTTTACTGTGTTTATGTTTGGCGGACCCTGCCACCTCTCTAACTTCAAACAGCGTTCTGGGGACCTTATTACAGCTTGTTTATTCAGTTATGGAAAAACTAAATATTTCTGAGTTTGTATTATAACCTCATTAATGTTGTTAATATTTAAATTCTGGGTTTGAATTTCCTCTCCAAAAACTACATAGTGCTCCTTTAAGGGAAAAAAAAACATAATCATGAATATTATATCCCATTTCTGTCCATAAATCCTACACATTGGATCCTTAACAATGGATCACATTACTGTTTGTAATGCGAAGCGGGTCTGTCATAGTAAGAAGAAGAATTATCACCCAACACTTCAGCTGTATGAAGCGTTTTAGCATCTTGATAAACGACCCCGGACTCTACTGTTTTGGTTCAGTTTCACAGCTCTCATCAGCATCATTTCCGCCCACTGCACACTGCACACACACAGCACAAAAAGGCAGACACACAAAGTCAGTGACTAGCAGGTGAATGCAGTGAGTATAGTTTGATGAGGATGAGATGGATGGAAGAGCTCGGAGCTGAGACAGCAAACACACGGTGCACAGTAAAAGGCCTCTCTCAGTTACCTTTCACCCTGTTGAATGCGACCTGGAGAACAAAGTGGAGCTTTTAAGAGCTAAAGAGCCAGATATTTCCCTCAGGAGTTGGTAGACACCAAAAAGAGCTAAAAAGAAAGGGTGAATACTGGACGAAAGTTAATCAGGTGGCCAGAAATACAACTTCAAAACAACGATAGTGCTGCTCTGTGACTGCTGCATGTCTAACGAGCAATTTATGGGGCTTTTCCAACTCAAAGCATGCAACGCTCATTTGCGTTTTCCGCCTCCAAGCGGTCTGTGGTGGCTTCTCGTAACTGCAGCCAACCCGTCAAGACCGCCCCAAACACGCCTGTACGACTAGACTCCACTCACATCTGTGCAGGAGACCACAGAGAAAGATCTCAGTACTCTGAAAGCTTCTCTAGCTTCTCTCCTTCGTCCCTGTTTGAACTTTCAGGTCTGTTTTGTTTTACTGTTTCATCGTGTTCGCTGTAAAGGAGACAGGAGTTCTGTTACTGCTGATGAAAACCCAACTTTTCCTTATTTTGCTGCTTCATAATGAAAGCTAAAAAAATGACTTTTGTTGTGAGGAATTTATAGAAAATGAACCCTGATATTTTGGATATTTATGATATTTACTGGCATTGCATTAAGTCTGACTTTCATAGTGTAGTGAAATGTATTACTCTCTTCTTATATGATTTTATCTACCAGTTTGAAATGCGCTTTATGAGGAAATGTATGTACTTTGTGCTTCTGTAGTACTGTGACTGGATCAGCCAGGCTTTGTCTTCTGATGTTAGCATTTTTGGATGTCATAATCTTATGCTAACGTAAGTTTATAGTTGTGAACAGAGGAATTGTCGTGGCTATTACCTGCTATTGCTGATTTTTTGAGGCATATCTATTGGGGAATGTGACCTTGTTGGATTCTCTGCTGATCAGCTCCTGATTAAAGAAACACTTGTTGGCCTTTAAGCACAGATCGAATCTGATGAAGCAACATGCGGAAAGCGTAGTTTGCCCCTCGTTGTTTTTAATGTAATTGTTAATAAAATAGTGTCGATCGTATCCTGGTGTGTGCTGGAATATTGATTTTGGTCCAAAGAAAATGAAACGTGTTTCTCACTGAATTAGCCGAGCTTTGTGAGTGCAGTTTATTCCCTAACACTGCAGGGAGGAAGAGTCTCAAGTCGACAAGCCCCATAAAAGGTGATGTCAGTGTTGTTTTTGCTGCCCTCAAGTGGCAAAAAAACACCAGGTTTAAAGGCTGGACAGAGCTGTGTGAGGACAGAGGCGGCATTAGAGAGATAAAGTTCACCTGCATCTCATCGTGGCAGCTGTCAGTAAGGTAATCACTAACATTTGACACTGACATTATTTTTGGGTTTAACTTGTTCCTTGTGGCTAATTTGACTCCCATCATTCCAGAGGCCGCTCGTTGTCACTGGACCGCTTATATAATTCATAATCCAGGCTTAAACTGTTGAGTTAATATGATATGACTAATCATGTTCGAATGTTTGGGAATTTCTATCACCAGACAATCAGATGACACTGAGCAAAATCACTGCAGGGAACGCGGGAAATATGCTGCGCGCCGAGCAGCCTGCAGACAACTCCTAACACAGTCTGAATTCCTGGTTTGTTTGCCTCTGCATCTGAGTAACACACTGTCCCTTATAAATGACGGGAACTTGGCCCTGCTGTGCCTGCGGTTGTAAAAATATCCAGCTGCTCTCTCACCCTCTATCCCTCTCTCTCTCTCTCCCTCTCTCTTGTGTTTTTATAGTGTATTTATCTCTGTCACTAACCCTTGGTGTGTCATCTCCATGCAGAAAGCACAGAGAGGTATTAAAAAAATGTTCCCTGAAGTCAAAAGGATCATTTATTTATTAAACAACTGCAGATGTCAGTCCTCGCCACAAGCGAGGTTCATCAGGTCCACAGTTTTCCCCCTGATTAGACGGATTAACAAAAAAGCGATAAGAGATTACACTCATGAGTTTGAAGAATGTCTCATCAATATTGCCTTTCCCCTCTCTGCCCCTCAGGGAAGTGGCCCAGATCGACCAGTTCCTTCAGGAGACGGCGGCGCGTGAAGCCAATGCCAAAGTGCGGCTGCAGCAGTTCATCGAGGAGCTGCTGGACCGAGCGGACCGCGCCGAGAAACAGCTGCAGATCATCAGCAGCTGCGGCACCACGCCGAATGGCAGCCTGGGACGCTGCAGCCTCCAGGCCTCAAAGGGCAACGGACGCCAGGTGAGGGTATCGTGACTTGCATAATCTGCTGCATGCATGTTGCAGAGCACGCTGCAGCATTCATTATGCAATAGTGTGTTTCTTGTGTTTTCAGATTCTCCTTGACAACAAAGCATCAGCCACACATAACGACGTCTTCCCACATACTTTTATCAAAATGTAAAATTAGTTGACTGACTGGTATATCATTATAACACTGTGATTCTTTCATCGGCATTTTTGAATTTCTGTTTTTACCATGCAAGACTCCACTTCAAGGTCCAAAGTGCTGCTTCCAGCCTTCAAACAGTCCTTGACACAGCAGCTTTTCGCTTATGAATAGTGCATAAGCATTGATTGTATCGAGCAACGTCCCTGTAAAGCACCACGGGGCAAACCCATAATAGACTTTAAGATCCCGGAGACGACAAGTCGGCTCTTCTTCACGCAGCTTAAGAGCAGCAACTGTTGAGGACGTTCCCAGGTGAAATTCAATAAACTCGAATCGCTTGAAAAACTAAACGCACACAAGACGAGAGGACGACTGGATGAGGGATAATGAAACGGTACACTTGTGCTAATTACGAGTTTTATGTTTAATTTGAGATTTAAAATTAAACCTACAAGCTCGAGCTTTGTGAGTTAAACAGAAGATCACGAGAGTGTTTATGTAAATGTGTTGTGAACGTGTGCTCGAGGTCTTTTAAAGTCATTAAGCTCATTTGTTGTGCCTCCTCTTCCAGGAATCAGTCAGACATTACCTCCTCCATGGCTGTATTACCATGACTTTAATTAAAGCTTGCACAGTTGTTTTTTATAACCTGAAATTAGGAAATGAAGTTACAAAGCATGGATATGAAATGTGTGCTTAAATGACTGCACATGGGATTTATTTTTCTCTAGTATGTAGGTTTCGTTTACATCCCTGACACTGTGCTGTACTCGTATGTTTGAAAGGTCATTTTCAAGTTCAACTAGAAAACGTTTACATGCTTTAATGTTCTGAGAAACACCTTGTTTTTCTCAGACCGTCCATTGCTGCACCCTCTTGTCTGAACGCTCTGTTTTAGCTCCTTTTTCGAGCCGGCACCCCCCACCATGTCTTCACATCAGCTGGCTGTGCAGGGGAAGACTGTGACTGTACAGTTGTGACATCACAACCTTATGAAGGTCCTGACAGCACGTTCAAAAGCACAGTTTTTGAATACAGGCTGCGTTTTGATACTTTCACAGTATTTTTATAGCACCTTGTCCTGCATGTAGGGTTGTAGCAGTGGTGAAACCATCCCAGTGACTTATAAGCTTGTGATAACACTGGTAACCCCCGGTAACCGGAAAAACACTCACTCTCTGTACTGTAGATCGCCGTGTCAATGTAATGCTAATGCAAACCGAACAGTTCCTACTGCTGCAGCTTCACATTTAAAGCATTTAACAGGCGAAACATGGGTTGACTTTTTTTTTAAGTAGGGTAGACTCAGGAAATGCAATGTGTTCAGTGATATCGGCATCAATTGCCGCTATCGCTCATCAAAAAAACATCTACAGAGCAAAGCAACAGTCATTTTCGGCATTTGTTGACAGTGGATCAGTTTTAAATATGCAGGGTGTAGTTTTATTCAATCTGTGGGTTTAATGAAAAAAAGAAGGAGCAGTAAGATGAAGAGCTGCAGGCGACAGGCTGCACACTTCCTACTTCTTAGTGAGGTAACTTACCTTTTCCTCATTAACATTATCAGGTTTCCTGTTAGAAACGTTACAAAGTACTCTGCTAATCTGTGCTGCGACTCTGCAGCTGGCCCCGCTGCTGCAAAGAGTGGCAGTTTAAAGTGTCGGTCGCTGCAATATGATGGTGGGGGCAGTGGGCAAGTAATATAATCAGTTTGCCTGACCACCGTGTAACACCGGGGACACTGGCTACCGTGGCAAGCTTACCTGCATGTAACCTTCTAATGCTTCTATAAAAGCCTCAACTCACCTGGGACCTTTAGCCACAAGCGATTTCGTAAGATTTAGGCATCGATGTTGCTTGATAAGAGCTGGCTTCCAGTTTCCGTTTTGGCCCAAATGTGTCTGTGGGGTAGAAGTCAGTGCTCTGTGCAAAACAGTGAAGTTGTCATGTTTGAACAGGGAAGGGCCTCCTCCAAACTGTTGCTACAAAATTGGAAGCACACCAGTGTTTTGAATATCATTGCATGCTGCAGGGTTACATGTAAGAGGCCGTGCTCAAGCGGGCCCAGAACAACAGTACATAAAAATATGTGGATAAGGGTGTCTACATACTTCAGGCCATGTATCTAGAGCATTTTGTTTTCTAATCAAGTGATGCTGACCCACCGCAGCATCTTATCATAGCAAAGTGAAACCAGAGGCTCGATCCCTCGCTCGAACAGTGGACACAGTGAAGCTCTGCAGCAGACGACATCCTCACCAGAGAGTGTACTCGCATAAAAAGCTGCCTTGTGCTCCGGAAACTGGAGATCAGCTCTTTGTCTGCAGGCTCTCTACAGCTCTCCCCCCCTCTTGCTTTGCCTTATTACACAAGGCTGAAAATGTAAAAGCAGACACTTTCTGTTCTGAAAAATGTCACTTATTCAAATTATCATCCAACACCTCTTGGAAAGAGAGGCGACCTGTTTCGTTGCACAGATCTGCGTGCTGCCATGGAAACCAGTTCTTGCTCCCGCTGCAGGTCCAACATGATTTTGAATCAGATGTAATGTGGCTCGGATCTGCCTGTTTCCTTTTCTCTCAGTGTGTGAGAGATTCTCAGTAAAAATCTTCTCCTCAGATCACTGTCAGTGAGCGCAGAGATATTGTTGACATCCTCAGTCACTTCATACTGTCATAAAGTGCGGTGAATACTGTGAGTGATAGCTCTTTTGTAATGCTTTAAGTAGCCTGTGGGAATATCACTTAAGTTTTTATTGCCTTTTGACAAACGCAAGTAAAACAGGAACACAGCATTTTATTTGCGCCAACAGAATCAGTCATTTTTTCCATTGCGAATATTTCCTCTACTATATGTTACAGCTGTCGATGCTTTCCTGCCACCTGTGAGTAAAATACTAACCAGGTAATTATCTTCCTTTAGCATCCTGTTAGTTAGACTGCCAAGGTTTACATCTTTCAGATTATATTTCCAGCACCACATGCGAAACCTTTAACTCTGATATTTAAATCAAAGTGATTTGGAGCCTGGCTTTATCCAATTTTCAGATTTCTGCTGTGGAAATACATACAAATGTATGCAAATTTTACATTTTATCAGCCAGTGCTTTATTTGCATATTAAAACAAACAACTTAAGAGAAACTGTAATACAGCAAATTTAACTAAAGTTTAAAATGGGGAAGTTTTCTGCTGATATTCACCTCTAGTGTTTCCCCTTAAGATCGACCTGTTTTTGTTTGACCTGTGGTTGACCTGAAGCGCTGCTACCTAAATTTAGACGTTCTCTCTTTGGATTTAAACATCGTTGGACCGTGAGTAATCAACACGACACGAACAAATGTGGAATCACAGACTGGTTGGCACCTTGTTAAACTGTCAAGGGAAGCCCAGATATGTCACCAAACCAGCCACACGCCCTCACGACCTCACTTCTGCGTCCGTCTGTCACGGCATCAGCCGGGTCGCCCTCATCTCCTAGGAGACAGTTTTCAGAGCCACAGAGGTATTTTAGGACTGACAGCGAGAGAAGCGATGGATGACTTGTTTCCTGTTCTCTCTCCAGTGCGAGCTGAATCATTTCTTTACAGGAAGATAGCTTTACTTCAGTCGTTTCATCAACTTTTAACTCCGGTTTAAGACCAAACTTGGGTCACCAGATTGAAGTTCTGGTTTCTGATGAATGCGTTTCGTTCCATCCATTTCTGGGAGATTTGTCCCTGCTTTGCCTTCGCTGACGGCTGGCCAGGGCCGAGAGCCACGGATGGTGTTTTTCCTGTTTCCTCCATGGTCCTTTTTCACTGGCACGAGGCCAGGAACAAGCTGTGTGAGTAGAAGAGGAGAAAAGAGAGAGAGAGCGAGAGTGACAGTGTCTGTGTTTGTGCACATTTTCCCTCTGTGGCACGTCGCCAGTCTGGTACACAGCGTTCCACCTGGCACTTCTTCACACACACACATAGATACACACGCGTGCAAACACTACACACAGCATAGTTCAATGCACAGGCAGCTCTGAGTGGTGCATGAAAGAGCGACTCGGAGGATTTTGCTCTCAGGCAAACAGAGAGCGAGTAGCGAGCGAGGCTGCACACCCACACCTAAATACACTTGAAATGTTCTCACCTGCTTTCAGAGCTACAACCAAATATTTTGGGAAGCTGGAAAGATGATGAGGGTTTGTGTGTTGTCAGAGTGAGTCCATCCACGACTTGGTCAAGAGCAAGATATCTTTCTTACTGCCCGGGCCAGACTGCCTGGAAGTTTTTCATGGATTTTCAGAATCCCCAGTGGATGAGTACTGAAGCATTTGGTCACCCTCTGACGGTGGCCCCGAGAGCTCAACGCACCGCAGCTTCAGCAATGCATGCAAATAGACAAAACACAAGCAAATCAAGAAGACATCTTCAGCAATTTGACAGCATGGACAAAGCGTTTGGGCCAAAAACAGGCAGTAATTGTAATTGTTGTTCGGATACAAAATGGCAAGAAACCAAGTTTCTTTGATTTTACCAAATTTCTGGACAAAGTGTCACTCTGCTCTGATCATGAAACATAGTGAATAGTAATAAGGGATCCTACATATTTGAAAAGCATTTCACCTCACAAGAAGCATGTAAACATTTTGTTATGAACCTTTGTATGATTTTTTGATCATTTCTGGGCCAAATCGAGCCTCAATGCTGGCTAACTTTGGCTCACGGCCCTGATTTAGACAATGTGCTGTACTGTAAGTAGAGAAAACACAACTTAAAACAGAAATGCTGAAACTAACACAGACAACAATAAAAAGCTGTTTCTAGGGGACACTACAAGGTGATGAACACGTCTGAACAAACCTATTATTGTCAGGGTTTGTGACCATTAAGTTACTAAAGTCAGTAAGCAGCGTTGGAAAATGAGCTCAAATGTAAGTTTTTAGGTTGAACAACCAGCATGACTGAGTGTGTGCATCACATTTTAGTGTCCTCTGGAAACAGTTTCTGTTGTCGCCTTAAAAATCTGGTTGTGTTTACCTACTTGGCTTTTTTCTGTGAGTTGTCAAATTGAAGATTTTTTTTTAATTTGCTTGTGTTTTGTTTGTTTGCTTGTGCATTCTTAATTTGCTGTGCGTTGACCTCTTAGGGCCACCGTACTGACCTCCTGTAGCATCGTGATGTGGCAAATGTTTTTACTTGTATGGCAATAGATATGAAAATCTAATGCACGTTTGTTTTAACATTTATTGAGGATTTGTTGCTCAACAGAGGGTGAACTCTTCCTGTTTGGATCAGTCCTTCATGTACTGCCACCTTAAGGACAAACTGTCAACTTTGGACACGAGATATTTATTTGTAACTTCTTTGAAATGTTTTACTTGTGCTCACAAATGATGATTTCTAATGGCATCAATCCAACACCAGGTGAAAATGTTACCGTTGAACAGCACTTGTTGATGTCAGAGTATAATAAAAACTGGATTGACTCACCAACAGTCAAGGTTTTCATTTTGAAGGACAAGAAATATCAGAATAAAATAAACATGAAAATGAATCTTTAATGCTCCCCAGTGGACAGTTCACTTTTTGAACTTTTCTTTTTGCGCCCCTCAGGACAAAATAATCCCAATTATTTTAACAAGCTTCCTCTTCCTGTCAGCTGTGACTGATCATCATTTATTCTTACTGTTTTTTGAGAAAGATTTCTCCATTGATGTTCCTGATTTATGCCCGATGCTGTCACCATTCATAATTCACATCCTCAAATCTGTAAGATGAGGTGAGATCAAACCATACAGAAAACCACTCGTGTTATTGGCTGTTGTTTCAGTTTTGATTGTTTGTTGAACATCTGAGCAATCACAGCCTTGGATCGGCTTCACAGACATGGAGGAGCTTCCCGTGCTAACAGCAGAATTAGGCTACTTTTTGTTTTACTGTCTGATCTTATCGTCTTTTCAGCGGGGATTTGTTAAACAGTGCCAACGCTGTCAACCACTGTTCTGGAGCGAATACAGCATCACACCAACCAATGCACTTAGAAGCACTTTTTTGACTAACAACACTTTTCTTTGTCTCCCTCCACTTTGCATGTTTGTGTCTCTGCAGAGAAACTCCAGCCTCTCCGGGAGCACGAGAGGCATGTACCAAGTGTCAGACCGCCGTTCCTCCCCCAGCACAGGGTAAGTCAGCACGCTGCTCCTGTCCCGCATTTATAGATGACTTACCCTTAACCATCCAGAGGTGAAGAGAGATTTAAATTTCCACATTACTTTTGATTCATGTGAAATCATTTGACTCTTCAGAAGAAGAAGAAAAAACATGTTTTCAATCTGTGTGTCTTTTTATTTATTTGGAAAGAAACAAGGATTCTCATCCAGCTTGAGATTTTGTGGCTCTTAGCTGTCAAGTGAATTCGGTGCACCTCATCTCTCGTACCGTGTGAGAGCTGATGTAGTGAAACGTAATCTGACAGTAATGTGGAAATATAACCGAACCTGTGGAGCCCCGAAGCTTTTAGCTGCTGTTGTTCGCTGCCCCTGGCCTGTGGGTCTTTGGTAACAGCGCCTCAGAAGAAAACAATACAAACAGTCAGAGTGCCGCAGTTACAAACTCTTTCATATTTTCCCACATGAGTTGAAATTAAACTTAGATTATACTGCAGTTAAAAAGCAGATTGACATAATATAAGATTAAGTTAATAGACTTTTTTCATATATTACAATGATTGTTACGATTATTTATCCTGCAAGATTGCCAAACATTTGCTGGTTCCAGCCTCTCAAATGTGAGGATCTTCTGCTTTTCTCTAATGTTTTTTCATTATAAATTGAATGTGTTTTGGTTATTGACTGTATGGTTGAAAAAATGGCAAAATGGGACACAACAAAGGGCTCTGAGGAGCTCTAAAAGCCTGTTTTTACTATTTTGTGACATTTTCAAAGCTGCTCTAAGTGATATTTTTTCATCAGACTGCTCGTGAACACACAGAGAGCAGGATAATTTTTGCTGCAAGTGCAAACGGACTGGAAGTTAGCTATCAGTTGTTATTAAACAATATATTGATGAAAATACAGCACTTACACAAAGCCAGATTTACTGCAGGTAGTTTGTTTAACACTGAGAATACAGCGTGTCCTCTTCTAACATGTAGTTTCACACAGTATGTAATTAATATGTAGTGTGGTACTGAACAGTGCGATTTGTGTGTGACGGAATAGATGAAGAGTTTATTTGCCAAAATAAAATGAATAAACCAACTCCGGTTTATATTCCTCTGACTTCTAGAAAGGACGCGATATAGAAAACTAACTCAAAAACCCTTCAGATCATTTGTTGTCAGTAGAAGCAGTGATGCGCAGGTTGGACGTCTCTCTGCAGGAGGTCCGACTGAAGTATTTCTGGGTCCCAGCTGGATGTTTCAGACACATGGCCGTGCTATAACACTCTGACTAACACAACTGTCACTCCCAGTTGGTATGCGAATGTGTTTCCTAACGTGACGTCACGCAGAACTTAGCAGGCCTTCCCCTTTGAATCATTGATCGCACAGCACACACACGTGCACAGACGCACACAGACAGTGACCCAGCAACAACCCGCTGAGCCGTCTGTCTCCTGGTTATTAATGTCTCTTCATCGGGGATCATGATGTTTTTGCCGCTAGATGAAGTAAAGGTTGTAATCTCAAGTGTGGACAAGTGATGTATTGATACTGACGTCACCAGATACGGATGCAGCAATCATTAGTCTACGTGTATCAGTTTCACACCTCCGATAGTTTTTAATTATCACAAATTTGATTAAATAATTTGTATTTTATGTAAAATAGTAATTAACAGTTAATAAACATATATACATGATATACAAGAATCTGATATACAAAAATATGTATACTGTGTATATTCTTCTTAAAGATGCAGTGTGGCCAGAATTTTAGTTTAAACATACAAAAAGTGAGCGAACGTTTTCGACAGGATGTGAAGAAACAACAGTGCTGACGTCTATTGAAGTTAGCATGCTAACCTGCTAGCCCCAGCCCTTCCTGTCCACACTTTGTACCTCAGGAGGCATTAGCCCCCCATAGTTGGAGCTGGGAGTCAAATGTGTTCTCTATGTTTCACAAGTGCTCTTAGCTTTTAAAGGCTAATTAAAAAAAACCAAAATAAACTCACTTGACTCAAATGTCAAGAAAGGAAATACTGGTTTGACAAAATAAATCCTCCCTAAGTGAGATGTGAAAATATGGCCGACCCTCTCGCCGCATGCCTGTCATGTCCCTGCTGTCTTTGTCGTCCCTGGAGTCACAAACTGGCCTCAGTCGGTCTCTGAGACTGTTCGTACCCAGTCTGGTGCCCAGCTTTGTTTACTGTACGTTGCCCACAATGAATCTTAGTCCAGGCAAGCTCCAGTCAGCTAATAGGGCCTCTTAGCTCCACTGCTAACTGAGCTAACTTGCCCCCAGCTGCTAGTAGCTACAGCAAAGAGTATAGTGAGCAGTGAGTGTAAAGCCTCCTTTTCATGCCGGTTTGCACATTAAACTATACTGTTAGATCGGAGTGAGCGTGTTTCCTCCACTGACAACTGAGTTGTTTTATATTCACTCTCTGAGGCTACTTTACATTCTGGATACACACTGAAATCATTAATCAGCAATTGCTAATTACGAGCGTCTCATGATTAGAATCAGCTCACATGATTACGTCTAGCACATTATGTCTTATTACTGATGTAATGTTGACTAAACATTGCGCTGTTTTTTACCAGGTCGCTGCTCTACAACCAACTCATGAGACCGTAACAACTCACAGTTGTGTCATTGACCCAGTTTGGAAGCCATAAACACACAGCACTGTTTTGGTTTTACATAATCTGAACTCATGTAGGCACAACATTCATCTCATCTTCGGCGCACCGCTTCCCCTTGTAAGCGCTGATAAGTGGTACCTTCGGTATCAGCCGTCATTCTCTTTAATTTTTAGTCGTAAATTGATGAACGCTGATGCCTCCACTCTTCATATTATGCTGCGAGAAAGACGAGGGAGAAGGAAGAAATGGAGAAAAGAGAGAAAAATGTCCTACTTTTGTAGAGGCTGATATTTGTAACTGCTCATTACTTGTATTGGCTGGGAGGTTATTTTAAGGACTGTAGCAGTTCGTTTTTTTTTTTTTTTTTACAAAAGCTGCCCTCATTCTACTATAAATCCCCTGAAATGCGGCTGTTGTTTGTCAGTATTACAGTACCTTTTTGTGGTTCGTTTTGGTTTCAGAAGTGCATCCATTACTGTCAAATTAAATACCAATACTGCTGTTTGCCTCAGTGGACCTTTAAGGGGTTTACTTTGTGCTGAAGAGACTGAAGTCTCCACAGAAACAAATAATCAGGAGGAATCAAGTGAACAGGTCGGCAAAGGATTCAGAGCAGGTGCAATCCTTTGTCTTTCATGTGTAGTGTGCGTACGTGAGCGTACAATTAGATTGTCGTACTTAAGATCACTATCTGCTGTCGGTAATGCAATTAATGTTAACGCATGATTAGATAGCATTTAACTCTCTGAAACGTGACGCCACGAGATAATCAAAATCAGAAAACAACAAATATCTGATTGTCAGTCTGTTGACAGAAATAGTAGAGTTAAGCATTTGAGTGGCGATAATCACACAGAAACTCATCTTCATGAGTCTGTGCAAAATATTTTTCTAATTTAAAAATACTACCAATACGCCTCAAGAGCTCTCCAAACACTAATCGGCAGCGTGATTGTGATATTTTGTTGGTTGAAAGCAAAGCTGACGGTGCATCATCATCAGATTAAAGGAATAGTTAAATGTTCTTGTAAAATACACTTATTCATGTTCTTGTTTACATGAGCAGTTCGATACCACTCTCTCATCTGTTTGTTGTAATGAAGATAGAGATGGCAGCGGTTAGCCTAGCTTAGCATGAAGACCAGGAAGAAACTAGCTGGCTAAGCTAATGGCAGCATTCAGTTTTTGTGCAACACATATCTGGAAAAAACACTCAACCTCTCAGTTCTTTCAAATCGAGTTTTAAGACTTGACTACGGACTATTTGTCAAATCTTGCACTGCGTAATTTTTATTGGGGAAACCTTAATTAGGAAAATAAGGTTATACGTTTTATCATTTAGTCACTCCGGTGCAACTCTGATGCTTCTACTATACAATATATTGAACTTACAGTAAAAAATAGCCAGTGGAAACTATGTTTTTTATCTTGAAATCACCATAAAAGATGTTATTCTACTCTGTGAGAAACTCCTGACTTCTTGTCATAAGGTTTGTTTGTCTCCTATATTTTTTTTACAGTTTAGTCAAGACACATTTTCTTTGTCTGTTTTGTGTTTATTTGTGTGTTTATACAGTGTCCAGTGTGCTTTTCAGACAATCTTCCAGAACAAAATCCATGTGGCTCTTTATATTGTCTTGTTTTTTTAAGAATATCTTGTCTTATAAGCACATTGATTGAATTTGTTATGGAGACACAAATATATTTAGCTTACAAATTAGAACATTATATCTTATCTGTTTAATCCATTTAAAAAAAGGCTATTTCTTGGCCTGGTACAGTGACTTGGCGTCTTCACTAGTTGCTGATCGCTGGCTGCCTGTCCAGTAGTCCTCCTCATGACCCCTGGTAAAACCACAATCTGTCATTTTTACACTTCAGTCTTTAACATGTAATTTAATGAGTTTGAAAACGTTCTTTTAAAAGGCAGATTTTGTTCCCTTCGCATGGAGGCAGGTCAGCTGTTTCCCCGTGTTTCCTTTCTTTGTGCTAAGCTAAGCTAACCAGCTGTAGCCTCATATTTACCAAGCAGACATGAGAGTGGTGTGGATCTTTGCATCTAACAGTCTACGAGAAAGCAAAGAAGTGAAATTCCTGAAATGTCAATCTGTCCGTTTAAACTCGTCCTTTATAGCACAATTCCTTCTCTTTCTCTGCAGAGCGTCAGGGCGGATCAAGTCGGTCTCGCAGGGCTCTGGAGGTTACGACAGTGACAGCGTGGAGATGCATCCCATGGAGGAGTGTCCCGAGGCTCAGTACTATCACATGCAGTGCCGGCTGGGCGAGGGGGGTTATGAGCGCTCCCCTGGATGTGGCGGTGGTGGATCGAGGAACTGGGGTCTCCGTAAACAGGCCATCCAGAACTGGCAGCGGCGACCTTACAGGAACAGCACCGAAGGCGAGGAGGGAGATGTGTCAGACGTGGGCTCCCGGACCACCGAGTCCGAGGTGGAGATGTGGGAACAAGAGAGGAGAGCTGTGGCTGAGGTCCAGCAGTCTTCTGCTCCCTATCCTCACCACGGCAGGGCAGGATATCGCCCTAACGCAGGTAACGGCTCTCTGGGAAGTTGTTCCTACCTGTTATTCTTAGAAATGTCACACTCGTTCTCCAATCTTACATCCAGCCAGCAGCTCAGGCACATGGGAGCCAGGATTCACAGAATAAAAGCTCTAAAATGACTCCCGTGAGAGCAGTGACTGATGTGGATCTAGGTCAGGTTGAGTTGCAGTGGAGCTGTGCCGCTGACCAGAGCTCAGACCACAAACTGAACGTGGATCAGAACATATATGGTAAACACGGAGGAAAGAGGCCCCATTTCTGCTGCAGCGTGCAGACACAGAAATATAAACACTTCATGAAAAATGACTTCAACCCTGAAGTAATTTAATCACAAACACTGCCACAGATGTTGTCCTTATGCAAATGCTCTATGGATAGAGGGGGATATATGATTTAGAGACACTTTTAGAGACATTTAAGAAACAAACAAAAAGCGTTTAACCGTCAGAAACAAGATAAACAGTTTAGGGTGTGTGCGTACAACCTCGTAATCCAATTTGGTTGCAGCGATTTCGCTGGCGAGTTCATCAGCTGAAGTCCTTCTTCGTGAAGTGTTTACGCTACGTTGTTCACCACCAGAATGTCTGTTAAAGATGATGAGTAAACTGATTCATACATGTTGCTGTATTTGTGAGATCGCTGTTTGTCAGTTGTATCATCTCAGTCGCTCGTCTCACTGAGCTTCGCTTCTGCGTGCCGAGCCAAGTCAGACCGCCAATCATGCCCGCACATTTCTTCATATCCACCACAGATTGTACATCTCTCTGTTAACTTCCCACCCTGCCAAGATCCTTAAACTCGCTGCTGCTGCCCTCCATCTTTCTCCACCTGCTGTCGGGTTTCTTTTTAACACCAGGTGGACTGAGGAAGTCAGTGAAGTAGCAGAACCGGGCCAGAGCCCTGTGACAAATCGGTATGAACTGCTATGACTGCCTCATTAACTCAAAGATTTCTCTCACGTAACGCTCTACATGTTACTGGCATTCCTCTGCTCTGACGTAGTTCTCCTTGCTGGGAGAGCCGCTGCCAGCTTTTATCAGATGGTATGTATCTACAAGCGCGCAGTTTTTTCGCAGCATGCAACACACAGCTTGGCTTTTTTAGTTCATTTGGCAGTCTTGAGCGTAGGTGGTGGTGTGTGTGTGTGTGTTCGAGAGAGAGAGAGAGAAAGAAGTAAAGAGAGAAAGAGGAAGAGAGAGCAAGAGTGTAAGTAATGGTTCATAGCCCTGATGGTTTCGAGCAGACGCCTTCCAAGGCCAAAGATGAAATGAGTCATCTCAGAGCAATCTTGCTGGGAGGAATAAGTCGAGTCTGGATTGGACACAAGGTATCAGCCAATAGAGAGAATGAAAAGATGGAAAGAAGGGAAAAAAATTATATAATCTCATTTAGTGTCTTGTTGAAGGTTGGCGCCATCATGTGACAGAATGTCTTTTTAACATTAAGTGGCGTCTACTTGTGCGTGTTCTTTAGAAAATTGGCTCGTCTTCAGAAAATAGAAGTCAAACAAAGTCCGTCTCTACAAGCTTTGAATTCACCTTTGTTTTAAATGTATGATAATAATAATAGGAACTAGAATGGCACTCAGGAGAGCGCATACCTCTGCCAAAGCCCAACAGGCCCCTTTAATACAATGAAGAAAAAAGTACGTAATAAAAAATGATGCAGAACAAGATGCTTGGGGTCATTTATAATGGTCAAATGTCCTGTAAAGTTTATTGCAGAATTGATATAATGTCTTTTTTTCCCTCTGATATAATTATGCATCAACATCAGCTCCAAAAATCTAGTATCGGCTGTAAGACATAACAGGACATCTTTTGTGTTTTCCCCGTTTCCGTTGGTTTGTTTATTGGTTGGTTTGTCAGCAGGATTACACAAAAACTACTGAACGGATTTCCACAAAACTTGGATGGAGGACGGGTCTCGGCCCAGAATAGACCCAATTTTTGGTGGATAAAGGGACGGATCCAGGAAACTTTATCTCACTTTTTTTAATGTTGCGAGATAGGAGATGTTCTCTGACATTTTCATTGATTACTCAGGGAATAATGCAGCGATATTGATGAAAAAAATCAGACGTATTTAGGCCGATGATATCTACAATACATGGCGTCCATAGTCTGGTGCTCCAAAATTGTTACAAATCCTTGAAAACGAGTCCCTTTTTTTAACTTGTAATAACCCACATTGGGTTGAAGGATTAAAAGACTCATATAGACTGTGTTTGTCCTCCCACAGGTCGGTCTGAAGGAGTATACAAGCCATGCCGCCATGAAAAGAGCCCATCCAAATCCAACGAGGTGATCAGTCCAGAGATCCTGAAGATGCGTGCGGCTCTCTTCTGTATCTTCACCTACCTGGACACCAAAACCCTGCTGAGAGCAGCCGAGGTCTGCCGCGACTGGAAGTTTGTGGCCCGTCACCCGGCTGTGTGGACCAGGGTGCTGCTGGAGAATGCTCGTATTTCTTCCAAGGTGCGTAGTGAACATTTAGTTGTATACATATGCAGCCAGTAGCATTACCAGAACTGAAGCATGCGGTGCAAAGCTGTATGGTTTTGAAGATTTTTCACTGATCCCCGTGTTTGTCTCTTAGTTCCTGAGCATATTGTCTCAGTGGTGCACTCAGACGCACTCTCTCATCCTGCAAAACCTCAAACCAAGACAGCGGGGAAAGAAGGAGACCAAGGAGGACTACCTGAAAAGCACACGGTGAGACACATGTAGCACAAACAGACACAGTAGGAGGTCACAGCTGCACTTACTTACTTACTATCATTAAGCAGTAATTAGGAGGCCTAGTAGTTGCAGAACAAGGCATTAATAAGTGCTTTATAATTACACATAAAGAGCCAATATGGTACTATTAGGCGTTCTAATAAACAACTAATTAATGTGTTCCCTCATATGCAGGGTCAGCAACGCTCGATAGGAGTGGTTGGTGTCTAAATGTTTTGTTTGAGAGAGACAGTGGATATTCCAGCTCGAATCTGCTCTTAAATCTTGCAGACAATACATAAATATGCTGCTTCCTGCATATATTGCTGCCAACATCGCAGGAACATTTTGTTTTGCGCTACAAATGGTAGAAGTGCTGTGCTGAAGGACAGGAGAATTACTCCCTCTGCTCTGTCTGTCTTTCTTTTTTGTTGACCTTCCGCTGCGTTCTCCTCTAAGTGGCTGTCTGGAGGAAGGTCTGGAGGCGTTGTTAAAGGCCACAGGAAGTAACCTGCTGATACTGAAGATTTCACACTGCCCCAACCTGCTGACTGATCGCTCCCTCTGGCTGGCCAGCTGCTACTGCCGAGCTCTGCAGGCTGTGACCTACAGGTACACCAGTGCACCCAGCAGCTCCCGCATCTCCCAGTCCACTGTTACCTGCACTTATATTCTTCCCCCAGTTACTTTGCTTTCATGCATCCGTAAGACTGCACATTGCTGTGTGCTGCAGACATACAGTGTCGCATGTATGTAAAATAAACACAAACTGTGTGCACATTTGCTGTGCTGCAGGAGTGCCACGGATCCAGTTGGCCAGGAGGTGATCTGGGCCCTTGGAGCAGGTTGTAGAGACATCATCTCCCTACAGGTGGCGCCACTTCACCCATGGTAATATACAGAGAAATATGATGAGTCTCTAATACCTCTGGTTCATGCCAGATATTCTATCTGTTGTGATATCAATGCTGTGCGTTATTAAACGAATGACCTGGGACTGTTTTTGTCTCTTTTAGTCAACAACCTGCTCGTTTCAGTAACCGGTGCCTGCAGACGATTGGAAGATGTTGGCCACACCTCCGCGCTCTTGGTGTGGGTGGGGCTGGATGTGGCATTCAGGGTCTGGCCTCTCTAGGTAAATGTTGCTTTTGTAAAGTGATTTATTTTTTACTGGTATTCATGATAAGACCGTCACATTGCATCCTTATTCATGACTGCAGTCGTATCAGAACATAAACTAGGACTGCACAGATGCTGCATTAAACCAGCATCTTCTTTGTGCCTTCACTGGCCAAAATGTGACTTAAAAGAAAAGTCAAAAAAATAATGAAAACAATGAGTTTCTTGCTTGTAATGAGTAAAGATTTCTGCCAATTAAACAAGTGAAAAACATCTCAAGACAAATGTAACTGTGTCTTTTATTCAGTGTAAATCAATATTTTGAGTAGAAATAAGAGTAAACCCATACTTATCTTCCCCATCTCTACATTTGCTTACCTCCATTCAACCCAGCGAGGAACTGCATGCGCTTGCAGGTGCTTGAGTTGGATCATGTGAGCGAGATCAACCAGGAGGTGGCGGCAGAGGTTTGCAGAGAGGGCTTGAAAGGCCTGGAAATGCTGGTGCTCACATCGACGCCAGTCACTCCCAAAGCCCTGCTCCATTTCAACAGTGAGTTTGAACACTGGCTACAGTAGGCCCACTGTCTGCAATCCTGTTGAGCAGGCTACTCAAACACTTTGGGTTAAGCTATAACTTCTGTTTAGGGTTATTTATAAATCAATTTCCATATACTGTTCATAACTTTAAATACAGATTTCTAATACGAACACACTGTGGACTCCCAGATAATTACTGCTGCCTAAATCCTCCTTTTGCTCATGTAGGTGTTTGCCGCAACCTGAAGTCCATCGTCGTTCAGATCGGTATAGAAGACTACTTTGAGGACCCCAACAGCCCTGAAGCTAGAAAATTATTTGATGAGATGGTGAACAAGCTGCAGGTAACAGCACCTCTCTGTCTCACATTGCACCTCAGTTTGACATACATCTGCTGATTAAACAGACTCGTACACGTGAAAAACTGCGGAAGACTTTTCTTCTGATCTGGCCGAACCTTCAATTTTCAGATGAGCAGATCACACTTGTTGTATTCACATAAACAAATAACATTTCATGTGCATATTTATGCTCCCTACAGGAAGACAGTTATTGTTTTTAGTCACCGCATCAGTTTCCCCTCAGCGCCACTACACACTTATTATTTTACTCCGTAACTACTACTAGGTCTGCTTTCTGTTGAGCGCTCTCTTGTGAATTTTGTTTCTTTTTTTAACACATTTGCCAACAGTTGTTCAGGGGATAAGATGCATCTATTTTTATCACAACTACACTCCGTTTAAACCATGACTCAATGCTTGAAGCCCCAGTGATGGCTGGTTTGTGGATGCGCTGGTGCTCACTCACTCGAGCAGAGGCTCGCTGCGAGAGGCTCGGGTCGTTGTTTCAGCCGACCACACACACAAGCCGAGATATAACTGCTGTGAAATCCCAGGTTTTATTTATGTTTTGTTTTTATGAGTCAGTTTACAGTGTGTTCATCTTGGATGAAACACTCAAGATGGTGGGGTTGCTCACAGCAGTTAGGTAACCTCTCCAAAAGCCACAAACAGCTATGATTTATTTTTATCCCTCCCTATTTAAGTTTGCTGTGAAAAGGCAGCCAACATTTTCCTCTCATGCTTAATCATCCATGTTTTGAAGCAAGTTCTGTAGAGGCGAAGCTTATGAAGCAGGACAGTCATCCTAACCCGCTGCACCTCACTGCTTTACAGGTTTTATAGTTTTCTGTCATGCATCATTCAGTGTACGCATTTCATGTAAATGGAAGAAAACATAAAGGCATGAAGACAACGGGGAAATGGAGTATTTTGACCGCCCACAAATCATAGAGGTTGCCTCTCAGAATAAATGTGTGTTTCTGCGTACCACAGATATGTTGAGACTTTATATTTCTTTATGCTGCAACTCTTACGTTTCTTTCGGTTCAAATTTCAATGTCATGCTGCGACAAAGCTATGATGCGGTTACGTTTAGGCACGAAAAACACACATCATGTATTAGTTTACCTGGTTCTGTCGGCACAAACATGGTTTGACGTCTCCTTATAAATATCCAGTTGTTTCAGGCTTACAGATGTTTCTGTCTCAAACAGTGGCCACTGACTTGGCAGCTGTCTCAAAAATGGAAAATGTACTAAGGTATCATGAAAAATATCCAGCTTTGTTAGCACTTACACAGCTGGAAAATATCCCAACATTCCTTAAAAATATCCAGTGGTTTCCGCCTTGAACACTGGTCTCTCGCTGGGCAGCCGTCCTGAAGACTCGTCAAAAATATCCGCTAACATGGCTTGAAAATGTCCCGACGTTGCGTTACAAATGTGCAGTGGTTTGACGCTTACAAACGTTAAAACGCTGTCCTGAACAGCCGTCTCAGCGAGCTGTCACCCATCAATCATCCCCTCTACCTTCTGACATGAAGTCACCTCATATGCTTGTAATGTGAACTTGATAAGACAGGTATTGTAAAAATGTTTACATGATATGTATAACATGTGTAAATCTTAATGTACTAATGGTGTGTAGATTGTAGAACATTTTATTCTGGCCACTGAGCTGCTTTGAGAAAATGAGATTGTGATATCCCTTCCTGCCTTTTTGTTTCAGGCTCTAAAGAAGAGACCGGGCTTCTCCAAAATCCTCCATGTGAAAGCAGACAGTCTCTGCTAACATCTTTCGAGCGGCTCCTTCAAGCCTGGAGAGGCGCCATCTTGGCTCCAGTCGATCAAAAAGACCCAGCTGTTTTGAACCCACTCCAAGGGGTTCAATACGTCTGCAGCACAGACAGAAACAACAGAAGATCGGCATGATGAACCAGGGCCGAGGCTCAATGTGCATACTCCACTAATACGACCTTCAAACAGAAAAAAAACTCATTCCAGTAAGGCGAACTCAATGTTTCCTTCATGTTGGTTATGACTGAAACCAGTCTGGAGGCTCATTTGGACTTACAATGGCACTATATACCACAAAAAGGGCCTGTCTTTAACTCTGCAGACTCTAATAACCCAACAAAACTGTCAGATCCTCTTTTTCAGTCGTCTTTCGCTTTAACATAAAAACGGATCACGTCGTCGCACAGAGTCAGCTCCCTTTCTTGAAAACGCCTGGAGCCAGGTGACAGCGCTGTATTTAACTGTCTGCATCCACATAATGTTTGACATATACTTGAGACTACCTTCGACACCAACAGCTCGTGGGCGGGAGCACATTATAAAGCATACATACTTTCCGCTGAAGTGCGAGGTTAAGAGTCTCGAGACGGGAGCTTTATGTATGCGTGCGTGCACATTGAATAAATGGGTTTCATCCCGCCTGTCCTGCAGTACTGTGTTTTGGAGCAGGACCACGGACAACTTTCAACACTTCCACCCCGGACAGAAACATGCTGCGCCGGCTCCAGGCACGGAGAGAGCAAGGACGGCGCTCCCTGTACACACACAGACCTTGACAGTCTTCTAGCCACTGCATGGCAACGATGCATTTAGCCTCTTCTACCATCCTCTGCTTCCTCGTGCGATCAGAATCTTGTCACAAACCTGGACTCAGTGTTTCTTCGGTGGTTGTGGATGACCCATAATGCATTTCTCTCAAAAAACTGGTGCCATTTGTAACAGTGTGCGTCCTCATTCCAGTGAGCATTTTCTCCAATGTGCCATTAATGAACGGGAAAGGGACCATGTGAGGCGGATATTTAATGTCTTGAAGTCAAAAAGTAACATTATTGGAATTTGATTTGATTGATAAGGGTGTTGTGTTTAATATGTGACATGGTCACCAGGTGTATACAGGTGTTAGTGTTTATATATCATGTGAGTTTCATACTTCATACTGAACAGTGCCATTCCTATTAATAGCAGCTGAGGCCCTGAATAATCCTGATTTATATTTCTCTGCTGACATCCTCTGGCTCCCTCTGCTGGTTTTTCCAAGCACCTACACAACCAGCGGCCAGCTGGTGTGATATGACACTTTGTACTCGTTGCATCATGGAACATGTGTCACCTTTACAATGTTACGAAACTCAAAGCCGAGGGATCAGGTCTTCAGTATCACCTTCGGATTAGGACTTTGATTTGGTGTTGCTAATGTAGGGAAGGGTATGTTGCAGAGGTTCTCGAGAAGTACAAGTAGCAATACTTACTGTGTGTGCTGCAGGAAACTTAAAGGAGTATTCCAATGTTTTTAAAAATCAAGATCAGTTTATAATTCATAAAGATTACAACTCATTCTGTGAAAACAGTCGTATCAGCTATGATCCTCTGTGACTCTCGATGAGCTCTGTCAAGTCAGAGAAAAACCCATTCATAATGTTATCAGGAAACTACAAATTTATTACACAGAAACCTGCATTTCAGGCTCTTGGTATGTAGTTCGAAAAATGTGTAGAGATGTGTTTACAAGGAATAGAGCATGGCTGCCCAAAGTGGGGCCCGTGGGCCGAAGTCGGTCCTCTACAAGGTTTAATTTGCCCTGCCAGATGTTTTGGGTGAAAAAAACAACAAACATTTAAAAATGATAGTATGTTTATGCTGTTTTGTGAGTTAAAATGCTCTTTGAATATGACAGCAATTTTGCAATCAATTACAGCAAATTTGGATCCTAGAACAATTTTGAATCTTAATACTACAATAGGTATTTGTATGGAAGCCCATTTGAGCCAGTTAAAGATGAAATAAAAAGAGGAAAACTAAGAAAATGAAAAATAATCTCATGAGTCATAACATTCAGATAAAAGCCATGTATACGAGAGTCAAGTCAAAAGTCAAAATTTCAGATAAAAAGTTGAAGTCATGTAGCAAAATTGAAATTAGGAGATTAAAAAATCAATTATGAGATAAAAAAGTTAACATTTATCTCATAATTATGACTTACCATGGCAACTCACCAACGCTTCAAGTTTTCATGAATTTCTTTTCTTTAACTGGCTGAAATTGGCTTCGTTGTGTTTGCTTTTGGCCCGTGTCCCACCATTAAGTTCCAGTTTTGGCCCTCTGAGAGAAAAAGTTTGGGCACCCCCGGCATAGAGGGTCCACATTTGCGGGAAGGGTAGGATCCAGAATTGGCGCAGTTCTCCCCCATCGAGGGACCAAAATTCAGGATTTTTCTGCCTCTGCTGCGTTTTGTAATCAGTCTCGTGCAAGTCCCCAAACATCATGAAGTGCAATACTAGATTACTGTTGAACAGTACCCCTGTTAGACTCTTACAATCACTTTGATTCAAAGAAATCATGCACACCGTTATGAAACGCATCAGGCAGAACATCATGTCTCTTCCAGCGACATGCTTTACCACAGGTCTCTTAACAAGGTGTTCATTTTTACCTGGCACTCTCCATTTGTCACAAGGCAACAAGCCCTGTCTCTTCAACACATCTTAACATCCGAGTGTGCAGCAGAGCGCGCTGACAGTTTCCATGGATGCTGGGCTGGCATTTAAAACTCAAAAACTCACCAATAAGGAGAGCTGCTGTTTTTGCTCTCTGCTTCACAGTCGGAAAACGTTCACGAGGACTTGTGTAGCTGCATATTGTAGTGATGATGTTCCGGGTCAATGTGTGAGATCAGTTGTGGATGTCCATTTCTTCATGATCTTCCAGTACTGATTATTCTTATTATCCTACACTGGTCGGTTTTCATCGAGGGAAATAATGTTAAAAGGTGTAAAAACTTTGCTGACACAATAGAGAAAACACAAAGCACTTGTTGATTTTGAGTTTTAGACAATCCTGCCTTCGCTATCAGCTACTCTGTACATAATGTTTGTATAAAAAAAAGAAAAAAACAGCCACAAAAAAAAGAAAAAAAAGGACCAACATTTGATGTTATATAATATTAAGGTCATACTTCTGAGTGGAAAAAGTTGAAGTTTACAGGTCATTCTGTAGGCGTTTTCTCTCCAAAGTTGAATGAAAGATAAATATAGAGAACTATATTATGTATAACAGTAGTGTTGAAATTGCAGTTGTGTATTAGATACTTTATATTAAATGTGCATCAGAGTCATATAGAGATGGAAATTATTTAAGAAGAGGATAAAGACGATAATTCAGCTATTTATTTCTATAGAAAAAGAGCGATGTGTATAATGTTGGCATGTTTGTGTTCAAGCATCAATCATTAAGTTGCCTTCTTAACTGTTCTGCTACTGTGACGAGAAAATTATTAGATGTTTAAAGAGCTTTGATTGCCTGCAGGTTAATAACGTTTCTCTTTATTTGATCCAGTCTGTTGTTGCACTAGTGAGATAAAAAAAAAAAGATATTTCAGATGTTTATTATAAGAGTGTTGTTTTTAATGTTCAGCTATTTCTCAGTATTTGACAAAATATGATGCACTTTTTTTCCTGAACACTTTTAATCGGCTCTCCGGTCGTCAGTTATCTGTCAGCGGGAAGCCTGCCGGCGTTTTCTGTCGTGGTATGAAACCGACGCACATGTTCGGTTTCGTCGGAAGAAGATCTTGGGGAAAGAAAAAAAAGACAGCGATATCATATGAACTTCTGTGGCTCAACAGACGTACAGTTAGCCTCTTCTCTCTTACAGCGTCTCTCATATCTCATTGGTTGGGAAGTTAAAGATTGAAACTGATTCAACGACATTGAAGTGCTTTTTCGGTTCATTGCCAAATGACCTTATGCTCACCTTTGCATTTGTTACTGTCTTTGTTTTTTTTTGCTTCGCATTATTACTGTAGATTTCATCCTCATACCAACAGTACATTTGCTTTATTGTGAAAATGGACCTGCTGAAGATGTTGCAGAGCCTGTAAGCTCTGAAACTGCAGACTAGAGGTGCCAAGTACGCCAGAATAACTTTTGGCTTACATCTCCATTCTCTGCCTCTCCAAATATAAAGCAGAATAACTTCTAATTTATTTATTTTAATTCAGAAACTGAAACATCACTTATAAACCAGGTGTTTCCTCAATTCATTTCGTTATTTAATATTTTAAATTAAGTCTTATTCCTGCTCTGTTGCAGTAACACCCATGTATATCATACAGTGCAATTAAAAAGCAGTGTCTGAGTGTTCATGTACCTCTCTGTACATATTTTATGTATGAATGATTGTACTCTGCCCATTCATCTGAATAGTAATTTACACATTACCTCAACACTTATCTGGGCAATTAAGTGTGCCGTTTGTCTTTGTACCTTTTCATTTCTTGACTGCCATCAACAGGTATGCCAATCGATCCATGATCTTCATCCATGTTTCTACGACGACACAGTGGATTCTGTTGCTGAAAAAACTTTCCCAAAAAGATGATCAGCCTTCTATAGTGACTGCAATAGATGGAAATGTTTTACTACTCATTTTCACTCATTTGTTGTCATCAATAAAATTGCTTTAAATTGTATTCGCTCGTAGTTTCAGCTGCTTTTTTATTATGAGTTTTAAAAGAACTGTAGGCCATGTTAAATTCATGCCCAAAGCTTTTTCACAGTGAGGTCTGTCTGGTCTGATGTGTCTAGATGGACATGTTGCCGTTAAATTCCTTACATGTGATTTTTCTGAGGAAGTCTCTGCAATCACAACACTATGCTAAGTTGCAAAAAAAAAAAAAAGGCCAAGAACTTTGCTTATTATGTTGCAACTTTATGTTTCTTTAGGTTGAATTTTATCATTTTTGTTGTCACAAAGATATGCTTATGTTCTGGTTAGGTTTAGGCACAAAAGACACTTGTTTGGGGTTTGGAAAAAATACAAACTGGCAACTTCTTGAGGCGGCAGATGATTCGAACAACAGCGGTGTTGTAACGTCACTGCAATGGACCTTTAGTGGCTGTATGTTGTCAATAATACTTTTAATGATAGTAACTATAATGTGACACATGACATTACACTTCACACAAAAATCTACGCCAGCTAAAATGATAAAACATACATTTTAAATGGTCATGTCATTATTTAAAATTAATTCATCCTATTAATTCTGAAATATCAACGCACATCTTGGACATCAAATGTACTCAAAGCTGGAAGTGAAATGAACTAGATGCAATGAAACTGTAATTTAATGTTAGCTAGGAGGTGGTTGAATGCTAACATTAGCTAATGGGTTATGAAAAGTCTTGCTTTCAGTTGCAACCTGGACACTGCAGCAAAACATCTGACCAGAATTCAAGCTTCCCACCCTGAGCATGATGTCAGAGGAAAATGGCCGCCATGTGAATATGGTCCATTTTACTCTGAATGGCACCATCATTTACAAAATGAACATCGTGCTGTATTGAAGAAGAACTGAGAGGTTGCAACCATCAACTCATGAGGAAACTGTTTCCAAAGGTAATACAATAAGTGAGAAGTCAGGTCATTTCCTCATAAGCTAACATACAATCGGACTTCTTTTGAAACCAATGAGGTCGCCCCCTGCTGGCCATTAGGAAGAATGCAGGTTTAAGGCACTTCTGCATCAGCTACACTGTTCAGACCCAGAATCTTCGTCCATATCAATGTTATCTACACTCTGAGAGTCGTTGTACTTACCCTGTGATGGACTTGACATGAGAGGCATGGCATACTCTCATATCTTATTTATCATTGGTCCCTCACAGTAGTGTTGTAGTACTTTTAACTCAGTCTCTTCTCTGTCTCAGACAAAGAGGACTCTGGAATGTATGTTAAGACCAGGGAAGACCACAGCTGCAGGCTCCGCAATGCTTTTTCACCATTTTATCAAGATGCTTCTCATGGTGCACTTATACATACGCATGGATAAAAAAGAGGTGAATGAAGGAGAATTTTTATTTGTCCTCTGTGGGTGTTTTTTTAATATGATTGTGGATCTTTTCGATCGATTTTAGGAGTGCCTATGGTTTGCATGTTTCACATTTATGGTAAGTGTGACGTGGGGATCGCACTGGTCTTGGTCTAGACTCGGTCTCAACTACTCAAAGTCTTGGTCTTGTCTCAGTTTCAATACGCTCTGGTCTTGGCCGTGGCTTTGTCTCAGTTTAGGTGATCTTGACTACAGCACTGCCTCACAGCAGGAGTCTGAGGAGAGGGCGTGAACCGATGCTGTCACATTCAAAGAAAGCTGTGGTGGTGATTTTGTGGTGTTTGTTCATTATTTTGCCACTGGCACATGGTAAAATGTGAAATAATATGTAATATGTGATGATTCCTCTTTAAAACCATTGTGAACAATGAGTAACCACATAACTGTGAAATAAGTTGTTAATAAGTGGGCAGGAAATACAGGATTTCAAAACTAATTCCCTTGTTTTCTGTTGCTAATTAAAACTTTCCCACTTCTTTTCAGCCTCTGATCATGTTTGTCACTGAAGAAGAGGATTAACACTGTTGTCCTACAGAAGTGAGGACTGGGTTGAGGTCTGTTCTCACACCATCTGTCACTTTGGCACAGTATTATGGAGCCTTTTCTTTTCTTTCCATGTGCACTGACTTTCTGCCTTGCTCTCATTGATTTAAATAGACACCAACATGGTGATAGTATGGAAACCTCTCTTGCCTGTGGTTGTACTTTCCCGGAAAATATTCACGAGGAAAGAAGTGGATGCAGAGGAGATGTCGTCCGTGAAAAAAGACCAAACTTGTCTTGTTAGATGATGATAGAATTTTTATTTTGTTAAAACCTTCTCAATTTTTATTAAGTGTTTCCATAATTTTTAAGATAACATAACGTTACGTACAGAAGGCACTTACAAAAACAAGTTAAATTACAGATGTTGTTATCATAAACATTAAATTACTGATTAATTAAAAAAAACATAATGACAGAATGATAAAGACGAGAAATGACAGCACCATTGGCAACTTTTGAACAGTACATCTCAAATAAAATTTAGCATGATTCGAATCTACAATACAATAGAAACAATACTCATTTGTTATCAATGTAATAATGCCCGAGCTATGTTTTTAAGTATAACTTAATCATCAAGATAAAAAGCTTAAATCTCAACAGTTTTGTATTTTATTTTTCACTAGTCAGAGGTTCGTTTTATTTTACATATTAGGCTTTGTGGTTTGAGCTCTGTGCAAGTCCTGGTACATCTCTATTAGACGAGTGGCCTCCCTCTGTCCTGACAGCAAAGCACCATGGGTAGTGGAATAGTATTTTCTGTGGGTGGCCTCTCCAGCAAACAGGACCTGTAGAGGCTGAGGAAGGAGGGGGGGGGCAGAAGAAGAAGATGATATAAGCAAAGACAAAAGGAGAAAAGGAAGCCAGATTCAAAACAAGATCCCTCAATGTCATCCTGACGCACCTTTGGCCTCTCGTACAGTCTTTTCTATTTCAGTCGTTTGTCAGCGCCTTACATGCGGCAGGCTTCGGTAACTTTCCCGAGGGCTCTGACAGGACTTCGGCGGAGGGGTCATGCCGTTCCTTCAGCACTGTCAAGTGAGCACACGAACCCCTCCGCCCCCCCACCCCCCTCCGCCCCGGACGAATCAGGTTTCATGGGCTAGACTTCTGGCGAGGAATCGACCTTCATAACCTCCCCTGACACCAGCTGTATTTGCTCTGCATGTGCTGCGATGTGACATGCTAGTGATGACACCGCCGCATTAGCCAGATGCTCTCAAGAGTGCGAGCAAGGGATTGTAAACAACCAAGTGTGCAGTCAGTGAAAACACCGCTGCAGAGGGGAGTCGTGTCTTAAGCTTTGCTACAGCATTCAGATTGAATACTGCGGTGACACTGGCATATTTATACAATACATAAATGTTTATTTCCTTACAATAACTGTGTTTATAGATAAACTACACAGTATTTATTAACTATTTACAACGTTTAATAAACACCAGTTCCTCTATCATAAACAGTTGCTTAAATGGTTAATAATTAGGATTAACTTCAGTGTTTCCAAGTTGCATTATCGTTGGTGCCACTGTTGCAAAGACATCTGGATTGTTTAAGTTTTCCTCAGAGTCGCAAATAACAACAACACAGGACAAAACGTGAGTTTATTCAGTCAGCTAGTCTGTAAGAGAAATGGATTAGTTAACCTTCCTTTTCCCGGGAGGTTTCTTGCTTTGTGGCAGACCAAATTGTTTAGTGATAGCGAGGTTTATAGAGAGAAAACTTGTCTGTTGCCAGTTTAGCTTTAAATCTACCATTTATCAATGACTGTCATTATCAAGTGCTACCAAGAATTATTTTTAAAATATTAAAGTAGCATAACACTTTGTTCAACAGGGTCCTTATCGTCCCATAATTTCCCATAACTGATCTGTCACTGTAAATTCAGATTTCAACTTTTTTCTTTTTTTTTGTAACAAGGACACATAAATGACGATGATACGGGTTAAAAATGCAGATGTGCGTGGAGAAGTTTAGGCATGGAAGTATTCGAGTCATTAACTGTGTTTACATGCGCACGAGGATCCTGCTTTTGAGTATATTTGGGACACGGCGTTTACATGGATGGTTATTCATGTCTCTGTTTACATGATCATTACAGTGTCCACTTTGAGATTTTGAGATTTTGACCTTTTAGTCAGTACACTGCCGGTCAGCTGAACGTACATAAATGAGAATTTTGTCAAACCCCCCGTGTGTGTTGTCTTACCGAAGCCTTGGTGCTGTTGGCATAGGGCAGCGGCATGGCCAGCCTCTCGCAGTCCTCGCCGCTGGATCCGACCCTGGTGAAGGAGTAGGAGCCTCGGATGAAAGGGTTACTGCCCCACGATGAGCGCAGGACACGCCAGGGCTTTGGAATGTCAGGGTTCCCTGTGGACAGACAGACGGACGGACGAGGGTGAGTCAAGACGGATAGCGGAGAGACAAACGGGACATTACAGAAGCAAACCAGGCTGTAAGTCGAGGCCTTTCACTGGGACGTCCAGTCTGCCAGCACTAATCAACTCGTGACCTTTTGCGAGCAGCGAGTCTATATGTAATTAAGCAACAGCTGAGGGGATTAAAGCATGTTGACCTAAATGAGCAACGTGTGTGAATGTGTGGGGGTGTAGTTTCTGTGTGTGATTTGCAGACTGTATCTATAGGAAGCCCGCTGACCTCATCATGAAGTGACAGTCACTGTTTCTGCACCCACTCTGTGACCTATTTCTGAGGCAATCACTTTACTGAGTAATAATCTGAGCCTTTTCTATCAGCACATCCCTGATCTGCCGGCTGCCAGATGACAAATAGTGAGTCAACCTATATTCATGTCCTGTGCCCTGTTACAATCAATGGTGCAATCACCTTGAAACGGCTCTGTTTTCTTTTGGCTACACCAAAAAATCCTTCTCTTGAGCAGGAAGTGGTGTGTGTCAGATAACTAACAGCAGCAACACTGGATTGAAAACACAGAACCTGTGCTGTGTGTGTTTGTATCACAAGACAAAGGGGGATTGATGAGATGTCAGTTCAAGTAAAGGCCTCTTCACCTGATCTAACAGGTCGATCCTTCTACTCAAGTGTTTTGTTCTTTTGTGGTATTAACACCAAACCAGTTAGCTGCTGCTCACTTAACACAAAACCAGCACCTGAGTCATTTAGCAGATATTTTTCTGATGAAGAAAGTTACTGACGTCACAACTGACCCAATCCGAGTCATGGATTTTGTGAGTCACTGAGCTGACAGTCTCAGCCTTCCAAGGCTATCATGTTAGTTCTAGATTACTGAGTGTTTGCATGAGCTTTACCAGAAGAGTTATTAAAGCAGTGGGATCTTTTACAAAAATAACTCGTCATTGTGAGAAGTTCTTTGGCTGGATAATGTCACTGTTTGGGTTTTTTGCTTTGTTGGTTTCCTGTTTTATTTTGTAGTTATATCCTCGTGTGTACTTCCTCACTTTGTCCGGTTTCACACACTTTTTGTTGCCAACCGTGTGTTTCATTAGTTAACCAGTGCCTGTGTATTCAGGCCTGTGTCCCCCTGTCTCTTTGATGGCTCCTCTGTTTTGAGCCTCTGTCTTCCTGGTCCTGTCTTACCATCAGGTTTTCCTGCATTTGCTTCCTGATTCCTCGTGTTACATTTTGTTCTTTGCTCTTGGATTACTCCTGTTTTGTTGTGTGCCTTTTGTCTGCCATTGTCGCTCGTATTTTGGATTTTTGGACAGTTTTCGTCAAAGCTCGCTTTTTGTTTTCAGGCAGCCTGGTTTTCAAGCGTCTGCGTTTGGTTCACTTTGTGTTAAACCTGACAGATAATGATTTTAAATAAACCAGTCAGAGTATCTAAAAGTGTAGATAAATGCAGCTCAGTCACCAGAACACAATTTCTACAATTCGCGACTTCTCAGCCAGTGACCACAATTCAAGTGTGCATTTCGACACGACTGGATATTTTTAAAGGAGGCCTCAGGACAATTTCCAGCCGTGTTTGTGGCGACAAAATACTGGTGTTTTTAAGGCCCATACCATTTGTGGCAAAAGCAGATATTTTAAGCCAAAAATGTGTTTCTTCCTTAACCTAACCACAATGAATGTGCATTGCAGCCCAGGGGTGGAAATAACGAATTACATCTACTCAAATTACTGTAATTAAGTACCCTGACATATGGACAAAACACAAAACAGTTCAGCAGGCGCAGGCTTGGAGGCTTGACAACGACCACTCAGCAGGACAGAAGAGGAGTTGGGAGTAATTTAGACCGAAGATTTTTGATTGAATGCCTGCTATTGATCGAGCATTGAACAATCAACGGGTAAAAAGTAACTAATACTTTTTGTAGCGTTTGAGAAGAACACTTTGTTCTTTTACCTCGTTATTATTTTAATAGTAGTAACGGTAATTTAACTTGTATTTGAGTAATATTTCAGTAATGTAACTGTACTCAGACTTGAGATTTTCAGTACTCTTTCCAAGACTTTTGCTGACATTTATTCTGGCGATTTAGAGCATGAGATCATCTTCATCTTTCTAGAGAACCCACACAAGCCTCTGTGGTGTGAACACAATGTATTCTGTGTAACATTTGCCCACAATGCTCAGCTCTTATGTGCATGTCCTGACCTGTAAAGCGCCTCAGCAGCTCAGTGCAGGTCTCAGCCACTGTTTCATCATCGCAGCGCTCCATGTACAGCGCCTCCTGCCCACAGATCCAGCCACTCAGCATGTAGCCGTAGCGCTCGGGCGGGTAGAGGACGTCGAAGCTGCAGATCTTCTTGTACCACAGCTCCTCAGGGTAAGCCAGCTGTTCTAGCTGAGCCTCATCCTCCCACACGAACTGGATGCTGTTGCACTCTGGGCTCCAGAAGGGCTCCTCGAACTCTAGGAATATCTTATCGGTGGTGCTGATGCCCAGCTTCTCGATGGCGAGCACTTTGTCCTCAGGCAGAGACGGGGAGAACATGGCCTCGTGGTTCCCCTTCAGGACGCCCAGAGACGCTGTGATGATCACGTGGTCGGCTGCGATCCACTCCTCGTCCTGGCACTCCACGTAAATGGGATGACCGAGGATGAGAGGGTCGTCGTGAGGTTGGCAGCTGTGGTTGTTCTCGTTGTGGTTGGAGTCGCTGCTCTTGGCGATCACCTCCCGATGCTGGGCTGAGTAGTTCCAGTGGATGCAGCGGACCGGTTTGCTAAGGCAGATGGTGCGGGAGGGGATGTCCTGGGCCAGGAGCTGCACGATCTTCATGAAACCTTCAGGAATGACGTAATGTGCACCAGGGATCTCTGTCCACTCACCAAACTCACTCAGAGACACCTCATCCATACTGGGAGAGCTGCTTTCACAACTCTCCACCTGAAACATGAGAACATTTCAACACAGAGTCAGTTGTGTTCTTACCATATATCTCCACAGCATCAGTCTGACTGAACATGTTTCAACATGCTGGGAACACATATGCTTCATTGAGATAACACCTGCTCGGTCAGTTATCGAAAAGCAAAAATATGTTCCTGTTTCTGCCTCATTAAATGTGAGCCAGCATGGTCGAGGTTACCTGGTGGCTACTGTGTCTTCACGGCTACATTTGCACAACATGTTTCCTGTGTTAGTAGGTGGGCGGGAGCGTATGGCGGAGCACTAATAAAGCACTCACGTAGATGTACTGAACGTCTGTTTAATGTTTGTTTATAGGGAAAATTAAAAGAGAATCCGAGGAGGTGATACAATGTTGGTCAATTACAGGTAGACATGGATATTATGAACACACACACACCTTGAGGTATTGTTGAAGCATGGACAGTTTGAGCTTCTTGGTGCTCTCAGAATCATCGGGATCCATCGTGATCTTCTTGCGCACCACGTCTCGCGTAAACACGCCGACGCTGTTCTGGCTCTCGGCGCAAACTGGCTTCCCATTCTGGAAGAACTCCTGAGTCAGCTCGTACACCTGCAGGTGGACGATGAGTGAAAGGTCAGAGATGGAGGGTATTTAGGAGGAAGAGGAATGAGGAAGGATGTAAAGAAAGCAGAGGAGGGCGCTCACTCGTCTCAAAGGGTAGGGCGATGGAGAAACACCACAGGCTGCACAAATCAAAGTACATTAAAAAGAAATGTTGCCAGACTGGAAATGTTGCAACAAGATGCAACTTGAATACTTTGTTCTGTTTCAGTAACTTGACTGTGGTTACTGTTAATTAAGTTTGACTTAAAAGGGACTCTTTGCAACTTCAAAGGGGCTCTATATAGCAATTAACATGTATTCATCACTGTTTTTATTGGCCATATGTGAGTGGATTGTAACATAACGTGAAAAATTGCCGTTGCCTATACGAGCCTGTGGACAATTTGTTTATGTGGTTTAATGCTGCTGGTCTGTGGATTGCTTGGGGAAGGAGTCAGGTCGGATTTGGCGGGACAGCCCAAAAGATGTGATGCACGTTTTTGACTGCCTCGCCTCGTAGCTAACGTTAAGTTTACAAATGGCGTTCGCTGACATAAACTAACAACCGGCTTTAAGCACAAAACAGAGGCTCCACAGAGTCCCTGTATCTCAAAACTTACAACATGCACAACACTACTGTAAGTGATAAATGCTGCTGAAGACAACCCTTGATAATGAAACAAAACTTTGATATAATTCTTGATGATTTTGAAGTTTTTTGATACATTAATGAAACATTTAGTAGTTTTAGTGATTTCATGGGTCAGAAAACTGACATATAACAATGTTTATCATCAATTAATCATTAAAATTGTTTATTTTTTATTTCTAAATGTCTTAATTTTCCCTTAATTCGGGTCATAAGATGTGGATTTCATAGTGACAGTAAACTGTATTTACTGGCTCCTGACAGCATTTTTTTCTATTATTCTCTGACATTTTATTGATCAAATGATTGATTTAAAATTAGATAAATTAAAAAGGATCAATAGTAAAGTAAAGTAACTGCACATAAAATAATGCTCCTACTCAGGTAGAGAGGAGCTTAATCAGCTGCAGTGACAGTCGTGGTTCTGGAGAAAGAAGGTGACAATAAGGAGTGGAGCTCAGAGTACAATGACTCACATACTGTATATGATGATGACCGTGAAGATCATCATGTGAAAGGAAGACATCACTCTGCATTGTGTCATTCAGGGCTGAATGACATCACAGGGAGTGATGAAGGTGTGGTGACCCTGAAGCATGGCCTTTTTGATTTCTCTTTTATTACATAAGCTACTGAAAAACACACACTGGAGATGGCAGCTTGGTGTCTTTGCACGTCTAGTCAAGTCCATTTTATTTATAAAACCCACAGTAGCAAACTTGTCTGAGCTAGCTTCACAACATACAAAGAGAGCACGATGAAGACAATAGCTGACAGAAAACCGGAGGAAGATGACTGACATGGCTGCCGAATGTACCAGAGGCGAGAATATCTCTGAAGCTACCTCTGTGTCTCTGAAGGGGTTTGGCGTATCAAGAATATTTGTCAAAAGGAGACAGCATGTGTACCGAGGTTACACAGAAAACACAGATGTACAAGGGTTAATGAGAACAAAACGTGTTCTATACCTTCCCTCTGTAACTGCTTTTCCAGACGTGACCTACTTACAGTGAAATAGTCGTGCTCTAACAGGAGCTGCTACTGGGCAGAGAGCAGGGAACAGGATGAGGGAAAATGGCTAATCTATTAAATTCAGCATGGTTTGTTGGATTTTATCTCAAGATGGCTGAAGATATATTTAATAATGTTGCCATTGATGTTTTGTGCCTTTTAACATTGTCATGGTCCTGAGTTTTGGTTTATTTCCTGTTTTATGTCGAAAGCCTCTCCTCATGTGTCTCATTTTACTTTACACTTCCTGTCTTTGTCTTTTTCCTGCCTGCTTTCTGTGCTCACCTGTGTTTCATTTGTTAATTAGCCTCTCTGTATTTAAGTCTGTGTTTTTCTTTCACTCTTTCTTGGTTTGTCCTCAAATTTCTATTTTCACCATTATATAAAGCTGAAATACTTTAAATATCTTTGTGCATCATTTGATATGCATTTCCCCAAGTTCAGTCCACTGTATTCAAAATGTTGGGATCTCAACTACAATTTGAATTACAGTTTTATAGATATGAACACTTGTTGGCTGCAAAAGCATTCGTTTTTACCACTGGTAACTATGGCTATGTGACATATCTTACATATTTTAAAGAAACATACGTCTTTTCCAATCAATTTGGACTCTCAGGGGTTCCACAGACTTAGATTAGTTATGGCGAACTGTCTGGAGCAATTTAATGCTTTTTTTCAGTTGTTTTTTTGCATTTTTAAACAAGTCTCCATCTACTTCAGTTGTTTAGTGGCTGTGAAGCTCCAGAAATGTTTTATGGAGCACAAAACATCAACCAACTATCCATCAGCATTGGGGTGAGTAGATAATGACTGCATTTTCATTTTTGGATGAACTGTTCCTTTAATGTTCTGCAGGCTGAACAGTTAGTCCATGTACACATTCATTTGTGCACATAAGCATGAATTCACATGTGTACCTGTGCGCATATGTGGCCCCCCTCACCTCGTTGTACAGGTCACTGAACTCCTCCACCAGGTCCTTGGGGATCCTCTTCCCGGCGTTGGTCTGGTAATGAGCCACACCATTCTTGGCGTACAGGCTGATGCGTCCCACGCTCCTCTCCTCGTCCGTGGTGTCCTCCAGCAGCCCATTGTCCTCCGCCAGGTGGTACACTGGGTTCCCATTGGCACCATGAATCCAGGTGGCTCCAAGCTCCAAAGTTGCTGTTCCTACAAAAAAAACCACACACGGATTACTATGAATTTGGAAAAAATTATCTCTTTCAAATCAACATCTCCTGAATTAAACTTTATATCACTCTGCTTTTGTAAAGGCACATTCACACTTGAGTGTTAGATAACTGGACAGTTCAAGAGGGGGTCAACTCTATTAACACACTGCACCCTGAGGCCCACTGGACTACCATTAATTAAATATTCTTCCTGAGGATGATGCCATCACACACTATATGTTTTGTACAGCCGTTTATATAATAAAAACAGGCCACTGCAAAGACAGAATTGGCAGAAATGCATCTATGATTATGTAACGTCTAAGCGCATAAACACGCATTTATATAACAGATGCAGTTATTTGTGTGCATGACATATGGCTTTACATTTAACAGCGCAGTATGAGTGTGTTTCTACATGTGACCTCTTTTATGGTCATATGGTTTAAGCACCATGAGCAGATGCTGTTTCATGCTCCTTTGTGCTTGCCAGCTGAAAGAATTCACATAATGGAAATCACCAGCATTCAACTTTCGTCGACCCGCAGTTCAGTCGACTTTGTTGGGAAAATCTACCAGCGTCGCTCAAGCATATCGACTGAACAAACTCTGTTATTTCCCTTGGAGCCAGACATGCATCCAATCCAAGTGTATTAATTCAGCTTATTTAGGGGAACAAAGCTGATGGAGCGATTGTATGGCTGGCTGATTGGACCGTTTTCTAAAAGACGTACTGTACTTAAATATTAAAGATAAAACTAAATGTGTAACTTCAACTTGTATCAATAGGTCACTGATATGCTGCAACAGTCATGTTGTTTAGGGAGTGACTGGTAATCAACCTATTCACTTGTTTTGATGTGAGCATATATTGCTAAAATATTGCTTCAAAACTTAAGTTTTAGGCATTAAGATATTGGTTGGAGAGGAGAGGTAAAGTCTATAACAAACCATGAAATTGCGATATGTCAAGAAGAAAAAAGAAATCAGAGGTAAGTTAATCCTCCGTGTAGTTCTGTGTTCTGTGAATGTGTTTTAACAGTTCACGATTCAGCCTGCATGTGAATTAATGCATTTCACTCAGGGTTTATACTGTAGCTGTCTATTTCTTTGCACTTACACTGTTAAGGCGTCATAAAGAAGTTTAACACAAAGTTTAAGGTAACAACAAGTAAACAAAGGGCACATCTTCTCACCGTGCTGAACACTTTGAACTCTCCCGCCGACGTGGTCTGATGCCTCTAGGACAGTGACATCCGTGAAGCCGTTTTTCAGTAATGTCCTAGTCGCAGCAAGGCCGGCCAAGCCAGCGCCGATCACTACTATTCGAGGCTGCCGATGTGTGCGTAGGCCGCTACTAAGAGGATCATCAGTGCTGTCTGAGGAAATTTCACAACTTTGCATGCCGTCCAAGCTCCTCTTCGATTAAGTCTGAGGACAAAGGAAAGAAAAGGACCCGTTAGTTAGATGCCCATGTTAGCAGAAGACAATACTGAGTGAAAGAGAGGTTTTTGAGTTGTCTATGAATGACACATAACCCTGAAATACCTTGAAAATGATGATGTAGCTAACTCATGACTGCAAATACTGCTGAGTTGGGTGACATTTGGTATGTGTTACCTTCTGTGCACTCCTGTATCATATCCCCGCTGGTTATTTTTGAAGCACTGTTTGGTTGGTAAATGTTGTCCACATTTAAGCGATAACCAAAGTCAATATAAAGGATTTTTTGAAACATCACAGAAAAACTATGGAGCACCTGAAGTCCTGATAGACTCTTCTTTATCTTTAAGTCTCATGCCTCACAAGACATGGATCTTATCTGCACGAGGTCCTATCTCGCCAAAGTGAACCCGGTGTACCTCCTGACATGTAATAAATAATCTACACGATAACACTTTGTGTAAGCATGATATTAGATTAATCTTGTCAGCACAAAAAATTATCTTTTGCTCACAAGGTATCAACCTTGTGAGCAAAAGATAATATGTTGTGCAAACAGGTTATTAACCTGTTCACACATGACAATAAAATATGTATGCTGTAAAAATGATGACGATGAGTTGGAAGACTGCACTGTGCAGAGTTCAGGTCATTAAAGAAACATAATCAGCATACAATTGGCATTGTGTGAGAGTTAAAACTCATCCGAGACAACTGTGATAAAGTTGATGTTACTAAGTTGGGTAAACTAGATATTTTAGGTAGACTCAACTGTAGATGAAGTACTTTGAGCATCAGAATTCCTGACTTGTCAACTCAAATTCAGTCAACTTAAAACATTTAAAGCAGCCTGCACACAAACATTTATTAAGTTAAAACAACTTTTTTTTTTTTTACAGTGTAATTTCACTGAAAATATATAAGCCGTTGCAGTGAGATCTGTGGATTATCCAGAGAGTCGAAAAGACAAAACACATTGTGGAAAGACACAATACTGTCAATGTTTAAATCTAATATTTCAGTGCTGTGAGGCCCCTTACCTCCACTGTGGAGGCAGAAATCTTAGAGACGTATCTCAAAACTTGGCATTACTAGATACCATTTTGTTATATGAACCGATCCTTTAAAGAAAAAAAAAAAAGATAAATGCAGCCTCAATTTTGGCACAGATAATTTGGCCTCTTTGGAGCTCTTGTTTCTCATTAAGTGCTTACTACACAGAAGCCTTTTACAGCCGATACGTTATCAGCATTCACCCGAATATGACCTACATTTACAGCTGTATTTGTAACAGATTAACTTAATTAAGAATCTTTCTACATGACAGGATTTCATTATGCTGTCTACCTGCTGTTGGGTAACCTTTTGTCCGACACTGTTTAGTGAGCTCAAATCAGAAGTCCTGACACAACCTTGATATTTCTGTCACAAAAATAGACAATATATACAATCAAAAACTAGATTTCTCTAAAAAATTATGCTAAAATTGTTCAGGGACACTGACATTCAGAGTGAAGAATAATACAAAACACAAGCAACCTTGTTATTCCAGTACACAAAGCAGCTTGCTGTGAATGTATGGACAGCTGTGTGCGAGAATAACACAGTGGGAGTCTATTCAGAAGACACCCCTGTTAACCCAACAGAGAGATTTACAAAGGACAGTAACGGTAAGTGGCAGTAAGTGTTATCTGAGCGCTTTAAATATGAATTGGGTCTGTTTTTTCTAGGTCTGACATGTAGGAGAAACAATATCAAGTTCTCCAAGGCCCTGTTACACAACACACACATGCACACACACACATACATACACATACTCCCTGCGTTGTTCCCACAGCAACACTGGACACAGGATAGTACATATGGTGTAGAAAATACACACTGAGTTTCCCTCAGCGGATCTGAATACCTAACTCGAACTAGTGTGACGCCATGTTCATCTGTTCATCTTAAAGGAGACATTTTATGCTCATTTCCTGGTTCATAATTTTATTTTGGGTTACTACTCAAATGGGTTTATATGCTTTATACTATGAGTTTTCTCATAGTGGGCAGCGGCACTGTGCCCCTCCTCCTGCTCTGATTGGTCAGCTCATACACGCCTGAGTCAGCTTCCAATTAACTTCACTTCGACCGTGAATATAGGCATACATTTTTTAAATATGTGACATGGTGACGTAGGGGGATGTCGAAAAGCCACAGATTTAAAGGCGGGGCTACTGACGAGGCATTTCATGTGCAGTGTTTTCCGTGGGAGAGAGGAGCTCTTGTTGGCGTGAACTTTGGACTTTGTAAAGTAACACACTGAAGGAAAGTTAAAAAAAAAATAAAAAAGCCTCCTTTAAATTATATGAGGTCCTCTGATTGGCAAGAACTCTACAAATCAAAGCACTGGGATTACAGATTACTGTGACCCAAGAGAGGCTATCATCACTTTCTTTGAACCTTGACTCAACTTTTGAGAAACTGTGTTGTAAGCAAGTTGTCGGTCTTGACAACTCGGCTGGATGAGTCACATGATCAACAAGAGCTGACAAAGAGGAAGCAATCAGCCAACTCTGCAAGAAAAGATGCTTATGGATGACATATGTTGAAGTAAGAACGAAACTGTGGTGTCAATCTAAAGAGGACATATGCAGGGATTTCTGTAAAGCTCTATAGGTTCCTGTTTCATACTGACCTCCTACACAGATGTTGATTACAGCTGCTGATCTGGACGGGTCAACACGCAACATCTGACTTCATGACCCTCGTCCTGAATGTGGGTCGGCTTGGCACAGATTAATTGAACAGGCGTTTCTATTAGAAGCGTTCTTATGAATCCTAATTTTTCAGGAAACAAAATCTGTCTGCTGTCTGAGATGCTGTTTGTAATGGAGTTTCCATCATCTCATTTCCAAGAGTTTTAGTCCACTGACCCATATTGCGAAATCGACTCCCAAGACTTCCCAGCACATCACTGCTAAACCACAGACTTACACTCAATTACATCGTTGTACGTGCCAAATGAAGCCTAGTTTCAGTTTCAGTTCTGTCTTCCTCTGAAACTAATCTCAGCCACGAATGCTTTGCATTAAATCTCTGCAGTGAGGAGGATGTTAATCATCAGCTGGGTTTCCAGAATCTGACCTCAAAAGTCGATGCAACACCAACAATGAATGAATAGACTCATTCTTGGGCGTCAAAGAAAAGTACAGGGTGATGTAAGGTGATGTTGGTTCAACCTGTTTTTGTGTATTTTTGTAACAACAATATTAATAGAGGAATGACTTTATATTTTCTAAATTTGACATCACACAGTCAAGCCTTTCTGTCCCTTGTACATCTGAGTGTATGAATAATAATGGTTTTATAACCTCAGTCATGTGAAGTTATATAGTTGCTATAGGGTACAAAATGCAGATATATGAAAATGTTCCCCAGGGACCAGCTCTCTCTTTATTTATTCATTTATTTATCATGTAGCTTTAAAGATTCAGTTTTCACTCAGAATGTATGTCTTAATGTTGGGCTTGGCCTATAAAATGAAGCTTGTTTCATTCAAAAGTCCACCTGTTTCGATTATGATTTTAAAACTAACGACGGATCTAATTCAGAGGCAGCGCCCGATGACTTCACCCTCTGGCCTCTCTGACAGATTGTGCATCACTCCCGTGGTTGCTTGTAATTGCACGGCTGGTAAATACACTCGCCACATGCCACCACTCTGCGCTTTCCACCACCACCACCGCAGATTAATGTGTGGGCTGGCCTTGGGTAGATAGACGGATCAGGGTGGGGAGGATGAGGAGGGAGGGAGGGGGCTACCACTGACCTAGAAATGGCAGTACAGTGTGTCTGCTGGTGGCCTTTTCAGGAGCAGGACCGGCCTTGAGCGGGAATATCTGACATTACTGCGTCATGTCTCGGTGTTGCTCTTTCCAGCTGTTTCCACACTCACATCTGCATTTCCTGTATCAGTCCCATGTGAGTATCAGCATAGGGTCAAACATTTCTACATCGTAAGAAAAAAAAAATTCCAGTGGAGCCTCAGGGCTTCGTGCCGAGGGCCAGACATTCCACACTTCTTTCCCAGCTCTACTTTTCCCAAGCTGGGATGATGGAGTGGAGACACCACCACCACCAACACCACCACCACCACCACACACGCTCCACTGCCGTGCTACTGTACACCACACTGGTTGTTTCCTCAGCGCAGATAAAGAGTTCCCTGACACTATTGCAGTATTCCCAAAGACACACACAAGTGACAGAGACTCAGAGAAAAGGCTCAACATGTTTAATAAAAAGCACACGACGATGGCAGGCAAATTATCAAGAGAGTGACGATGATAGTATTATCATAGTATTTTAAAGTATTTTAAAGGTGACACATAATGCTTTACATTTTTTTTCTTTGTCTTCTTTGGTTCTTGTGGATGTAAAAGGTCTTGAAAGTTAAAAAGCCCAAAGTCCGCGCCAACGGGAGCTCCTCTCCCCTCACAGAAATGTCTCGTCAGTAGCTGTGACTATAATTCTGTCACTTCTTGACATCACACTGTCACCGTGTCAACATTTGTATCATTTATGTCTATTTTCACGGCAGTAAGGAAGTTAACTGGAAGCTGGAAACACGACAGAGCCGTCAGGAAACACGATGAGTGGCGCTGACTCAGGCGTGTGTGAGCTGACCAATCAGAGGAGAGGAGCTGCGTGTTTTCAGGTTTTCAGCTCGAAAAAACTCTTGTGTTTTCGATCACTAAAGCATTTAAACATAAAAATGAGCATAATATCTCTCTTAAGTGATCCAATAAAATACAAAATGATTTTAAGAAATAAATCGGAATTCGACTTTGTTTGTTTTCGTAATACCGTCGTGTGACGTGGCTCGTTGTGACGTGCGACATTAGATGCGATGCGCCGTCTCTTTTGCAGTCAGTGCTTCAGCTAGTATCCGTATTTCAGTTTCATGTGTACGCCTACACTAAACGGTTTAAAAGGGTATGTGGAGAGTGACAGACTAACAGCATAAGATAACATAAGAGAAGGTCCTCGAGGGTAGGAATATACAAAGAGAATACATAATAGTACTCAGATAAAATAGAAATGAAATGCTATATACAGTAGATGGATATGTGTGTATATACCTGTGCAATGTTGTGTTAATGTGGAAAAATGTCCCGAGAAAGGAGGCCTACACAAGTGACATTTTCCCCTTTAGGCAAACTTTAACTTCGTGGTCGCGCTGATTTGTGAAAGACAAACACCCTGCGGTGAGTCTGTGGTGAGAAACTACTAACTGTTGTCTTTTGTTACTGAATACCTAACACACCACACAAAATGTTGGACCGTGTGTTGTCAGGTCAGCTGCACCTTTGATTATTATCAATTAATTAATCATTCACCAATGCTTTATAGATTCATTATGAGTGAGGTTGTAGGAAAAAAATGTGGTTGCACTAACATCTATTTCCAATAAACAATTTGTTCACTTGCAGGCTTTTCCGGCTGTGAGGACCCTCTGACACAGAAAGGGTTAGCCCCAGTTTAAAGATTTCTTTCCTGACCTAACCTGACCTGTTTTATACATGTCAGCTTGCTCGAAAGCGGTGCCAAAATGTGAATAATGAAAGAAAAGAAAGCTCTGATCAGAGCAGAGATATATGACTGGAGACAGAGAAGGAAAAAAAAAAAAGAAAAAGAAAAAAGAAGTGTTTGATGTCCTCTGTGTCATCCTATAATAACACGCTGCCTGGCTCTATATGAAGAGCGTTTGCTGCCACGTATAAGCTGCGATGCCAAAGTGGCAGCAGTTTGAATCAAAGCGGACAACTTTAAACTGAGAGACTCTGAACCCGGCGATTATCTGTGATAACACAACAACAACAACTACACGCATTTAAACAAATCATCAAATCAAGCGAAAATCAGAAATCCACCTTGTTCCAGACATAACAGCTGGTCCCGTTACACACACACACGCACACACACAGCGACCTACAATAACGCATCCGTGTCACTAACATTTGATGAGCAGTACACAGGTTGTTTTTCGTGCGGCGTTTTCCCGTCTTATCAACACAAACTGTGCTGACATTTAGTTGAACGCGTCTCCGGTCGCTCTCAGCGCTGATAACTACACTGAGCCAGCTTTTCCCTCACTGTTCCCAAGCGATGAGCGCACTGACACAGCCTGGTCAACATTTACGAGCGCGGCTCTCACCATCACCGTGTGTCTCCTATAATATCCCCCCTCTGAAATGTGCGTTGTTGCGGTGTTTGTCTGGTTTACCTGACTCTCCTGCTCTTCAGCTTTAAATCCTCTGAGTGCTCCGCTCTCCTTTGTGCCGATTTTCCCTCAGACCCGGCTCCGCTTTGTATTTATGCCTGGAAACCAGAAGCAGCCAGTTTTCCCGTGGCCGCTGCCTCCTCATTAATTAAACATGAGCAGTGATGACGCCACAAGACCAGCCCTCCTCTGAGTAAGCCCGCAGTCACACTGCTGCCGCGTTATACACACACACACACACACACACACACACACACACACACACACACACACACACACTGTATCTAAAAATTATATATTTTGTGATTTCATATTTCATTTGATGTAAATATTGATAATATCCTTATCGTGTCACACATAAATCTGAACACACTGTATCTTTCATGTGTCCAGGCCAGTGGTGGAAAGTAACTAAGTACATTTACTGTAGCAGCACTGTACTTGAATATTTCCTGTATATGCTATGGTATAGCTACTTTATTCCACTGCATGTATTTGATAGTTCATTCACTTGTTAATTTATAGATAGATAGATAGATAGATAGATAGATAGATAGACAGACAGACAGATAGATAGATAGATAGATAGATAGATAGATAGACAGACAGACAGATAGATAGATAGATAGATAGATAGATAGATACTTTATTGATCCCAAGGGAAAGTTAGACATCCAGTAGCAGCATACAACTGACAACAACAAACGTGACATGAAACATCTGTCACATCTAACATCTAACAACTCAACGCCCCCGTCAAGTTAAAACTGTAAATACTTTAAAAAAAAACCTGAAAAGTAGACCCACCAGAAAATATTACATTTGATTAAATCTTTGAGAAGAAATAAATAAATACTGTAAGTACCTCAAAGCAGGTTGAAACAATTGAAAAATGAAGCCATACAAAACTTATCCAAGTCAAGTTTTTAGATGAGTTCAAAGGACCCAGTAAACAGCATCTGCCCCAACTTTGACAGCTGCGACAATCACTATTTTTTACCTAATAAGATAAAATACATTATTCTGAAATGGGTCACCCTGCATGTACTTTAGGTGCAATACTCTGTACTTTTACTGAAGCAAACTTTTGAAAACAACACTTACAGTGCTGAGCTGGGTATTTCTTCCACCACTGCTTGTACTCACTTCGGTTGAGCAATTTTAACTTTCTGATAAAAGCATCCATTATCAGTGACCTGAAACACCGTTTATGTGTGTGCGGAAGGCCAAAACACATAGAAAAATCTTTGTGTTACGAAATCCCCATGTACGTGTGTACAGGGCCTATATTATATCACAATATACGATACATAACCATCTGTATTAGGGCTGGGCGATATGGCCTTCAAATAATATTGTGATATTTTTAGGCCATAACACGATATACGATATATACCTCTATATATTTTAAATCTTCAAAGCACTTGATACATGCAGGACTGGGAGACAAAATCAAATATCACAATATTTTTGACCAAATAGGCGATACTTCTATATCGATGACGCAACAAACTATATATGTTACTATAAAATGTTACTATGACACAGACTGATGAAACTGCAGTTCCTGCACGTCCATATCCTCTCTTACTGTTGATGCTGATGTTTTATCAGCTCATTGTGATTTTATACTGCACTTCTTGTTCAGTTATAGATCTAGTAAAGGCATGACATACTTTTCAATGGATGGAGAGAGAACAGCAGGTGTGGTCAGCAGTATGCATCCCAACAGCCCAGTCTCAAACTGTGGACGAACAGACAGATTAGAGCCAAAAGGGTGTCAATCTGTTGTTCATTTGACAGACGTAAATGAACTGAGGATAAATGATACGACACTGAGTCTCTCGCCTGTTGCAACAAGACAAATCGAGTTGTCACAAAAAGATTATGAGAATATAAAGGTAGAAAAAAGGTTTCTGCAAAAAAAATTGTGCAGTTTGCAAATAATGTGTTCATTCTTCTCTTTTGATAACAGTGGATTTTAACTCTACAAATTACTTTGTTGTTTAATGTGTAGTAAATGTAATGAGTAAATAGCTCTTTAATTTTCTATATCGAAATGTTATGTCATTTATGTAGCATAAAGATGTTTACAAACTTTAATTTCATTATACAACCCTGAGTTGTATATTGACCAATGAATTACCTTGAACCTTCACAACTGGTAGGCAGTGATAGAATGTAACTAAGTACATTTACTCTGTGTTTAAGAACAGTTTTAAAGTACTTGGACTTTATTTATGTATTTCCATTTTCTGCCACTTTATGCTCCTACAATACAATCTAGGGAAATATTATACTTTTAACTCCATTATATTTATTTGCTGACTTTAGTTACGAGTTACTTTGCAGATTACATGTTATTCAAAATTACTTTATTTTAAAGCAACTGCAAAAAACAAAAAAAGTTTGTTAATTTGTTTAGACAGAAAAAAATCAGTCAATGAAGATTATTCTTTTCTGACTAGCGTTTCTTCCACGAAACTACAGAGTGCTCCTTTAATATCGGATCCAATAATCGGTCAACCCGTAGTATACAATCTATAATCATGTAAGTACAATTTTACTTAAGTACATTTATTGCCAGAAAATGACTTCTCATACTTGAGTTCATTTAGATTCAGAATCATTTCATTCATATATTCAAACAACTGTTCTCCAGTAGACCCGATGACACAATGTCACTCTGGTCAGCTCTGGTTGACTTTCAGTTAATTTGCATTGTGGAGATATGTGAAATCAGCAAACTTGTTTATTTCTGCTGTTATTTTTCAGCCGTAACTTTAACATTTAAAGATTCATAGTTAAACACGTTGGTCTGAACTTTCTGACGTCTCCGCTCTGTTTATTACTTTAGGTCTCAAACCTAAGGTCAGTGAAATTTTTGTGATTAATGAGAAATGACAGCACCAGACATGCATTTTAGATTAATTAAAATTATTTTTTGTCTACAACAAACATTGTTATTGTTGCTATAGCAACAAAGAGAAGAACACCAAAGAAGAACATACAAGAGCTGTGTTCGAAATCGCCCCCTATCACGGATGTAGTGCACTATATAGTGTGTTCGAATTCTCCATGGCTGATTTCATCCACTATGTAGTGGACGACAAAATACACACAATGCACCGCAATATTGAGTGAAAAAGCGATGTACACTACATTGTGCTCCCGTATCCCACAATGCAATGCTGTCGTGGTTTGTCAGAAGAGAAGAAGAACACAACTTTTTTTCGTAAGAAAGTAGCCGATAGCTTACGAGCTAAATAGCTACCGACCACTAACGTTAATTCGCACGCGCTAGGTATGTTAGAGCTTGTGCACAACCCCGAGCATTTACAGCTCATGACGAGGACACAAAACAGTAGCTGACAAAACCAAACTCACCACCATTGATATTTCAATAGTTTATTGACCAAGAAACACAATCGCCATGAAGAATCACATCTTTACACCATCAGGTTTGTTTACATGGTGCTTGGCGCGCCCACTCACGTCACATGAGTATCTGGCGCATCTGCTGACATAACCACGTTCAGAAAATTACCCGTGTAGTGTCCGAATTCAAAGCAGAATGTATCTGTGATCTCATACAGACATCCTAGAATGGTGAAATATTATAGGTATAGACCTGACTTTATATTTGCCATTTGTGCTCAGACCCCATTTTGGTTTAGAAACACATCTCTCTGTCACAATGGAATGTACAAAAAGTAAGGCAAAACGAGGTAGGAAAGGAAAAACAAACATGAAGGAAGAAGATTCAGAGGATCGTAAAGTAGGAAAAAGCGGTAGGAGAGATCGCTCACAGGGTAGGAGAAGACCGAGAAGCCTGAGCAGAGAAAACACAGAGGTCGAGGAGTGGAGCGAGCTGGAAGGCTCCAAGAAGGCTACACCTTCATTGCTTCGTTTTCCCTTCACGGACACTTGCTCTGTGATGAACCCGAGGTCTCAGAGACATTGGAGGGGCAGCTCCCTGACATGGAAGAAGCAAGGCTTGAGGCTCGCACTGAAGTCGAACAGCTCAAGGCTGATCTTGTATTTGAGAGGGCTCAAGTTCAGAAGCTTCAGGAAAAACTGTCCAAGAAAGAGAAAGAGGCTAAGAAGACAAAGTACCCACGCTTCCCATCAACTCCAGACTGAGAAGCAAAGAGAGGAGACCAAGAAGATCATCTCTGCCCTGAAAAAGGCAGAGGATCTGCTGGAGACCGAGTTTCTCTGCTGGCAGCAGGTGGAATCCTCCCTGCTGGAGGAGATGGAGAAATCTAGAGCTCCTCCTCCTCGCGGCTGCTCTGAGGAATGTTGAGCAGAAGCTGGAGAGTCATCAGGTGGAGTGGCAGGAGGAAAAGACATCCCTCATTCAGGCCACAGAAGGATTCAAGAAAACTCTGCAGGATATGCAACAGGAAGCAAAGGAGGCTGTGGAAAGATCTCAGGCTTCCCATCAAGCCCAGCTTGAGGAACACAGAGAGGAAACCAGGAAGATCGCATCTGCCCTGAAAAAGGCAGAGGATCTGCTGGAGACCGAGTGCCTCTGCTGTCAGCAGGCGAAAACCTCCCTGCTGGAGGAGACAGAGAAATCTAGAGCTCTCTTTGAAGCTCAGCTGGATGAGCAGACACGTGAGAACAAAACCCTCGCAGCTGCTCTAGGGAATGTTGAGCAGAAGCTGGAGAGTCATCGGGTGGAGTGGCAGGAGGAAAAGACATCCCTCATTCAGGCCACAGAGGGTCTCAGGAAGACGCTGCAGGAAAAGGAGCAGGAGTGGGAGGAGAAAGAAAGCTCCATGAAGTCCCAGCTGGAAGATCTCATGAGCAAGAAGAAGAAAAGGACGAAATGGTACAGGAGGTTCTTCTAGTGCCTAGATCCACGCTCAGGAACTGAGACTGACTCAAACACATGCATTTGTTTTCCCTGACCTACAACTGGTTTTCCCCGGGTGCTCCGGTTCATCAACCTTAACTGAAGAAGAAATTCTTCAGTTAATAAAAAAAAGTTCAATTAGTTCAGGTGTGTAAAACAATCCTCACAAACATACGGGAACAAATGCGCATACACACCCAGCCGTCCGAGGAGAGGGATCCCTCTCCGAATTGCCTTTCCCGAGGTTTCTTCCCGTGTCCCTTCAAATTTGTTATGTGGTTCATGGGGAGTTTTTCCTCGTCTTCTTAGAGAGCTTGGGCTGGGTATCAGTTCCTGATCTGGGTCTGCAAGGCCCTCTGTACCACCATCATCATTAAGTCTGGGCATAAGAAAAAAAATGGCATGAAATCAAATCAAATTAAAAAAATGGCTTAAAAAGTTTTTAAAAAAGAATAATAATGTCATGTTTGTCAGTTGTTCTTGAGAATTTAAAGGTTGTTTTAAAGCCTGAACTACTGCTTTTACTTTGGATATTTCAAGTACCTTTAGCAGATTACACCTTTATGTAGTGTTAGTTCAAGGTTACAATGTTTTTAAATAAATAAATAAATTATTGTACTTTAAAGGATAAGTACCGTTTTTTACAACCTGGACCTTATTTCCAGCAAAAGATATGGTCATTTACTCACCCAGATAACTTTGGTGTCATTCGGCGTCGTTCGGACGAAATTAGATCCGGTGTAGCGGCGATATATCCATATAATGGGAGTAACGGGGCATCGACACACAGCCTCTATATAACACATTATCTGCCACGAAACTAGTTCATTTCATCAATATTTTGTTATGAAATGCTAGCGCTATTAGCCTCTGAGTCCGGGCTCGTCTATTGTCAACATCCGGGGTCTGTAGGTTGAGCTACTACCTCTGACCTGGAAGATGTCGTCTCTGAGCTGCGCGCGCACCCGCGGCAGCGCGGCTTGTTTACCTGTAGCTGCTACTGCTAGTTTGACCCCGGATGTTGATAACGGACGAGCCCGGACTCAGAGGCTAATAGCGCTAGCATATCGTAACAAAATATTAGTGAAATGAACTAGTTTCGTGGCAGATAATGTGTTATATAGAGGCTGTGTGTCGGTGCCCCGTTACTCGCATTATATGGATATATTGGCGCTACACTGGATCTAATTTCGTCCGAACGACGCCGAATGACACCAAAGTTATCTGGGTGAGTAAATGACCATATCTATTGCTGGAAATAAGGTCCAGGTTGTAAAAAACGGTACTTATCCTTTAAAGCTACAAGTATTTCATTCAAAATGTGCACATTTTTGACAGTAGTCATTTTGACATGGACCAAAATAGAGCATAGCCTTCACTGATGTCATTAGTAACACCTGTGGTAACTTATTTGTTCCATGTCAAAATGTCGGCTGTGAAAATAGTAAATTATCTAAATTGTGGTCATAATTAGCAATAGTGAAAAATTAGAGTACACATCCTTGGATTGTTAAACTGATTATATGTTATACGTTGAATCTATATTTATAAACTGATCATGTACTGTTGATGTCAAATCAAATAAATAAATGCAGTGGAAAAAATGTACCTAAAATTGAACCTAATTTAATGCTCATCTACTTTACACCACCATCCTGCTTGACTGGAACCACGTACACAAAACAAAAATGTCAATTTAAAGAAACAATATATCCATTAGCAACACTACCAGGATTGTTTAGATGTTGTCTGCTAAAAAATGTGTTTATGGTGTCTTCTCACTAACAAGACACAGTGTTTGAATTTGATGATGCTGCTTGTGGTGGATTTGTTTCATGTTGTCGAGCAGGAAATCTCTCAGGAAGCAGGCGCTGTTTGTTTTGGTGGGTTGACCCTTTAACTTTTCCAAAAGGCCATCCCCAGCTGTTTTGTCTACAGGTCCAAACCCATAAATCAACAGGAAGTCATGGGGATGATTCAGTGGTGCGGTGCAACTCTCGGATGTCATCAGCATTTGTCTCTGTGTGTGTGTGTGTGCAAATAATCGCACAAGTTCATCTTGCAGGTTGCCTCCCTTCCTGCTCTGAGCTTTTGTCTACGCTTTGTTAAAAGACGGATGTTTGTCAGACAATCGTTTCAATAATCAGCAGAAAACGGTGCAAGGTGCTATAGAAAAATAAAGATCTTTACACCAACCGTCACACTGTAGTGAAACATGAAAACATTAGTTGGAATATGAAACAAAAAAACTATGACATGCACAGTGACACAGTTTTAGTTTCTTTTATTATAAGATATTGTTGCAGCTGAGGCAGAATAAACATTGGCCACTGTATCCAGTAAAGTCACTGAGGACACTAAAGGTATGTCTCTGGAAGTGTTTCTGGATATTCAGGAGTCTACACCTTTGAATTTGACTGTTATAGGCAAAAATGTTAAGCAGCTGTATTTAATATTTGGTGTATTATCACGGTGTAACAAATGACTTTGAAAACAATTTGAAAAATAAATATTGAAATTGATGAAAACAGGGAATTATCATCTAAAACTGCAGTTTCCCTCAGCTTTACGGAGCTTTATATACAGTTTGGGCTCATTGCTGCAACTTCAATGTTTTGGCTCCCTCTCACCCCTTTTGCACCAACATGTCCGCAGGTCCGTTCTGGTTCACGCAGCAAAAGTAAATTGGTTTGAAACCTAAGAAATAGTAGGTTTTCCTTGACCTGAAGTGTGAACTGAAGTGTTCGTATCATATTCCAGCCCGTTCTCATTTCAGTCGCATCAAATACAAATACAGCGTCACTTCTTGAAGCACCCGTCTAGTGCAGCAGTATAAAGAGTGAAAATAGTGGTGGTCATTCGCAGGATTTTCCCTATGGAGACTGGGGTTATGTTACGTAACAAAGTTAATGTACATAAATAAGGTAACTTTAAGTAACTGTCATTTATGTTACGTGAGTCATGTCACTTAGGTGACGTGACGTCAGTTACGTCACATATGTAACTTACTTTACGAGACTGAAGGTAGTTATTTTAACCAAAAGTATGTTATTTTCCTAACCCTAACCAAGGTTATAGTATGTCATACTTATGTGATCTGTTTGTCAGCGAGCTTCTTTGTGACAGTCTAACTAGACGTTGCATAGCGCTGTTATTGCTCACTAGACTGTGGACAATTATCTGAAACAGCCGTCGGATTGTCGTGCAGGGAATTTAAGTTCACACCAAACAGATAAACCAAATGGGGGTTTGGGGAAATTTGCACTTATGAGCTCACTATTTCAGGTTTTTGAAATGATTTCCAGTGTCACAGCTTTCACGTGGATTTTGAAATCTGCTTCTCCAGTTTCAAGGGAGCACAAAGTCCTCTCAACTCTTGTCTGCTCACATGCAATATTATATCACACCCTGAATCTGATTTACACGAACCAACCTGACAAACAAAACAGCTTGAATCAATAAAGGAAGAAAATATAAGACAGAACACACTTATTATATATATATAGGGTACGTCTGATGGAATCTGTACATCGTAAAAGTCCAGATCTGGAAATTGCTCCACATAACTTGAATACATGACCTATTAAACGTCAATGTCCTGCTGGAAAATGTGCAGTTTTCCAGCTAAAGGTTCCTGCAGGAAGAGATAATGCTCTTTGATCAGTGCGTGATTGTCCCCAACTTTAAAATAGATTAAACATCCTCACTTGTGACTCTTTCACCACCTTGACTGACTGCAGGTTGAACTTCTCATGCAGGCATTCTCATATAAGCCCTCAAACTCCATATGTGAATTCCCGAGTTTGATTTATTTGAACAATATTTATCTTCCACTTCTCATCTGGGAAATTAAAATATTTATTGGTCCATGTTGGAGTCTAGATCTCTTGGTCACAGTTTTCTTATGTTCGGCACAGATGTCGCTCTTCTCTGGGTTAATATAATTGTACTACTGTCTTCAGATGGTGGTGTTACTTTAGGTCAGCCTAATCATAATGCTTTGAATTATTTAGCTCCCTGGAAATGGTTTGAGTGTGCTTATCCTGATAGAGATTGCACTGAAAGTATAGTGCGCCGTCAAAGACCTCATTAAAGTTCATCAACCTGTGCACAACTCTGTGGAGGAACACTGTGTAGGCAAAATACAAGCGCTTAAATACATGTATCAGTGAAGTAAATCATTGTATGCTTTCCTTCACCCATGTTTGTTTGAACATTGTGTGGGTACATTAAATACACTGATTGGTATGCTTTAGCTTTGTATATCAAGGTTTATTTGTATAGTAGCATCCAAAAACAAAGCAGTTCGAAGTGCTTTACAGAGGACGTAAAAGGACATTTAGACAAGCGGCAATAGGAATAGGAATTAAATAGCATCAAACTAAATTAGATAATATTTAGATTAGTATATTTAACACTTGCCTTGTATTAGTAGAATATGTGTATTAATAGGATTATTGTTTTGACATGAGATGGATCCATACTGTGCTCACTGAAGCTAAAATTATGAGGGCACAGCAGGAAAGCCTGCGGGTCGCTACAAGAAGCATCAACACTGATTAAACAGTCAGCCTCAGTCTCTTATTGACAGGATTATGTAACAGCAAGACAGTTATGTCCTATCTATGCATTGGTCCACTCTGATCACATGTCCCTTAGCTATCTTAATTACTTTACAGGGTGTCCCGGCCGAGGTGACGTGATCAGCACGTGAATATGCATGTGTCTGCTGCATAATTAAAAGTGCTGGAGGAATGCTGGCGTGGGATTGGTGGAGCAGTTGGATCATGAGAAAGGCCTCTCTGTTTGTTGGTCCACCAGTGCACAGAGACCTCACATTGTGAGTCTGGCCAGCGTTGGGTTAGTGTATTGTCCGTGGTTTTCCCACCTCCCTTTCGCTCTCCTGCACAGCCACGCACCAGAGAGGGGGAAGAAAGTGGCTTTTCATTGATGGGTCAGTTGGAACATACACAGGAACTCAGTGAAGAGGGGAGTCAGTCAGCTGGCTACAACTGCCTTTCATGATCCTGAGCCATTACCCAGCAACCAGCAACCTGCATGAATGCTACAGAGTGACTCATTACCGCCACCACCACCACGAAGGACCAATCAGAGTGCGCTCATTAATGGAGGTTTTATTGTTACAGTGTAACTCACTTTGGTCAGACTTCAAAGTCCTCTATGAGTGTGAGAGAGCATCCACTACAGAGCTTCAGGGAGTCCGCCGCAGAGTTCAGTGCAGGACAGAAGGCATTCATACTTATGTGAGAGCAAATAAAAACCTTTTCAAGTTGAATCTCATGTCGTCAAAACATGTCTCCAGGAGGTAGACTTCATCGTCAAAGTGATAACAACAGTGCTGTCGCCAATATTGTAGAAATATTGAAGTCGTGCGTACAAGTCCAACCGATCAGTTAACCTGCCTCGCTTCAGCCCAGTCCCCAGGACCAAATGTTGGCAGTTAGCGTTTCTGCAAACCGCTGATACGTTCACATTTCTGCGTGTCATCGGCTACGTGCCGTATTGACATTTCTACTAAACATGTTATATCACATTTAGATGACATGTTTGTAACCTGTGTTACAGACGAGAAGGCTGTTAAGCCACTGACTGCAGTTCAAGCTTGTGTTCCAACATTTGTAAGCGTGACATCACTGGATATTTTTAAGGAGACCTCGGGACAATTTCCAGCTATTTGTGTGGCAAGAAAAAAACATATAGTTTTGATGAGAAGTCAGAAAATCTCCAGCCTTGTTGGTTGCAACCAAAACACATATTTTAAGACAAAACTTGAAGTTTTCCAAACCCTAACCAAGTGTGTACAAACAGGATATGTCGGATGTGAATAGGACTTTTCTTTCATGGAACAGCTAACCCAAAAAACTAACAACAACTCACCTTTGAAGCTAATATGGCAATAAACATAAAGTTGCTCATTAAGAGAGCAAGAGCAACATAATCACGCCTTTGGAGCAAGCTAGTGAGCAGGACATGCTAACAACGACGGCATGCCCGCTACATCTAGTTCTGGTTTTCAGAGGGATTAAAGTGATCATTTGCCCTTAAAAGTGAAAACCATGTCTCCATAAATTATTTGGGTTTTTCATAGTTTATTTATTCAGTTAACAGTTCAAAAATATTTTCTGTTTTGTTTTATTTGTGAAGGTCTAAATATTCAAAGGCCTTTCGACACTACTAGGAATAGGCTCAAATTCTGGAGTGAAAATACTGAATGCCCTCTTTTGTGTAGCTATAAAAGTTGTCATATTTGTAATATATTGAGGCTAAATTGCAATCAGCATGTAAAATACCTACAGTATGTTAGGTTTGAATGAGATTCACTATCCATCCACGATACCATCTTTTTCTCTCCTCCCCCTTCATCCCTGTTGCCCCTTTCTCCTTTCCACTCCCTTCTGTGTACACTATCACACCACCGGTTGCGCAACAGGTCTTGGCCAGAGGTCTGAGTTTTCTGTTGTTGCAGTGTAACAAGGAGCCCTGTCACAAAGTGTTTTTGCCAAATCCTTCCCCCCTCGCTGAAACTGATGCTCCCTTCCTCCTCCTCCTCCTCCTCCTCGTCCTTTACTCCCTCCACTCTCAAGTCTCTCTCGCTCACACATGTTAACCAGTAAGCTGCCTTTCTCACAGAATGACCCAAAGCAGCTTATCCAAAGTAAGGCTGAGGAGTGGCACCAATGTGCACACACAGTCATACAAAACATTCTCCACCCTCCCTTTATATTATGTTATTTGTTTAAAAAAAGGCAAATACATATTGATATTGATGAGATATGGATCATAAGACCCGTGTTTACTAGTCTGCAATATAGTTAATTGTGCTGCTACTGTGACTAATTGTTACTCAAAAAAGCATAATAGCAACCAATTATGAGCAAATAATCGAGAGATTGAAATGTTATAATGGTACAGATTGTTGTAAGTGTGTTTTTGATCAGCACAAAGTTACTGAAGATGTCAGAGAGAGAAAGGAAGAACAAGGAGAGTGCTTACTTCTCAACACTTTACCTACTTTTAGCATGTCTGTGACCATCTACATAAAGACTAAAAGCATGTTTTCAGATTTGTGCACTACTACCTCCACGTTCTGACTAAATTTAGCCTGACAGACCTCTACTTTCCCCTTTAAAAATCATTGCAATTTAAGGAAAACGCACACGCAAAGACACAAGAACACGAGAACCCACTTTTTAATATTCTACTGAATTACATCTTATAAATAAATCTTTGAGATACCATATTGGCTCTATGGTTTTCGAGACATTGCTGCACCCTCTCAAAGAATTTAACAAGGCTTAGCCTACAAATTGGAGGATTATAAAAGTCTACACAGCACCCACGTAAATCTGCTCTGGGATTTCAGTGTGAGAATAAGACAAAAGGAGTGAGAAACAGTAGTACTTGTAGAAGTATGGCTGCGCTGTGTAAGGCTTGCTTATATTCATGTGAGACACCATGGTGCACGTCTACGCAGATGGTACGCCAGCTAGAAGCGCGGGCAGAGGTATTTATGCTGCAGTAATTCTATAAACCGGCAGGGGGTGAACAAACCAAATATTGAGGCTGTGTCCGAAATCACCCCCTACTCACTATATAGTGCACTATATAGTGACTACGCCATTTTGTAGTGTTGTCCGACAGTGAGGAAGAAAGACGTTAGCGAGTGTTTACCAGAGGAACATGGCTATGTGCGCTGCCCTATCGGCACTCAATGCTGAGGATGCATCGATCTGTTTATAGCTATAAAATAAGACAAAAGCGACACAAGTGACGTGCCTGAATCAAAGCCATCGTGCTCAAAGCAAGAGATATGATGACTTTTTGATGAATTCTGGCACGCACATCCGCACAATGTGGACACTGTGTCAAACATAAATCTAGCTTAAAACCAACAAATCATTAGAGTTCCATGATTTCATTGAGCAGGGCAATTAGTTTCATTTTCAAGAGCGAATCTATTATGAACAAACTTTTTTTTTTTACATCCATCTCAAAAAACTGAAAGACATTACTGAAAGAGAATATTTTTGATTAAAACTGGCTAAATAGATCATAAATGTGATTTCTTTGGTCCTCTGAATTGAGATTTCGATGAAAAGACGTAATTACTTGTTATGTCTTATAAAAGAAACTGCTTTTATGATTTTTTTCTACATCTAAATAAAAGATATAAAAATATATACTTAATCAACAAGTACATCAAAATTGTCCCTTATTAAACTCTGTATGATTCCATGAATTATCTTATCTCATTTGAGTTTTTGGGGGGCAAAAACACCAAACCAAATCACTTTGGGAAAACATTTAAGTGTTGAGTCTTTCCTTTATCTTGTTTGTATGTTTTGTGAGTATTTTCCTTTTTATTCTATTTGTCTTGATTCCAAAAAATAGTTGGCTTTTTGATCTCATTGTTACATTTTTTGCACCGTTTTATACTTTCAAAGCTAAATCCAACCAACAACACATTGTCATTAGTCATACTTGCTCAGTTTGTCAGTGTCCAATCTGTTATTTGTTTGTCTTGTCTAGATGTTTGTTTAACTCAGCATATTCAATTCCTTGGTCCGTTTCCACTTCTCTTTCTGGATAAGCAGAACAGGCTGCAATCCTCCTTGTACTTTTTTTAAAAACTAGTTCTGTCTGGTTGGATGGAGGAAACAAATTTGCAAAGAGGGCAAAGAAAATGCAGACAGAGGTCACATTTAAGTTCAATTCCTCTGGCTTTTATCCTAGTAAACAAAATGTCATTTGTAGCTCCAGCAAAGAGCATCACGTTTGTCCAACCCATGTGGTTTCAACTGGTTTGAGATAAAAACTGAAGAGTAGCAAGGTTGGTCCAGAAGTTGCTGATTCTGTCAGATCATGTGCACATGGATGGATCATCATGTGGATTGTATTCATAAGTAGGAAATTGGAAGAAATTAAACTTCTCCTTGGCCTTAATTTAACTGCACACTGTGTCCTTCCTTTATCTCTGATGTTTGTGATTTAATTCTGCCTTGGACAAACTCCCCCCATACTATTTATTTCAAGCTCATTCAAATATACTCTAAAGCAAAGGAAAAAGAGGATGTAAGATGAGCGTTGAGTTTTCAGGAGGTCGGAAGCGGACAAAGATAGACATGAAGAGGGAGGGGCAGGATGATAAAGATATCAGCTTCCTGCCTTATCTTTGGCCTGAAGAACAAAAAAGAACAAATGACGTATGATGATTACCGTATTGTCCCTTTAGGGTGTCTCATCCGGTGGTCCTACAGTGAGGACATGAATGGGGCGTGAGAGATAACCCTCTGACCTGACCTGTGCACATGCAGAGGTTATTTTAGAAGTCCAGGAAAGGGATGAGGGACCAGCGCCCTGACACAGTTGGACAAGGTGCAGACAGCACCTCTGAAGTTTTAGAAACACTAGACAAAAGGCATGGAAAGGTACGATGTTACAGATCAGAGGTCAGTAAAATGTACTGATGATCTTGATTGAAACAGCATTAATTAATTAATTAATTAATTTATTGGCATTGTGGGGGGCAGCAGAACAGGCTTTAAACACATATTATGTTATAGAGTTGATATGGCAGACGTCAGTGAACAGTCCAATATTTAATCTGTTTTAGCTCAGTTTTGGTCTCCACCAACTCCTGAGTAAACTATCTTTAGCTGCTAAATGCTCCACTAGGTTCACTATCTAGTTGTTAACTGTATCTGTGTGCATTTTGGAGCTAGGCAGGTACTGCACAGTTAGTTAAACAGAGCTGAAAACAAGCAAGCAAAAAAGCAACTCTTCATGTTGCAACTTTGTTTCTTTAGGTTTAATTTTCAACTTTTTTCAACTGCAGCAACAACTTGTCCTCATACCTAAATGACTCAATAGGTTGTCTGTCACCGTCTCCCAAAACAACAGACAGTATATCACCGTTCCCTCAACAACATCACCAGCCAGCGACACGTGTACCAGACATTTGTCGTACAGTCAAGGTTTGGTTAGGTTTAGGCAAGAAAACTTTGTTAAGTTTATGACAACAATGTGGTTTGGGTTAGCTTCTGTCTTTTCTGTTACAAACAATCCTACGTTGCCTAAGTAACTTCATCACATTACTTCACTACGTGACTAAGAACTCACCTTTGACTTTCGCTTTCGACTTTGGTTTCATACAAAAGCAGCGGTTTCCTGAATGAAAGTCCTTTGCTTATTCAAACCTTCTGCCACCCTTGCTCTGCGAACTTTTCACTCTTTGTACTACTTCTCTTTACTTCCTCCTCTGCAACTTTAATAATTACTACAGCCAACAGTGGTCGCTGCCTAACCACAGGTGGGTCATAGTGACTGTTTTTCCTGATGAGGATAGGCTCTGTGGCAACGCTGTGCTTATGGTCTGGATAGATTATTAAAAGCAGAGATATGAAAACAGACTGTAATCCAAAAAACAATGCTTTGAGGTGATATATAATATCAAAGTCCCGGTGAAGTTTATTGTTTCTGTGCGTGGATCTCATTTGTAGTCTCTTGTTAAACTATACTATATACTGTACTATAATATTGGCTGTTATATCGATATCAACATTTTTTACTTACTAATATTGGTATGGGCATCAGCCCCAACGAAAACCACATGGTTAGGGTTAGGAAAACATCATGTTTTGTGCCATAAACACAGCTGGAAAATGTCCCATCACCTTGATAGAAAAATATCCAGAGGTTTCAGGTTTACAAACGTTGAAACCCCATTGTGATCAGCGCGTCTCCGCTTGGCAGCCTTCTTGCCCTCAACCTCAAAAGATGATATTCAGCTCATAGACACCTAAGTAAATGTGATATGACAACAGAGATTTCTCAAGATCTAGGTCACAGGTGATCAGGAGCTGTTGGGTGCACCAGTGATGTCCTCCCTCAGCTGAATGCAGTCAGTCAGCTGGGAGACTATATAAGGGATTGCAGTTCCCACGCTCAGTTGGTTGTGTGTCTTCCGGGAGTCAACACCATCAGTTCCCTTTCTATGTTTTCTGTTTGAGTGAAAATCTGAGTTGAGTGTGTGTGTGTGAGATTTTTTTCTTTTGGCCAGTTTCCATACATTTTGTTTCCCCCTTGTTCAGTGACTCCCAATTCACCTTTGGTTTTTCGGTCCAATCCTTTTGTTCGTCTATCATTTTGATAGAAGCAGTTGGTGGCTGTGTGTTTTATTCCCACCGCCACCTCTTTTGCTTTGACCCTTTTTGTGATTTGTGCAGTAGTTTTTTCCAACCTGTGACCGCTGTCCTTCAAGTCTTGCTTTCTGGGGAAACATAACATGTATTGTACAAATGTTAATATGATAAGTTTGAATGTATCTTTGGATTGTAGAAACATAAGATGAGACCCTTCTGTTCCAGCGACTGGGCTGTCTGTGGAGGTGATGGGAACAGCAGGGTCTGATAATTCTCTGCAATAATAGTAATTATAAAAATAAAGATTCATGTAAGCTTGAAGTGGTTTGAATTGAAATGAAAACCAGTGTTGGTTTACAAGATATTTCCATTTTTTTTTTATGGAGGAATAACATTGTGCAAATTATTGAATCCTAATGCAGTCTCCCATACAAATTGACACATTATACAATGACACAAAAGCAAAGAAGACAGCAGCGCTGCTAAGAAAAGAAATCCAGTTGTTTTTCAATGAATTGTCCTTTTTGCAATCTGAAGCTACAGTTGTGCAGTGCTTGCAGCAACACTCCCCCATACTTTGCTCCATGTGAGGTCAGCAAACACACTCTTGTTTCCATCTCGCCTGTGTTTGTCACTGGATACGCCGCCTCGTCACAGGCGAATCTGCTATGTGTGTCTCAGTGGGAGAGCTGTGGGAGTTATGTGACCGTGGACCTCTCCTGTTACAAAACACAGACTGCAGCCGCACAACCTTGCTGATTCTAAATGTCACAGAGACTGCAGGAGATGCTGACTCTCTCATGTCCAAGGTGGCTGTTCATCTAATTTTCAATTCAAGCAGGCAGGCTTGTAAACATTGAACAAAGTGCTGTCTGGCTGTGGTAGATTTGTAACTAGCTGCATATTTGTAGGCAACAGGATGTTGACTCTGTGTTAAGGTTAGTTAGTAAACCACAATTTTGTGAAAGAGATGAGAAGCATCGACATTATGCATCTCTAAAAGCCGGAACAACATAAGAAAAAACAGCCAAAGCAGTTGAGGATTATATGCGTGTATTTTATTTAGCATTATGTCACTAATACATGCTTAATAGACTTGCTGTTCTGATTCTACCACAGGTATCCACTGGGCCCGCTCAGTCAGATTCAGATTAGCTTAGAGTGTCAGAGATGGCTGTTGACTCAACAGGATTTATTTTGTTGTTACAAGATAGCATGAAGCCAAGCAGATGAGCTACATCAGTGAGCCACTGATGCAGACACGAAAGCAGTGCTCGGCCTGAACCAAAGAAGTATGTGACACTTTTATATCTAGGTCTTTGTAATCAGGGTTAGTTCATACACAATAACTCACAGATGAAGACCAGATACCTAAAAGATGTGATGCTTTTATAGACAAGCAGTGACATTTCAAAATCAAAGTAGTCCAGTGTACTTGGGTGAAGAGCTCTGCTTCATCTGTCCCAGTAACAACTGTCATAACTCAAATGCTATTTTGAACAGTCCTGGACACAAATACACCAGTCCAGTACCTGAAACATAATCATGACATCTGTAATACAGTAAATGCTCTGGAGTAGAGGTCATTTTCAGGAGACTCCACAGTAGCCTGAAAAAAGCACAGCTCTGCCCTCTACAGGCCGGGCTGCAGAAACAGTGCAGCTGAGCCCACAAGGCATGAATGACGTGAATCACCCTCTACAGCCTGCTTTCAATGAATAGAAAACTATACAAGTACAAAAATAAACATAAAAACAGTCAAACAAAGCATGTGGAGCTGATTAGGTAAAGACAACAATTTATGAAATATCTCATAGTCTACATATGATTATCCGACATGCAGGAAATACAAGTATAGCTTATATAAAACCTTTTTATACATGACTTTTTTTTTTTTACATCTTTCTCTGATTCTTTAAGTTACATATTGTGTGAAATATAGTGTGAGTGTTTTTGAAACTCCTTCACTTTGGAAGCGAATTGGCTGAACGTGTAACACAGACTGATCACCACTAGAGGGTAGCAAATAAATGTTAATACAATCATCTGTCTCTGCGCAAATGCAACATTCAGCTATTACACATTGTTACTTCATACTCTCTCAGTAGTCTACATAGTACAGTAAGTCTGTGAAAGGAAAATGGCATGAACAATTAATGGTTTTTTAAAATGTTTTATTTGTTTTTTCTGGTAGATGACATAAACGTTCCACTTAAACTCCTGAAAAACAACAGGATGTCACTGAAATATATGTGGTGGAGGTAAGAAGCTGCAGGGAAACCAGTAAAACAATATGTAACATATCTCATAGATGTTTGGTGTACTGTATAATATGCTCTATTGATTTGTATTACAGTAAGTGCACTATGCGTATTTGATGTTACAGTAAGTGCTCCTGAAGAGCTTTACTGAACCTGCTGCTTGAGAGACTGAGTGCAATTTCATCATAGTCTCCTCATCCATCTTCTGTGCACAAGCTGTCAAACAGTTACAACTGGACAAAACAAAGAACTGCTGACCAGAAACATTTGTTTCCCCCTTCTGTCCAGAACTTAAAATGGTTTCACTATTCCTCAACTTTCCATATTTACAAGTAAATATGGAAAGTAAATTTACAAGTCATTAAACCTGATCCACCATTATGTCACCACATGTCTATGATTAGATGCACACACATTTGTGTTAATTGTAATAACGGCAGATTTGTGCTAACTATGGGTGTCATTTACAGAGGTGACTCTAGGGACAAGTACCCACCACTTGTTTTAAGCCCCAATTGTTAAAAATGTTCTGAGAAAACGCTTGCAAAAAGTTTTAAAGCAGAAATAGGCAAATTTTCAACTTTCCCACCTCGCACCATTTCTTTAGCAACACGGCTACAGCTAGCAGCCTGGCTACTGTCCAAAGCCGAAAACCAACCACAAGAATCCCAATTTGACTGAGAAAGCCTGAGGTGGAGTTAAACACCTGTTGTAATAATAGGTAGGCAGGTTTTGTCACTTACTGATCCAGTAGAAAGAAGTCAATTTTCAACCATCTTGAGTCTCGCTGGTAAGGGGGGACACATACAGTATCAGCAGAGTAACAGACTTTGACACAACACCGCCGCTCTCCATTGAGTGAATGCCCATCCTTTCACTCTTATTTTACCTCAGTTTCTATCACACTGCCTCCTTCATCAGCTGAGTTTTTTTAAATTCCAGTTGTTTCACCGTTACAGGAAAAATCGAGCCCTTTCAGACACAATGTCATAGTGAAAGTTGTGGAGATGATGCATATGGATGACCTTTATTTGGTTATTGTGTGTTTCATGCTTAGGATTTTCATACTGTTGACTCTGTAATAGACTAAGCCATGCCCTGCTGATGCACCATTATGCATAAATGTTTCCCGCCTACACTAAACCTCAGTCATACTGATCATCAAACATGTGATTATTTTCTTTTTATAGCCAGTCTTACTGGTTTGGCAGCATTCGTGGAGTTACACCATTCTCTATTTTGGACTGGAACCTGAGAGCACACACGTTTGCAAATTAAGCATTGTTCTTGAAAGAACAGGAGAAAACAAGACTACTATTATGGACCGTATACAGTATTTTTGATCCCAGAGAGAGAAATTATAAACTATCAATACTTTTTCTGATGAAGCAGCTATCAGTTTAGGGGTGCAAGATAATAGAAAGTGTTGTTGAATGCATAATCGTCATAAATGTTGCTTCTTTCAATCATTACTTTTTGTAACTGAATAAAATGACAGTATTTGTCAGTCATTACTTCGACCGACGGCAGAGTAAAACGATACATGATTACATTTCCACAAATCTCATTTTGTACCATTTCATGTGTTTGTGGTGCTGAAAACACAACAGCCTATTCTTAAGCTGTGTGGTAAATCACACAAGACAGTAGTGTATGTGCAGAAGCGGACATAATGGCCATCAACAGACTGAAGGAAGTGTAACATGGTGATTATAAACCTCCTCTCTCCAATTCTTTCCGAATAGTCCCTCCATTGAGTCAGTACCAAGCAGCAGCCTCCTCCTGCCATCCCATGGAAGGGAAGGAGGACCAGTGCCAGTCTTGTACCTAGTCTACAATCCCTCAATGGGCCTTTGTGGATGCTGCCATCCTTCCCCCCCGGACAACCCCCGGCAGCCCATTCAGGAGTGTCACATGGCACTCCCACTCTGCGCCCATCTCACAATGCAGCCCCTGTCATTCGCACCTCATTGACATGCGCTCATAGTGATGTGCATTGGGGAATGGTCGTGCTCCTCCACTAGTTTCAAAGGGAATGAAGTGCCGGGCTGGGTGGCCAAAGTGTGGCTTCCTGGATACGGTATTCATATTTCTTAGGAGGAAGTGCTCGAATGTGTGTGTGTTGGGAGCTGGCAGTGAGTTTCAGCAAATGTGTCACACCAACCTCCCACACCTTCAACTGTCAGTTACCATGAGAAAATGTTTGATGTTATAAATGTTCGCCACACGATGTTGCTCACATCATATCTTACAATAAAGGATGGAAGTCAGATGAATCTTAGTGCGAGGCCATTGTGTGGAAACTGTCACCTTTCATATGAGAGATAAGGTAAAAGAAGGATGGCATTGATCAGGAATGAAGACCCTGGTTCCAGATCTGCATTTCACCATCCACATCTAGGGAATCGATCGTTATCCCAAAGACTGGGTTGGTGACTACGGGTCACTCTGGAACAGAAACTTTGAAAACTTATTCTTTGAAAACTAAAATTCCAGTTTTTTCTGGGCTCATTGCTTGTTTAAATGTTTTCTGTCATTGTTCTGGTATTCTGGTTATGATGTGTACTTGCATAATATTGTCTCATGGTTTGTTTGTCAGCAGGATTACACAACACCTACTGAACGCATCTCCATGAACTTAGAAGGAGGATGGGTCTCAGTGCTACAGGGTGTCACTTTCTGTAACATTGCGAGATAAGGTGTTTTTCAACAATTTTGTTAATTCCTCAGGGAATAATGCGATAATCTTAATGAAAAAAAAGTTTAGTTGGCTGCTATCTATGAGTGAGTACAATTTGATGTGGATAAAGGGGCCTGCTGGGCCTTGGCGGAGGTATGCACTCTACTGAGTGCCATTCTTGTTCTTCTCTTCTAGTATTTAATTTACTGATTTTGGCATTTGCATTTTGTTGTTTTAATTGTCTTTTAACTTATCTGTACAGTATTTTATTTGTACAACCTTGTTAAGAAAGGTGTTATCTAAATAAAGATTATTATTATTATTATTATTATTATTATCATTATTATTATGAAATGTGTGAGAATTGAAGATTTCCCATGCCCACATAACAACAATTGAAATATAATTTCTACAGCAAACAGGTCAAAAGTTGTAGTAATTATTGATATATGTCTTTAATAGGATTTCTACTTCTAGAGAGTGCTCAGTCAAGAGAGAGTACAGCTCTCTCTTGAACAATCAGAGGTGAGCTTGCAGCTCTCAGCCTCCTGCCTCTTTGTGGTAATCTTGTTATATGAGAGCCGATAAATGATACTGAGTCTTCGTGGGCCAGGCAACGTGGATTACTCCATCGTCAGTCTTTCAAAGCCGAGATAAGTGTTTATGTTTAGGTGTTTAATCTAATGTGGACTCAATGGAATTATAATCTAGTCTCAAATCTAGTATTTTTCATACCTAATAACACAGAAGAAAGAAATTATTGGCTGATATACAGCGGCTCTCTCTGCATTGTAGTACAGCACAGAGATGGGACGATTAAGAGCTGATTGTGGCTTAATGTCAAATGTCAACATTCAACTTCAAACTCTCTTGGTCCCTTAGTGGCAACAGAAATCATAAATTAGTCATTGATGGTGTCTGAATTGCCATCTAAAAACAAAACAAACAATCCAAACCTCAATGTCAGATTATTTCACATTTGGGAATACATTGTTTATCTTTGTCGTAAGCTTATTTTGTTCCATCCCCACACACAACATGTTCCAGAACAAATCGACCGTGCCTCTATTGTACAGTAAATGACAAAATCACATGAGGAAAAAACACCCCTAAAAATAGCCATGACGTCCAAAAAGATTTCATGAAGCAATTTTGAGTTGATTACTGTCATTTGTGTGACTGTCTTTCTCAGCCTTCCCCACCCCTTACAGAAAGAGTGGAGAATCACCATCATCGTCATTGAGAAAGAACCAACAGCTCACTACAGCAGGCAGACATGAATAAACACTGCTCCCTGCTATTGTAACAACTACCCTAAAAAATAATAGTTACATTTAGAACCAGTGGTGGTTCTCAATGGTGACGGATTTAACATTTGTCTTTTTTTGTTTGTTTGTTTGTTTGGTGCCTAAAAGAACACATACTAGTGTTTTTAGATGGTTCTTAACAGTGTATGTCATTTTTTAAAATCATCATAAGCATCTTTAGCAGCACTTTAACTTTCTAGTATATGAAGCATATGAAGTGACTTAAAGTTCCACCACGACCATTTATAAGACTAAAATGCAGCTTACACATGAGGGCATGTATATTAATAAACAAACAAATAATAAGTTGATGCAGCACTCGACATGAGTAGCTGTATCACTGATAATACCTCTGTGCTTTTTTCATATGAAATATTTTGGTTATGGAAAATGTATTTGCATTAGTATTTTTTTTTTACAGAAAGATCTGAGTACTTCTTCCACCAAATAACTGAAGCAGACTACCCATTATAACCTATTCAAAATAAGCTGCTCCTGTATATTAGCAAACTCTCCTTTCACATAACTGCAGTTGTCAATATGACCAAATTTATTGTGATTTTTAATCTTTTTTTAGAACCTTTTCTGTACCGAGACGGCGGCCATGTTGGTGTTGGAGACATGTGAGAAGGGCAATGTAGTTCACTGAGCAGTTTAACACAAGACTAGGTGATATTTTACTTGAATAACAACAAACAGCTACTTTTGAGTCCAACGAGAAGTTTAAAAAAAAACTTGGCGGTGGTCATGGATTAAAATACTCTGGCCAAAATCTTGAGGAGTCAGACAACGCTTGTGTATGCAGGGACCGCTTCGTGAAACAAGATGGCAGTCATTCAGTGTTGCGTTCGATCCGATGTCGTTGACCCAGCCGCACACAAAATAGTTACAAGCCTCGGGACTTGCGTTGTACGCCTTCATTTGACTAACCGTGTAGTACATTATGAAGTCTGCAGGACTAAGTAATTTGTGATCTCGATCGCCTCCACGCCAGACAAACCGGCCAACCCATGGGGAAAAAAATGGGACCATGTCCCAATGTGTCTAGACATGCTCTGCTGATACCTGCAGGTCCATCTGAGGCTTTAGCGTATTCACTTTCCTCCATTGTTCTTCACTTCCTGTCCCCCCCATCTGACTTTTGCAAACAAGCTATAGACTTTCACTGACTGATTAGGGCTGCATTTTTTTTTTTTTGGAGACAAATGTGAATAAAAGCTCAGCTGACTTTCTTTAAGCTTGGGCTGACTAATAAACAGGAGACAGTCTGATCTCACCTCACCACTGAGGAACCAGCATTGGTTGCAACTTGAACCATTATTTGGTTCAGGCTCACTTTGCAATCAGCTACGTGACCATGTGCAGCATCCCCTCCTCCTCCTCCTCCTCCCTCCCTCCCTCCCTCTCTCTCTCTCTCAGCATCACACCCCTCGTACACGCTGTCCTCAAAACCTCCAGCGGCACTATACGCGTCGGTCTGTGTGTGCTGAGCCGTCAGGGAGGAGGAGGAGGTGCGATCTAGCTTCTGGTGGTAGTGGGCTGGTAAACGTTTACGAGCGAGACGTGCAGGTCGTCATTACAGCGATTCCCACCGCCAACGACGAGGTTGTTTTGGGGGAAATCACGACGAGAAAGCCCATCGCAGGACCCCGACCCCCCCACCACCACCACACATCTCAACGACGTACGTTCATCCACCGCTGTCTTTAATTATCGCCGCGGAGACCCAGCGAGGCTTCCCGTTAACCACAACCGCCACCAACGTCAACATCACGGGCAGAGGGGGGCTGTGTGATGACTGGGTCGCCCTGCAGCGGTGCTTTGGTTGTGTTGAGATAAGGCAGTTCTCGCGCCCGGACAAGTGTTTGCTTTCAGTTTGGGTCGGTTTGTCGCCCTTGTTTTTTTTTTTTTTTTTTCTCCTTCTTCTTCAATAAAGCCTCCCAGCACCCCGAGTGTGTGTGAAGAAACACGCAAACAGAAGAGCACAGCTACTACTGGGGCTGAGGGAATCGCTGGTGAGTGAACGGTCCTCTTTTCTCAACCCCTCACGTTAGGTTAGCTGCTAACCGTGAACTGTTAACGGCGAATGCACTGAACTTACCCATCATTGTCACAGTACGAGTTCATTATCAATGAAACGCACGGTTTGTTTACTAGTTCAGCATGCGAGTGATTATATAATGCCATGCAGACTTTTTTCCGGGAAGCGTGCTAATGTTTATGCTGTGACTTAATGCTATTTAACATCATTTATGTGGTTGTATTTGGACTTAACGGCCGCTCTGGGTTAACGTTAAGTAGCGCTATGTCATTTGGTAGCTAGGTTAGCGCTGCTAGTTAGCTAGCGAGCCTACGCCCAGTTATCCCCTGTCCTGCAATGAGCTGTAACCACACCACGAATTGATTAGCTACAAGCGTGAAGAGCCCAGCATGCCGTCATGTAAATAACACTGTGTGAAACCATTTAAAGTTAGCTCTCAAAGCGCCCAGTGACGGGCTTAATGATGTCCTATCACCGTGACAATCGCACATTTTTCGCTTATTATCGTCATGTCAGTGCTTCACAGTGACGTGCACTGATAGTGGTTTAAACCTCAGCTCCACTCCATTATCCAGACAGTGATGACCCTTGTGAAAAACGCATGGCAGGGGAAAACAGTAAGGCTTTTCTCTGTGTTTCCGTCAACACTGACAGCATTGTTTGGGCTGTGCACGCCTGAGCTATAACACGCTAATCCTCCGTGGGCATGGTTGGCAGCGGTGCAAGTATGAGACCGTATGGGCTGTATGTGAAGCCTTTGCCCTCCTCACTTTGCCTCCAGAGAAAGGTATATGCGTAGAAAAATGAGTGCTTATGATCTCCCATCTGATTAAGTGCTGCATGAGATGCAATTAGTGTTTGTGAATCGTGCAGAAATTATGTTCGTATTTTTTTTTTTGCTGTGAAATTAGTCATGTTAGTGGTCTGCAAAGCTGTCATGATACCAGAATGTTAGATTTTGACAAAATACCAGTGTAAGAAAAAACACTTGATTACCTCTTTCGACACAACAAACACATCTCAGTACATTTGTAGTAATGTTAATATCTGTGCAACTATCTATTTAATAGTTTTTGTACTTCTGATACTATCGAAGACGGATATCATATTGCTTTAAGCACCAATACTTTTGACTAGAGCTAGACCGATATGCCATTTTCAGGGTCGATACCGATTATTAGAAATCAAGGACACTGAAAACCGATATTTGGGACCAATATTTATTTGCAGTAAAGTGTCAAACACAAAACAGTGATGGAATAAACCGAAGTACGATTTACTTAAGTACTGTTCTTAAGTACAATTTCCAGGTACTTGAGTATTTCTGTTTTCTGCTACTTTATACTTTCTCTCCACTGCATTTAGTTACTAGTTACTTTCCAGATTCAGATTATTCAGTATTTATAGGATAATAATTGTGACGTGTTACCAATCGGATATTGTTGTGGGCGGGACATTGTGTGAGAGATGTTTCATCAGAGCCAAAGTAGCACATTTTTAAATGAGTTATTTGATCGGCAATGTCACAGAAAAATCACTGATACTGATAATTGGAAAATGCTGAATATCGGCCGTTGCCATGGCAGATAATCGGTCTTCCCCTACTTTTGACAACCTCAGTAATCTGTAGACAGAATATATTAAATCTCAACATACTTTTTACCCCTCTTCTGCCATTCGATAGTCTAAGGATCAGTCTTGTTATATGTTGCAATTGCCTCAGAAGGCTTTACATCTGTATGATTTGCTTTCCTTAAAAGGTTATGCTAAAGCTTGTGATAGATGGTGACCTGCATCAAAAGTTCAAATTGATTAAACCTTAGATGCACTGACCTTTTGGTGATACCATGAGTGTGCATCTTGTCCAGAGTGGACACTAAATTGATTGGCACTGTCAGTGAACTCGCTGACTGTGCTCCTTAAGAAGCAAGTAGTATTGTAACTGAACTATGCAGCCCTGATGGTGCAAAAGCATGAATACATTTCTGTATAGTGACTTCTTATTGTGAAAGCATGAGGTCAAGTAATCAGTGTCCCAAAAAACTCTTATCTGTTTAAAATCTGCGGACCTCCACATTGTATCTAATTTAGGTCATTTGACTGACTACAACCTTGCACCAATGCAGGTAATGGGACAATGAACTTTTCCGAAAGTTCAAATTTGATAAACCTTATGTGCGCTGACCTCTGAGAGCGATGCCTCTACAGATTACAGAGTGCAATTTTACCTAGCTGAATGCCATATTTAGGTGTACAACACAAGTCCTGAGGGGCTTGATTTGAGACAGTATTGGCAGAGTTCAGACATGCTTTACATGGAGCCTTAGCACTCACTCAGGGCTGGAGGGGTTAAACATTGCACTGCACTTTGCATTTAACAAATGTGAAAGCACGCTAGTATTCGCATTACCGGTTCTTAAATACATTAAGCTCTTCTCAGCAGCTTTCAGGCATTCATGTTTGGAGACTATTATGTGTTTAAGCAGTTTCAGAAACGATATCAGTAAGGCAGGAAAAATGAAAGATAAACAGACATCTGCCAAAGAATCAACTCAGTCATTATGTCAAAGCAAGCAGCAAACGGATTTATATATGATCTGCAGGCATAAGCTACTTTACAGTTGTAAGGCTTAGGAGAAATGAATACAGTACACAATAATACAGAACACTTAATCATCTGGCCTACAGCTTGTATTACTTTGTGCTGCCAAAGAAGCATCAGGTATCTGTTTTCACAGCTGTTGATTTGCCTAGTATTATATGGACCATCTATCTAGCAATATTGGTAAATCATTTAGCATGATGTTGTTTCCTGAGAGGTAATCCCAGAAAATATTTAAATTTTTCAGTCAAAGGCAAACAATGAATTACATCATTATTAAAATAGCTCATTTACCTATGACTAGTGCAACCTGATCCTTAAGAAAACAATTGTAGCCGGTACCTTCCTTCATTTACATTTAGTGAGGGTTTTTCCCCTGAAGGGATTGTGTAGGTGCTACTAGGCTACAGTCACTGTAAGGTTTTAGTGCTAATACAAGTTGTGTAATTTTCCACGTAAGAGGAAATGAGCATTACTGGACATTCATGAAGTGTAGGGAACTTACTGGAGGGCCCCACATTCAAGGCAAAGGTTAAATAGTCAAATACCACATTCAATAACAGATGTAAGGCAGACTTGTGTTTCCTTTAACCACGTTTAGCCAGTTCATCATGTTTTAAATACATGTTTCTCTCCCCGGAGAAAATACAAGCTTGACTGCTGCAGAATTTGAGACGTGGGTGATCAAGAGACATCCTTCAGTCTCCTCCAGTCTCCTTCAGTATCTGCAGTACTCACATATAATGAAGGTACAATATGCAGGATTAGTAAGAGCGGGAAAGGACCTATGGGGATTTCTTTTTCAATGTAACACAGTATTGCCTTATGCTCTTGTCATTGGTGGCTGAAAGTGACTTGTAGAAGCATGTAATCATCTGAAAGTATATTTATATTTACACATGTTAGTTTAATAAAATAAGACAGGATAACGGGTAGTGTTTGGGGACAAGAAAGTATGGAGAGATAGGTTCAAAGAAGACAGGAGCAAGAGGAAAGAGGCACAGTAGATGGACGGGAGAGCAGGAGGAGAGGCAAGACCAACCACAGGAGAAAGGCTGTCTGGACAGGTCTTGAAGCATTTTATTAAATGTATTTTGACACCTACAGCTGTGTACAAATATGTGTCTGAAGCCCTTTTTGTGTCAGTGGACGTGGTAAATATCTTATAGCAATATGAAGGGGGAAACACTTTAACAACCAAGTACCAAAGGCCTAATTTTGAGACAGTTTTGGCAGCGACGCTTTGCAATCTTAGCATTAGCACTTACCTGATCTTGAACTGGAGTGGTTAAACATTTCACTGCAATATGTGGAGCACAAATGTGAGTGCCTGCTAGTATTATGTGCTCTTCAACACATGAAGCTCTTCTTTGCAGCCATCAAGCATTCATGTTTGGAGACCGTCATGCTTAAGGCATTTCAGGCACCATATCAATAAGGCAGGGGCACAACAATACAAGTAGATTGCCCAGAGAAACGGCTGAGTGCTGTTGTGTATATTCGTATTGACACTCCAACATCAGAGAACACAGCAGGTCCTTTGTATAGGTTGCAATGTCTTTTTTGTCAGTATGTGGGGGACAGCTTTGTTTGAGGTAAATGCCAGCAGAGAGTCGTCCATGAAGCCTGCATGTGCATTTCATGTTGATAAATAACTGACCCCCTTTCGTCTTATCTAGTTAGTCTATGTATCAAGTTCTTGGCAGAGTTTTGGATATTTTTGTGTGTTTTTTTTTGTTACTTCTTAGTTTTATCAACTACTAATTATCACAAATGCTGTTATTCTTGGCCTCAAGCACAAGGAACTTGGCCAACTTTAACACTAGTTTCTCAAATAGATTGACCAAAGTAATGAAACACTGAGTGCACATACAAAGTTGGTCTTAATAGAATATTTTAGATTTAGTTACAGTTTGTTACTTGAAACCTTTTGTTTTTTCTGTTTTGTCTCTGTATTTGTTTATTTCCTGCAGGTCAGTAGTTCATGACCCCAATTTATCTGACATGACTTGCAGTGGGTTAAGGTTGTTTTCATGTTTAAACTTGACTTATTCACTCTCACATGACTACAGGTTTTATTTATAGTGGCCGTGACCCTGCACTTAGCAGACCAAGTCTCATGTTTCTTTGAGGAAGGTAGCCATGTACATTTCATAGAATAAGGCTTGGTACAAGTTGAATATCATCTTTTTTCAGCGATTGTGTTTGAAAAGTGTATTTTCAAATTTAATATCTCATTTCATTACTTAAAGGGGCGTGTGTGTGGCTACTAGATAAACTTATTTAAGAGTCAACAGTCTACAAAAATAGATCAAGATAAAGTAGAAAAGAAAGTAAAAGTAAGACAGAAAATTGGCTTCAGTTGATGAGGTGACATGGTATACTACAAGTAGAAACAAACCCTCCAGAACTAGCACTAGATACAAGGAGACAAGAGTGCTATGAGACAGCTGTGTGTGTCAGTTCCTCTTGTTTGTGTCGGCTTGTGTTACTATCGGAGTCCAATGAGGAATGATGGGCTTTAAGGGAGGGGAGAGAGAAAGCAAAGCAAACGTTTTCAGTTTGCTTTCATTTAGATAAGTTTGGTTGATGATTGAACCTATCTTCTCCCCTAGTCAAATCAAATACGAGGTATTAAGAGGTTCAGTACTCAGTTTGCCGTTGAGCTCTCAGCCATTAGTAAAGACATGCAGTTTTGCTCCCAGCCATTATTCAAGTAATGCAGTTCAGCCCCTAGCCATTAGTGAAGCGTAGAATTCATCTCCCAGCTTACACTTTGTTTTGAATCCTTCATTCCTTTCCCACTTTTTCAACTATTTATACTATTTATACTTTTATCTACTCATTCATACTTTAAACCACAAATTCAATTTGGACTGCATTCAAGTTGAAATTCAATTCAACCCTTTTGTTCCACGTCTTTTATACAATATGAGTTTTTTTCAACTTTTAAGTGCCACCATGCATGTGAATTAGACCCTTTCTCACTTTTGCAACTCTTCATTCTCCTTTCGTAATACCACTAAATACAATGTTATAACTTGAGGCTGAGGTAAGTTGATGGACTTGAATATTTCTGTTATACCAAATGAATAATACAAAAGAAAACATGTCATTATATGGATGAATAATCACACTTTTAGGATGTGGTCACAGATTGTGAGTTACTGGTCAGACATAGCTAGTAGTTTGTCAAAATCTACATTTAGTTTTGACTATATTTAGGCTTACAGTGGAGGAATAGGTTAGGGTTTATCTGGACCTTATACTGTACACCATAACAGCGTGGTTCTGTGTAAATCCCTGCTTGATAACATCAGCATTCGATGCTTGCAGTAATGTCAGATTGCATGTATGAAGTGACAAGACACTGAGCATGTGTTGCATTAGAAATGAGAAATTATGACTGCCAAGGTTTGATAGCTTATGTGTTTGGTGGTACGTGTAGTGGCATTAGATGTAAAGCCAGTAATTGGAATTCTATCAGCAGCCGACATTAGGTTGACCTTGTCAGCTCCACTCAAGTCCTGTGCCTCCCACATCTCCATAACTGGAGTTATAGTTACAGCGACCTACTTACTGTAGAACTTGGACCAACTTTGGAAAAACAAGCTTTTTATAATACATATTTCAGGGCTTCAAGTGGAAACACAGTTGGCCACTTTCATAAGTAATGGGGTGTGTGATCATTAATGTCATCGTCTTCATTCTTCCCAGGAAGTAACATAATAAAACTCTGCGCATTGTCTTTGAGTTTAAACAGAGAAAGGACCTTTTTTAAAGCTTTCTACACACATCAGTCATAGTTGTATCCTAGGTTTGGATGGTGTATGCTTTCTGACTGATCGGTTTACCTCCTCTCTGGCTAAAAGGATGATTTAACAAGCCACTCTTGTCATAAAACATTAAAACTAGGAGCCATTATGTTTTGATGGATGGTCAGATATCTAAATGGCTAGTGCCCTATGATTTACCCTGCTCATATTGTTGAAAATGTGGTATATTTGTTCAGTATCATCATGAATGTGGGCATTTCATTTACCACAGCCAGCACATTTTGAAGAGTCCCTTGCTCTGCCTCTGAGGCCCTAGTGTTTGTTGCTGCCCTTTGGCATATTAAGTTTCAGATGTGCAAATCTCACGGCTGGCCGTGGCTGCTAGTGGAAATTTCCACTTCTCGTTTGGACAGCATCTTGTGAATATGATGATGTGGGCTCATGACATGAATCTCCTGAACCGAGTTAAGGTTTTGGGGTTGTTTTTAAAGGGAATTTGATGTGATAAAAAGGAAAGATTCACAAAAAAAACCAATTAAAGGTAACAAAGGAAAAAGGTAGATTAGAGGTACATTAAATTCCTCTCTTTTAGTTAAGGATTTGGCAAACTTAACCTTGGAACAAAACAAATGGTAATCAGCAGTTGCATGAGACTTATTTTTCCACATGATAACTATGAATTGTCATGGGTCCAAAGTCCATTATCTGTCCATGCAGCCTCTATTGATTATGAATACGGGTATAGAAGAGGACTGGGGAGGGTGGGAAGAGTGGCTTGTTCAGTAGGTTTGATTAAGCTCTACAGTCATCACATAGTATGATGAATTATTTACTGGCTGAGCAAGAAGAAAAGGGAGAGTTCTTTGGTCAGATGTATAAACGTGATTGTGGTTAAGTTAGTGCATTTCTCTGGTAATGGATCAATAATATCTTCACTAAGTTTGCTTGTGTATTTGAATTGGTGCAGACTGAAGAATCATTTTGTCTGTTTGGCTAAATGGTTACTAGCTAACCAGTAGTAGTGAAATGGTAAAAGAAACAAACAAACAAATGGTGTGGGCCATGTGACAGAGGTTTTATTAGGTAAGGACAATATATGGTTGTCTAACATGGTATAATGTGTCTGAAGAAAATTTTGCTTTCTCTGTGTGCAACATTACTAACTCCTATCTGCTCATCATTGAAACTGAATAACATTTTGATAAATATTTTGATATCAATCTTTAAAACTGGTATCACATGAAAATATCAAGCTGAACTGTGATGTGATACATTTTGAAATTGGTTTAAGGAAGTCAGTGTACTTGTTTGACATGGCAAAGTTCACAATGAAACGATGTTGTTACCCAAATAAGTGATGAGTCATTGGCCTAGAAGAGATAGTCCTTCAGAGAGTATTTGAGGTAGGGTAGTTAATTAACACTCAGAAGAATTGGCTGGTAATAGTGAAACTATTACTAGTCGACAGAGGGAAAGGTTTCATGCCGAGGCAGTACTTTTGCGACACTTAGGGAGCGATGTTATCCCCAGGCACAGCTAAGAGTTCCCAGCTCAGCTCATAAAATAGCTTTATTCTATTAAATTCTCAATGGAAGCAAAGAGTATACTGTCCCGACTCCGAATCCTAACAGAATTTAGCATTCATGTTAAATATTTTTTCAGCCCAACATACAAGGAAAGTGAACCCAAAATACAAATGGGCGATTTTGAAGTGTATCATGTATTGTGAATAGTTTACTGGATAAGTACTTTTAAGCTTCTTGGTGATGCCTAAAATGTGCCCATGTGTGCAGTCATATGAGTGGGGCAACCTTTTTTTTTTGTCCAGATTTTTAATATGATGACGCATATTTTGGTTCATTTTCTTTATTGTTCCCATTTTCCTTTTGTTTTGAGGAAAATTATTATTTATTATTTTTGTTTTTAATAATTTAGGTGAGCTGACACTTTAAGGCTAACACAGAAGGTTAAAATATACAGTACATATTTTCTGTTCCATCATACCACAGGAAACCGTGCACAATGAATGTGATTCGCTCACTCACACTCATTTCCTATGAATGTAATGTGCCGTGCGTGGTCTCATTGCTGGTTATGTAATAGGGTGAGGCCATGTGAAAATGTCTGAGTGAGAGAGGCAGATGGTGGCAGAAATGGTGGGATGAGGAGAGCAGATGCAAATCACATCTGCCCTTTCCAAGCAGAAGACGCTGTTTGTTGCCAAGCCATCACGTTCACTCTGAATGCTTTTTAGTGTCATCATTGGATTATCCTCTTTGTGAGATGTACACAAGAACAGTGAGTTTGTTACTGGTATACATCTCTACTTCAGTTGTTGTGCAGTAGAGATAGCTCTGTCAGCGTTGCCTCACTGTACATTCACATTTCACAACTAGTTTTAGGCCAATACCCAGTGAAGCATGCAAGTTTGGCTTTTGTCCTGAGTGGGCCCTTCAGTTTCAAAGAGGGAGAGGGGCAATGGGGTATTTTTAGATGCACAGGAAGCTATTTAGTTGCAGGAAGCATCAAGGAGGGAATTTAGGACCAACTGTTGGACCTTGTGCCTAGACTGTGGAAAGTTTTTAAAGTCATGGCTGACATTTGCCCTTCTTTTTTTTCTTTTTTTAAAATTCGACTGTAAGATTTGTTCAAATTTGTGGGAAACAGAAATGTGTGGCAAATTAAAACCCAACATTAGTTGTCTTTGCAAGCTGTAGAGCCACTACCAGCTGCCAGAGGAGCTTCAACAGGCCTTCCATAGACTACAAATCTGTTTAACTCTACTTGAAAGACTAACACTATTTTTCAAAAAGGTAATTCCTCATTAGGTGTTTTGATGATGGTGATCACTCTCATCCAATCATTCAGTCATCCTCTGTGGCCTATAAGGAAGCAGTTGTACATCTGTTTCTCCAGTCGCTCAGTCACATTTTTCCTTAAATTTGTGTATATGCTGAATTGTATCTATATTGATTTCTGATTATTTCACAGCAGTTACTACAAGGAGGAAGGGGTTCAACTGTATTGCTCAATGGCTGGTTGCATTATCATCCTTTTTTAGTGGTAGTTCAGCAGTACACGTTGGTTCATTTGTAACAGACCCCCTGAGTTTGACGATGCAACACCCCCAAAAGGGTGCTTCTGGTATGTGGGTTGTTTACTGCTAAGGGGTCCGATTTCTAGATTGCCGGATGAACCCATGATCCACAAGGTCAGTGAATCTTGATACTGTAGGGGTGTTGCACTGAGCAAAGGGGACAGCCTTAGAGCAGAAGACTGACTGAAAGTGGAACCTTTAAAATCTGTCATATGGTCTTACCTGCATTGAATTACATACTCACACCTCCTAAACTCCTGCCAGCAAAATGACACACGTCTGTCCTGTAGCTGTCCATAGAACTGTAAAGGTGGATTTATGTGTCTGCATCGGGCGTTACAGCAGGTCTGATATAGCTCCCTTAGGCGCAGAAACTGAGTTATACTTTGGTGTAGGTGTTGATCCGTTGATTGTCATAGCACCACAGCTACTTTAGATGGATGATTCATAGATTATCGGGCCATGTCATGCATCCATACATCGATTTGAATAAATTGTGATAGAGCAATGTTTGCCGAGACTTGCCTTGTTTCAGTCTGTTTTTTGTGGTAATTTTTAAAGCTAACTGTTGATGGTTTAAATCATCAAGCCAGAAGCCCCCAAGGAGTGAATTGCCATAAATATTTATATGTTGAAGAAACAGAGCATGGACCACAAGTACATGACATTAAAACACCTAAGGCACACCTACCTAGCTTGGTAACCAGCTAGCTATTGGGAAAGATGACGTCTGACATTTTATCTTTGCCTCTCCAACTGGTGGTAAATAGCTGACCATTAGCACAACACTAGACCTATTTAAATGACTGAACAAACTGCAGATGTGAACGATTATTCAGAGGTCTGGAACCAGGCTAGCCCCCTCTGGCTTTTGAAATGTAAACTACTTTCATGCATAATTAATCTATCTATTGTTACGTCAGATTGTTTGATGTCTTCACTATCGATAGTACACAGCTCACTATTTAAAACTGATATGCCAACAAAGAAGTGCTAAAAATGTCCACATCACAATGCGGAGTTGCTTTTACATGCATAGGAATTAGCTGTTGGTAACCTCAGTGGCTACAGGAATTGTGGCTGGCAGCTGGCAATAGAGATAATCAGTTGATGGTCAAAAGGAAAAGCAGTTTTTCTTTGTCTTTGGGGGTAGGGTTGTTGTGGCTGGACTACTACTAAGGCTCCAGAAGAGTAAAGAGTGATGTGAAGGTTAAGAGTCAAAGAGTTAAGTAGGGATTGAGTTATGTTAGGAGCTTGTTTCAAGGGAGAGAAAGAGAAGGCTATGTGAGAGACAAGTCAACCACTGAGAGGGGTCTCAAGGACAATTCAAGTAACTTCTCAAGGACTTGAGTTATAGATCTATAGACATTTCTGCTCTTCAGCATGAAGGCGCCACTTGGGTATGTGCACAGTGTGTTCACCGCCAGGCAATCTTTATTTAAAGTAACTGGAGAAAAGTAAATGTATCAGTGTGCTAACAAGACGTTTGCTAGTTTCATTTCATTTGAGCTTAAACTATTTAGCCTTTTCTCTGTTTTGTGATCTTTTGACTTATATGGAATTATTTCAAATATATACGAGTTGACAAAGGTTACCTAATCACACACTCCGAGGAATGGAATGTCAGCAAGTCAGTGTCATGTATTTCAGGAGGGGCTTGTTAGTTTGTATGAAAGGCATGTAGCTCCGCAGCATGATTGTGTATTCAGATAAGCAAGAGGGAGGTTTTCTGGGCTGTGGAGGCAAAGACTAAGACAAAAGCAGGTCTTCAGTTTGGCATGGAGCCTTGAAGTTGGGCAAAGAATACCAAAATGACAATACTGCATGATTTATCTACAGCTGATTGTTAGCTGGCGAAATCAACGGCTAAAATGTTTGGAAACTGCACCTGCTTGAGTCATTATTTGATATAGATATGGTTGGGAATTGTGCACACAACTATGGCTGAACAAATGATCATGACTACACCTGGACCTGAGAGGAGATGTTGCCTCTCCATCCAGAAGCCTCAGTTTATAGGCGTTTAATTTGATTACAGTTGAGTGTAGTTTCAGTACCTCTGTTCAGACTCTCCAGGCCCCAATACAATGTCCCGAAGACAAGAGCTGTGTGTTAAACAAGTGTTCCAGTGTCAGTAATTCTCTCTCCTCATGGGGACTGTTGGATGAAGTTCTCATGGCAGTCCTGTTAGCTTGTGGGTGAAGTATCCTCTTGTTTGCCTTTTCATAAAGCCAGCACACTTGCTCAATCTCTTGTCTAAGCTATTTGTCCCATCAGTAGATGTATCTTAAACGCTGGACACAGTGTCCCAGCCACCATTTGAAACCCAAGGACATGATGATGCCGTCTTTTGGCTCTCACATCAGCAAAACATGCCAATGATATTTACTGTGAGTGCATGCACACTGTGCTCAATTTGCCAACTTTTATATGTTTAACTTGCCTGACAACATATGGTGTAAAAAGGCAGTTGAAATAAGATTATCTGGTAACATGGTGAGAATTTGAAACATGGAAAAAACACTTCAGGTTACAAATCCTGTCAACCCTGTTCTTTGATATCATGAGCCAGGTGTCACTGACACTGTCTAGTGGCTCCGCATTGAGGCACCCATCATGACTGCCAATACTGTCTGGAGTAATGTTACATATAGGTATTGAGAGAATGTTCCCTGTACTGACATACCAAAGTTATTTAATAAAGAGCAAGTTTTGGGGGCGCTGTTACATAAATATGGTGTAATCATGAGCAGGAGAGGATTGTTAATGGCCTCAGCAAAACCTTCAAAACTTTCCACTGTCCAGAGTGTGGAGGAATGAAGCTCTCTGTTTAGTGAAGAGGAGGGGCACAAGACACGGTTCCCAAAGGAGCAAAGTTATTCCTGTCCTCGCCTCCTCCTCTTCTCTGGGTAGGCGTAGACATGTCTGGTCTTGTCCCTTTGGTGTACTGAGTAAGAGAACTTGACCAATAGATCCTTGTTGGTGTGCTCTGGCTTTTTATGAATCAGCTCTTCAGAAGGATGCTAACACAATATGAGCAAATAAATGTTAATATGTTGCATTTATAAACATTGTTTTCTTTTTATTTTTACTTCTTCGTTAGCAGTGCAACAGTATGTCTACTGTTGACTTTCATGATAGAATTTGAGGTTTCAGCATCAGACGAATTTAAGCAAGCCCTTTACCAGGAGAGTTCTGCTCTGTCTCGTAAATCAGCTGTGCAGGAATGGCCATTGGCTCATCACTGGAGGGAGGAGATAAAGGGGCGAAGTGCATATTTCTCCATGACCTACTGTGGCTTTGTATTGAATTACTCTAATATTTACTTTACTTTACTTTACTTTATTTGTCTGTGTTTCTGGGAACCAAATCACCTTTCTACCAATACTGAACCAGTTAATCAAGTTTAAATGAACAGGTGCACCAGCTGACATGGCATGTACAAACCATGTATGAATTAGAAATTGGAACAGTTTTAATATATTGACATGTACTATGTCCAGCCCATATTATGTATGTTTGTTAATGTAAATTACATATATGTATTTGTATAAATGTGTAATATACAAACTATACATATAAGCATAGAATATTATGAACATATATATAAATTATTGTTTTAATGTATGTCTATCATATATGCAATGTTTCCCCACATAACCAAGGATGCAGGTAATAATCATATATTGCCTTATCTGTAACCTATATGGCAGTATCACTCTTGATAGAGGGCCATATACGTATGTCATATATTACATTTCTGTATAGGTAATTAAAATGTTTTAGTGTGTAGAGGCAGGTAGAAGATAAACAGGGATGGATTTTTTTTTTCAAAAGTTTTAAAAGTTCAGATCCAAATAATGTGTTCATCATCTATAGCCCTATCACATATGCTGTAGTTTAAAAGTCTTCTGTTGTGTTATATATTGTAGTATTGGAGGACACAAACACACACACACACGACCCAGAGTGGACTGACTTTGCATGCTGTCGCTCTTTCTCAAATGCCAATCCAGACAATTGACTTTAAGATAAACAACAATGTGAAAAATTGCTGTTGAGTCATGGTTCAGAATGACAACTCCCCAAAAAACATTAAAAGTAGGCAAATTGTGTTTTCAGAATACTGCCAACTGAGATCTGCCTCCTAAAACATGTTTCAAACAGTCCTGAACAGCTGTTCTTGAAGACGTGGAAACCTTTTACAGGCTGATCAAGCCAAAGATAACATCAACACTTACAATAACACTAAACTGAAAATGAAACCCAGCCCTGAAATATGTTCCTGTAATACTGAAAGTGTACTTAAGTTCCAGTTTTTCTCTGTGTCATTTATTGGTGTCTCATTATTGGTTGAGGTTTTTTTTCTGTCAACAGAGTGTATTTAAGGGTGTGTGTAAATACTTATAGACTCTGTCATTTGTCTCTCTCTACCAGAATATCCATGAGCTCCGATTTCCCACACTACAGTTTCAGGATGCCAAATATAGGGTTCCAGAACCTTCCCCTTAACATCTACATTGTGGTGTTTGGGACAGCCATCTTTGTCTTCATCCTCAGCCTCCTCTTCTGCTGCTACTTAATAAGGTAAGACCCATGCAACCATTAGCTTTGGATTTGGCTCAGCTTACAATTTTTTATCGTGTTTCACGTTGCTTTGCTGTTTGGGTTTGTGGCAACAAGTGTCATACAGGGATCTCTTTGGCGAGGCAACATTGTATCAATGGGGGCAACAAGTTTGTAATCTGGTGGTAGTGCAATACTCATACACAGCCACTTTCCAAAAAAACAGGTTGTAAAACACAGAAATATGTATTTTTCAGCCTTTATTTCAGCCTCACACATTGATACCTCCACAAATATAACAGCACTGAAAGATTGCTGCAGTTTTATTTTAAAAGGATGTGGTGCACTCTAGTTTTGCTTGTCCTACAAGGTCACATTTACACATTCAAATTAAAACGCAAATTCCAACCATTGTTGCTTATCATTTAAACAGATTTTAAATTTACATGTGAATTTACAAATCACGGTGCTTTGTTCAGGAAAGGCTTTGTGCAGCCTGAAGACCATGACAGCTTTGAACGTACTGTACCTCCTTTGACAAGCAGATTGTCAGAACCACCACTTATGTGAGACTTGAAAATTATAATGAGGACTGAATGTTGATTGTTCCCGACTGTCATTATGCATCTTTCCTCATAACACCTCCATGTACATTTCAGGTCATGTTGGCTCATGAATTATTTGTTCAGAAGTGCCCTCATGTACTTCACTGTAGCTGTATGAACAATGGCAACTTTATGTCTGGTAATCTTAAAAGTAGAAAGACAGCCTTGAAGGTCAGTACTAAACTTGTGTGCACCCTGAACTTATGTTCTTGAAATCTATGCAAAATAATGAAATTAAATGTCTAATATTTGTGTAGTTTCTATCCAACAAACTGTATGACACTTGTCACAAGGGCTTTTAGTTGCGGCTGAACCAAAAGGATGTCTTTTTTTCCCTTTCAGAAATGTGTGATTTTGTATGTCTTGCTAATAGTTATTTCACAGGATGTTCAACAGCACAGTTTGGAGAAAGTAGCTATGATACCACAATTTGGTAACTTTAAAATCTAAATCTATATGAAAAATGATAATATGCTGAGATCCAAAGCTGCTTGTCTACATTATTAAGATCATGGCACTTGGCTTCAAAGAAACTCTAACCCTTTTATCTTTTAGAGCCACGTCCTCACCAATTCCTACAATTACTAAATTACCATATTAGTATTCATTATATTTGCCTTTGGATGTTTGAGTATCGTATTTATAACCATTAATATTTACAATGTTAAAGCTCCCTTCTCAAGCATATAGCCTTGAGTGTAATCCAGTAATTATTTCCCATAAAGGAAAGGTGGAGGTGGTTACCAGTCATTCCCTTGCCCCCCTTTTTAACCCCACTGGTGTAATCAAATTGTCCTGGCTGCTGTCGCTGCAAGGGGTTTTCTCCTGGCAGCGACAAACTGAACCCAAATAATGTCCAACATTTTTTATCTAAGACAGTGAGAAGCAGCAGTTTCCAACAAAATTCACCCCTCGCCTCCCTGTCATATCCTATCTTGCAGGGCAAATGGTAAGTAGGTTAACAACTACTCTGTTCCACCAATTCCTTATCTAACTCTAAAGTTGCACTTTATGACTTTGATGCAGTACCATGATTCATCACTGGAAGTCAAGATAACCAGCGTTAACCACTGAAGGAAAAAAGAGCGATTTTGCTCCATAAAAGGTGTCTAAAGATGCAGTCTCCCAAAGAACTTGCCCAAAATAACTTAAATTATATGGACCACGATGCATGATGATTCTTGATAAAGGCCACCTTAACAGGGGAATCCTAGGGTTTCAGTGCAGCAGTTGTTTACACTGACAGTTGAACTAAGGGACCAAGGAATTTACGTTAGAGCTGACGTGTGACGAGTCATCATTCCAACAAAAATAAACATTCACACGTAGTTTGACACAAGGCAGACTCTCACAGAAATACTCAACCACCTCCATCAGTGAGTCTTCATTCCACACACGCATGTGTGAAATATGCAATGCAGTATACATTACAAGGAATGAAAAGTGTTTTATGAGCATGGGGTGTTTGTTAATGTAAGGGGCAGGAGGCCTTGAATTCATGCACTTGGCCTAAAGGATTTTTGAATAAGCAATGTAAAGAAACTTGTCCAACACTACAATTTGTAACATTTATTCAGTCTCATGAGTGTTCAGTGAAGTGACCCAACCATTTGGACATGCTTTACTACACTGCTCAAAAAAATTAAGGGAACACTTTAATCACACATCAGATCTTGATGAATAAATCATTCAGGTTGAAAATCTTCCAGAGTGCCTGTGAGCACTCCCGACAATGCTCGGCATGCTCCTGATGAGTCGGCGGATGGTGTCCAGGGGCATCTCCTCCCAGACCTGGATCAGGGCATCAGTGAGCTCCTGGACAGTCTGTGGCCATACTTGGAGAAGTTGGATGCACCGATGCATAACATCCCAATTGGATGTAGGTTTACGAGAGGGCCAGTACCAGTGCTTTTGCCTCTCCATTGCACCTGTTGTCACTTTCATTTGCACCAAAACAGGTGAAATTGATTCACAATCACTTGTGTTTCCTAAATGGACAGTTTGATATCCCTGAATTTTAACTGACTTGGTGTTATACTGTGACGATTAAGTGTTCCCTTAATTTTTTTGAGCAGTGTATAATCATGGCTGATGGACACATTTATGAGTTGCCCATTGACTATAGTCAAATTATGAGAATGATGATTAAGCTATGGTTTTAGAGGAAACTTGGATGCCTGTTTCAACTGGGCTACTCTCCTTGCTCACTTTGACTTTGTACTCAAGGTCCATTGAGCAACCCCCATTAGTCACCCAAGGCCAACTCACCCATGACCAGTTGTCCACTACCCTTGGGAGTATCTGCACCTTTTCCTGCTGACCTCTTTCCAAATGTCAGTTTCTCTCCTAGACTGTGCTGCTTGTTTTACAGATCCCTCTCACTCTGCTGCGAGAGGTTAAGGTTACTTATAATGGAGGTAAATCTTACAAACCTATGAATTTCTCCTATCTCTCTTGTTCTCTTCCTTTTTTTCTACATGTTGTGTTCTCCTTCTCAGTACCTAGATTATTTTCTTCTCCAGTGCTCATGTTTTGTTTTACTCATTTACAAGAGCGATGTTTATTAAGAGTTAAACATTGATTGCATCTGTGGTGAGTTTGGTAAGCCATTTTAGAGTGCCTCAACAACCTGCAGTAATGCTGTTGTTGTCTGATTCAGACCGATCTGTGAGTTGACCTATTACTTTTCTGTTTTGACAAGAAATTAAGGCCTTAATCATATCTGTCAATATGTAACTTGGATTTCTACTCCTGTGCTAAGCAAAACAAATACTAAACAGAGTTCAGTAGGGTGTTATTCTGGCTCTTTCTGTAATTTCTTAATCCAATTTAAAAAAAATTTCATTCAAAAAGTCACATGGTTATTTTACTGCCGCCTGCCTGTGGCAGAATGAGCTTTAACGCAGAGCATACACAACCCAAACATGTTTATTTAGAATAGCTGTCTCTTTTTCAGATATGTAATTTTATAAAATATAGAACTGGTATGCATGCCAAGTTATTATTCTATTCTGTATGGATTGAGAATTGCCTTTTAATTATAACATCCATTGGATACCACAGTGTTAGACTAGAGCAGATTGGTATCAGAAGGCAAGTATTTAATAAGGAAACTGCATACATGTGTGTCAATTTTCTCTCTTTTTCAGGGATGTAGAACTACTTTGTCTCTGTTTTAATATAGTCAGTCGGAGCCACTTACTAATCAAAAAGATGTTTTGTCTTTACGTCTCCCCAGGTTACGGCACCAGGCACACAAAGAGCTATATGCATACAAACAAGTAAGCACTCCAGTGACACACACACATATGCACACTGTTCAGAAATGTGAAATAATACATGACTTAATTTAAGCAGAAAATAAGTGTCAGAGTATGTGTACTTTAGCAGAGATTATCATGAAGTGGTCCCTAAATATCGCCTTAGCTGGCGCAGGAATTCATTTACTGACTCTTCTGGCAGCTTCAGGTATTTCGAGGGTTGTGCTGCTGGATGGATCTAGCCCATTCAAAATTATTTACAGGTTTTTGGTGAGCAAGTGTACTACCAAACATTATGAACTGCACTCAGGCTGAAGGGAAGCAAGTGGCTCAGCTGGAAAAATCTGCTTCACAGTTAGCTCGGGCTGAGCATGATGGCAAAGTATAGCCTGCGATGCTAGTAAGAGGGAGTGATTGAGGGCATAAACATGACTCTCGTGTCCTTCAATTATGTAATGTAACCAACATGCGAAAACAGCCAAACATGTCAGAGATAAACACACACTCACACACTGGTGTAGTAGATGCAATTAACTCTGTAATTTGTTTCCTTCCTTACAACCTGTCAGCTAAAATCATTAATTTGCAGCTTCTCTGTGGGTTATGTAAGACTCTTCAAACTCAAATAGTACACACAGACAGACACACGTTTGTGTACTCACATTTTCTGTAAACCAGCAACTATATTATATTACATCTGATATTTGTGTGTCTTTTACTGCCTGACTGATTAGTTTCTCATATCACTGTCATTTTTGTTTATCCAGAGGAGCTGGTTTCTGTCACCGTATAACAGTGTTTGTGTCAACCAGTGACTAATCTCTCCTCATCTCTTATTATGCCTTTCAGGTCATTCAGAAGGAAAAAGTCAAAGAGTTAAATTTGCATGAGGTAAGCAGCTCTCATCTTCTTTTGTTCAGTTATTATCAGTTACTACAACTGTTTCTGTATCTTGTGGACAGAACATTCTGTAATGTAACCTGACAAGTACACACTGTACTGTCCTATCAGGTAATTTGGACGAACCAGTCGCGATGTGCTACTTAATTTGAACAATGCTTCTGCCACAATGTTTTCCATTTACTCCGGTCATTTTTTGTACTCACATCCTCTTGGATGTTCTGTTTCATGGAAAGCCACAAACCCCACACTGTGCTCTCCATTCATTTAAGATAAAGGGCTAAGGCTCATGCTGTCATTATCACAAACGCTGTTCGCTTCAATTTGGATAATGAAAGATTCCTAATGGTACACACTCCTGGTAGGTAATATGATATATGCCTGCAGATAGTAAATTATCTGTTCTTCTGTTTGTGAGAGTTTTCTGGGTTTAGTTTAGTTTGGCACAGCGATGACATACAGATAATTAAGGGTGCATAATAATATCAGCACTTCATTGGTATCAGCAGATAAAGGTTTTAAAATGGAACATCAACATCAGCCTGAGATGAACATTACTGCTTATATGACTTGCCGTTAAGATGACACACATGACTAAACATTTTCAGTTTCTTTTTGCGTGTGCTGTGAAAAACCATGGATCTGCTCCTTCATTCACATAATTTGGTTAGAATTTAAATTAAAATGTGTTATTGGGTGCACCTAAATTATGAGCTGGTGCACCTAAATGAAAAAGATAGGCGCACCAGTGCAGCCAGCTCAAAAAGTTAATCTGGAGCTCTGTACGTACATGCAACCTGAACTGTTGACGACGTATTTTTGAAAATAATTATATTTCTGCTATCATCATAAAAGTAGGTATAAATATATGTTAATTCCACTATAGGAAAGTCTTGATGTTTTCTGCTCTATTAGGTGGAAAAAATAAGTGCATTTATCAGTATTGGAATCCACATTTGGCCAAAATCCAGTATCGTACATCCCTGTTACTTAACATTCAGTACATGGGTCTTGTGTCTTGTGATGTGAAAACTAGCATCTTGTGGTCAAGTCATGAGTGTTCTTCCTTGTGCTTTTATGTAATGCTGTATGTCAGCTCAGCTTGGTTGGAAAGTGACATCCAGCAGTTGGTGAGTCAAGTGGCAGCACTGGCTTTGGTGTGGAAAAATGGTAGTCCCCAGCAAGGAACACTATCCCTTTAACACTGTTGTGCAAATGAAATGTTATCAATAGCATCTTCATGTGTGCTTGGACACAGTTCCTTGTCATCAGTGTTGGAATTTCCCACTGTTCCACCAGGCCTCAGACTGTATTGTTTATGTTATTAGAAACGGAGAGAAAGCATCAGAAGGTGTCATGTGAGTGAAAACTGTGACAGAGTAACCAAGCTGTATTTGTTTAAGGACAATAATACACACATGCACACGCACAAGCCTGGGTGGATGACCCAGTTTTAGAGGCTCCCACGCCAAAGGATCACCCTGGAGATATGAGTATAGACTGAGCTGCGAGGACTCGATCTCAGCATTTTAAAAGAATTTGTAGAATAGGAGTGCTAATACGGGATCAGTTTACTGCTCAAGTCATGTTCAAGTTTGTTTGTGTAACCTGATCAGTTAACCTTTTTGTAGTGTGACTTTGACCCCTATCCCCAGTGTAAAAAAATAAATGTCAAGAATTCATGTAATACAATACGGTATGAGAGTAACGCTGCTGTATACCACTGATCATGTGAAGAATATCAGTATCAACAATCAACACGCTGGGGCTCAAACAGCCTTCCCCGACCCTCCAATACCCAATAAAATAATATCTATTGACAGTAGTGTTGCTTATTTTAATGTTCTGTGGGTCAGACTGCAGTTTGCCTTTCATTCAATTTGCGCTCACAATCTGTGTGTAATTTGTGAGATTTACTAAGACCACAGATCATTTTGTTGTCAGCTACTCAGGCTTAAAATGATGGATTTGCTTCAAATGAGCAAGCTTAGAAAACAACCAAAATGTGCTAATGTAGAAATATAAACACTCAGCAATGAAGTGATGGCATTAGAAGACGAACAACTAAGATCACAATCAGTGATTCCCATTCCTACTTACTGTATCTCCAGTTATTTTTGCAACCCTCATTTTAATGCATATAATTGATGCCTAGAATTGCACTTAACTGATTAGGCACAAGTTGTACGCTGGAAGGATAAAGGCATCTACAGTTGGTTGGAGCCTCCTGCAATCGCCTTTGTGCAGTGTTCTCTAATAAGTCTCAAATCCTTTGTGATGTGCTGCTTCATTATCATTTGAGAATCACTATCAATTTTTAGGTTGGCATTCTCAATATTAATGGGTAGGATTGTTTCCTGTTGTTTTTTTTCCTATCCGTATGGGCTTGATTTAATAATACCACATTTAAAACCTTTATCATAAAGTAGTCGTATATGGCATCATAAAGTTCAGTGTAACCACTGCTGTTTTCATTTTGATATTGTAACTGGTTCCATGTTGACAGTGTTGTTGGTATTAGATTAGATTGAAGGCTTGTTAATATTTATGGCATGATATAGTCAGGAAATGGCTTTCACTCATATCTCCATGCTGCATATTGACATTAGTGCCGACTTTATATATTTACTTTTTAGATTGATAATTTGTGAAGAGTTTATGGCACGTTTTTTTATCGTTTAAGTCCAGTAAGACATCCAATACACCATTTATCCATACTAGTATCTTTTCCGTCACTTATACATTTATTTTGTCTTTGTGTCAGTGTCACTGAACTGGTTTGTGCGTTGTGTTTATTGCCACCTGGATTTGAATTCTTTTTTGAGGCGATGATGTTAATTTCTCTTTACACAACAGAAAAGTTGGTGACAACAGTGAAAGTAGTTGTGCCAAAGATAAGAAACCAAGGGCATCATGACCTCATCACTAAACATCCAGAAAGAAAGGGCCTGTTGGTGTGAATACCCATTTAGGATAACCATTGTTTTTGAGGATTATTCTAAGCCTTGGTACTTCTCTTCTTCTCACTAATTCTTATTTTAACCCCACTCCATTGCTTGGCTTTCTTGGATCAAGCCTTTTTTAAACAGTACAATATCTTCTAACTTGTTTCTGCTTAACATCTGTCAAGTAAGAAGAACAATGAATCTTAAAGCATGCTTGTCTTGAGGAGCATAGGTTAATTTGTTGTTCTCTGATCTAATCCATGATCTTATAATGTTTTTCCTCAAAGTTAAGTTCATGCGTTTTGCATGGAATTTGTAACGAAAGCTTACTGGGTTTATTCACTTAATGGGGAGAAAAGGGTTCTGTCAAAAGTTGGCGCAGGGTGCCAGATCCCAACTGTGAGTGTGACACCGTAGACAAGGCACTGAAAAGAACAAAAACACTGATCTATTCACAAATAAAGAGAGCAAAGCTGACATCTTAACAGAGGATTGTTCTGTGTCCAAAAATCATCAGGAGTGAGAGCTAAGAGCCCCCATGCTGTTCTTTTCATCCCTCCTTGTCCATCCATCCCCCATCAAGTAGAGTTGAGAAAAAGAGAGTCTGTGTGGCCAAAGGAGTAATAGTTGCAGGGTTAGACAGCCAAAAAACTAGTGTGCCAAATTAAAACCCTCTCTCATGAAAGTGTTACCCACTGGTTGGATGAGGTTTGGTGATGGGAGTGCTGTGTAGACTGTATTCGTTTTTGCCCATTTTCTCACAATTTGAAATACCCAGTTCACCGCTGTTGTCAATGTCATTGCAACTCTGATGTTGGTCTGGTAACGGTGTGGTCAGCCATCTGCCACCGACATTATATGTGGTGTTCTGAGTTGTACACTCTTATTCTGTTAAAAAATATATATAAATATAAATGCATATTAAGTTATATTGATGGTAACTATGTAAATATATGTGCCACCTTGCATTACCCAAGATGTACAGTAGTAACTACTGTATGCATAAAGCACTTGGTGTGGCATGTGGTCCCCTGGAAGGCCTGCAGACTCGCCAATCCAAGGACAATCATAATGGTCCCCTGCTTTGCCACTCAGACAGTAGACGAAGAAATGTTAGTGTCCTGGGAAGTGTTCCCTGGTCTTATAATTGAAGGTGAGGGTTAGCGCGACGGGGAGTGCAGCGTCTCAAAAGTCTCAGTACCAGTTTAGACTCCTGTGGTGTCTTGATTCACCAGTAGATTTAATCTAGCCCTCACCGGGGGTCATGACTGGAATATAATAAGGTTGTATATACAAGATGACAAAATGATTTTCCTTTGCGTGGTGTCTGGTCTGACCTTTAGGGACAGAGTGAAGAGCTCTCGAAGAGAACATCTGTTCCTTTGCTTTAAAACAAGACAATTGAGACGGTTCTGCCTTCAGGTTGGGATGGTTCCCAGACACCCATTATACTTCCCTTTGGATGTGTATCAGGTTTATTAGTTTATTGGGATCCCCAATAGCTATGCCATGACATCAGCTTGCCTTCCTGGGGTCTGAAACAGGCACCTTTAGTATAAGAAGAGACAGCAGGCAACTCAGAAAATGCTGGATGGATTATACATCCCGCCTGGACTTGGGATCTGTAGGAAGAGCTGGAAGATGTGGATGGCAAGAACATCTGTTTAATCTGCTGTTACTTCAGTCTAAAATAGCAGGGAAAGATGGTTGGTTGGGCCATTGTAGCTCATGTTTAGTTATCACACTTCATACTTTTTCAGCAGAATCTTGCTGAAATGTATTCATCCTAGATAGTACCTGGGATGCATGTAGAAATTGTACATGCATCTTATTTGCAGTATAACAAGGATATACCAGCAGTCAGTTGTTTAAAAATCAACCCAACAAGACAACAAAAAGGAACGGAAATTGACAATTTGGAGCTGAAAAAGATCTCCCTTGCACATTTAGTCTAGACTTGCAGGTCATGACATTTCAGTGTTGTTCCTGCTGAACGCCTGCATGAGTATGTGTGTAAAACAAAGGCATAAAAAGACAAACAACTCCAACCTGTCCATCAGGATTTCCTCAGTGACCCCTAAAAGGACACCAGTTATCACTACGATTAATCAGTTTAATCTATTTTGACAGAAACCAACAGCACTGAGATCAAAGACTCAGAGTGTCTGGTAGAATGTCGTGCGATAGATAGCCAGTAGAAACGTGGTGTGGGTCAACTTATGTGGCTCTGGCTGTCTTTCAAATCTTTCAGTCTTTATTAGTCTTTGGCTTTTCAAGCAAAAGCTGAAAAAAAGATTCTTCCTCTCTATCACAGTGATCTTTGGCCACTAACGGTAGCCTCCGTCCACCAACTGAACAAGTCCCCAGTGTTAGAGTTATATAACAGAGCATAGCTGGTCAGTTACAGCTCTGTTGTTTGTGTCAAATTCTTTGCAGATGTTGGCCAAAGTTGTCTTTTTCCATGAGTTCTTGACCTCGGCTGTTTGTTTCCAATCTACCAACACAAAGATCAGATTAAAACTGAGAGAAACAAACCACCAAAGAACAACCAACAAATTCAAAGCTGTTTCATTGCCTACTCCAGAAAATATGTCTAACTGCTCCTCTCTCTTTCAGATATGCGCAGTGTGCTTGGAAGAGTTCAAGCAGAAAGACGAGCTGGGGATCTGTCCATGCAAACATGCCTTTCATAGGAAGTAAGTATAAGGTTTTGTTGACATTCATTAACACACAAACTCATGTGTGCACACACAAAGAAGTGAAGTATTTTTTAATGTGTTCTTATTTCTTACCCACAGTGAGTAGATGGTAAAGAGAGACTAAAAACTAAAGTGAAGTTATTGTAAAGTTATTGCTCAGATGAAGTGTATGTTTGTGTCCTGACAAAAAGTTCAAAAATGTATATTTTTATACACTAAACTAAAGCCATGTGTGTATGAAGTGGGGAACTACACAGGACATGATGGATTGCTTGAGCCAACTTTATCCCACACCCCCTCCCTCTCTGTGCCCCGGCCGTTTCGACTGAGTTGTTTATATCAGCACGACACCTCCCTTGGCCTAGTTTCTTCCCCCAGTTGCAGCAAGAGTGGTCACCACTCACTGAATCCACTGTATAAACACCCCCTTTAGTGTGTGTGTGTGGACACAAGTAAAGCCGTGCTGTTTTCCAGAAAAAACAGACATTCCAAGCAGACCGTTACCAAAAACATTCAGTGGTGAAGAGCATGCTGTCTTCACATACAGATAAACATAAAACGTTAACATAAATACGCTGCCAAAATCAAGGTTAAAACACTACATTTATGCTCATGTTACATACACTTTGGAAGTTACAACTCAAGTTACTATAATAACTTGAAGGGTTCTTGATAAACTACCATTGATAACTACATTACAATTTCAGCCTAATGAATCTCGCACTTCCCAACTCACACACAACTGCAACAATGATGTGAGGTTGCTACTAACAATTATTTTCATTGTTGTTTAATTCAAAAATAATCTGAAGATTGATGGATCAGTTGTTTTGTCTATATATGTCAAAAGATTACCCGTTAAAATATCCCAGGGGCCAAGGTGATGATGCCTTCAAATAGTTTTTTTTTTACTGGTCAACAGTCAAAAACCCAAATATATTAAACTAACACTGCTATATAACAGACTAAAGCAGCAAATCCTCACGTTGTTTAAGTTGGAACCAAACCGGTATTTTGCTTTCTGGCTTGAAAAAAAAATGGCCAAGAATAATTGTCGATTCATTGTCTGTCAATTGGCTGATCAGCTAATTGACAGAGCTTTTTAAGCTCTACATTAAAGAGGTCATATTATGCTAATTTTCAGGTTCTTAGTTTTATTTGGGGGTCCTAGTAGAAAAGGTTTACATACTTTAATTTTCAAAAAATGCATTATTTTTCTCATACGGTGCATTGCTGCCGGATCCCTTTTCACACTGTGTCTTGAATGCTCTGTTTTAGCTATAGAGTGAGACATCTCGCCTCTGTTCAATCTTTGGTGAGAGTTGCACATGTGCATTACTTAATGGGCAGGATGTGGCCAATCAGAAGCAGAGTAGAGCGGGCCAAGCAAGGTAGTGTGATCCATGACTGCGATATAGCTGTATATATTTATAATATATAAATATATATATTTATACAACACTTGTTACATAGTCACGCACATAGGTTACGGAAGTAAAGGCTCAACTCCAAACCAGACGTTTCAGGCAGTACAGGAGCAGTGTTTTCTGTGGGAGAGAGAAACTCCTTTTGGCCTGGACCTCTGGCTACATAACACAAAAAAAGGCAAGGCAAAAACACAGAAAGCATAATATGACGTCTTTTTATGTCGCTCAGAGATCAGAGAACTGTTGGGTGCAGCAGTAATATGGAGGCTAGAGACTGCACAGCTGCTGCCTCTGTGTCAGTGATTGACAGTGCTGTCACCCCAGCTGAATGTTTTGATGTGCTATGTGTCACATAATGCTTGACCTTACCCACTTAGTCAGTGTGGTTGTAGAATGTGATTGTGAGCTGAGTATATTTAGCTGTGGTACGTGCATAGCCACCACATACTGACTCTGAATAGCCGCCTCCTCCTACCCCAGTGATTCAGTACTCCTGTGGGCAAGGAGAGTGAAAGCTGGGCCGATGAGCTGCCCCTGAGCCACTCAGGACTACAGAGTAAACAGCTGCTCATAGGAGATTGTATACCACTGAGCATCCAAAAAATGTTTTTTCACTGTGACATAGTGACTGCAAAGGTTTGTAGTTTGCTTCCTGACAGAACAGAGGCTGTGGTCAGCTTGGATTCTTGACATCTACAATGGATTCATATAATAACAAGTTTCCTTTGTGAAAAAAATATAAACACTGAAAGGAAATCAAACCACTCGTGCACTGTTGAACCCTTATCTGCAGTCTGTCTGTATTACAGACTTTTTAGGGTAATACCATTATCAAAACTGGGGAGATTCAAAAAATGGGATACACCATAATGATACATGTTCATTTTTTTCTTTTAACATCATTAACAGTCACTTTTTAACGGTTCTCTTCAATTTGTTTTTTCAGAAATGGTGTGTCAAAGACATGTACTGAGTGGGACATTATACATTTTATAGATACATTTGTCTGTGCCCTCTGGTGGATACATTATGTAATGGCAGCATGAGCCAATACGATACATTTATGATAAGCTAAATTTATCTGAGAATAACAGATATTGTACTTTGTATTAGAGCTATAGATATAGATATTATTGGCCGATATTGGCCTATCAGCTATATAGCGGTACTGGCGTATATGTTGTCTGATATGCAACGATATGAAAACATTATCCAGCAGAATACGATGCTTGGGGTAAATTTATAATAATTAAATTCCCAGTGACGTTCACTGTTTCAGTGCTCTGATGTCATTTTAAAGGTTAATGTTTATTGTTAAGCTGTAAAATATTTGACTTCTATTATGTATAGATATCTTTGATAATCACAATTGAGGGATCAGTGTAAAAAATGTGTTTACAAAATGTGTTTAAATATTTATACTGTGTTCAGGCTTATGCGCTTGTGGCAGAACACACAGGCGAAGAACCGATTAACATCCTTCCTCAGGTGTTACAGCCAGTGAGAGAAGTGACTGCTAGTTTGAAAACAGCAATGATTGGCGTAGATGCTGTTAGCATCAGTTATATCAGAGCTAGAGAGTTTATTTAGTTGAAAGAAGAGCAAAGAAGAGCACTTAAGGCTTTTCTCTCACTCCTCTCCCGACTGATTCGGTTTTGATGGCTCTGCTGGTGGTAGCCCTCTCCTACTGTTGATCTGAGCCCATGACCGATGGTGATAGACAGATCCAATCACCTGTCAATAATTTTTTGAAAGTACCTGTCCTTTTCAGTTTCTAGCAGCTCATTTTCATTTAACCGTCCAGTGTATCAGGTTAAAAGTATGATGCTTCATTCCAAAACTTAAACACAGGCCTACTCATATTGAGGTGCTCACTACTTTTTCTTTCTTCCAGGTGCCTCATCAAGTGGTTGGAGGTGAGGAAAGTGTGCCCGCTGTGCAACATGCCTGTCTTGCAGCTCGCCCAGCAGGCCAGCAGCACGGATGCCCCTGTGCCAATACAGCAGCCTCTGCCCGGGATCGAGAACCTGGTGTAGCGGACTCACAACCTCTCGTACAGTACACTACATTCACTCATCGCATCATTCATACACCCACCTGTACAGGTACACTTCAGTATGAGTCTGTGGGCAGACCGGAGAAAACTGGAGTTACTGCGCAGATACTCACAAGAACTGTGAATCTGCACCTCTCTTATCATTGTATCAGTTCTCAGAAAGGATTTCCTGATATCAGTTCGGACTGATAATCAACTGCTTTCATGTTTTTTTTTCTTTTCGCGGACAATGAAGAAGTTGATGAAGAAGAAGTTTCGTTCTTGGCCAAGATGTGGTCGATAACTTTCTCACAACCAAAGCACTTTTTCTGGGGACACCAGCTAAAGACCAGGAGAAAACAAACAAAAAAGCCAAGAACTACAACACACTAAAACATAAATTGTTGTTGTTTTTTTTTTTTTTTTAACAAGCACTTTACGAGAAGTCGAACCTTAATTGCTTGTGATCTTAGTAGCAAGGTCATGTTTTATATTTTATCATTAACTATTATTTCTATGTACAGTACAGAGCAACATGGGTTTTCACTTTTAATTAGTAAACTTTTGATTTTTAAGCATAAAAAATATTTGAAAGGGACAACAATACCTACAGTATGTCGGTAGATGTCAGGAAATTGGACAATGCTTTGTGTTCTAATTGCGCACACACACACACACACACAAACACACACACAAACACACACACAAGAAATTAAGCTCAAAGCAACCTCGAGACTTTACGTCTGACTAAATGTGAAAAGTTTGAATGTGTTGAAACCCAGAAATTTTCACACTAAGCCTACAGAATTTTGTTTACCCTCATCTCCTGTTTGTCATTTGCTTCAATGTGACTCTTGTTATTATCCGTTTATATTATTCTGTCAATACAGGAAGGAGATTCAGTAGAAAAATTGTATTTTCATTAAAGGACTATACCGGATAGCTTCCTGTATATACGAGTACTGTTAGGTAAGCGGAGGCTTAATATAAACTGTCACCCCGGGCAGAAAAACAATCCAGGACTTCTCCAACAGAAAATCAGACTATTTCAACTACTGTGATTATCTAAACCAGTATTAGTGTTATAAACTGGTGCTTTATATATAGAGCTGTTCAACAGAACAAACACCAGAAATGAGGAAATATTAAACAGGAAGATCTACAATACGTAACCTTAATGTTCCAGTTTGATTTTGCTGATTGTTACAGTGGCTTGCTTCTCAAAACAAAATTACAAATGTCCAACTAGTGTCGCATATCCTGCAAGAAGATGATTGCTTATTTAGGAATAGACCAGGATGAAGCAAGCTTTTGCCTTCCGAGCTGTTTAACACCTACATGAAATGTGCTGCAGACACAGTTGCAGTTATTTTTGCTTCCACCCTGATAGATTATTTGTATTTATTTTTTTTAATTTATTATCATTTCTTGGTACAGCTGCGTAGATCGAATGAGTAAGCAGACCGACACCTGCATCAGAATCACTGCCCTCAGCATATCATCAGCATATTGTTTGCTTAAGATACACACTACTTTGTAAAACACACACACATGCACCGAGGGAGGGGCTCGAGCCGTCCCCTGCCTGGGCTGCCAGAGAGTCTGTGGTCAGCAGGTTGTAATAATGCAGCATTTTCATTCATACACAAACACACACATACAGGGTAGTTGTGCTTTTTGGCTGCAGCATTCTGGTGCTTTCGCCTCTCTCCCTCTTTCTGTACGGTACAGGGTGCTTTTTGTTTTGTGCCACACTACAGTAACTCTGAGCCCCCTCTCTTTTTGTCCGCATCCCTTGTTAGTTGCATTTAGTGAATGTGCTGTGGGTAAATGTGCTGATCTACAAGGGTTGCTTGAAAAAAAAAAAAAAAACAGCTGCGCTTCAGAGTGATGGACCTAAGATAAGCTGGAGAATGTCTTTTACCTGTGATATGTATTGTCAGATGACAATCATACATTATGTTTCAAGGCACAATCTGTCCAAATGTAAGCAAAGGATTAGTCTCACTATAAGAAAATAAAAGTTGCTCAGGACTGACACAATTAATCTCATTTTGCAATGTGTTCTGGTGCTGTAAAAGGCTTCCAACATAACCAGAGCTGCAACATTTAATCACTTGATCGATTAGTTGTCGGCTATTAAAATTTTCAAAATATTTTGACAATCTGTTTGAGGAATTTTGAAAAAAAAAAAAAAAAGCCAAATTCTCTGATTCCAGTTTCTTAAATGTGAATATTTTCTGGTTTCTCTACTCCTCTCTGACAGTCAACTGAATATTTTTAGACAAGACGAGACATTTGAGGACTTTGGGAAACACTGATTGACATTTTCACCACAGTCTGACATTTTACAGATCAAACAACTAATTGATTATTTGAAAAATTAGTCAACAGATTAATAAACAGTGAATATAAGCTGCAGCCCTGGAAGAACAAATAACTAAACAGGCCTCTGATTGGTTTAGAAACAACAACAACAAAAACCAATTTCAGTCTAACTTAAAGTCTAACACAAATATCTTTGTGAATATACATAAAAACTCAATAAAATCGATTGTGCTTTTAAAAATGCAAAATCCCCAACTACACTTTATTCCCTACAACAAACACTGTCATGTAGTTAAACAGATTTTATGGATGGTTATAAAAAGAGACAATGCGTTTCATCCTTTATGGCAGGTGAGCATTGTTACTCTGACCTCTGTGGTGTGAATGTTTGTCATCTCTGTTGACCGTCTGCCCAACGCCCCACAGGTATGACCTCCTGCGGTTGGGTCAGAGCGTGCTGCAAGGTGAAAATGTCAGCTCAAAGATGAGAGCCAAAGCAGGATTCTCTCTCCTCTGTGAAGCGTATTAGTCAGTTGTTCCATGACCTCTGACAGTAATGCAGCACTACGCCGCTGCTGATGAGGAACTATTAACAATTTAAAGCAGCTCAAATTCAAAGAGAAACATTATCCACATTAGCCTTATTTGAACAAAAACTGCCACAATTACAAAAAAAAGAAATCAACCAGGGCTGTGTTAATTTACAATCTCATAACCTCTTCACTCTACAGTACATTAATAATACTTTATCAGAAAGTCCTTGTTATTGCCTCGTCTGTTCGTGAAGAGGTTGTGGTTTTGTATTCAGTATGTTGTGTGATGTACAGTGTTTGGTACCTTTTTTGCTTCGTTGGTTCTGAAGAGGCTGCGACTGTTTCTGAACGTATCTCTCAACATTCTCCTTCATACCCTTATCCCCAAAGCATCACTCTATAAACTATACATTGGCGAGTATTTCTGCCACTGTCCCTGAAAGATGACATATTTTGTAGCTCAACGCTAATAACACAAGTCTTAAAGCTTTGTTCCTGCTAACGATGTGTCTCAGAATGTAAGGTTCGCGAGAGAAAGCCAAGAATACGAGAAGATTTAATGTGAAAGCATGCTATTTTGCATAGTGAAGTTGCCACTGATATCACCATTTTTAAATGTATGTAGAGAGTAGTATCAATAGTAGTTTATTTATACATGAGGTGCACAAAAAAAGCTCCCTCATAACAAACTAAATGGCAGCTGAACACTTCCTGCCATTTGGCCATCTTAAGTGTTGTGTTTGATTGTAAACACTTTTAGCCTTTCCACCTGAACTTCCCCGTTTCCTTCCTGTGTGCCGTCCTAATCCCACTGAAAACAAAGTGCCAACTCAAAATGAGCTGTTATGAAAAAAAAAAAAAAGTCCCGGCCAGTGAGAAAGACGAGATTAGACGAGGGGTCTCTGGTCAGATTGATGTCCAAAAAAAGAATGGAAACTGAGCCAGTCGTGAATATAGAAATAAATGGCTTCCCGCAACTGAAATCACCATTGACGTCAGTGCTGCTTCTGAGTGAACTCCATTATAAATAGACGAGACACAATCAGATGAAATGCGACAGGCGGGAACACCGCTTCACATCAAAGATTTAAGAGAAGAAAGCGTCTGAATGATGGCATCGGAAAGCGTTTTAGTTAAAAAAAAAAAGAAAACAACAGAAAAACGTGGTGCACACATCCTCTGGAGATGAGGGGTTTCATTATATTTCCATGGTTGGTTTTAGCGACCAGACCGTTTAGGATTTTGAATCTCTATCACTGCCTCCCTGAAGTGAACTTTCTCTGTTTGTATGGTGTGTTATTTATTCCCATGTAGCTCTCGTAGTGCCCTTCCAACTCACAAAAAACTCCCCCTTCTCGGTCCAAACAAACCTCCCACCTTTACCGCCGTACCTGACCACCCTGCCCCCCTAAACCTGCCCACACACCCCTTTTTGTTAACACTGATTATGTTTGTGGACTCTCACAGACATTGTTTGTAAAACTAAGAATTCTGCAGCAGAATATTTTTGGAGACAATTGCTGTACAGTATTTGTAAGCTCTATTTTTGTATATTGCTATTTTGGAGAAAATAATATGCATTTTTTTTTTCTTTTCTTGTTTTTGCTAATTTCATGTTTATTCATTTTAAGAAAATGTTGCATGTGACTGACTTGAACTGTAAATAAAATTTCCAAGTTTTGGGAAGAGCGGAGTGTTTTCTTTCTTTGCCTACACAGTCAAAATGTCTTTCAGGAAAATCTACACTATATATGATCCAAAGTTATATAATGCTTCAGGTAGATCGCATTATATGCTAAATTGTTATTTTTCTACCTCATACAAGTGAGACAGGGTTTGTTGACCAGATTCACTTAAGGACTGATCGCAGTCTGACTTTATTTCAAACTGATAACTTTTTAAAGCTTGTGTCATACCGCCACCTTGTGGTTAACTTACAATAGTTTAAATGCATAACTGGTCTATCTGATGACTATATTTACATTTTCCTCATGATTTCACTAATTAATTTAATAGCAACATGTTATCATGTTTTATACTGAATATAATGTTGAGGCCTTCTTTTAAAAGGCTGGAAACACTGGAAAGGGAATTTTAACCATCCAAACTATTGACACAGCAGAGACATCAGGTGGGTTTAGAAGCCCATTTCCTCCAGTAAAGGAAAAACTGAGATGAAAATTAAGCTTAATGAAAAATTTTTACCCATGTAAGAATAAAAAAGGCAAAATGAGATAAAAGTAAAAAATGTGCAATTGAAAAATAAGATGAATGAAAAAGTTAAAATAATGAGATAAAAGTAATCTTTGGATAAAGTCATAGATATGAGATCAAAATGTAGAAATTATGAGGTACAAAAGTCAAATTTTTGAGAGAAAAGTCAACAATTATTTAACAATTTACCTTTTATTTCAAAATGAGACTTTTTTTTATCTCATAATTTATTTTTCTCAAATATTTATGACTTTAGTTTTCATCCATTTTTTTCTTTAACCGGCAGAAATGGGCCTCCATAAGTAAGAATATTTAATATCTGAAGTTGAAGCTAACCTCAGAGATTGTTGACACATTTAATACATTATGTATGAACACCTTTAACATTGTTGGGTTATAGCATTGGACATTTTTGTTTAAAACTGGATCAAAACTGATGCAGCAGAACAGGAGATATCACCTCTTTCTTATCCAGCGTAGCTCTCTATCTTACCTGACGCCTACATGTCTGCAGGCACTTTTATGTTAAATAGGCCACACACCAGTAACACGTGTGGAAATGATCAGACAATCATCCTATTGACTAGGGTGGGAACAACAAATCAAGAAGCCTAAAGTGACTAAACACTTTGAAATAATGACAGAATACAGCCAATCAAACTGCTTCTAACAAACACTGAATGCCGAAACATGAAGTCAAATCAAATTAAAAAGAACAATGCTTATGGAGCCAGAGTTTGTGACACTTTTTACTTTATTATCAAGATTTTACAGTGCTGCAAAAGTCGAGAAACATAATTTATATGATATAATTATATATAATGTAAAATTACTGATGACCCCATTTTATGATGGGCGGTTACTTCTTAAAACATGAACACATGGCCCTCACATGAAGGTAGATTATATCGTCATATAGGTATACCATTCATTTTCACACAGTCAACTAAGTATCCTCTCATAAATGGAAAACACTGGTACAAGTTTAGTCAACAGCCGTGAAATGTTTCGAGGTGGTGACAAAAAAATTACAAGCCGAGATATTCTGAGTTCAACCAAACTTTTATTCTAACATGTTAACACACTGGATCATCTAGATTTTCCAAACCTATCAACACATGTTTCATAACATGATGATTATATTTTAGCATAAATAACATTCCCGGTTGGAAACAATGACTGTAGTCTGTGAAAATAGATACCAAAACCCAGTTACACTGTAAAGACGAACTTGTAGAGCACAGTGCTGACGTAACACACAACCAGACTGCTCATGTACATGATGCCGGCATGTGCAGCAGCAGCAGCGTTGGTGGCAGTGGTGTTTGTCGTTATCGCCGTTGTGGCTGCTGTTGTGGCAGCAGCAGTTGTTGTAGCTGCTCCAGTTGTAGCTGCGGTGGTTGCGCCCGCGTTTGTCGTGGCTGCAACTGTCGTGGCTGCGACCGTCGTGGCTGCAACCGTCGTGGCTGCGACCGTCGTAGCTGCGGCAGTGGTGCTGGCCGCTGTCGTGGCTGCAACAGATGTTGTAGCTGCTACGGTTGTGGTTGCCTGACCATTTGCTGATGCTATTAAGCAATAAATAGAGCGTTAGTAAAAGACAGGGCTGTGACCCTTTTTCAAAAATTGCAACTCACAAGAAAAATTAGTTTTACTTACCGATGATCAGGAGTTGTATCAGAATTGGAAGTAGCATCTTAAATCTCCGTTGCATCTAAAAAAAAAAGAAAAAATATTTTTTTCTTACATCAGAGATTTCTAGCAAATATCACTTAAAGAATAAATCTGAAAAATGCACTTAAGTCAGTTATCTACACAGTAAAAGACAGAAAAAGATTATACATACCAAACTTCTCTGGATTTCACTCATTAACAGCTGCTCTCAGCTGTGACTTCGTTCTCTTGCCTCGCTCTTTAATCAGTTCACCCTCGGATGTGCCCCACTCTGAGTTTGTCTGTCTTTATATAGTCAGTGATGGACATGAAAAATGATGTGAAAGAAACACAGCTTTAAATACATATGATGGATGATCATTCCTTCCACATTGTTCACCTCTGTGTTGCAAGTTGCTTTGTTCATCTGCGCATTTTTAAAGGACGTCACATTATTCTGCTGCAGCTGAAGGGATTTACAAAGCAAACAGGTCGGTGACGAACTCGAGGAGCTGTCTTGCCATGTGATACAAAGACCGCAGTGTGTACTCGATGACTGTGAATTATTTGTGCAAAGGATGCTGAGGCAGAACTTAAACAATGAATGTGTCATGTAAAGTCAGAGGAATGAGAATAAACGAGAGAGAAAAGAAGCGTGTCTTTGTACGCAACCTGCTCTCCAAATTTACTCTTTAGGTTCATTCAGGACAGTGTTTTTGACTCAAACTATGTCTTGTGATCATGTATGTTGCATTACAACGTTATGCGTCACAGTCGTTAGCAGTGTGTATGAATAAAGCTGTACCATTGCCGAACATTAACAAAACATTATTATTCAGTTTCAAAAACTGCTCCAACCACTTCAGTACGTTCATGACCTCATGTGAGAATCTCAGTCGACCTCATGTTGACTTTGAGCACCTCAAATCAAAATGTCCAATAGCTATTGATAAAGGATTCAAACAGATTGCTAAGTGACCAACAAACAGGTGAAACAGTTGGATAAAAGTAATGTAAAAAAAGTGGTTTAAAATAGTTTTTTAAGTTTTTTAAATAACAAATGCAATGGATAAATGGCTGAAATGTCCAGTTCAGTCCAGTCCTGGTCTTAAAATAATATCTCAATTTCTTTTTAGGCTCAAGACACAATATATCTTGATGTTTTTAAATGTCCTCAAAAGGACTTCATAAATGCTAGAACTGGGTGACAAGATGACAAAATGTTTTGACCAAAGACAATAAACTTTAGGGACGGCAATTTGTACTTTCAAAAAATATGAACACGATGAGATTTTTGATCAGTTATCATCATTAATGTGGATACAGTGACTAAGTGGGTAAAGCAAAGTATTAGAATAAGTAGAACAACATTACTTCAATTTACTGTATTTCAGCCTTTAAAACCAGGAAAAGACACTTATGCCATATCACAATATAACAATGTCCAAAATCTATGGCGATATATAGTCTGATATCACGGTTATTATATAATATCAGTATATTGCATAGTCCTACTGCCAAGTGGTAGTAGAGCAAATGTAAACTCGACCAAACACAACACGCACTGATAAAAACTGTAAGAAAAAAAATCACATCCAGTTGAAAGTACGTTTAAAATATAGAAATATGGTTATTACTGTAGTCAGATATTTAGTTAAGTATACATTTCAGCTTATCTATTAATATGCAATCGTGCAATCGGTTAGTCATGCATGTATCAGAAAAGTAAAGCTTCCGTTGTGTGTTTTAAAAACATATTCAAAAATATGTAAACATTTTAGTTAGTTTTAGACTGGAAATTCTTTTAGATATTTGTATTTTTAAAATGTTTGTTAAACATTATTTAAAGCAGGCACTACTTTTCCCCTCTGTCTGACCCCCTAGTGGCAATAAGGCCCGAGGCATGTGCCTGGATCAAGCCCAGTTGTTGATGTAGGTCGGTGCTTTAGCGTATCTGACATGGCTGTAGGGCTACATTAGAGAAAAAAGGTTTGGGGCCAAAATGTGTTTCATTCATATAGAGGATGAACTGTGACCCAGTCACTTGTGACAGTCTCTCGCTTAACACGTTAAAAAATAAACAGTGTGTCTGTCCCACCCAAAATTCTCACACACTGTACATATCAGGTGAAACCACAATAGACAGAACTGATTGTCTTAATTAATAGATACATTGTTTTTGCCTATAAAATGCCAGAAAGTAGTGAAAAACAGCCTGTTATCATTTCCAAAGGTCAACTTGAAATAATAATAAATACAAATTTCACAGCACTCATATCATCAGCACACAAAGGGAATATTTACTTATACAAAGTGTTCTTACCAGGTAATTTTTTTAATAATAAGGATCTAACAGACCAACATCAGATCTTCCAATATGATCTGTGGTATGCTAATATATAGTTCACCCTGTCAGATTTATCAGTTGGGTTTCACAGTAAACCTACAGCATGACTTCATGGGTTGACTCTAATGTGAATACCATCATAAAATACCATTACTACACTTTAACGCAATTAGTGTTCATTCTGTGTATTGTGTAGCATAACAACTTTAACAATAAACTTAAGATGAAGGTAAACGCTTCTGTCTTTATATGACAATATACACGGAGGGCCTCAACTTTACAATTGAAACACATATATTCAGCATACCTTCACTGAGCCTTTTTTATCCTTTGTGCAGCTTTCCTGGCCATTAGTGTGATGGTTTTAATAACAATTTAAATGTTTTTTATTTAAATACATTTAAAAACCCTGCGAGTGAAACAACGATGGTCATATGTTTTGTTTCACAGACACATAGGATCTAACAATGCCAAAAAAAACCACACAAAACTATTGTATTTGAGAATACTTTTCTATTTAGAAAGCTTTTATTGTGTTAATGTGTAAATAAATCCTCTCAGACACGTGACTGTTGTATTCCAGACATCCAAATATAAGACATGTACACAAAATACTGAACAAATGCATTTTTATTATGTCACAGGGTCAAGCTTATTACTTTTTTGCCCTTTGGCTTTCACATTCTGCTTCTGTGACTTCTGCGACTTCTGCAGCAGGGCCAGTGTGTCTCGCTTCTCAATTTTCCTCAGTTGTTTCTTCTTCATCCTCTTGATCTTTGTTGTGTTCTTGATCTGTGATACAAAAAGAGACAAGAGAATATAAGCAAAGCTCAAATCACCAAGAAAAAGACTGTGTGCTTATGCTGCTAATTAACAACTCCCTTTTCACTTGACTACCTTTTGTGTTTGTTGTACGAGTCAAATTATGAAGCAGTTTACAACTTTCATTGTAACTTTGAAGCAACATTACGTTGAGTTGTGTAGGCATTTTGTGCAATTTGGTGCCCCCTACAGTTTCTGAGTGCAACACCACTGTAGTGATACAAACCCCAGGTCTGTAACAATTTGTAAGATGTAATGTGGGCGCTAACTCATTACTTCATAATAATGTTATGTGTTGAAAACTTGTATGTTGAAGTAAACATGTATGTAAAGCTGTGATCCTAAATTCTCACTGAAGTTACATAGAGCAGAGACACCATTCACCTTGTTACAAGACACTGTACCATCAAAATGATTTTGAAGCTGTTATTTTATGGTAAAAAGTTACATAATGTTGCTTTAATTTTACCCTAAGGTGTAAGAAAACATATTTCATCTAACATTTACCTTGTGTAACTAGGGCCATATGGTATGAATGAATGATATTAATACCAATATATATATATATATATATATATATATATAAAAAATGTGGCAAATACATGCAACATACATTTTTTTCAACAATTATTAGTGTTCCACTATTTGTGCAATTAATAATTATGGTTTAAAAAAAAAATTGCTTACTTAAATTGAAAATTGTCTCTTTGTAAAGATTGCATTAATGTTTTTTGGAGGCTCATGTTCCATTTTATGCTTATTAAGTCTTAAATTCTCAAACTCAGACTACATCCAGAAGACTTTAAACTTATTTTAAGTATTAAATCAATAAAATTCTGAATTAAACATGTTTTTCACAAGCTGATACAAAAATTGCTAAGGAGTGAGACATCTCGCCTCCTTCTCATCTCTGTTGAGAGTTGCAGCACTGATCAGACAGCTGATGAGCACTGAAGCCACGAACAACGGGTACTTTCATATATTTTACTTATGTCTCTCTTTCAAACTCAGCGCTGACTGAACGATGTCTTTATTTTGGCCATTGAAGCAAACTTCAGGGCCAATCGTCTGTTAAGGGACATTAATTACATCATTAACAAAAGACTGGCGGTGTGGCACAGTGAAGCTGCAGCCCATCTGTACACGTCAAACAACAAACGCTCTTGGTTTTAACGACTTGTGCATGCCTGGTTGTAGTTTTTGTAAAAAAAATGATAATATTTACCAGTTTTACAATATAAAATATGCTTGGCAGCGGAGGACAGTATGAGGAGGTATTAGCTCTGCAGATTGGTTTTCCAGTTCTTTTTTTATCCACTCGAACTAAAAAAGCTACCGAGAAGCATTTTAACTTTACTTTTTGTTTGCACTGTTAAAGGCTCATGTTAACACTTCAGTGGTTTATTATACAGTTTGTTCTCTTATATTCTGTAGACTACATGTACAAACTGTAAATGGTGTGTGTTGTGGTATTAGGGTGTCAGAACATAAACTTCATGAACACTATGTGAACAACAACAACAACAACAACAGTTGACCTACCACTTGCACAATCTCTGCTTTGCGTTCGTTCTCTGCACGACGTTTCAAGTTTTCTTCTCTCCTCTTCCTCTTATCCTATAAAGCCAGGAAATATAAAATACATGTAAAAGGTGCAAATACTTAATGTTACGAAGGTTAAATTGTCACACAGCTTTAGCTCACCTCTTTCTGTTTGGCTTTCTCCTCTTTAAGCTGCAAGGAATACTGTTTCACCAGCTCTTTCTCCCGCTTGGCTGCCATCTTCTTTTCCCAAGAAGAGCACAGCTGCTTATCTCTCACCACTGCAGAGAACCTAAAACACAAAATCACATACAGCAGGTTAATAGATAACACGAGACTCATTCCAGCAGTGTATCTATTGAATAAGGTCAGTTGAGTATTGTTGCAAGTATTTTTGATAATGTGTGAACATTTTGGTATAAATTCCCTTCCCTCCTCTATACAATAGAGATATAGAAATGACACAACTATAAGAAGCATCGTCATGCAGACTTCTGCATCGATGCAGAGCCCGAGCATAAGTGAGATTGCAGGCTATGTTGGTTTTCATGCAGCTTTTTATATTGTAGACTGTTGTAGTCTGAATTTTAAAGGATTCTCTTCATAAAAGAGAAGTTCGATTTATCTTACCACTTGTATTTAATAAAGAAAAAAAGCTATGTGCAGTAATACAGAAAAGTGAGGATGCCAAGCACTGAGACGCATCGTGAATTGTTGTGCATTCGAATCACTGACAGCTGAATCGTATTTGAATCGTGAGGCCAGTGAAGATTTGCTCTTTGCTCAGTATAAAACGGGTTTCTACAAAATCAAATTTCTTTCAGTGAAATCGGCCAAACTTCTCAAATTCATCTGTTACATTTTGCTTTTACACAACCTGCCATACAGTGACATAGGAAAAATTGTTGTCAGCGTTAACAGCGTAAATCTGCTTTTGTGAAGTTTCTCTTTTTATTCTATTCACTTTTTTAATTATTTATTATTTTTCTCCAGAGAGCTGCAACAATCAACCAATTAGTTAGCAATCATTTAATTAATTAATAACTATTTTAATAATAAATAAATCAGTTCAAGATGATTTTTAAGAAGAAAAAAGAAATAAAAACTGACTCCAGCTTCTTAAATATGAATATTTTCCAGTTTCTTTACTCCTCTATGACAGTAAACTGAGTAACTCTGGGAAGACATTAAAGACATTAAAGGATGCCACTGGTCGACATTTTGCACAATTTTCTGAGATTTTGTAGTCCAAACAACTAACTGATTAGTCAATAAATAACCAACAGATGGATGGACATTAAACTGATTGTTGCAGCCCTATCTCTCTGTTCATCTGCAATTATTTCTGTCCACCTGAATTTCCTCTCTGGAGATCAATTAAGAAATATCTAAAATTATTTTTCAAAATGATGTTATATCTAATCCAATGATAACTTTAACATGACATATTTGGATAGTTGCAAATACATCAGGTCCGATTATAAAATTTTAATTATATTTCAACACCAATATTATAGTTTTTTAAGGGCAGATACAGATATTTGCAAGTGATTTACATTTGCTGTAAAAATCAAAATCTAGGTGTCAAAATTAAGAACAACCAATGGACTGATGGAGAAGTACGGTTCTTAAATACAATTTTGAGGTACTTTACTGGCATTTTCTTTTTCTGCTACCTTATACTTAGATTTCACTACATTTATTTGATAAATGTATATACTAATTACTTGCAAATTTGGATTATTTTCTTGTTTATAGGCTTTTAATTGTGATGTGTTACCACTCAGATAGTGCTGGGGGTGGGGTGAGAGGATGCTACATCAGAGCCAAAGTAGCACATTTTTAAATCAGTTTATCGGAAATCTGACATAAAAATCAATGATACCGATAATCTGAAAAAAGATGGATATCGCCCCGATAATCAGTCAGACGATAAATAGTTTATCCTTAATTAATTTATTGTTGGGTAGTTTAATCTATAGGGAGGCAGCCTATTTTATAGACTGACATGTTTTTGTTTGTATAATCTTAATCTGAAAAGTAACTAAAGATGTTAAATAAAGTTAGATCAGTAAAAATGACAATATTCCACTTTTAACCGTGTTGGAGTGGAAATATTAAGTACCCTAAAGTGAAAATGCTCTGTAAAAGTAGGAGTACCTCCAGCAGAGTAACGTTACTTGAGTAAATACTGAGTCTTTCTCACCTCTGCTTGTTGCGGTTCTTCCACACTCTCCCAGATTTGGGTTTTCCCAGCGGGATCGCCGGGCTCTGGTTTCCACTTGACCCCAGACGAGGCTTCTTCTTTGGGATGGTCTCGGTACTTGTGGGCGCTGTTTCTGCCGGTGCGGGCTCGGGCAGATGACTGTCTTCGGCTGTGCGTGTGTCCGCTGCAGCCTCGGTGTGCGGCTCCGGTTCAGCGGCCATGCTGAGCTCCTCCTCGGGCAGACTCTCGGGTCTCCGCTCGACCACCTCTGTGTTTTTCTCCTCCACCGCCGGCAGCTCCTGGAGGACAGACCTCCTTGTTCTCCGGGTGGGAGTCCTCACCGGGGCTTCTGAGTCTAGCAGTGCGGCTGGAGTGCGCACTTTGCGGCCGCTGCGGGTCCGTCTGGTCTCAGGCGGCGGTTCCTGGACCTCCTCCTCCTCGTGTCCCACCTCAGAAGCGGTGTTTTCTTCTGGCATAGCTCTCTGCCTCTTTGACATGTTTTTAATAAACTGAACTTACCACATTACTCTGACAGACCTGCGTACCCACGTGTGACCAACACCAGCGTTGTGTACGTTGATATACTTCCGCTTCTGTGGCGGATGGCAAAGATCATTGGAGCGCATTACCGCCACCCAGTGGTCGGGAGGGTGAACTGCAACCTCCATTCTGCACTAACGTTCTTCTTCTTCTTCTTCTTCTTCTTCTTCTTCTTCTTCTTCTTCTTCTACTACTACTAGGCTACTACTACCATATATATATATATATATATATATATATATATATATATATATATACATATATATATATATATAAAGGCCTTTATATATATGACTACTACTACTCCTCCTCCTCCTCCGCCTCCTCCTCCTTCTTCTTCTACTACTACTACTACATCTACTCCTACTCATGGATGTACTACTACTCCTACTTCTTCTTCTTCCTCAATTCTTCTTCTTTTTCTTGTTCTCCTCCCTCAATTCTTCTTCTTCTTCTTCTTCTACTACTACTACCCATAGACATATATACATATACACATAGACATATATCTGATCGATCCAAACTCCATTCAGGGAACAAGCATTTTAAAAGTTGTTTGCTTGTCATCTAGCTGACAGACCTGATGAAGCAGGAATTTAGGCTTTATACAAGGCGGCATTATGATGCTGTTATTTCGGCGTCCTTTTGATCCATTTATTGCAGTCAGATCACAGAGAAATCGCTTTCATTTGGGTTCATACCGATGTAGTTTGCGGTTATTTTATTCATTATCAAATTCTAAATGCGGCATGCTTTTTCAGAGAACAAAAACACTGAAGATGGGTGTTATATCAGCTCTTTATTAAATGCAGAATAGAATGAGAGGAACACACCTTAGTGTCTAAGGGCAGACAGGTGTTGGAGCACAGGACCTTGGAGACAAGATCTCTTTCTCTGGTGACAAGAACCTCCATTCTACTGTATCAAGTAAACTATGTTCTGTGTGACAACTACAAGTTTTCACATGAGATGAAACAGACATGGTGCACTCAGAGTTTTTGTCTTCCTTTCAGTAATAGGTTAATTTTTTTTTAACATACAGATACATAAAACAACATAAAGTAAATTTAGCTAAGCAAAGGTCCCTACAATTATTTAAAACTTCATCACGACAATAAGTCATGAGGCATAGTTTACTTCTACAGCGTTACAATCAATGTGCTAAATAATATCATTCCCCCAGTAATGTAGTTTGATTAGATGCCCTGTATGTTCACTAACAACATAAGTTTTATAATGTGGATTTAGGATATAGAAGAGTACATTTTCACCACAGTTTAATCAAGTAGACTGTATGAAAAGAGAAAAAGTACAGTTATCCTTTAAAAACTGAACATGCACATCCTTTCTCACTTTTGGTAATGTGAACCTGACTTTTGCTCACCGCTGAAGAGCTCACACCATCTGATACTCAGATGGCCACACTATTTTCTACCTTCTCTGGTTGCAAGTATGTGTATGGGACTTTCAGATCCTCATTTCTGACTTCGATGCGTGTTTTCAGTATTTTAAGTTCTCCATCGAATTCCTTTATCAGCTTGCGGGGAATCTCCTCAGTGAAATGCTCCTCCGGATAGTCACCAAGAGGGACCTGATGAGATTAATCATACATTCAAAGTTTGTTTATTTATTTTTAAAACATTTGTTTATAAAACACAGACTATTGGCAACATAATTTACAGTTATAGAAAGTGAGCAGGGTGTCTTGCATTGGCTCAAAGGTGGTATTTTGGTTGTAATGATATATTGACTGACAGTAATTTACACAACTTGAATATTAAGTGTGATTAATGTAATTGTTCATGAAGCACTTACAAAGTCAGTGGACTGCTTGGTGAGCAACCACAAGGCGGCCATTCCATGAACTGTTGTGTTGATGTCAGGGAACGTCTCCAGCATCGTGGCCTCGTCTGATGCTCTCTTTGTGGTTGGTGGGGGAAGTTGCAGGGAGGTGGGGGCGTTGGGCATCCAGCCACCGAAGTCATACTGCAATGAATAATTCACATTATGACTGATTAAAGAGGCCACAGTTATATTATATTATATTGTGTTAGCCTTTCAATGCATCTAAATAAGTAATCCTCAACCTTTTTTTCTGCCAGCGACCCCATATCCATTATCCAGGCCCCTTACCGTCCCCATCAGATAAAATGTAGGTTAATTGCTGTCCCTGAATGTTGATGATTAATCTGTTCATAATTATGATTGTTATTAAGATTGTTAGCATTGCTATTATTTATATCATTTGTCATATTAATTATTATTACATTCATTATTATTGTTTATTTATATTATTTATTTCTCTTTCCAGTTTTGAGAAAACTGCAAAAACTCATAAACCCATTCCACAAAAATAGCATTAAACCAGTATTAAGAAGATTCACCTGTCCAGAGTTGACAGCCGCGTGCTGTGCTGAGCAGGTGAACATCACCATGGTGACGAACTTGACCAACTCAGCCACAGAGGTGAAGCTCTGAGGAATTCCTGAGAATTAGACAGAATAGACTCCACTGTTTAAAGACATCTAGATGACTATATTAAAGTTTGATTTATGCTTGCATAATGATAATAAAATTATACATTAATGTACAAATTTATCATTAGGGTTGAGTTTTTCTTTAAAGCCCACCTGTGCAATCTTGGGAGAGGAATCCATGAACAAAAATGTCTGAAATCCACTTCTGCAGTTCGGGGTCTTCCTTTATCTCAGCGTCAGTCTTGTAGTAGTAGCTGAGCACTCCCTGCACGAACCTTTAAGAAATGTGGATACATTCTGTAAAACACATATCTAGTTGAATTGTACATTATTTATAAACACAGCAGTAGTAAGACACTCTGCAAACTGAGCCACACACATTATGACTGACTACAGAAACGGCAAAACAGAATTTTCTTTGACCGTGACAACGTGCTGGTACCTCCCTCACACCGGGACAGACTCCCAGCATACAGCCCCTGAACCAAAGAACGAGTGAACAGTGGCAGTCGCTCAGTCGCTAAACGAGGACCATAAAAGCACACATCCCCTGAGCCCAGTGAAAGAGGGGCTACACACTCCTGTAGTGGCTAATGTTAGTATAAAGCACACAGCACCTGAGCTGCGGCGGCAGCGACAGCCTCCTCCGGCAGCTAATGTTAGCATTAGCCCACAAAACCCGCATTAACTATCAAGCTGATTGTTTAAGCCCATCAGGTAAACATATCCATACAAAGACATTTGTTTTAAAATTAATAGTATAGTAATATTAAAATGTAAAATTATGTAAGTTTGTCATTTTGATTTTGCATTAATGTCATATCAGCTATAAACATAATGCATGGTGGAAACTGCCTACAGCACCTGTGGATGAATTTCCACAGCCTGAGTCCATCGTCCCTGTAGTAGAAGTTTGGCACATCCTCCAGTCCACGCTCAACAATGTCATCTGGTATACAGAGGGAGCTGTAGGTCATCGAGGACAGTGAGCTCTTCAGGATTTCGATCATACCCTCTCCACCAGATGCTGCAAACTAGGGAACAGTCAAATATGTTAAAATTATAGTAAGAGAAAAATACTATATATGATATTGAAAGAAAAGAAGTGTTTAATTAATGGTCTACTGGGCATGTTGGTCATTTCGTACCTGTGTGAAAATCCCAGTCTCAGATATCAGAAGATTTCGAGCCATGATGTTGATCTGCAGAGTGTAGCGAGTGTGAGGTACGAGGAGCTGAAGGAGAGAAGGAACTTTTTTAGTTACACCATTACTTCTTAATTAAGTCAGATATCTTGATGCTTCAGTGTGAAAAAAATGTAAAAATATACAAACTAAAACATTTTGGTTCATCAACTTTTTAAGTTCCCAAAACCAGAAGGTTAATTAGACTAAAACTACAGTAGGTTCAGTATTCTCCCTCGCAGTTACCTTGTACAGAGGATGCACCATGGGTAAGTTGCGCAGCAGTGACACTGTGAACACTTCAGCCAGCAGGTGAGTGCGCAGCAGGTGAACATTGAGTTCATGCATGTTGAAATCTGCACTTCTCACAAAGATCTTGGCCATCAACCAGTCGTACTCAGAATCAGTAGGAAAGAAGATGGGATTGTCGTCTGCTGAAGTCTGCTTCAGCTGCAGGAGAAGGAAGGAGGATGTGGTTCATTCAGTCCGTTCGATCCATCACCAGGACTGGTCAATAATAAATAAATACTTTTTGTATGTTTGACTGTTTACTGCAGATCTTTTCAATTTGATAAGCTGTTTATCCCTTCAAAGGAAATTAATATTTTCAGCAATAGTTGTGTGTCATGTAAATATAACTGACTTGACTTGTGTTTGAAAAACAAACACAAACACAAGTCAAGCCATCATCGGCTCCATGATGGCTTCTGGTTGAAACTCATTTGTTTTTTGCCCACAGTAATTAAAAAGACTATTTATCTATAGCTGGCGTTTTGTTTATTTTTGATTCTTGTCACGACCGTGCACCCGATATATTGTTTAAGTTTTGGATAACTGTGTGCTGATATTTTTTCATTGACTTCTGTGTGTGACTCTACTGTCAGCCTGTCAAACTTGGATATGACTATTGGAGAAACATTTTTACATGACTTGGGCATGTAGTCTGGCATTCCAGCTGGTGTGATATTTGAGAGCTAATCTCACCTGAATAGCAATCGGCATCAGCTCATCTTGAGGTGTTTTGTGTAAAAGGACCAGGGGAGCCATCAAGTACTGCTTCTTCCCATTGATGGTGTTTGTTTTCACACCATCCAAAAGTTTGTAGTCCACCAAGAAGATGTTGCCGTTCTGTGAGAAAAATGAGTTAGGATGAGAAACGACTTGACCCACATGTACAGTGCGGATATTATGTATACTAAGTGAACATGTAATTCCAACTGTACATATCATGTGTCAAAACATGACTGTAATACTAGGATCAGTCATGGTCAAGACAATCACCTCCATTTCTTCTTTCAAGCTAGACTGACCACGGATGAAGACCATGCCGTCAGTGACAGGAAAGTTACTGGGCAGGGCAGTGCAACGTCTGATCAACATGGGGTTGACACCATTCAGATACTGGTAGCCGAAAAATGCATCCTCCTTCCAATGTTCCTGTACATATTCTGGAAAAAGAGGGAGATTTACCTCACCGAGTTACAGTACAACCTACTCAATCCCTGTTATTGTCCTCCACTGCATGTGAAATGCTTGTGTTTAAGAGACATCAGAGTCACAGACATGATTATGTCACATATTTTCTCTTGTGTGCTTAAAATTAGGAAACTTCTGCATGTTGAGATACACACAAATTCCCTTCTGTATTTCTTTTTCCATTTTTCAAGTATTCAGTCAAAAGTCATGGCTTATCTCAGGAATAAAAATAATTATAAAAGGTTTAAGGTAACATAATAAACTCCAGTTGAATATCTGAATAAATATAGTTGAATGTATACTATCACGCAGCAAGTATCAAGAATTCCATCAAACTCCCACACGGAAAGAACCTATATGAGGATATATGCGCATATATGAAACCTATATGCAGCTTATCTGCACATATATGCCGCATATATACAGCATATATGCGCATATATCACACCTATATCCATCTTATCTGTGCATATAAACAGCATATATGCGCATATATGAAACCTATATGCAGCTTATCTGCGCATTCTTCTATATTTTTAACGAATTATGTCGTTTTGATCTCACAGAGGTCAGTATGTCTGAGTGAACGCCATCACTTAACTTGTAACGTCTAAGTTAACAGACGTACGTGAGGGGACGTGAGGTCTGGCATCACTTCGCCTTACTGTTAAGGGCACGTATCAAGAAAATTCAAGATTGCTGGACCCTAGCAAGTGATGTGACGGAATGAACAAAGGAGGAAAAACATTAAAATTCATCAAAAAACCTGTTAGCAACGCACAATTTTTCACTGTGCCGTTGCAGAAATCGTGTTATCATCTATATTTTGCATTCTGGGACCCGGACTTCAGGTTTTGAAAGTTTGCCACGCAAACCGGTAAGTACAAAAGTTCGGCAAAAGTTACTGTCGTTAACGTTACTTCAGGCCCAGCGTCGTAAAAATCTGCCGAGGACATGTCTCATAAATCTCGGTGAAATGTTTTCATAAATGCAGTTGCTGCAAATTTGAAAGTTTATTTTCTAATCAATTATCTAATTGTCATTGCAAAAAATTATATGTGGTGAGGGAGTCTAAGGGAGTTGCCCTCGCTGATAAGGAATTGACAAAATAAAACATTTAATCTGTCCCTGCAGGATTTGTGTGACCTCTTCTACAGCAGTTCAAGGTATGTTTTAAATTACGAATGCAGTCACAGGTAAATAAATAGTGTTACTTTAATTAATAATAGTAAGAAAAATGTATCTATATTTAACATTTCATGTAAAAAAATTGACAACTCCACATTATTTTTACACCTAAGTATTTGTATGTGTGCAGGTGTTTGCTGAGTTCCATCGCATCACAAATGTGAATCCACGCAACCAGTTTTACTGTGAGCTTGACCGATACACACCAAAACTAGTTGCATTGTATTGGCAGAAGGCCTCACGGACTGGGAAGACAGCAGAGGCGCTGCGAGAGATCCTGATAATTTATGACTTTGAAGTAAGTTTATGTTTGACCTTTCCATGGGGACAATACTTATCATAATGTGTTGCCATAACAGATTGGGATATTGACTAAAAATGTGAAATTTGTAATTGTTTTGTGATGCCTAGATAGCTATGTTATGCCAGGGACACAGACCGGGTGTGCTGGCAAAATATTTCTATAATGATCATTATATATTTTATTTTCAATCTAGGAACAACATGATGTCAACATGAGACGCACTCTGGCCCTTCCCGTGCTTCCAGGCTATCTCCGTGAGGAAGACACTGAGTTCTTCAAAATCTGTAATGTAAGTGTGAATATTTTGTACAGTGGTGCCACTCAGTCAAATATATTTACAAAGATGAACAGAGAACCCTGCCATTGTTTGTATTTAGTCTAATTTTCATTGCATCTCAATAGAGTGCATCTCAATTACATTACTATTTTGCTTTTTTGTTGTTTTCTGGGTTTTTAATACATTCTAAGCATTCATAGTAAGTATAAGAAATAATTTATTTTGGCTTTACAAACAAGGATTGTGTCACATCCTTCTGGATTTGTCCTTAAAATTGATTTTTTTTTTTTTGCGTTTTGCAGGGTGAAGAAGAGCTGGACACTGCTGACACTCCTTTGGCGCTCCTGTCTGTGGTCCCTGACACTACTGGTGCCATCCACTTCAGCCCTGAGAGCATTTCTATTGTGATTGAGGATGAAGTTGTTGTGAGTAAGCTTCCCAGGTTGGCTGATGCATTTGTACTGTTGTTTGGGTTAGGGTTTAGGGTTAGGGTCTTTGGGTACCGTTGGGTGCAGAAAAGTGCTAGAAAAGTGCAGTCCATTTACCACTAGCTATGTTTACATGTGCAAAATTTCTAAATCAGATTAAAAATTTGAGGGATTGGAAAATCTGAATCCACTGTTTACATTCGTGCAAAATCAAATAATCCAATCATGCACCAAGCTTTATTCAGAATAACAGCATTTTGACATGCGCAGAGCTGTCTAATTTCCCTAAAGCAACAGCAGAAGAAGTTGTACTGTACTTCCACCTGTGTTGTAAACAAACCAACAAACGCGGAAGTGGCTCAATTTTTCCCATCCATGATTTTTCTCTGCTAGGGATGCACATGATTAACCGTATAACTGTTAACCGATAACAATAACTTCGACCAATTAATACTATCGGTAATTTTCTTTTTATTGGCTCCTTATGTCGTCAACTCATGAGAGCGTGTTGACACGTGCAGATGTTCAATCCGATCAGAATCTTCCAATTGACGTGTTTACATGACGCATTTTTATTATGTTCAGCCCTTTATTCTGAATATATGTGGCCATGTAAACACAGCTACTGTAAGCACTTTGGGTTCCTGATGAAGCGCTATATTATTATTATTATTATTATTATTATTATTATTATTATTATCATTATAATTATAATTATACTGTCTTCTCATTATTTTTGTCTGTGATGCTAAACTGAAGAAGTGGCCGGCAGCCACACGAGGGCAGATCGGCACATCCATCAATTCCAAGCTCACCGAGCTTAGAAGAGCACAGAAGAGAAGGAAAAATTATATTTTGGTTTTTCTATTCATTTTTTGATTTTTAATGTATTATTTATGTTCTTGTTCTTGTTTTACTTGATTGTTTTAATATGAATAAATTATGTAAAGTTCTACATTTTGGGTTTTTATTTGTTTGTGTAGGCTATGTAGCTATGGATTTTAATAATTTTAAAATCTTTAATGTATAATTTTTAATAATGTGCATGCAATTACATGTAAAGACACTTGTACATCACATATAGGTACATATCTAGGTGAACATATGGGTGCATATATAAGTACTTATATAGGTGAACATATAGGTGCATATATAGGTGAACATACCGTTTTCTTATATTATATGTACATATATATTCATATAATATATGAAAACGGCCAATTTTATGTATGTTGCATATATTCGAAACCTATATTCAAACATATATGTTTATATAGGTTCTTTCCGTGTGGGTTACCATAATAGCAGTACCTGACATGGCAGTCTCTTTGCACTGAAATGCCCGATCGATACCATCAATCTCCGTCCACTTCTCCTTGAGGTCAGCCCACCCCTCCAGTTTCAGCTCAGTCAGCCTGGATAATAAAATAAAAAATAGTAACTTTATTGTTTTGCATCAAATAGTTTTGATAAACAGGCAGAGAGACAGGAACATAGTCATAAAGACAGATATCTTAATGAATTTGAAGACTTTACCCTGTGACTGCAGTGAAGTCAAACTGTATCTTCTTGGTGAAGGAGAAGCGGACCTCAGGAGGCAGAGAAGAAGGGTCTTCTGCGTCTATGCAGTGAGGTATTCCATCTGCATACACTTTCCAGCTGGGAAAAAACAAAGAGTTGAGCTTCCAACGGTTAGATACCAGTGTATTTGCTGTTTTGATCTAGAGTATGCAAGCATAATATACTTGACACATATTCATGTAATCAATATTGCAATTTTTCAACATACAGTATGTTCATGCAATTTAACAAGAAGGTAATTTCTGAAGAAATCACGAGATAATGGAGTAACAGAACACACATGTGCTAAAGATGTGGAATATTTTAAAGGTGCTATTTGTAAGAAAAGCTGATTTTTGAGTCTCATTCCCAACTCGTCAAAAACTAATGCTTTGGGCCATCCCAACCTCATCCCAAAGTGTCATTATTAGATGTGTTGGGAATGAGACTCAAAAATCTCCTTTTCTTACAAATAGCATTTTTAAGCGTTGTTGAAAAGCTGATGCTCAAAACTGAATTTTGATCATGATTATGAGGAGCCTTAATAATGGGGTAAGAACGAATGATCAAAATAAAAGAGGTAGAAAAGCCGCTGAAGGAGACTGAAGACTTAAAACATTGGGAAAGAGTCAAATACTATGAATGGGACATAAAACTTATATAAACTCATAATGTGTCAGATAAAGCAAGGAAGTCCATTCAAATACTGTAATTATACAATATTTGAATTAGTGCTGTCAAGAGATTAAAAAAAATGAGAGATTAATTAATTATGATCTGTAATTAATTGATCTAATTAATCTCTTTATCAATCTCACCTAAAAATTGCTGAGAAAAGCCCTCAAGTTGAGGTATTTCCATTTAAATTCATTACATTATTGTGTATCTGTTAACCCCTCGTCTTCCACTATGTTTATCGGCCTGCAGTTCATCGCTATCCACTTGGCAAGAACATTCGTCAGCCTGTCGGTCGCAGACTTGCTCATTCGCGGGGAAGAGCTTTGCTATGGCTCGCTAAATTACTAACGTTTTTGCTGCTAACGTTAGCTGTGGCTGCACTCGCGACTGGGTGCTTTGCGTTGATGTGGTAGGCTAAACTTGAGCTGCTTCGGTGGTAAGCAAACTCCTTCTTACAAAGAAGGCTTATCACTCTACATTTACCTACTGTGCCGTCAGCTTATGCTAAACCATCCCAAACACAATGACAGCCAATCAATGTCCACTTCAGGGTGTGACTGACCATTGTTTTCCACCCCCAACAACTCAAGCCCAAGAAGCCCAACGCATAAAAACAGATTTTATAAAAAGGCAACTCGCATACAGAAACAGTTAAGTTAGAGATTAAAAATTAGATTAACGCGATTAAAAAACATAACGCGCTAAATATGACTGTAATTAATTAATTGCAATTAACGCGATTATTTGACACCCCTAATTTGAATGGACTTCCTTGCTTAAAGAATGACTAAGCAGATGAACATTGAATACAGTTAAAGTGGTTGGAAAAGTGGGAAAGACATAAGTGCTGCAAAATATAATGTGAATGTGTTTGACTGTGTGTGTCCATGTCTGTGTATCAAACTGCACTCATTAGCAAATCTGTCTCAGATGTCTTGCCAGTTGTAATCAAAGGCTGTCATGGTGAGGGTAACTACTGTTTGACTCAAGAGCTCATTTCATAGAGATTTTAGCTGAGGTTGACCTCTCATAGTCTCGCTTCTCCCTCAAAGACAATAACTGCTCTCACTTCAGTGGAAATTGTGGGACTTGGCTGGGGGGAAGAAAGACAAAATGATGGCCTTGGGTTTTCTAATTGACTTCGATTGTAACTAAGCTTCAGATAAAGTTAAATATTCTGAAAAAAGTTTTGTGGTTATAATGCCTTAAATCTTGAAAAGAGTGTTTAGCTGAAAGCATGAACGAGCAGATGAAAATTCTTGAACAAGTGTAAAAATGGGGGATTTTTGAACAGTCCAACATTCAATTTAAAGTGGAATATATTCTGCAGAAAACACTGAATATTTTGAAAAGTATGTATGATGTGAAAGATAAAAGTAACCCTAACCCTATCATCATATCAAAATATTTCCAAACAAGTCATGTTAGTTTTGGGTTGCATGAAACTAAAATGTCTAAGCTCTGAGATCTCACCGATAATCTTCGGCTCGCTGCTTCAGCTCTTTGTCCCGACTGTACCTGCTGAGAGGATTCTTGTCTTCACCGACCCTCAGAGCTGAAAGACCACAAGAAGGTTTCAACTTGTTGATATGTTTGTATAAATTTACTCTTTATATACTCTTCTTATAATCTAGTTTTCACAACTTCTCTTTCTTGAATGTCTCATTATGTTGAACAGCGCACGTGTCAGACAAGCAATTTCCACAAACCTGTTCCCTCGCTGAAGCAGTGCACCTCGCTGTCAGTGATCCAGCGGTAGATGGGAAAGGTGTAGGTGTCTCCCTCAGGGGATTTTACTTCCACCTTGGCAGGGAACCAGTTTTCTTCTATGAATAAGTAAGGCAGTTTTTCTAGCTCTATCAGAACCAGCTTTCCAATGGATTTAGGGCAGGAGAGGGTAAAACTATACTCCTGGAACAAAGACAGAAAACGTTTGGAAAACATCAAGGTGAAGATGCATTTTATTTGATAACCATGGACGGAGCTGTAACATCACAATAATTGGCATACAGTTACTGAAAGTAGAAGGAAACTTTGCATTACATACCAGCTTAAGGAACTCATAATGGGATTTTTTTAGGTTGTGTTACAGCACAAACCTTGTTGCAGCACATATAAGTCTGAGTTGCTGAGGGCTTAAATCAGCTTTTCTAAATTGGTGTTAAATGTGCCTTTGTATGATCTCATGAGGAAGTGTCCTATACAGTTTTAGAAGGATATTGGAGACTTACTGTTCCTGATAGGAAGGATAAAGGTCCTTTGGCCCACGTGCGATCGCTCTCCTCATCTGTGCCCACCAGCTTAATGTAGACATTGTTTCTAGTGGTGGCAAAGGCGCGATTTCCAGTGAATATGGTCACTTCATAAACCACCATTTTCACTCTGGAAAGCAGAAGAATCCTGATGGGGAGAGAATAATAATAATCATTCTCATCACCGATTAGGTTGACTGTCATTACATGAACCTGAATGCAAAAAACTTTAAAATACAGATATAACAACTAATTAGTTAATGTTCAACTTTTCAAGAACTGAATAGAAACGTGTTTGCTGGAGCTGTGCAGCACTAGTGTTAGTAGAAGAGTAGCCCTAATTCAGACCCTCTGCAGACTGGAACAACACATGCTAGAGGATAGAGGATAATGCACATTATAAGGCTCATGGTGCCATGGTTTGGGTGTAAGTCCCCATCTTCCTACTTTAAGAAAAACTTCCAACATATTTACAAACTTCACACATGCATACGTATGTTGATTGCATGTTTGATTACACTTGTAGCAATGTCTGAATGTTTTTTATATAATAATGATATGACAATTAGCACCTCTTTCCGTTATAAGTGTTAAATGCCTTCAGTAGTGCCAAGATTGGTATTTAGAGTATGTGTCACAAGTTAACCACCGGAAAAACAATGAAACTGTGTCAGACTCTCTTTGCTAATTTGACAGATACTATATATTAAAAAAACACCACTTTTTGCAGTGTCCCAGTAGCTCAATTGGTAGATAATGTGCCCTGTGTACAGAGGCTGTCTCCTTGCCACTACCCAAGGTTTGAAACCACCCTGTGGCTCTTTAGTGCAGGTCCTCCCCACTCATTTTCTCCCCATTTCCTGGCACTCTTTCTTGTTTCTTGTCCTATCACAAAAAAGACTCTAGTGTAAAATAAAATAAATAAAATAAAAAAGCTACTCTCTTACCTGTTGATGAATTCCTTTGATGATCAGCTCTTCTGATTAAAAATGAAACACCACTGATTTCTATTTTATAGGTACAGTTTGGTAGGAGTGTCATACCGGTGACTCAACTCTGATGAAGAAATGTTGTTGTTGATATTCCCTTTCATAGGAAACATTTGGTTAAAAGGTTTCAAATTCTGCTGAAGCAATCTGTGACTGGCCACACCCCATATCTGTTAGTAACCACACCTGTCGACAGAATATTGTTTTCATCACTTTAACACAATCAAGGTTGTCCAACCATGATCCAGCCTCTGCCCCCCATTTCTTGAGAAAAATTGAGCAATGAATTTACATGTTAAAATAGCACCATTAAGCCTGGTGCCCATTCAAATCTGTTAGTTTTCCTGCTCTTGCACATGCATCTATTAGGCTACCCATCCCAATCAGACAAATTAAATACAATGTTCTGTGAGCCAGTTGGGTTTGATTATGAGGCATTGAGGCATTTAAATACAAACTTAATACTCATTTTGTTGCCTTAACTTTCAGTTAGTGCTTATTCTTCAATTAGTTCAGCCCTCACAGCTATTACCATCATCATCTCAATTAATCTCTAAACCCAAGAAGTTATAGTCCATTTTTGTCCTGCCAACGAGACCACAACAAAAAAAACTGTAAACTTTTGATAAACACTGCATTTCTCCAATTTGTGCTGTTTTTCTTTTCACCGCTCACTTGTGTTTTACAATCTACATATATCTGTATTTTTGTCATCAGAATTAGCATATTTTCCTTCTTTATGCTAATCTTCCTCATGTGGCCTGTCCTCTTCCTGGCCACCATGGAAGTGGTCATGTTGGGGCAGCTGCCAATTGTGGCTGCACCTGGGATGGACCCTCTTCGGAGTTGGTCCAAAGTGCGCCCTCCCCACTTCCAAGCAGGTAGCCCTGTTGTAATGGAAATGTAAATCCCTACAACGCTGGGCTGATGTTGTGAGTTAAACTGAGTCGAGCCAGGATGCCAGGAAAAACACCTCAGCCTGCTCAACCAGTTGTGGCATCAGATGTCAGCGCCACTTTAAAACCCCCACTCAGCTGAGTTTACCTGCTGAGTTTACCTATAATTGTAACAAGACAAGCTAAAGATTGAAACCCCTCCCCAAATTGATTCTCCTTTCATGGGAAACAATTAGAAAAACAGTTCATATATATCCACTACCTGTTTGGTTGAGGTAACTTAAAAATACAAGTTGGAGCACTTTGCTGAAGTAAATTCTATGGATAGCAAATTAATCTGTTATCTGTTATGTGAACATAACTGCCAACAGATAAATCATTTTAATTGCTTTATTGGACACCGACCTCTGTGGTTCAGACAAGCTCCAGTTTGTGTGCGACATTTCTTGAGAACAATTGAGAAATGTATTTCCTTGTTAAAATGCCAAGAATCTGTGACATCAAGTTTCATTTGTTGTTCCCACCTTTGAAAGGTGCCAGTCACGCTTTGATCCTACACAAACAAGTGATAGGGGCAGAGTGGCTGTGACAGAGACACCATTCATCTTATGACAAGACACTGTACCATGAAAATGATTGCGGAGCTGTTATTTTAAGGTAAAGGTAAAAGTAAAAAGTTACATAATGTTGCTTTAAAGTGGTGGCATCAGAAGTCGCATCATTTTAAAAGTCACACCCAGTTGAGTTTACCCATAGCTGAGACGAGAGACATCAAAGATTAAAACCCCTCTGCAAGTTGAATTTTCCCTCATGGAAAACAAACTGTCACTGGCCACACCCCGTATCTGTTAGAAACCAAAACTGTCAACAGAATATTTGTTTTCACTTTAATGGACACAATCCAAGCCTGTTCAAACAAGCTCCAGTCTGTGAATGCATTTTCCTGAGAATAATTGAGCAATGTTTTAACCTCCTGGATGACCCTATGGCAGATTAAACCCTACCCATGCCCTTCCAGAATTTTAATCAGTTTTAATCACTTTGACCCAATCAAGGTTGTCCAACAATGATCCAGTCTCTGCCCTCCATTTCTTGAGGAAAATTGAGCAATGAATTTACATGTTAAAATAGCACCATTAAGCCTGGTGCCCATTCAAATCTTTTAGTATTTTTTTTCTGCTCTTGCACATGCATCTGTTAGGCTACCCATCCCAATCAGACACATTTCTCTAAATTCATATTCAGCCTTTGATTAAATACAATGTTCTGTGAGCCAGTTGGGTTTGAGTATGAGCTGTAAAGTTCTGATGGATGAATGTTACCGGTTACGTGAACTGTCACTTATTTCACCTTGGGAGTCCACCAAAATCTGTTTCTGAAATTTCCACAAGCGACAAATAAGCAACTTTGTCTGATCTCATTCAACCTTACATCCCACTTTGTGCACTGCTCTCTCAGAAAATAGGGCTCCTGTCCCCAGAGTTAAAAAGAAGTCAGATTGCTGCAGGGCCTTTTCCCATCATGCCCCCTTTCTCTGAAATATCTTTCTTGCTGACATCAGACAATCAGACTCACATCTTCATTCTTTATGCTAATCTTCCTCATGTGGCCTGTCCTCTTCCTGGCCACCATGGAGGAGATCATATGGGGCAGCTGCCAATTGTGGCGTTCAGTTGAGCCAAGCTGCGCCTGGGATGGACCCTCTCTGGAGTTGGTCCAAAGTGCACCCTCCCCGCCTCCAAGCGGGCTGCTGTGACGTCTCTTGACCACGGCCAACCTGCCAAAAGAGGCTGTGTTGTGAGACTGAACTCATGCCTGTGCAGAAAACCTGAGAGAAAGGCATTTTAGTTTAGTCAAACTCCAGTGTCCTTGGTCATACTTTCAGATATCTGGTGTATTTTAATGTTTCACTGTGTTTGCTTTCAGCTGTTTCAGAAGTCGTGTTAAGTTCCTGCTGGCGAAAAGTTTTTATTGCAAGGAATTTATAGGAAATGAAACATGTTTGCCACCAAATTAATGGAGTTTTGTAAGCAACTTTTTCCAATAGTGTTGCAGGGAGGAACAGTGTTTACAACCACTTCTCTGACCACTACACAAGCCGAGCATGTCATCAGTTGAAGACACACCTTCAAGCAGGTAGTCCTGTTGTAATGGAAATGTAAATCCCTACCACGCTGGGCTGTTGTTCTGAGTTAAACCGAGTCGAGCCAGGATGCCAGGAAAAACACCTCAGCCTGCTCAACCAGTTGTGGCATCAGAAGTCAGCGCCACTTTAAAACCCCCACTCAGCTGAGTTTACCTGCTGAGTTTACCTATAATTGTAACAAGACAAGCTAAAGATTGAAACCCCTCCCCAAATTGATTCTCCTTTCATGGGAAACAATTAGAAAAACAGTTTATATATATATCCACTACCTGTTTGGTTGAGGTAACTTAAAAATACAAGTTGGAGCACTTTGCTGAAGTAAATTCTATGGATAGCAAATTAATCTGTTATCTGTTATGTGAACATAACTGCCAACAGATAAATCATTTTAATTGCTTTATTGGACACCGACCTCTGTGGTTCAGACAAGCTCCAGTTTGTGTGCGACATTTCTTGAGAAAAATTGAGAAATTTATTTCCTTGTTAAAATACCAAGAATCTGTTATCTCACGTTTCATTTGTTGTTCCCACCTTTGAAAAGTGCCAGTCAGGCGTTGATCCTACACAAACAAGTGATAGGGGCAGAGTGGCTGTGACAGAGACACCATTCATCTTATTACAAGACACTGTACCATGAAAATGATTGCGGAGCTATTATTTTAAGGTAAAGGTAAAAGTAAGAAGTTACATAATGTTGCTTTAAAGTGGTGGCATCAGAAGCCACATCATTTTAAAATACACACCCAGTTGAGTTTACCCATAGCTGAGACGAGAGACATCAAAGATTAAAACCCCTCTGCAAGTTGAATTTTCCCTCATGGAAAACAAACTGTCACTGGCCACACTCCATATCTGTTAGAAACCAAAACTGTCAACAGAATATTGTTTTCACTTTATTGGACACAATCCAAGCCTGTTCAAACAATGGCAGATTAAACCCTACCCATGCACTTTACGGTGACCTTCCAGGAAACAAAACTACACCCACTGTTATTTTAATGTGTTTTCAATGTGTTTTCAGTGTGTGTTTAGCAGTGGTGGTCCTAGGTTGCATGATGCCTTGGGCGAACCTCACCTTCAGTCAGATCTTGCAAACTCCACTGCAAAAAGCACGTTCATGCTCTCACAAGAAATGACTTCATTAAGAATGATGACTTTACATAAACTCGAGATGCACTGGACTACTTATTGGCCTCTCAAGGAGGAACTGCTGTAATTGGAACTGAATGTAGTACGTTTGTACCCGACTACAATGCCACATTACAGGAAATAACGAACCATTTGCATAACATTGCCAAGACATTTCTTAACCCTGTCAGTGTTTTCAGTGTGTGTTTAGCGTTTTCAGTGTTTTCTTTAAGTTCAGTGTTGTCAGTGCGTTTACACTGTTTTAGGTGTTTTCAGTGTTTTTAGTGTTTTTCTGTGTGTTTCCAGTGTTTTAAGTGTGTTTTCAGTTCAGTAATGTTTGTAACTAGAAATCAAACTCTTCAGTGTATTCTGTATGGAAGTGTGTGTGTGTGTCTGTGTGTACCTGTGCTCTTTATGATCTAAATCCCCATCTTGCCTTCAAAGAACAGAAACATATTTCAAACATATTGTTAGTCCTCAACGATTAATCGATCAATTGACTAGTTGTTCACTATTACATTAATCACTAAGTGCGTTCTATAATCGATTAATTTGAGTAGTTTTTCAAGAAAAAAAAATTAAATTATCTGATTCCAGTTTCTTAAATGTGAATATTTCACATTACAAGAATGACAACTTTCGGAAAGATTGCGAGGAAATTTTATGACAAATCAGGGAGCTTGATCCCCAGAGTCTACTGGAGGGATTAACTGCTCGAGATGTAAATGGCAGGACCTCAAGTCTCACTCTATGTGCTTTACTCTGATCCAACCCCCGAACCCAGATTGAAATGTTTTCAAAAAATAGAATCAGTATAGTGGAAAAAAAAAAAACAGTTTTGTCTCATATCATGGATAAAAATGGCAGCTTGGAGATGGACCTAAAATCACTTAAAACAGATAGATCAAGAGAGGGCTTCTTTTAAAGGGGGTGCCAGTGGCATTTTTGAAATTTAAGGAGGGAATACCAGCAGACAAAGAGCAGTTAATAATGTCTTATATATCTATAAATACAGCTTTTAAAAACCTGAAGGGCAGGTGGATCATTTTGAAGTGCAACAGTCTGTCCAGAACAAACTTCTCAATGCAGCAGCTTCATGTTGTGAAATTAATTATTAGTCGAATTCTTCTGTTTTTTATAGAGGAAATACACCCAACAGATGTTTCGAATCATTTCTTTATTATTATCATAGTATTATGAGTTTCTATAGCGAGTGTATAAGGGCAGACAGGTGTTTTACAGAAACAACTGACTCATGGAGCACAGGACCATGGAGACAACATCTCTTTCTCTGGTGACATGAAACTATTTTCTTCCATTAATCAAAGTATTTTAAAACAGAGTCTGGTTAGATGTTTTCTCTTCCTTTCAGAAGAGTATTTTTTTAAACATATAGATACATATAACAACATACAGTAAATTCATTTCAGCATAGGTCACTACAATTATTTAAACTTCATTGTGACAATAAGTCACAAGGCACAGTTTACTTCTAAAGTGTTACAATCATAATGCAAAATCTTTCACCCAGTAATTTAGTTTGATCAGATGCCCTGTATATTCATTAATAAAATAAGAGTTACGATGTTGATTAGGATTTAAAAGAGCACAGTTAAATAAAGTAGGCTGTATGAAAAGAGAAAAGTTCAGCATACAATGATCACGTGCTGAAGTATCAGTTAAAAGCAGAACATCCACATCCTTTCTCACTTTTGTTAATGTGAACCTGACTGTTGCCCACCGCTGAGGAGCTCACACAGTCCGATACTCAAAGGGCCACACTATTTTCTACCTCTGTTGGATTCAAGTATGTGTATGGGACTTCCAGACTCTCGTTTCTGACTTCGATGTGTGTTTTGAGCACTTTAAGCCTTCCTTGATATTCCTTTATCAGCTTGCGGGGAATCTTCTCAGTAAAATGCTCCTCTGGATAGTCGCCAAGTGGGACCTGGTGAGATCAATCACACATTTAAAGTGGAAATGAGCAGGATGTTTGCAGCGGCTCAAAAGTGGTATTTTGGCTGTGATGATATAAAGACGTACTTTACACAACTTGAATATGAATAGCAATTTATGTCATTTTTAATGAAGTACTGGGCACTTACAAAGTCAGTGGACTGCTTGCTGAGTAGCCACACGGTGCCCATTCCATGAACTGTTGCGTTGACATCAGGGAATGTCTCCAGTATCGTGGCCTCGTGTGTTTTCCCTTTACTGGTTGGTGGGGGAAGTTGCAGGGAGATGGGAGTGTTGGGCATCCAGCCATCGTAGTCATACTGCAAAGAATGATTCACATATGACTGATGAAAGAGACTATGCTTTCTGGATTTTCCCTTTCCTTTAGTGTTTTAAGCAGCTTTTTTTTACCTGTGAAATGTCTGCAAAGTTACAAACCCATATTCCACGCCAAAGGGAGCCATTCTCTTCAGACCGGTAGCTCCGCCCATATTTTATACATCTAATGACTTCCACCAACTGAGGATATCAGAAGAGGATTTACCTATTTTTGGCAGGAATGTGATGAAAATGTTCCACCAATGACTGGAAGCCTATTGAATTGTGTGTGCATATGTTACTCCCGGACTGCATTAGTAACTTCACAAGCTGAAGGCTGTATGAACATCAGAATATGGTCTGCATTATCAGCGAGGGTCAGTAACTGCACAAGCTCAGGAGTAGATTGATACTGGATGTCTGTGACCTGACTTCAAACTTAAAAAAATGAGGTTTTGCTATGTGTTATGTCATTTTACTGTTAAATTTCTATGTAGCATTTGCCTGTTAATTAGGCAAGAGCATGGTGCTCTGACAATGTATCTATTCTGGGGCACAGTGACGTTGGACTAATATTGGGATATTCAGGGACAGTCAAAAGAAACTGTGGACATAAGGCCTCATCTGAAGCCAACTAAATAATTAGAGTAGTCAGCTAGTTTTAGCTTTGTGGTTATCTGACGCCCATTTTGCCACTGGATCCTCAGTGGTATATGTTGCTGCTATGTGTAAAATGACTTAATAGACATGCCCTGAAGTAAACATTACAGCTACCTGTGAAAAAGAAATGGTCAAACTGCAGGAATTTATTAGTTTGCTACAGTAAAACTATAGAAAGACTATTACAAAGCTGTAACATTTAGTGGCCTGTTGAGTAGTGAGGCTGAGGCTAATATGGATCAGATTCCTTCTGCATCATGGTGCAAAGTTTTTGGTTCAGAAGCGATCGTTGTAGTGATATTCACGGTAGAAATGCAGCTAGCTGGGAGCTTAAAACACCGGCAATGTCGACCACAAACATGGCAAGCAGCGTTGGTTCGGGAGGGAGAATACAAGTAGTGCAGCAATGGACAGTATGAGTAATGTGTGGTTTTTTTTTAAATACAGCATATAAGCCTGTTCTTGTAGGCACCTTAAATAAATGTGTGAACCTGTACATGAGCATAATTTGTCCTCTTAATACTTTTTGAAGTGTAGCATTATGATCATGCTGCAGCAAAATGTATTTTTTAAAGATCCCTGTTTTTAGTCACGTTAGCAGTGCAGCCTCTACGTTAGTACACACTGAAATATCTTAGCAACCAGGCCTACTGGATGTACCGTCATCATGGTCCCCAGAGGATGAACTCCTAAATTTTCCTCTAGTGCACCATGAGGTTCACACTCACATTGGTGAATGAATGAAATGGAAACTTTCAGCCTGATTGCCTTTGAATTTGTTTCTGACATTCATCTTTTCCTCAGGATGAACTGTGATAACATTGGTGATCCTCTGACTTTTCATCAGATCATAATATTTATTTGTAAAATAAGATTGTAGTAAACACCATACCTGCAAAAATCATTTCTGAGTAGGTTAGCATTTGTTGCAATCAGCTCAAAGCACCTCTGTGTCAAAGTGTGACCCATCTGATTCAACTGTGTTGTTGTTCCTAAAATACCGTAATTAATGTTGCTTTAGAACAATTATTTCTGAATACGAAAGTCTGCATTTCGAGCAAGTTGTTGTGGCTTCATAGTTGAGTGCAGGACTCTTGCCCAGGAGACTGGGGTTTGTGTCCCGACTGAAGCATATTGCTATACTATAGTCACTTACTATTTTTAAGTTAAGTTCTATTATATTTCTGTCTTTATTTAGTTTTCTGTCATTGTTTGGTTAGGCAGCAAAATTAGCCTACTTGGTTAGGTTTAGGAAAACATGGTTTAGCTTAAAATACACCCTTTTAACACATGTTTTTTTCCTCAAATTGCAAAGCTGTCACATAACAAAAATGTGATTGGTCAGTTTTCATGGAGCAACATTAAGCATGATGTTCAAGTAACAACAGTAACAGAGCGCTATCAGATTGTGCAGAATATACTGCCTCAGGTACTGTAGCATGGCTGTAGACTTCAAGACTTGCTTACAATACATAAAACATATCATTTTTTTTTTTTTGGCCAGAATTCATTATTTTCGTTCCAGGTTAGAGAAAACTGCAAAAGCTTATCAATTCATTTCACGAAAAGAGCATGGAAACTGAAAAGAGGATTCACCTGTCCAGAGTTGACCGCTGCATGCTGTGCTGAGCAGGTGAAGATCACCATGGTAACAAACTTGACCAACTCGGCCACAGTAGCAAAGTGATGAGGAATTCCTGAGAATTATACAGAAAAAAAACTCCATTACTTAATGATGTCTAGATATCTAAATTGAAGATTTATGCTTGCATTATGATAATAAAATGGTACAATGATGTGTCACCTTACCCCCCTGAAGAATCACCACCTTACCATGGTGGAGGGGTTTGTGTGCCCCTGTGATCATGGGAGCTATGTTTTCGTGGGGCAGTGGCTCCTGGTAGGGCCAAGACAAGTTGGTCTCAGGGGAGGGACCGGACTAGGAGCAATTCAGTAAGACCCTATGATTCGGAAGACACAGGAACAAAGTATCTCGCCCGGTACGGGCACACTGGGGCCCCCTCCTCGAGCCAGACCTGGGAGGGAAGCTTGCAAGCAAGCGTCTGGGGGAGCAAAGTGGGAAAAGGACCCTCTTGGCTCAACACCCACAGGGGAGAGAAATGGGGTCAGCAATAGTGCATTGTGTATTGGGCGACAGGTGGGGATAATTACAAGCCACCTGCTTAGTGCAGTGGTGTTGGAGTTCTCGCCTCTATGCGATTGAGGGTTGCTGGGGGGAAGGCTCTGACTTTAGTTTGTGCTTATGCAGCGAACAGGAGTTCGGATTACCTGGCCTTCTTGGAGTCATTCGGTGGCGTCCTAGAATGGGCTTCATCTGGGGACTCTATAGTTCTTCTTTGGGACTTAAACGCTCACGTGGGCAACAATGGGGAAACCTGGAGGACAGTGGTTGGGAGGAATGGCCGGCCTGATCTGAACCTGAGTGATGCTTTGTTATTGGACTTTTGCGCTAGTCATGGATTGGCCATAACGAAAACTATGTTCGAGCATAAGGTGGTTCGTAGGTGTACTTGGTACCAGGCCATCTTAGGCCAAAGATTGATGATTAACTTTGTGATCTTATCAGACCTGCGACACACAGATGAAGAGAGGAGCAGAGCTGTCTACTGATCACCACCTGGTGATGAGTTGGATCAGATAGCGGGAGAAGCTGCAGGACAGACCTGGTAAACCCAAACAAGTAGTGATGGTGAACTGGGAACATCTGGCGAAGGCCCCAATCCATTGGTCCCATTGGTCCCGAGATTGGGGACATGTAATCCAAATGGGCCATATTCAAAGCTGCCACTGTAATGGCAGCTGCTAGGAGCTGTGGTCAAAAGGTCACTGGTACCTGTCCTGGTGACAATCTAAGAGGCCATCAAGCTAAAGAAGGAGGCCTTTCAGGCTTAGTTGGCCCAGGGGTCTCCTGAAGTAGCAGACAGGTACCGGGAGGCCTGAAGGGCTGCAGCTTTGATGGTCGCTGAAGCAAAAACTCAGGTGTGGGAGGAGTCGGGGAGGACTTTCGGTTGGCCACAAGGAATTTCTGGTAAACCATCCAGCGACTCAGAAAGGGAAGGCTGGGTTTTGGGAGGAGAACTGCTGACCTACAGCAGGCATTGCGTGTCGAATGGGGCCTTTTCAAGTTGTTCAGGAATTTGACTAGGATAAGCGGACGACGATGGACCGATGGTTTGATGTGCACATTCATCATCATTTGGGTTAAGCTTGTCTTTAAAGTTTACCTGCGTTTGCTTGGGAGAGGAAGCCATGCTCAAAAATGTCCGAAATCCACTTCTGCAGTTCAGAGTCTTGTTGGACATCGTCGTCATTCTTGTAGTAGTAGCTGAGCACTCCCTGCACAAACCTTTAAGAAATGTGGATAAGTTCTTTAAAATACATTCCTAGTTGACTTATATATTTGTATATGCGCTGCAGAAGTAAGACACTTTTTGTTGTTAATGGACATCTCTTTCAATTGAATTGAATTGAATTTTTCCAGTTAACACATTATATCTCTTCCGTTTAAGCCATATACAAACCGAATTGTAAAAATGACAAGTTGTGGTTTTAGGGGGAGTTACATGTCGTAGCTATTTCTTGGTAAACATGAGCGAGGTTCTGTTCTGTTGTGTTTTACTACTTCTGAACTTTCTAATATTTTGACCACACCGTTATACCGTGTATTAGTTTAGCTGGCAACTGAGTGCCACAGGGACTCAATAAGCTTTCATCAGTAGGGCTGACCGAAATCTTTCAAAACTTTTACCGTTGCTATGGTAATTGACATCCAAATCAATATTTGAATGCCTGCTGAAAGCACCATCAGATTGGTTACACGCCATGTAATAACATAGCACCACTGTAGGCTACAGAGACTGGGGCAGCTCTGGGATGAGCGGAGCTGCGTATTGTAGGGAAGGCAACAGAATTGCTGAAGTTGTAATAAATGTCACAATCTTATGATTTACTTCCATGCTTCACATTTACACCACTGAAAATGCCTGGAATCATAGCCTACAGGATTTCATTCAAAATGCTTCAGCACTCATCTGTCCTGCCAATGTTTTCAGTGCAACTCTGCAGATTGGTGCAACAACTTGCAACTCTTGGCAGCACCGTCAGCTGCTTCGGGATGTCTCTCTCAGTGGTTGTTGTGGTCTGGCCCTTAAACATCAAACATGTTTGATTTTATGGTGGTGGTCCCGATGAGCCTGTGAGCAGTTCAGGAGGCTCAAGACTGGATCTGCAAACCCCTCACCAGATTATCTGTGCCGAACGGCATGTTTTGAAGGCCTTAGGGTCATTAAAACATGACTGATTTAGCACCAAGATCAAATAAATTTGAAACATTATGCATAATGAAAACAGTACTTGTGGATTATATCCCAATGCTGGAGTCCATCATCCCTGTAGTAGAAGTTTGGCACATCCTGCAGGCCACGCTCAGCAATGTCATCTGGTAAACAGAGTGAGCTGTAGGTAATCGAGGACATGGATTTCTTCAGGATCGTGAACATACCCTCTCCACCAGATGCTGCATACTAGGGAATAGTCAAATATGTGAGGAAAACAGTTAGTGACAAATACTGTAGATGATATTCAAAATAAAGAAATGTTCACGTAATGGTTTACTGGACAGGGTGGTAATTTCGTACGTGTGTGAAAACTCCATTCTCAGATATCAGAAGAAGTCGAGCCATGATGTTGATCTGCAGAGTGTAGCGAGTGTGAGGTATGAGGAGCTGAGGGAAAGAAGGAATTCTGTCATTGACAATATTACTAATCAAGAAAGTCAAATAGTGAAATAGACTAAATAATTAAACTACAGTAGGTTCAGTAATCTTCTTCGCAGTTACCTTGTACAGAGGATGCACCATGGGCACGTTGCGCAGCAGTGACACTGCAAACACTTCAGCCAGCAGGTGAGCATGCAGCAGGTGAACACTGAGTTCATGCACGTTGAAATCTGCACTTCTCACAAAGATCTTGGCCGTCAACCAGTCGTACTCAGAATCAGTAGGAAAGAAGATGGGATTGTCGTCTGCTGGAGTCTGCTTCAGCTGCAGGAGAAGGAAGGGGGAAGTGGTTCATTCAGTCCATTTGATCCATCACCAGGACTGGTCAATAATGTTTTAGATTGTTCTTGTATGTGGACTATTTACTACAGATTTGCTATGCTTGGCAGCTTTGTCTTTTCAGTCTGTTACCCTATTCATCCCTTAAGGAGAAATTCATAATTTCTTCAATGTTTGTGTGTCATGTAAATATAATTGACTTGTGTTTGAGTCAGACTCAACAAGGAGAAAACGTTTTTACACGGCTCGGGCTCAAGCAGGACGAAATAAATTGCCTTTCTTAGCAGAGCAAATTTATAGCTGCCATCAAACTTTCAGCAAGGTGGATGCTTCTGTTGCAGGGGAATTCATGGACGTCTTACAGTTTGAATAATATCAATACTCACAGCTAACAGCTTTATTATTGGCTATATGTGACTGCTATTCTCACCTGAATTGCAATTGGCATCAGCTGATTGTGAGGTGTTTTTTGCAAGAGGACCAGGGGAGCCATCAAGTACTGCTTCTTCTCGTTGATGGTGTTCGCTTCCACTCCATCCAAAAGTTTGTAGTCAGCCAGGAATATGTTGCCATTCTGTTCGAAATATTAGTGAGGATGAGAAATAATTTGACTCAAATGCATACAGCATACCTGCCAACTGTGGGCTGACACAGTTCGCTGTACAATATTGAAGAAATGTACAAAAAAGTGATCAACAGTCAACATCTTACATTTACATCACATAAAATATCTTTCAATTGAATTATGCTCCTACACATAGAGCATCTTTAAAATAAATGTCATGAATTCTTAAAGCCTTTTATGTGTTTCTGTATGCTGCTTCTTCTGTCACAATGAAGTTAAAAGGACCATAGACTAGTGTGATGATCTGCAGGGAGGGTTTTTCATGCCTTCAGCCTGTGTGTGCTTGTTGCACATTTCTGAGGAATAAATACGGGAAAACACAATCACAAACACCAGTGACTCTAATTCTAATAGATTGTTGTGTTTTCTTGTCAGATTGTAGATCGTTAACCGATCAAGGAGCAACATGCGGTGGAGCGCTTTGGACAGCCCAGTCGGCCACCGAAAGGAAGCAGGCAGCGCTCCTGCCTCCTGCACTAGTGAGACAGGACACAAATATCAATAAAGTGGAAAGTCTTGCAACAAGTTAAGTGAAATTTGGAAGTGTAGGGATTGAGCGAGGCTGGGGACGAGTTACAAATGCCAGGCAGGGATGTTTGCACACACTCATCTTTGCCTCTGGGTTGGGTTGCCAGGTACCAGGAAATGCAGGAGAAAGGGTTATAAATAGGGAGACTCCCAAGCGTAATCCTCCTGTCTCTTTTTAAGTGCCCTAATCGCTTAAATCAGCTGTTGTAGTTGCTGCAAAGTTCACACGTTCCCATACAAACATTTGTTTAATGCAGCCATGGTCAAGTTATTCACCTCCATTTCATCCTTCAACTTAGATTCTCCAGGGGTAAAGACCATGTCATCATTGAGAGGAAAGTTACTGGGCAGGGCGGTAAACTGCAAACTCAGAACATGACTCTAATACTAGGATCAGTCAAGGTCAAGACAATTACCTCCATTTCTTCTTTCAAGCTAGACTGACCATGGAGGAAGACCATGTCATCAGTGACAGGAAAGTTACTGGGCAGGGCAGTGCAACGTCTGATCAACATGGGGTTGACTCCATTTAGGAATTGGTAGCCGAAAAAAGCATCATCCTTCCAATGTTCGTGAACATACTCTGGAAAAAAAAGATTAACCTAATTGAGTTTCATCCTTGCTTTAACAATGTTATTAGCTTATGTGGTTACTGCATGTGAAACAGAACGTTTGTAAACAATGTGTTACACAAAAATTAGATTCAGACATGATTGAACACTGTAACTTATAAAACATTTTTAGGACGCTTAATACAATATAGTTTAAAATCTGAATAAATACAGTTGAATACTATTACACGTACAGTATCAAGTCTTCCATTAAGCTACCATGACAGTATTGTACCTGAAATTGGAGTTCTGTGCCAGAACACCTTATCGAGATGATACATATCTGTCCACTTCTTCGTGCAATTAGCCAACCCGTCCAGTTTCAGCTCTATCATCCTGGAATATAAAAGCAAATAGAGACTTAATTGTTATACATTAAATAGTTTTTTATAAACAGGTCAGGAGACAGTTGTGCATAGTTACATAGATTGATATCTGACAGAATTATCTGAGGAATTCACCCTGTGATTGCAGTGAAGGCAAACTGTATTTCCTTGGTGAAGGAGAATTGGACCTCAGGAGGCAAAGAGCAAGGGTCTTTTGCCTTAATGCAGTGGGGCATTCCCTCCATATACACATCCCAGCTGGGAAAAAACAAAGAGTAAAGTGGAACAGTTACATATCAGTGCATCTGCATTTTCAATTTAGAGTATGCATGCATTATATACTTGACATGTTTTCACGTATTCAGTATTTAAAATTATACATCAGAGCTTGGAGAGGTATCTCTTTCCCTTATAAACATTATTACGACTGTGAATCAATAATTTTACAGTGTTTGTCAGGTCCATTATTGTTTTGTTTATCAGGTTGGTTCCAGCTTCTAACAAGGTTTGTCAGCCAAAAGTATAACTCTGTCGGAGATGACGCAACTCTCTCTACTCAATGGCTCTGGTCACTATCAAGAGTCTTGGTAGTTGCCAGTTTGAGGCAAAAAAAATAAAAATGGCTGATTTCTGCAATATGCACCCAGTATACCATGCTGCCCTTACGTTAGCTAGTGATAGTGACAATAACATTAGCTAGCGATGTTTGATGGAATGCCGAATTTAGTGGCTAAATGTTATCACACCTTTAATAAACCCTTTCAGATAAATGTCAGATGTTTTTTAATTTATAAATAAATTAAATAATAAAAATATGTCATGGACCAAAGGTGGGGGAGGTTTGGATGCATGTTAGTTTTGGGGTGCATAAAAATGAAATGTGTTCAAACTCTGAATTCTCACCAATAGTCTTCCTCTCGCTGCTTCAGCTCCTGCTGTCGAGTGTACCTGCCAAGACTGTTGTTGTCTTCAAAGACTGTCAGAGCTTAAAGAAACAACCACAAGAAAGTTTAAACTTGTTGATATAAAGTGTGTTAGCATGATTTAACTCCTTATAAATGTCCTTGCAATCTAGCTTTCAGCACTTCTCTTTCTTGACTTCCTCATTAGGTTGAACAGCGTACACAATTACAGGATGTCAGACAGAACATTTCAACCAACCTTTTCCCTCTCTGAAGTAGTGCACATCGCTGTCAGCAATCCAGCGGTAGATGGGAAAGGTGTAGGTGTCTCCCTCAGGGGATTTTACATCCACCTTGGCAGGGAACCAGGCGTCTTCAGGGAAAAGTGGGAGACACTTTTTGTCTAGCTCTATTAGAACCAGCTTTCCGATGGAGACAGGGCAGGACACAGTAATACGAGATACCTAAAGTGAAGACGGAAACTGTTTGAAAACATCTAGGTAATGATAAAGTATATGTGATTTTCTTAGTCGTTTGCACCATAGGTTGAAGAGTTGCTGCACTGATATGAGTCTGAGTTGGTGAGGGTTTACATCATCTTCTCTAAACTGGTATTAAATGTGCCTTTGTATGATCTCATATTGGCAGAATTGAGGAAGGGTTTTATACATTTAGAGAAGGATATTTGAGACTTACTGCTCCTTTGATGAAGGATAAAGGCCCTTCGGCCCACTTGCGGCAGCTCTCCCCATCTGTGCCCACCAGCTTAATGTAGACATTGTTAATAGTACTGGCAAAGGCCCGATTTCCAGTGAATATGGTCACTTCATAATCCACCATTTTCATTCTAGAAAGCAGAAGAATCCTGATGGAAAGAATAAAAAAAAAACAATCTCAGCACCAATTAGGTTAACTTTCATTATACATGAACCTGAATACAAAAAACTTTCATAAACTGATATCATAGCATATAATGTGAAAATGGTCTTTTACTTTATCTGTAACTCTCCATACTCCATATCTGGCCAACCGAATGTTTGTGGATCAATCCAAGGTTGTTCAAACAAGCTCCAGTCTGTGTGCCTTATCCTGATAAAAGTTATCATCTGACATCATAAAAGCTGAAGGCTGAATGCATCTGTGGTTACCAGGGACAGAAACTAGCTTGCTTGGAGTTGTAGAGCTGAGATGACAAAATTATTGCAACGCCAATACAAACAAAGCTGCGGGCCGCAACTTCCGCTTCTCTTAACAGTAGCTGTATCGAGATAACCTCCATAAACTACTATTCAGTGAGCGCTAACTAGCTCACGTTTTATGTATAAGTTAAGCTGTGCATGTCCTGGAGTCACATTAACTAGCTTATTACTAAATCATGTTTCAGTGCTCTGATTTGATGTAGGTCTATCTAATTGCATCCAGAAGCATTCTGTTCTGCACTCACTGATAACATCCCATGGAAATCGAAAATGACCTGAGAGATTTCAGACTAATTTGCATTTACAAATTGGTCTGGTGATGCCCGGCTATGCCATAATAGGGATAATTGATGAAACAGCTGAGGGACTGCCAGGTACAATTCTTTTCTACATGGCACAGATAGTCCTCTACGCTGCGGATCACAAAAGCAGGCCAGTGACAGCTCACAGAGGTCCATCCAGCGAAGTCCTTGGCTAAGATCAGGGACGGTGGGTAATGTAGGCTTGAGAAGGCTGGCTGAGACATCTTGTGTGTGCAATGTGACAGCTGCATGCTGAACTGCTGCGGCTCACGCATTTGTTTGTCCACACAGATAGTGTTGCTGCTGCAGCACTGCTACCCCAATCCCTACCTACATGGAGTTTTGCTATGTAGATAGGGCTACATGATAAACACCTACAGCTTTTAGTTCTGCTGCTTAAATGTACCACGATTTGCTGCAATGTTTTAATGAAACTCCCGTACCTCCAGAACTCTTGCTTGCCTGCTAACCCACTCCCTCTCCTGTGACAACATCACCCCCCGTCCTCCAGAACCTCTACCAGCTCCCAGCCCCACAATGGATCCAGTTCAAAATCCTTCTCCTCACTCACAAAGTCATCCATAACCAGGCCCCTTCCCATCTCACTGACCTGCTCCACCGCCACACTTCTTCTTGCAGCCTCCGCTCCTCTGATGCCAATCTGGTGTCTCCACCTCTCAGGACTAAGCACCGGACCTGGGACTTTTAAATAGCTGCCCCTCCCGCTGGGACTTTCCCCAACCACAAGTGAAACTGAAAAGTCACTCTAGAGAGCACTTTACCATGTCTACTGGAAACCCAGGGAGGGGGGACTTGAGTGTAATACTTTCTGGTGTCTTATTATTTGGCATCTCTGCTGTAAACTGTAATACACGCCTGCCCTGTTAATTTTCGGTGGTTATTGTGAATGCTCCAATTATTAGCTTCATTGAAATCAGTTATGAACAGAATAACGTTGTCCTCCATGGTCGTTAAAACAAGTGTGATGTTTGGACAGCCTCGCCGACGACCTATGGCCGAGATGAAGGGGAACAGTCTGCTTTCAGTTCACTCCACGAACTCCCAAGGATGCAAAAAGTGGAAGCAGTTCAGAAGAAAGAAGAAGAAAATTATAGTGTGGGTTTTCAAAGAATTTCCAAATGTAAATTGAATACTGGAATTTGAATAAGTAAGTCTTCATAAAAATGACACAGGAGAGACAGAAACAATAGTGTCAGCACCACTTTGAAAACAATACTCAGCTGAGTTTACCCATAACTGAGACAAGAAACAATGAAGATTAAAACCCCTGCCTTAGTGTCCTTTCTTTGGAAATGAAGGTCACGTCTTTTACATACCAACTACCTGTTTGGTTGAAGTAGCATAAAACTTCCAGTTGAAGCCGTTTTGAGGAAGTAAATGCTACTTAAAGAAATCCCGTTCTCCATGTCTGAGTTATGTGGAAACATAGAATGTTTGTTCTCACCGCTTTATTACCCACAATCACGGGTTGTTCAAACAAGCTCCATCCTTTGTGTGCCATTTCCTGATCAAAGTTAAGTTATTTGCACATTACAGTAGAAGGAAACCAATATACTCATGATTCATTTGCTCTGGCACATGCATCCAGTATCTGAACATTATAACTACACTAATACAGCAGCAGGCCGCAAGTTTGTATTAAAGGGCTCTGTGTAACAATTTGCAGCAATTTACATGTATTAATCACTTTTTATCAGCCATATTGGAGTTGATTATTTAAGTTGTTTAATGCTGCTGGACTGTGGATTTATTTGTGAAGGAATCGGGCCCTATTTCCTGCGACAGTCCAAAGGATGTGACTTTATGCACGTTTTAAATGCATATATCCTACTACTGAGCCTTGAGGGACACCAGTTTCCCGAAGGCAGGGTTTGGACAAGGAGCCATTCCATGTGACCTGAAAGGTGCGATTTGTCAGGTATGATGTTAACCAGGTAAGATCAGAGTCAGCGATGCCAAGTTCAGCCAGAGTGGAGAGGAGGATTTGGTGGTTGACTGTGTCAAACGCAGAGAATAAGTCGAGGAGAATGAGGACTGATGAGTGGGACGAGGCTCTGGCGGCACAGAGTGACTCAGTCACTGTGAGGAGAGCTGTCTCAGTTGAGTAAGCAGTCTTAAAGCCTGACTGATTCAGGTCAAGCAGGTCGTTTTGTGAAAGATAGGAGGACAGTTGGTTGTAGATGGCGCGTTCCAGGGTTTTAGAGAGGAATGAAAGAAGAGATACAGGTCTGTAATTGCTGATGTCAGCCGAGTCTAGGGTGGGTTTCTTTAGGAGTGTCTTTACTGTAGCTGTCTCGAAAGGAGCTGGAATACTGCCTGAAGTGAGGGAGGAGTTGATCAGGGCGGTAAGGAAAGGCAAGATATTGAGGTTTGAGGAAGTAAATACTACTTAAAGAAATCCCGTTCTCCATATCTGAGTTATGTGGAAACATAGAATGTTTGTTCTCACGCTTTATTACCCACAATCACGGGTTGTTCAAACAAGCTCCATCCTTTGTGTGCCATTTCCTGATCAAAGTTTAGTTATTTGAATATTACAGTAGAAGGAAACCAATATACTCATGATTCATTTGCTCTGGCACATGCATCCAGTATCTGAACATTATAACTACACTAATACAGCAGCAGGCCGCAAGTTTGTATTAAAGGGCTCTGTGTAACAATTTGCAGCAATTTACATGTATTAATCACTTTTTATCAGCCATATGTGAGTTGATTATTTAAGTTGTTTAATGCTGCTGGACTGTGGATTTCTTTGTGAAGGAATCGAGTCCTGTTTCCTGCGACACTCCAAAGGATGTGACTTTATGCATGTTTTAAATGCCTCTATCCAATGCGCCCCATAAAATCCTTTGGAAAATTGAAAATTAACTGAGAGGTTAAAAACACGGTACTGTAATGTTGACTGCTGACTGGACCTGAGGGGCAATTTTAGAACTAAATTTTATATTAACACCCCTAAAAATAGATAAATGATTTTGTTTCAAAAAATAATTCCATATTACCGTCAAACAATTATACTACAAGTTCAAATAGTTTTACTTTAAAATGTTTAATGTCCGCCCGGCAAAACGGCATCAACTGCTCTGATGTCCGGTGTTGTTCATAAGGTCATGCTGTTACACACTCCGGGCTTTAGGTGGCAGCATGCACCTTTAACTTTGGTCGTAAACGGAGATGAAGAAGTACGTTCATAGGGATTAACAATAAATTGAAACATTACCAGATAAAACAGCTGAATTTTCTATATCTTATAGAGGTTATAGAGTTCCAAAGTGTTGAACGAAATATTATAGAGCACTCCACAATCTTTGGTGTGAATAGTGTCAAAGATCGTTAGGTGACATCATTCAAATTGCATTTGTAATTAATTATTAGCTAATGTTAGCATACTGCGCTAGTCTAAATTGACTGATGCACTTATTAGACTACTTTTTTTACTCTCAGAGAATTAGGCTGAATGTTATATTTGCCGTACATGTATGGCCAATAAATTGAAGCACCCTGACTCATTGTAAATGTCTTTTTTTTTTTCCATAGATGGATATACAAACAGTCAGGTTCAGGTGAGTGAGCAAGTTCAAAATGATGTTACCTCACTGCATTGCTCGCAGCGATCAAATGTTAAATTAAAATATTTATATGAATTTATACCTTTTACAAGGTTATAAATTATCTGTGTTGTCAAACCAAAAGATAAACCTAACAGCCAAAGAGGGAGAGAGGAAAGAGAGGCAGAGGAGGAGAGAGAGCAGGATGACGTCAGCAGGAAGCAAGAGAGAGATCAAGAAGCAGGTGAGAAAGTAAAGATTAGATAGTTATGAATCCAAAGCAGCTTCTTTTTGCTCACATTCATTGCAGTGTCATGTTACCCGGTTTAGTATTTTATTTTCTCCCTCATATTTCATGTCTTGTCTTCCTGTGTTATTTTGTGATCACTCACCTCTGTCTCTGTTTCAGGTTCCTGTCTGCCCTGCCCCCTCCGTGTCTGTGTGCACCTGATCCCTGATTGTGCCTCCCTCACCTGTGTCTCATCACTCCCAATCAACCCTGCATATATTCCCCCTTTGTGTCTTGTCTCGTCGCCAGTTCGTTGATTCCTTTAGATCTCGTCACAGCCTTTTTTGCTCACAGTCAAAGTTTGTCCTAGTCATAGCTTTCTAGTGTTTTGGAACCTCGCTTGTTTTTTGATCTTGCCTTTTGCCTAACGTTGTCTGGATACCTCTGCCTGTCTGACTGCTTGCCCGTGTACCGAACCCTGCCTGTAATAAACCCTGCTTTTGATCATCCAACCGTGTCGAGTCGTGCAATTGGGTCCTTGCCTTCCTGTGCCTAGTTCATGACATGTAGTCGTCTTCAGGCATTTCACAGAACAGCGTGCATTAATAATCTCCAACCTCCTCTTGCATTTATTAATGTCACAAATACTATTTGGTTGCTTTATTTTCAGATTTGATGTAATTTTCTAGCTAAATACAGTACGTTTATGTATAATTGTCAGTGCAAAGAGGGAGGGAGGACGATGGAGAGAGAGAGAGTTGACAGATAGTGGAGTCAAGATTGTTATACATTTCATAGATGCTTTGTGTTTTTTCCACATTAAAAGCATGTTTACAACATAGGCTATGTCAGTGGACTTAATTAATCTTCATTAAAACAATGTCCTAGTTAACCATGTGTTATCTGTTTATGTCATAATACAAGGGAGAAGGAGAAGAACAGGGAGAGTCACATGGAGAAGGAAAAGAGAGAGAGCAGACCAGAGAGACAGATGATGGGACAGAGAGAGATGAGCTGCTTTCAGTTCACTCAGTCCCAAGACTACAAAAAAGGGAAGCAGTTCAGAGAAAGAAGAAGAAAATTATAGTGTGGCTTGGGGGTAGAGCCAGTGTCTTGTTATCGAATGGTCGCTGGTTCGTTTTTAATCAGCTTTGAACAATATAGATCATACAGCTAATCCAAGTCTGGTTTAAATATCGGCTTGAAATACAGCTTTTAAAAACCTGAAGGGCAAGTGGATCATTTTGAAGTGCAACAGTGTGTTCAGAGCAAACTTCTCAATGCAGCAGCTTCATGTTGTGAAATTAATTATGAGCCAAATTCTTCTTTTTTATAGAGGAAAAACACCCAACGTAGATGTTTTGAATCATTTCTTTATTATTATCATAGTATTATGAGTTTCTATAGCGAGTGTCTAAGGGCAGACACGTGTTTTACAGAAACAACTGACTCACGGAGCACAGGTCCATGGAGGGAATATGTTTTTTTCTGGCGACATACTGCACTTAACATAGCATTTTCCGTGTGATGAGTACATATAGATACATATAACAACATATAGCACAATTATTTAAACTTCATTGTGGCAAGAAGTCATGAGGCACAGTTTACTTCAAAAGCATCTTTCACCCCAGTAATATGGTCAGTTACATAACAACATTAAGTAAATTTAGCAAATTAATGTCCCCCATTAATTCAGTTTGATTAGATGCCCTATATATTTATTAACAACATAGGTTTTATACTGTGGATTTAGGATTTAAAGAGCACATTTTCACCACAGTTAAATCAAGTCAGCTGTATAAAAAGCATCACATGCAGATGTACAGTTATCAGTTAAAAACAGAACATGCACATCCTTTCTCACTTTGTTAACGTGAACCTGCCCACCACTGAGGAGCTCACACCACCTGATACTCAAAGGGACACACTATTTTCTACCTCTGTTGGTTTCAAGTATGTGTATGGGATTCCCAAACTTCCATTTCTGGCTTTGATGCGCGCTTCAAACTCTCCAAGTCTTCCTTGAAATTCCTTTATCAGCTTGCAGGGAGTCTCCTCAGTGAAATGGTGCTTTGGGTAATGGCCAAGAGGCACCTGATGAAATCATACATTAAAAGTTTTTGTTTTTTTCAAAAACATGTCACTGTTTATCAAACATATACTATTTCGAACATAATGTACAGTTTTATAAAGAGTGCAGGATGTTTAGCAGTGGCTCAAAGGTGGTATTCTGGCTGTGATGATATACAGACCTATGTTAATACTTTACGCTACTTAAATAAAGTCTTGGCACTTACAAAGTCAGTGGACTGCTTGCTGAGTAGCCACACGACGGCCATTCCATGAACTGTTGTGTTGACGTCAGGGAACGTGTCCAGCATCGTGGCCTCGTTTGTTGTCCCCTTTTTGGTTGGTGGAGGACGTTGCAGGGAGGTGGGGGCGTTGGGCATCCAGCCATCAAAGTCATACTGCAATGAATGATTGACAGATGACTGATTAAGAGGCCATATTAGGCTTTATGGGTTTTTCCCTCTCCTGTCATGTGTTATATCATATTATAATAGCTTTTTGTGTATGTGAAACATCTGCAAAGTTACACACTCTGCGACAACATACTGTCAGGAAAGGGGGGCGTGTGGGACGCAGGTGCGGACCCAGGGGTGTCTCAAAGTTATCCCAGAGGGATAACCACAAAATCGCAGAAGCGATGGATTGGAAAGGGGAGAAAAAACAACAAAACTGTATAGAGCCACTTCAGGCTTCCTTTATGAAATAAGGCACTAAAATGATTAACTAAACCACGGCTGCCAAGCAGCTGACTCAAAATCCTCTGAATGTGAGATAATGAGTCAGCACAGGGCAGTGGAGACTCAGGGTATATGAAGACTCCCCACACCTGGGCTTAATCACAGCCAGTCAAGTGCCACACACACCTGATTGCAGTGAGTTGATTCTCTCACCACTCTCACAGGGCCGAAAGTTTGAGTGCCCTCATACTCTAAGACATCAGCCTCAGTTGTAGTGTTTTATGCTTAATTTCCACAAATGTGTGTGACTTGTGTCCGTAGATCTGTAAATATACGGATAATGCCCCTAGTTTCCAACGCAAGGAAAATAACATTTCTTCACCTGTTAAGCCATAGGTGAAATGCTAATTCTGTCTGTTTTACGCCAGTCCGTCATGTGAAACATGAGGTTGGAGCACTACAGGGACACGAATAGCTAAGCTAGCACACTGTCATACGGTCTCTCCGAAATCTAGGGCAAAATCTAAGTCAAAAATATTCTTGTTGATGAGTTTCGCAGGCACATCAGATATCACATAGACTCCTATAGGAATGAATGGACTTCCAGTTGACTCGCCTCCGTACACGTATATATGTGGTAAACAAGGCGTTATGCTTTTATACAAAAGTAAACTGAGATAGTGACCTTAGTAAACATCATACCTGAGTATATTAGCATTTGTTGCATTTAGCTCAAAGCACGACTGTGTAAAAGTACAGCCTCATTAAGCATGGCTGTAGACTTAGGTTAAAAAGATTCACCTGTCCAGAGTTGACAGCCGCATGCTGTGCTGAGCAGGTGAAGATCACCATGGTGACGAACTTGACCACCTCAGCCACAGAGGTGAAGCTCCGAGGAATTCCTGAGAATTAGACAGAATATTGTGATTGGACAACTACATTAAAATTTGATTTATATTTGCATTTTGATAATAAAATGGTACATTAATGTGCACATTTATCATCATTAGAGTTGAGTTTTTCTGTAAAGCCCACCTGTGCTTTCCTGGGAGAGAAATCCATGGACATAAATGTCCGAAATCCACTTCTGCAGTTCGGAGTCTTTCTTGACCTCAGCATCATTCTTGTAGTAGTAGCTGAGCACTCCCTGCACAAACCTTTGAGAAATGTGTTCAAGTTCAGTAGGACACTTTCCTAATTGTCTTACATGTTTTTATACACACTGCAGTAGAAATACACTGTTTTTCTAATGCTACCAGACCAAATCGATCAAATTATGTCACTGAAACAAGTTTCCACAGGAGATATGATGCTCAAAATGTAATCATCCCTTTAACAGACGTTTATTTCACATTGTAAGCTTACATCACGTGTTCATCACGTGATGTTGTAATCAGTTCGGTCATTGTTTCAAATTGGCTTTACAGTCTGGCTGTCCTGCAGGCTTGTGTGAATGGCATTTCAAATAGATGTTACCAGCCTTTTTAGCTGTGTTGTTGTTATTTCATGGCCTCCATATAAATTCTAACAAACTCTACCACTGTCTTAGTCTTTACACTGTAAAGCAGTATAAAGACTTTTATTGACTTCATGTAACTAAGACCTAAGATCATAAAGCATAATGCATACAGTACCTGTTGATGATATCCCAAAGCCTGAGTCCATCATCCCTGTAGTAGAAGTTTGGCACATCCTGCAGTCCACGCTCAGCAATGTCATCTGGTATACAGAGGGAGCTGTAGGTCATCGAGGAAGTGGATCTCTTCAGGATTTTAGACATACCCTCTCCACCAGATGCTGCATACTAGGGATCAGTCACATATGTGAGGAATACAGCCAGAGAGGAATACTGTAGATTATATTGTTCTACTGGGCATGTTGGTCTTTTCATACCTTTGTGAAAACTCCTGTCTTGGATATCAGAAGACTTCTAGCCATGATGTTTATTTGCAGAGTGTAGCGAGTGTGAGGTATGATGAGCTGAGGGAGAGAAGGAACTTTGTTATTAACACTATTAATTGTAAACCAAGTTAGAAATCTTGATGCTTCAGTGTGAAATTCTTCACTAAATATATTCAAGCTAAAATATTTTTGGATCAACAACTTTGCAAGATCAAAAAACCAGCAGGTTAAATAGACTAAAACTACAGTAGGTTCAGTATTCTCCCTCACAGTTACCTTGTACAGAGGATGCACCATAGGCACGTTGCGCAGCAGTGACACTGTGAACACTTCAGCCAGCAGGTGAGTGCGCAGCAGGTGAACATTGAGCTCATGCATGTTGAAATCTGCACTTCTCACAAAGATCTTGGCAATCAACCAGTCGTACTCAGAATCAGTAGGAAAGAAGATGGGATTGTCGTCTGCTGGAGTCTGCTTCAGCTGCAGGAGAAGGAAGGAGGATGTGGTTCATTCAGTCCGTTAGATCCATCACCAGGACTGGTCAATAATGTTTTAGATTTTTCTAAAACAGATACAGCAAAATGTACCTGCACCTATCTGTGCACCCCTGGGCATGTTGTTCTTAAAATGAGGTCAGGCGCACTGATGGCGCACTGCTATTTTGAGACAGCAGAAAACGACTGCGCCATAGACCAAGACAACTGGTCAAAGACACAGTATTTTCCTGCTATTTGAAGAGCACATTGTTCAGACAGTAAGATGCTCCTACACAGACAGGCTCACATTGCGCGCTGCATACACTTATTTTATCATTAATGCTTTTAGTGATTTTAAACGTGTCCATGAGCGTAATGTCACTATACCTAGTACTGTGGCACTGGCACATTTAAGCAGCAAAACTCGGAGCTCCAGTTATTAACTTGACAGGAAACATAATTAAACTTTTATCCTCTAAATCAAATATTTTTAGACAGCTTTGATGGAGCTCTGGATTTATCAGGAAGACAGCTGCTTCACTAGTCTAAATACATGCATAGCCTCTTTGTGCTGTGCCTGAGCGCACTTGCACCATGTGCTTTAGATCAAGCACATAGATCGTTTCAAAAGGGCCCATAGATACAGAGTCTTGCTTCAAAAACACTTTCAGCAAGGTGGATGCTTCCTGTTACAGGGGATCATACATCTTACAGTTTGAATCATACCAAGCCTCTAGCTTGCAGCTTTGTTATTGCCTATATTTGTGTCATCATCTTACCTGAATAGCAATTGGCATCAGCTGATCTTGAGGTGTTTTGTGCAAGAGGACCAGGGGAGCCATCAAGTACTGCTTCTTCCTATTGATGACATTTGGTTTCACTCCATCCAAAAGTTTGTAGTCAACCAAGAAGATGTTGCCTTTCTGTTGGACATTTAGGGAGGATGAGAAATGACTTGCACTCACAAACATGATTCCAAGACGAAGATCACTCAAGGTCAAGACAGTCACCTTCATTTCTTCTTCCAAACTACATGGACCACGGAGGAAGACCATGTCATCAGTGACAGGAAAGTTACTGGGCAGGGCCGTACAGCGTCTGATCAACATGGGGTTGATGCCGTTTAGAAACTGGTAGCCGAAAAACACATCCTCCTTCCAATGTTCCTGAACATAGTCTGGAAAAAGAGGGAGTTGACTTCACTGAGTTTCAACCTTGTTTTAACACTGTTATTAGTCCAATTGTGCACTGCATGTGAAACAGAAAAATGGTGTTTGTTTTCAGTTTGTTTTTGTTACAATTTGTTTTGCATAAATCAGAGTGACAGACATGATGGACACTGTTTCTAGTTGTTTCAGTCATTTGTCAGTCAGAGTTTGATTATATGCAAATAAATACTGTTATCAGGAAGATCTAGACCTAGAAGACCTAGATACACACTCATTTTCTTTTTCAATTTTTCCGTTTAGTGAGCCAAGTAAAGAGGCCAATAGATTATCAAGCATTCAGTCAAAATTCATATCTTATCTCAGGAGTAGAAACAATTATAAAAAACATTAGGCAGCATGATAACATACAGTTGACTATTGAACAAATGCAGTTAAATGTATACTACTATGCTAACAGTATCAAATATTCCATTAAACTACTATGATGGTTCAGTACCTGCCATGTGAGTTTTATGCCAGAACACCCGATTAAGATGGTGCATATCCTTCCACTTCTTTGTGCAATTAGCCAGCCCCTCCAGTCTCAGCTCAATCATCCTGGTATATAAAGGAAAAAAGAGACTTAATTGTTAAACATTAAATGTTTTTTTATAAACAGGTCTAGAGAGCTGAAAGCTGAAATATCTGACAGAATTTGAGGAATTCACCCTGTGATTGCAGTGAAGGCAAACTGTACAGTCTTGGTGAAGGAGAAGCGGACCTCAGGAGGCAGAGAACAAGGGTCTTTTGCCTTTATGCAGTGTGGTATTCCCTCTTTATACACTTCCCAGCTGGGAAAAATAGAGCAGAGTAGTGAGGTCAGTCTAGATACTAGTTTATCTGCATCTCTAATGCAGATAAACTGGTATCTAGACTGACCTCACTACATAACAAATGTATATACAACCAAAAAGTGTAGCAGGCTTGTATGCATGTTGGTTTTGGGGCGCATAAATCTGAGCTCTCACCGATACTCTTCCTTTCTCCGCTTCAGCTCTTTCTCCCGACTGGACCTGCCAAGACGATGGTTGTCTTCAAAGACTCTCAGAGCTAAAAGAAAGAACCACAAGAAAGTTTAAACTTGTTGGTATATACAGTATGTTGGAGTGAATTTAGTCCTTATGCACCTCTGTATAATCTAGCTTTCAGAACTACTCTTTCTTGAATGTCTCATTACAGTAAACAGCATACAGGATTACAGGATGTCAGACAGCAAATTTCCACAAACCTGTTGCCTCTCTGAAGTGGTGCACCTTGCTGTCAGTGATCCAGCGGTGGATGGGGACTGTGTAGGTGTCTCCCTCAGGGGATTTTACTTCCACCTTGGCAGGGAACCAGTCTTCTTCAGGGAACAATGAGAAACGCTGTTTGTCTAGCTCTATTAGAACCAGCTTTCCAATGGATTCAGGGCAGGACACGGTAAAACTAGACACCTGGAATAAAGACAGAAATTGTTTGAAAACATCAAGATGTAGATAAAGTTTATTTAATAACCAAAAACAGAGCTGTAACATCACAATAATTGACATACAATTACTGAAGGTAGAAGGTTGAGCAAAAATACCATCTTATGGAGCTCATTATGGAGATTTTTCTGTATCATTTGGGGCCATAGGTTGAAAAGTTGCTTTGCAGCACATATCTTGGTGATGTACATATGAGTCTGAGATGGTTATTGTACATTTAGAGAAGGATATTTCAGACTTACTGCTCCTTTGATGAAGGCTAATGGCCCTTTGTAGTCTCTGAGCTGGGTGCGATGGCTCGCCCCATCTGTGCCCACCAGCTTAATGTAGACATCGCTATAACTATTGGCATGGTCAAGACTGCCTGTGAATACAGTCACTTCATAATCCACCATTTTCACTCTGGAAGCAGAAGAATCCTGATGGGGAGAGAATAATAAAAAACAACCTCACCACCAAATAAGTTAACTTTCATTATACTTGAACAAGATCGCAAAATAATATCATAGCAACTCATGTATAATTGATCTTTTTCCATTTATCTAAATCTAGCCCAATCATTACGAAGTGAAATTATTTCATGAAGCATCTCTCTTACCTGTTCACGAGTTCATTTGATGAACGGCTCTTTCGATTAAACAATCTGGAGTGTTCAGTCAGTACAAATAAGTCAACTGTGCTGAGAATCAGCTGCCCAAGTTTATTCTCCTTTCGAGGAAATAAGTAAAGATCATTTACATATTAACTACGTGTTTGGATGAAGAATTGTAATGCTTCAAGTTGAAGCAGGTTTCCTGAGGTAACTTCTACAACTTTAAAGCAACTTTATATCTCACTGTTTCAGTTTAATGATTGACCATCTTAACCGTGTGCCATTTCCTGATGAGAGTTGAGTTACTTATTAAAAGGACACCTTTGGCTGGTGGAATAGACGAATCAGCAAACTCATGCTTCATTTGCTTTGGCACGTGCATCCAGTACCTGAACATTATAACAACGCTAATACAAAAACAGCAGCAGCAGGCTGCAAGTTTGTATTTAAGGGGCTTAAAGGGATGTGACTTCATGTAAGTTCTAGCACAACACACAAGTTTCACTGAGCCCCTTCAACATTTATATTACCTAGCTAGCTTCCCTATGCTCCTCAGCAGGAGCTGACAAGCTTACATTTCATCTATGCTTTTAGCTGTGCATGTTCTGCTGCCAGTATATGTTGCTCAGATCTATCCAATTACGTACAGAGGCATACTGGTCTGAAAATTGAAAAACTGAGAGGTTAAAAAACTAATTTGCATTTGAGAATTTGTCTGGTGATGCCAGGCTACAAAGTATCAGAAGTAAAAGTACTTATGATGCAGTAAAATGGTGCATGTAAAGTAAAACTTTGTCAAACTCTCCATTTTGCCTGAGCCACCCACGTTTTTTCAGGGATCTGGGCTGTTGAATCAACTACACAGACTGATGCCCTGCATTTGGCATGCCCCACGGACACAAAGAGTGCAGTCTCTTAGACTTTGTGTAATGTGGATATACAGTGTCATAATTGCACTTCAAACACTATCTATGTCTCTGCTCAGATTTGGAACTGGAACTATTTAGTAAATACCTCTGAGTTTGTAAAAGTTTTCATAGTCTGTTCTCAACATTGAAAGAGCTGTACCTGCAGCTCTGCAGCCTAAAATCAATGACAATAAAAACTGAAATAACAACAACAACAACAACAACAACAACAACAACAACAACAGATGATATATCTGGTTTTATTAAAGCAGTGCCACCAAAAGTCAAAACACAGAACAGGACAGGACAGTCAGATTGATTGCCAGGTCTTAAAATACACAGATTGACACTATATAAATAATTATGTGAATACTTTGTGCTAAATTAAAGATAATATAACTGGGCATTAAAATGGGCAGATGTGCAGTTTAAAAAAAATACTCTTCAATGTATGCTGTGTGTGTGTGTGTACCTGTAATCTATATGATCTATATCCCTGTCTGGCCTTTTAAGAACATAAACATATGTTGTAAACTAACTAACCTATATCGATTGGACCACTTTATGACCGTGTTATACTCCAGGCAACAAGTAGAGACTGTCCTTCACTCATGATGGACCAATATAGACACTGTGCAGACACACACGTAGTCTGTTGACTGTCTAGAGCTGGACTGCAGCTCTGTTCACTGCATGCTGCTGTAACATGTATGTCAAAATACAAAAGAAATATAATTTGTGGAAATAATGTATTCTGTGGGTAACGGGGGCGGGACTAGATAAGCATCTGCTTCTCCCGCTTTCCCTTTCGGCCATGTGTACTACCTGATTTTAACTAAGATGATGTGTGATGATGACTGTCTAATAACATGCCGAAATAAATAAATAAATAAATAAATAAATAAAGTTGCATCAATCAAGCGACAAGTTAATTAGGTAAGACATTAATCGCCAACTGTTTTGCTAATCGATTAATTCGAGCAATTTTTAAGTGGAAAAAAAGTCAAAATTCTCTGATTACAGCTTCTAAAATGTGAATATTTTCTCTGATTAAAGGAATGACTGCTTTGGGTATTACTTTCCTAAGAAAAACCCAAAAGAAACAGGTGCAACAGATTACAACACATCCTGTCGTCAACTCAAGTAACAAGTTTTCAACTCGGCTCGCGCTTTCTGACTGGACACTGCTCCAACAGTGAAACACACAGAAAGGTGTTAGAAAGCATGAAAGACTGTAAGTGACAGCAAAACACAGTAAAGACTCTCACACTGACCTGAAAGTGAAATTGGTGCATTGCTAACACCACATTTAACAACACATAGTAATTTAGTGACGTGACAAAGAGCCAGAAGGCACAGTTCAAATGTGTTACAATCATAATGCAAAAGATTATCTTTCCTCTAGTAATTTATTTTGATTAAATGCCCTCATATTCATTGACAAAATATGATTTATGATGTGGATTAGTATTTAAAACAGCATATTTTTACCACAATTAAATTAAGTAGGCTGTAAAAAAGAGATTTGGTTTCCCACTTTGTCAACATGAACCTGATTTTGACCCGGCGCTGAGGAGCTCACACCATCTGATACTCAGAGGGCCACACTATTTTCTACCTCTGTTGGATCCAAGTACGTGTATGGCACCTTCAGACTCTTGTTTCTGACTTTAATGGCCACACTTAACTCTTCAAGCTCTCCTTGAAATTCCTTTATCAGCTTGCGGGGAATCTTCTCAGTGAAACGCTCCTCTGGATAGTTGCCAAGAGGGACCTGATGAGATCCATCATACATTTAAAAAAACCCAAACATTTCGGCAAATATTTAAATGTTTATCAAACATTGACTATTGGCAACATAAAGTACAGTTGTAGGAAGTGAGCAGGATGTTATTTTGGCTGTGATGAAATGTTGACCGACAGTACTTTACACAACTTAAAAATGTATATTGTGTATGTAATTTTTTATGAAGTTTTGTCACTTACAAAGTCAGAGGACTGCTGGCTGAGTATCCACACGGTGGCCATTCCATGAACTGTTGTGTTGACATCAGGGAACGTCTCCAGCATCGTGGCCTCGTTTGCTGTCCCCTTTTTGGTTGGTGGAGGACGTTGCAGGGAGGTGGGGGCGTTGGGCATCCAGCCACCATAGTCATACTGCAATGAATGATTAACAAACGATTAACTAAAGAGGTCATATTAGGCTTTCAAGATTTCCCCTTTCCTTTAGTGTGCAGCTTTTTTGTACAGTCACAAAGCTCAATGTCCATGCCAAAGGGTGTAATTCTCTCCTACAGATGGAGGATATGACCAGGGTAGCTTTGCTCTAAAAAAAACCCCTGTTTAATGTAATAATCTATTTTACTCTGAAGGCAACCGAAAAAATACTACCTCTCCCTTCAGGCCTCCCTCCAGAGCCACTCTTCTCACTGCAGTCAAGCTAGTATGTTAGTATGGGAAAACTTTGGCTGCACTTTCTCTGCCATTCTTGTGCCACTAGCTTGCTAATCGCTTTGGCAATACATCCATAGACACCAGTCACACGCAATGAGTGCTGACTGCAAACAGTATAGTGGGCACAGGCGGGTAAGTACAGTACATAGGTCAACAGACAGTTTGTCCGTCCATATAGCTTATTGGAGGCCTGCAACAGCCACCATTACTGGACTTTTTACTTTATTTTTCAGAGCATTTGATTAACTGTTTGCTGCCAAGATGTTCAAAGATTTTCTACAAAAATGCTCGTAGAATAACTTTTCAACCCTAAAGCATATTTGGCCACTCTTTCCAGTTTCGAGAAATCTGCTATACTGTAGCTCATCAACCCACTTCACAAAAATAGCATGAAAACAACATTAAAAAGATTCACCTGTCCAGAGTTGACAGCCGCGTGTTGAGCTGAGCCGGTGAAGATCACCATGGTGACGAACTTGACCAACTCAGCCACAGAGGTGAAGCTCTGAGGTATTCCTGAGAATTAAACGAATAAAATCTATTACTGAGACATCTAGATGACTAGATTAAAGTTGTAATGTGCTCACATTTTGATAATAAAATGATACATAAACGTGCACATTTATCATCATTAGGGTTGAGCTAAGCCCACCTGTGCATAATTGAGACAGGAATCCATGTTCAAAAATGTCCGAAATCCACTTCTGCAGTTTGGAGTCTTGCTTGACCTCGGCATCATTATTGTAGTAGTGTCCGAGCACTTGCTGCACAAACCTTGAAATGTGGTAAAAAGTTATTTGAAACATATTTCTAGTTTTATTATTCGTAGAATTTTTAATACACACTGGGGTAACTTCAGTTTATATAAAGTGTACATCACCTAGAGTCTCTGTACACTTCACAAGTCAGCAAAAACAGCTAAACACAATATAAAAGAAAATACCCAATATACATCAGAAAATACACACACATTCACACACACTCAAGCACACAAATACACAATGGTGTTTAAAAGACTACATGGTTGAGGTGAGTAATTTAAAACAAGGATCAATGATTTGGGTTCCCAGGCAGTGGAATCAGAAGAGATCATAATGAAGAGAAAATAAATGTGTTTTATTGTGTGAATTTGAAAATGTCAACGGAGCTTGACTACAGCATGGCTCAACCACCACAAGAGTTTCTATTAAATCAGAGAATAGTTCAGTAACCGGCATTAAGGGAACATAAAGTACGTGATGGAATATAAGCTGGGTGGCAATTAGTTTAGCATAAAGACTGGCCGCAGGAGGAAACAGCTAGCCTGGCTTGCTTCAAAATCATCCTATATGCCTTCCAGCAAAAATGCAATTTTACAGTTAACTCATTGTATCTCTTTAGATAAAGACACACTAAGCAGAAATGTAATAACGAAAGTGGTAGTTTTAAGGGAAGTAATGCATCGCAGTGGGGGGGCAGAAGGTTAAATTAGTCTGGATGAATGGGAAGATGCAGCCAACACAGGGTTTTCTATTCATCAGCGAGAACTGGGAGATGTTAAGTTCCTCAAGGGCAATATCATGAGTTTCTCTTGTGTAACGCTGAAACAACATACTTCCTTCTTTTTTACTGCTGACTTAGCCTCAACTTGGCAAAAACCATCCAAATCCCAGAGTTAATTTTAAAGCCCGTCTGCATCCCTGTACCTTGTGGAAATCATGTTATTATAAAGAAATTTTACCGGTTTTTGTTTGGACATTGCTTCAACTTCACATTCAATCTGTTCCCTAGTTTTACACCAAGAATTGATATAATTTTTAATAATACTATTTAATATATTCCATATTCCTTTAACATTATTTTCATTATCATCTATTATTTAACTGTAGTAGTCCTTCCTACATATCCTTATAATATTAGTTAACTTATTCTTATATTTTTAGTATTTGTATTGTTTTCTGCCTTTTTAGTTTTCTGTCTTATGAAATCTTGGGTGACCCGACATCAGCTTAGGTCACTCTGAACCGTTAGGCGAAAGTAGACTTGCTGCCGCCAGGCCATGCTCAATACCCAAGGCCATTTTAGGATATGTAATAAGAATGTGACTGTGTGCAGTTTTATGTGCAACCAATATAATACGGATATACATGTAACATAATGTGACCTGTAATTAAAACGATTATAATATAGGAAAATAAATTAACCACTGCACTGTGAAAGGTAAAAACAGAAGGAGTCATTCTGTAATGCTCTGCAATTGACATGTGAGCAGAATGTTACATGTTGCAACTATTTCTTGGTGAACATCAGCGATGCCCAGTGACTTCCTAGAGTCTCATGGTTCCCTGAGCTTTGCCAGTCTGTTGTGTTAAGCCCAGTTAAGACCAAAGATGCTGGACAAAACAAACGAACGTTGTAGGGCAGAGTTGCAGCAGTGTGTACTGGCTCTGCCGCTCTCATTGGCTGTTGTGGTCCAGATTTTAAATTGTAAATATTAAGGACACTTTGAGGGCGGCTGCATGTCGAAGTATCCTTGAGCAAGATGCTGAACCCAAAATTGCTGTGGTGAACAGGTTGGCACCGTAATGAAAACTGCCTACAGTACCTGTGGATGATATCCCAAAGCCTGAGTCCATCATCCCTGTAGTAGAAGTTCGGCACAGCCTCCAGTCCACGCTCAGCGATGTCATCTGGTATACAGAGGGAGCTGTAGGTCATCGAGGACAGTGATCTCTTCAGGATTGTGAACATACCCTCTCCACCAGATGCTGCATACTACAGAACGTCAAATATGTGAGGAAAATACTGCACATGATATTGAAAATAAAGAAACGTTGTTTATGTAATGTTCTACTGCATGTGTTGGTCGTTTCATACCTGTGTGAAAACTCCAGTCTCTGATATCAGAGCAAGTCGAGCCATGATGTTCATCTGCAGAGTGTAGCGAGTGTGAGGGTTGAGGAGCTGAAGGAGAGAAGGAACTTGGTCATCACTTGTTAACAAAGTCAGAAATCTTGATGCCTCAGTGTGGAAGTCTATAGGTGAAACGAGTACAACTACATTAAGTTCAGTATTCTCCCTTGCAGTTACCTTGTACAGAGGATGCACCATGGGCACGTTGCGCAGCAGTGACACTGCGAACACTTCAGCCAGCAGGTGAGTGCGCAGCAGGTGAACGTTGAGTTGATGCAAGTTGAAATCTGCACTTCTCACAAAGATCTTGGCAATCAACCAGTCGTGCTCAGAATCAGTAGGAAAGAAGATGGGGTTGTCGTCTGCTGGAGTCTGCTTCAGCTGCAGGAGAAGGAAGGAGGATGAGGTTCATTCAGTCAATTCAATACATTACTAGTATTAATAAAGGTTTCTTTTGTTTGTTAGAATATTTGCGACATATCTGTTGTGCTTGGCATGTTTGTCTTTTCAGTTTGAAATACTATTGAAGTGGAGATTCAGAATTTCATCAGTGCTTGTATGCCATGTAAATATACATGACTTGCTTTATTATTGGCTATATTTGACTGCTAATCTCACCTGAATAGCGATTGGCATCAGCTGATCATCAGGGGTTTTGTGGAGCAACACGAGGGGAGCCGTCAATAACTGCTTCTTCCCGTTGATGGTGTTTGTTTCCACTCCATCCAAAAGTTTGTAGTCAACCAGGAATATGTTGCTATTCTGTTGGAAATATTAGAGAGGATGAAAAATGATTTGACTCACATGCATTCAGTGTTGCTATTACATATATCAAACATGTAAATTAAACATGCAATGCCAAATTTAATCGTCATGGGTCACAACATGACTCTAATACTAAGGCCACCAAGGTCAAGACAATCACCTTCATTTCAGCTTTCAAGCTACACTCTCCACGGGGTAAGACCATGTCATCAGGGACAGGAAAGTTACTGGGCAGGTTAGTACAACGTCTGATCAACATGGGGTTGACGCCATTCAGAAACTGGTAGCCGAAAAAAGCATCCTCCTTCCAATGTTTCTGGACGTACTCTGGCAAATGAAGGAGAATAATGTCAATGAGTTTCAACCTTGTTTTAACACTTTTATTAGATTAGGTGTGCGCTGCATGTGAAACAAAAATGGGAAAACAATTTCTTACTCAAAAATTAGATTCACAGACATGATTGAGCACTGTTCTTAACCCCCCTGTCTTAAACACGGGAGAGAAAACAATTTGGATCAGAGTAGATCAAGTAGATCATCAGACTTGTTTTTTCTTCTCACTTGCCTCTCATGGTTTCCTTATAATACCATTTGCATCATAACAGTACAGTACAAGTGCTTTTTCATGCATTCATAATATATGAATGAATACAGTTGACTGTTTACTATTATGAATACAGTATCAAGCATTCCAATAATCTGCTGTCAAAGTACAGTACCTGATACTGGATTTTTGTACCAGAACGACTGATTGATACCATCAAAATCCTTCCACTTCTCCTTGCAATCAGCCAGCCCTTTCAATTTCAGCACAATCACCCTGGAAAATTAAAGCAAATAGACATTGATACATTAAATCGTTTTTATAAACATGCAGAGGGACTTGTACATAGATATATAGATAGATATCTGACAGAACATGGGGACTTTACCCTGTCTTTGCAGTGAATATAAACTGTGTAGACTTGGTGAATGAGAAGCGGACTTCAGGAGGCAAAGAATCAGGGTTTTCAGCCTCTATGCAGTGGGGTATCCCATTTTGATACACTTTCCAGCTGGGAAAACAATGTTGTATGATTTTAGTTTATCATCATATGTCATGAATGCATCAGCCAAAGGTGGAGCAAGTTTGGAAGAATTTTATGTTAGTTTTGGGGTACGAGCTCAACTGTATGCTCTGAGATCTCACCTATAGTCCTTATTTCGTTGCTTCAGCTCCTCCAGACTCCTGTCAACATGATTCTCGCCTTCAAAGACTCTCCGAGCTTCAACAAACACCCACAACAAGGTTTAAACTTGTTGATATATACAGTACTGTATAATGCATGAATTTACTCCTTGTAAACCGCCTTATAATCTAGCTTTCAAAACTTGTTTTCCTTTTTTGACTTCTTACAGTTATCAGCATACAGGACAGACGAGCAAATCACCACAAACCTGTTCCCTCTGGGAAGAAGTGCACCTTGCTGCCAGTGATCCAGCGGTAGATGGGAAAGGTGTAGGTGTCTCCCTCAGGGGATTTTACTTCCACCTTGGCAAGGAACCAGTCAGAGAACACTTGAAGACCCTGTTTGTCTATCTCTATCAGAACCAGCTTTCCAATGGATTCAGGGCAGGACACGGTTAAACAAGACGCCTGTAAAGACAGAAATGGTTTGATGTGATTTGCTTGTGTAGTTCACTTTTGACCACTTTTGTCTATAAAAAGAATCACGATATTTGCCCTTTGGTTGACTCTCTTCCAGTCACACCCTATTGACTGCTTAAAGCACTTGACAGTACTTGTTACATTCACCTATTCATACACTGATGACAGAGTACGACTTGCCAACTTGCTCATCAGGAGCAATCTGGAGTTCATTATCTTGCTCAAGGATACGTCATGTAGCCGGGGGAACCGGAGCATTGAACCCATTACTGGACGGCCCATTTATAATGGCTCAGGCTCATGATATAGGCTACTGACCTTTTTTAGCTAAAGATACAAATTTGTTACCATCTCAAATAGAAAAACAACTTAAAACTCAACAAATAGCATCAAAAATAAATTGAATGAAATATCTAAATTAATGTGGAACAATGTCTTTTGCTTTTTCTATTTCATAAAAATCATAACCTCACACTATTATAACAAACCCAGTTGTTTCATCTAATGTAACAGTTGCACTCCTCCCTGCCTTCATACCTTTCATCTCGTTTGGTTTAGTTCACTTGTTCTTTCTTTACCACTTCATTTCATCCCTTTCTTTTTCTCCCTCTGTTTTAGTCTCATTTGCCATCTTCCTTTCCTCTTTCCTGTCATGATTCCCTTCTTACTGTCAAGTTTACTCTCTTTGTTCAAGGCTTTTTGTGGTGGGTCAGACACCACGTCTGACCCACCTTCACTAAGCTGCCTGGCATTGATACTTCAGTGACTAGTTGTGTCTGTGTGTGTGCTCTGTGTCAGTCTGTCCCGGTGTAAGGTAGCAGTGAAAATGTTGCATGGAGTTGAAACTTTAATGAATTAAATTGGGCATTCTCTTAATATTTAAGTGGAATTGATTGGTTTGAACATGGTAAAAGTAGGGGGGACGAAACTAATCATTTGAAAAAGTGCCACCTGGTAATAATGAAGGTAGAGTTGAGGAGGTGTGTTTTACATTTAGAAAAGGATGTTTCAGACTTACTGGTCCTGTGACAAAGGATAAAGGCCCTTCAGCCTGCGTGCGGTCGCTCTCCCCATCTTTGCCCACCAGCTTTATGTAGGTACTGTTTATTGTGCTGGCACAAGCGCGATTTCCAGTGTGTATGGTCACTTCATAATCCACCATTTTCACTCTGGAAAGCAGAAGAATCCTGGTTGGGAGAGAATAATAACAACCATTCTCAGCACCGATTAGGTTAACTGTCTCTAGATGCAAAAAAAATAAATAAAATATTGATATCATCACAACTCATGTTAAATTGTTTTTGTCCCCATTTATCTGGGATCAATCGTTAATAACTGAAATCATTTCAGACTTACCTATTCCTTTGATGAACAGCTCTTTTGAGTAAATGATTCACCACTGACACAAGTTTTTATAGGCAATGTTTTGTGTGAGTGTCAAGTCATACCAGGAACTCTGGTTAAGGAATGTTGGACATCTATGAGGAAATACTCTACTGCTTTTACTTTGGTTTACAGGAAGGTGATGCCAGTCATCCGGATATATCATCTAAAATTGTGTCATCTACCAAACAGGGGAAACCCCCCTATCGACTAACAAGGAAGACTTCATACATTCAAACTATGCATTTAAGCTCTACTCCTTAATTTGACTATACTTCCTTCATAAATTCACACAGTAACCCAGTGTGTGACAGGCCCACAGCACACTGTAGAGTTTCTTTTTTAAGGCCATGGTTTGTACAGTATGTTTCTCACAATTAAAAAAGACTGTCTAATAAAGTAAGACTGTCTGACAGACAAACACAGATGTATAAACGTTGGCAAAGTACTCAGAACTGCTTCCACATTAGTTCCTGCTACAAAGAGTGTCTTTACCATGATAATAATACACACGGATGTGTGCTTCTACTAGCTCCCACAGTTTGTGCCTAAAACCCTACCCCAGTGTTTCCTGTCCCACCTACCAGTACATGTTGTCACAAACAGACATAATCCAAAAGCAACCTCCATAAATTTGGAGACACACGAGTAACATATTTTGAGACCTGGCATACATTGGCCCATGCTTAGACCATCTTCAGTTCACCTGTGAGACTGAACAGAGACGCTCATCAGAGAGATGTCCCATCATACGCAGCACATTGTAGAAAGTCCTTATTTTGTTTTATTATTTGGCCCTTTGAGCGGAGGCATCAGAAGTCATCAACACTCTGAGTTTACTCATAACTGAGAGAAAAGACAATAAAGATGAAATTCCTCTTTTTATACATCCATGGCAGCCTCATTTAAAAAAAAATGAAAATGAAAATATACTAATATTGATATACACCCCAGTGTGCAGGATGAGTCTTCAACATTTTTTATTGTATTCCAGGAAGTTCCAAACTCTAAAATACCTACAAAATGACTTTTTTGCAATTGTTAGGCCTGATACTGGCATATAGGTGAGACATAGAGCAAGACGTGTGCTTACACATGAACAGCATTTTTGGACTTCAAGGGAACTTTAACTAGGGTCTGCAGCCAGTGATAAACAACTGAGAGGTTGAAAAACAAATCAGCGTTTGCGAGTTACTCTGGTGATGCCAGGCTACACCTTTATAAAAGTATCAAAAGTAGAAGTACTCTTTATGCAGTAAAATGTTCCGTATACAGTAAAACTGTCTCCCTCTGATCCATCTTTGCTCCCACTTCTGTTCATTGTATTTTAGACCAGATAACTTTGTGTGTTTTTAAGTTAAATTTGCATGTTCATCTGTGTCTTTACTTTTCACTACCATTCATTATTCATTATTTTACTTCAAGCCCCATGAATAAAAGATGCAACAATGCCACCTACTGATTAAAAAGCATCATTTACAACACAACATTACAGCATCACATTATTTTATTCCTGCAACACATGATGCTACACTCATTCAAAATATCCCAGTGCACTCAGTGAAGTAGGTATGTAGCATTGATCAGGTCAAGACTAGACTATGGTAGTATATATGGATCTGCAGCCAAGACTATACTGCCAGAATTGGATGTTATCCAGGCCCGAGCTTTGAGGATCAGGGGGGTATTACAGAAAGGAGGTTCAACACCATTTACAACAGGGGGAACGCATCCTGACAGCTTGGATAATTGCTGTCAGATACTGTTCCCCCTCAGATCCCCTCTGTTCAATATGAAAGGAGGCTCACACATCTTTCAAATTCATACTACTGACTTCTTTCCCCACAACAGACAAGTCCTGTGATTTTCAGGCTGATATAATTAAATTTGACCATTTACAACAGGGGGAACGCATCCTGACAGCTTGAAGTATTGCTGTCAGATACTGTTCCCCCTCTGATCCCCTCTGTTCAATATGAAAGGAGGCTCACACATCTTTCAAATTCATCCTGCTGACTTATTTCCCCACAACAAACAAATGCTGTTATTTTCAGGCTGATATCATTAAATTTGACAATATACAACAGGGGGAACGCATCCTGACAGCTTGGAGTATTGCTGTCAGATACTGTTCCCCCTCTGTTCAATATGAAAGGAGGCTCACACATCTTTCAAATTCATACTGCTGACTTCTTTCCCCACAACAGACAAGTCCTGTGATTTTCAGGCTGATATCTTGATATTTGACCATATCCAACAGGGGGAACGCATCCTGACAGCTTGGAGTATTGCTGTCAGATACTGTTCCCCCTCTGATCCCCTCTGTTCAATATGAAAGGAGGCTCACACATCTTTCATATTCATACTGCTGACTTATTTCCCCACAACAGACAAGTGCTGTGATTTTCAGGCTGATATCTTGAAATTTGACCATTTACAACAGGGGGAACGCATCCTGACAGCTTGGAGTATTGCTGTCAGATAATGTTCCCCCTCTGTTCCATAGGAAAGGAGGCTCACACATCTTTCAAATTCATACTGCTGACTTCTTTCCCCACAACAGACAAGTCCTGTGATTTTCAGGCTGATATCTTTAAATTTGACCATTTACAAGAGAGGGAACGCATCCTGACAGCTTGGAGTATTGCTGTCAGATACTGTTCCCCCTCTGATCCCCTCTGTTCAATATGAAAGGAGGCTCACACATCTTTCAAATTCATACTGCTGACTTCTTTCCCCACAACAGACAAGTCCTGTGATTTTCAGGCTGATATCTTGAAATTTGACCATTTACAACAGGGGGAACGCATCCTGACAGCTTGGAGTATTGCTGTCAGATAATGTTCCCCCTCTGTTCCATAGGAAAGGAGGCTCACACATCTTTCAAATTCATACTGCTGACTTCTTTCCCCACAACAGACAAGTCCTGTGATTTTCAGGCTGATATCTTTAAATTTGACCATTTACAAGAGAGGGAACGCATCCTGACAGCTTGGAGTATTGCTGTCAGATACTGTTCCCCCTCTGATCCCCTCTGTTCAATATGAAAGGAGGCTCACACATCTTTCAAATTCATACTGCTGACTTCTTTCCCCACAACAGACAAGTCCTGTGATTTTCAGGCTGATATAATTAAATTTGACCATTTACAACAGGGGGAACGCATCCTGACAGCTTGCAGTATTGCTGTCAGATACTGTTCCTCCTCTGTTCAATAGGAAAGGAGGCTCACACATCTTTCAAATTCATACTGCTGACTTATTTCCCCACAACAGACAAGTGCTGTGATTTTCAGGCTGATATCTTGAAATTTCACCATTTACAACAGGGGGAACACATCCTGACAGCTTGGAGTATTGCTGTCAGATACTGTTCCCCCTCTGATCCCCTCTGTTCAATATGAAAGGAGGCGCAGACATCTTTCATATTCATACTGCTGACTTATTTCCCAACAACAGATAAGTCCTGTGATTTTCAGGCTGATATCATTAAAATTGACCATTTACAACAGGGGGAACGCATCCTGACAGCTTGGAGTATTGCTGTCAGATACTGTTCCTCCTCTGTTCAATAGGAAAGGAGGCTCACACATCTTTCATATTCATACTGCTGACTTATTTCCCCACAACAGACAAGTGCTGTGATTTTCAGGCTGATATCTTGAAATTTGACCATTTACAACAGGGGGAACGCATCCTGACAGCTTGGAGTATTGCTGTCAGATACTGTTCCCCCTCTGTTCAATATGAAAGGAGGCTCACACATCTTTCAAATTCATACTGCTGACTTCTTTCCCAACAACAGATAAGTCCTGTGATTTTCAGGCTGATATCTTGAAATTTGACCATTTACAACAGGGGGAACACATCCTGACAGCTTGGAGTATTGCTGTCAGATACTGTTCCCCCTCTGATCCCCTCTGTTCAATATGAAAGGAGGCTCACACATCTTTCAAATTCATACTGCTGACTTCTTTTCCCACAACAGACAAGTCCTGTGATTTTCAGGCTGATATCTTGAAATTTGACCATTTACAACAGGGGGAACGCATCCTGACAGCTTGGAGTATTGCTGTCAGATACTGTTCCCCCTCTGATCCCCTCTGTTCAATATGAAAGGAGGCTCACACATCTTTCAAATTCATACTGCTGACTTCTTTCCCCACAACAGACAAGTGCTGTGATTTTCAGGCTGATATCTTGAAATTTGACCATTTACAACAGGGGGAACGCATCCTGACAGCTTGGAGTATTGCTGTCAGATAATGTTCCCCCTCTGTTCCATAGGAAAGGAGGCTCACACATCTTTCAAATTCATACTGCTGACTTCTTTCCCCACAACAGACAAGTCCTGTGATTTTCAGGCTGATATCTTTAAATTTGACCATTTACAAGAGAGGGAACGCATCCTGACAGCTTGGAGTATTGCTGTCAGATACTGTTCCCCCTCTGATCCCCTCTGTTCAATATGAAAGGAGGCTCACACATCTTTCAAATTCATACTGCTGACTTCTTTCCCCACAACAGACAAGTCCTGTGATTTTCAGGCTGATATAATTAAATTTGACCATTTACAACAGGGGGAACGCATCCTGACAGCTTGCAGTATTGCTGTCAGATACTGTTCCTCCTCTGTTCAATAGGAAAGGAGGCTCACACATCTTTCAAATTCATACTGCTGACTTATTTCCCCACAACAGACAAGTGCTGTGATTTTCAGGCTGATATCTTGAAATTTCACCATTTACAACAGGGGGAACACATCCTGACAGCTTGGAGTATTGCTGTCAGATACTGTTCCCCCTCTGATCCCCTCTGTTCAATATGAAAGGAGGCGCAGACATCTTTCATATTCATACTGCTGACTTATTTCCCAACAACAGATAAGTCCTGTGATTTTCAGGCTGATATCATTAAAATTGACCATTTACAACAGGGGGAACGCATCCTGACAGCTTGGAGTATTGCTGTCAGATACTGTTCCCCCTCTGATCCCCTCTGTTCAATATGAAAGGAGGCTCACACATCTTTCATATTCATACTGCTGACTTATTTCCCCACAACAGACAAGTGCTGTGATTTTCAGGCTGATATCTTGAAATTTGACCATTTACAACAGGGGGAACGCATCCTGACAGCTTGGAGTATTGCTGTCAGATAATGTTCCCCCTCTGTTCCATAGGAAAGGAGGCTCACACATCTTTCAAATTCATACTGCTGACTTCTTTCCCCACAACAGACAAGTCCTGTGATTTTCAGGCTGATATCTTTAAATTTGACCATTTACAAGAGAGGGAACGCATCCTGACAGCTTGGAGTATTGCTGTCAGATACTGTTCCCCCTCTGATCCCCTCTGTTCAATATGAAAGGAGGCTCACACATCTTTCAAATTCATACTGCTGACTTCTTTCCCCACAACAGACAAGTCCTGTGATTTTCAGGCTGATATAATTAAATTTGACCATTTACAACAGGGGGAACGCATCCTGACAGCTTGCAGTATTGCTGTCAGATACTGTTCCTCCTCTGTTCAATAGGAAAGGAGGCTCACACATCTTTCAAATTCATACTGCTGACTTATTTCCCCACAACAGACAAGTGCTGTGATTTTCAGGCTGATATCTTGAAATTTCACCATTTACAACAGGGGGAACACATCCTGACAGCTTGGAGTATTGCTGTCAGATACTGTTCCCCCTCTGATCCCCTCTGTTCAATATGAAAGGAGGCGCAGACATCTTTCATATTCATACTGCTGACTTATTTCCCAACAACAGATAAGTCCTGTGATTTTCAGGCTGATATCATTAAAATTGACCATTTACAACAGGGGGAACGCATCCTGACAGCTTGGAGTATTGCTGTCAGATACTGTTCCTCCTCTGTTCAATAGGAAAGGAGGCTCACACATCTTTCATATTCATACTGCTGACTTATTTCCCCACAACAGACAAGTGCTGTGATTTTCAGGCTGATATCTTGAAATTTGACCATTTACAACAGGGGGAACGCATCCTGACAGCTTGGAGTATTGCTGTCAGATACTGTTCCCCCTCTGTTCAATATGAAAGGAGGCTCACACATCTTTCAAATTCATACTGCTGACTTCTTTCCCAACAACAGATAAGTCCTGTGATTTTCAGGCTGATATCTTGAAATTTGACCATTTACAACAGGGGGAACACATCCTGACAGCTTGGAGTATTGCTGTCAGATACTGTTCCCCCTCTGATCCCCTCTGTTCAATATGAAAGGAGGCTCACACATCTTTCAAATTCATACTGCTGACTTCTTTTCCCACAACAGACAAGTCCTGTGATTTTCAGGCTGATATCTTGAAATTTGACCATTTACAACAGGGGGAACGCATCCTGACAGCTTGGAGTATTGCTGTCAGATACTGTTCCCCCTCTGATCCCCTCTGTTCAATATGAAAGGAGGCTCACACATCTTTCAAATTCATACTGCTGACTTCTTTCCCCACAACAGACAAGTGCTGTGATTTTCAGGCTGATATCTTGAAATTTGACCATTTACAACAGGGGGAACGCATCCTGACAGCTTGGAGTATTGCTGTCAGATAATGTTCCCCCTCTGTTCCATAGGAAAGGAGGCTCACACATCTTTCAAATTCATACTGCTGACTTCTTTCCCCACAACAGACAAGTCCTGTGATTTTCAGGCTGATATCTTTAAATTTGACCATTTACAAGAGAGGGAACGCATCCTGACAGCTTGGAGTATTGCTGTCAGATACTGTTCCCCCTCTGATCCCCTCTGTTCAATATGAAAGGAGGCTCACACATCTTTCAAATTCATACTGCTGACTTCTTTCCCCACAACAGACAAGTCCTGTGATTTTCAGGCTGATATAATTAAATTTGACCATTTACAACAGGGGGAACGCATCCTGACAGCTTGCAGTATTGCTGTCAGATACTGTTCCTCCTCTGTTCAATAGGAAAGGAGGCTCACACATCTTTCAAATTCATACTGCTGACTTATTTCCCCACAACAGACAAGTGCTGTGATTTTCAGGCTGATATCTTGAAATTTCACCATTTACAACAGGGGGAACACATCCTGACAGCTTGGAGTATTGCTGTCAGATACTGTTCCCCCTCTGATCCCCTCTGTTCAATATGAAAGGAGGCGCAGACATCTTTCATATTCATACTGCTGACTTATTTCCCAACAACAGATAAGTCCTGTGATTTTCAGGCTGATATCATTAAAATTGACCATTTACAACAGGGGGAACGCATCCTGACAGCTTGGAGTATTGCTGTCAGATACTGTTCCTCCTCTGTTCAATAGGAAAGGAGGCTCACACATCTTTCATATTCATACTGCTGACTTATTTCCCCACAACAGACAAGTGCTGTGATTTTCAGGCTGATATCTTGAAATTTGACCATTTACAACAGGGGGAACGCATCCTGACAGCTTGGAGTATTGCTGTCAGATACTGTTCCCCCTCTGTTCAATATGAAAGGAGGCTCACACATCTTTCAAATTCATACTGCTGACTTCTTTCCCAACAACAGATAAGTCCTGTGATTTTCAGGCTGATATCTTGAAATTTGACCATTTACAACAGGGGGAACACATCCTGACAGCTTGGAGTATTGCTGTCAGATACTGTTCCCCCTCTGATCCCCTCTGTTCAATATGAAAGGAGGCTCACACATCTTTCAAATTCATACTGCTGACTTCTTTTCCCACAACAGACAAGTCCTGTGATTTTCAGGCTGATATCTTGAAATTTGACCATTTACAACAGGGGGAACGCATCCTGACAGCTTGGAGTATTGCTGTCAGATACTGTTCCCCCTCTGATCCCCTCTGTTCAATATGAAAGGAGGCTCACACATCTTTCAAATTCATACTGCTGACTTCTTTCCCCACAACAGACAAGTGCTGTGATTTTCAGGCTGATATCTTGAAATTTGACCATTTACAACAGGGGGAACGCATCCTGACAGCTTGGAGTATTGCTGTCAGATAATGTTCCCCCTCTGTTCCATAGGAAAGGAGGCTCACACATCTTTCAAATTCATACTGCTGACTTCTTTCCCCACAACAGACAAGTCCTGTGATTTTCAGGCTGATATCTTTAAATTTGACCATTTACAAGAGAGGGAACGCATCCTGACAGCTTGGAGTATTGCTGTCAGATACTGTTCCCCCTCTGATCCCCTCTGTTCAATATGAAAGGAGGCTCACACATCTTTCAAATTCATACTGCTGACTTCTTTCCCCACAACAGACAAGTCCTGTGATTTTCAGGCTGATATAATTAAATTTGACCATTTACAACAGGGGGAACGCATCCTGACAGCTTGCAGTATTGCTGTCAGATACTGTTCCTCCTCTGTTCAATAGGAAAGGAGGCTCACACATCTTTCAAATTCATACTGCTGACTTATTTCCCCACAACAGACAAGTGCTGTGATTTTCAGACTGATATCTTGAAATTTCACCATTTACAACAGGGGGAACACATCCTGACAGCTTGGAGTATTGCTGTCAGATACTGTTCCCCCTCTGATCCCCTCTGTTCAATATGAAAGGAGGCGCAGACATCTTTCATATTCATACTGCTGACTTATTTCCCAACAACAGATAAGTCCTGTGATTTTCAGGCTGATATCATTAAAATTGACCATTTACAACAGGGGGAACGCATCCTGACAGCTTGGAGTATTGCTGTCAGATACTGTTCCTCCTCTGTTCAATAGGAAAGGAGGCTCACACATCTTTCATATTCATACTGCTGACTTATTTCCCCACAACAGACAAGTGCTGTGATTTTCAGGCTGATATCTTGAAATTTGACCATTTACAACAGGGGGAACGCATCCTGACAGCTTGGAGTATTGCTGTCAGATACTGTTCCCCCTCTGTTCAATATGAAAGGAGGCTCACACATCTTTCAAATTCATACTGCTGACTTCTTTCCCAACAACAGATAAGTCCTGTGATTTTCAGGCTGATATCTTGAAATTTGACCATTTACAACAGGGGGAACACATCCTGACAGCTTGGAGTATTGCTGTCAGATACTGTTCCCCCTCTGATCCCCTCTGTTCAATATGAAAGGAGGCTCACACATCTTTCAAATTCATACTGCTGACTTCTTTTCCCACAACAGACAAGTCCTGTGATTTTCAGGCTGATATCTTGAAATTTGACCATTTACAACAGGGGGAACGCATCCTGACAGCTTGGAGTATTGCTGTCAGATACTGTTCCCCCTCTGATCCCCTCTGTTCAATATGAAAGGAGGCTCACACATCTTTCAAATTCATACTGCTGACTTCTGTCCCAACAACAGATAAGTCCTGTGATTTTCAGGCTGATATCATTAAATTTGACCATTTCCAACAGGGGGAACGCATCCTGACAGCTTGGAGTATTGCTGTCAGATACTGTTCCCCCTCTGTTCAATATGAAAGGAGGCTCACACATCTTTCAAATTCATACTGCTGACTTCTATCCCCACAACAGACAAGTCCTGTGATTTTCAGGCTGATATCTTCAAATTTGACCATTTACAACAGGGGGAACGCATCCTGACAGCTTGGAGTATTGCTGTCAGATACTGTTCCCCCTCTGTTCAATATGAAAGGAGGCTCACACATCTTTCAAATTCATACTGCTGACTTCTATCCCCACAACAGACAAGTCCTGTGATTTTCAGGCTGATATCATTAAATTTGACCATTTACAACAGGGGGAACGCATCCTGACAGCTTGGAGTATTGCTGTCAGATACTGTTCCCCCTCTGATCCCCTCTGTTCCATAGGAAAGGAGGCTCACACATCTTTCAAATTTACACTGCTGACTTCTTTCCCCACAACAGACAAGTCCTGTGATTTTCAGGCTGATATCATTAAATTTGACCATTTACAACAGGGGGAACGCATCCTGACAGCTTGGAGTATTGCTGTCAGATACTGTTCCCCCTCTGATCCCCTCTGTTCCATAGGAAAGGAGGCTCACACATCTTTCAAATTTACACTGCTGACTTCTTTCCCCACAACAGACAAGTCCTGTGATTTTCAGGCTGATATCATTAAATTTGACCATTTACAACAGGGGGAACGCATCCTGACAGCTTGGAGTATTGCTGTCAGATACTGTTCCCCCTCTGTTCAACATGAAAGGAGGCTCACACATCTTTCAAATTCATACTGCTGACTTCTTTCCCCACAACAGACAAGTCCTGTGATTTTCAGGCTGATATCTTTAAATTTGACCATTTACAAGAGAGGGAACGCATCCTGACAGCTTGGAGTATTGCTGTCAGATACTGTTCCCCCTCTGATCCCCTCTGTTCAATATGAAAGGAGGCTCACACATCTTTCAAATTCATACTGCTGACTTCTTTCCCCACAACAGACAAGTCCTGTGATTTTCAGGCTGATATAATTAAATTTGACCATTTACAACAGGGGGAACGCATCCTGACAGCTTGCAGTATTGCTGTCAGATACTGTTCCTCCTCTGTTCAATAGGAAAGGAGGCTCACACATCTTTCAAATTCATACTGCTGACTTATTTCCCCACAACAGACAAGTGCTGTGATTTTCAGACTGATATCTTGAAATTTCACCATTTACAACAGGGGGAACACATCCTGACAGCTTGGAGTATTGCTGTCAGATACTGTTCCCCCTCTGATCCCCTCTGTTCAATATGAAAGGAGGCGCAGACATCTTTCATATTCATACTGCTGACTTATTTCCCAACAACAGATAAGTCCTGTGATTTTCAGGCTGATATCATTAAAATTGACCATTTACAACAGGGGGAACGCATCCTGACAGCTTGGAGTATTGCTGTCAGATACTGTTCCTCCTCTGTTCAATAGGAAAGGAGGCTCACACATCTTTCATATTCATACTGCTGACTTATTTCCCCACAACAGACAAGTGCTGTGATTTTCAGGCTGATATCTTGAAATTTGACCATTTACAACAGGGGGAACGCATCCTGACAGCTTGGAGTATTGCTGTCAGATACTGTTCCCCCTCTGTTCAATATGAAAGGAGGCTCACACATCTTTCAAATTCATACTGCTGACTTCTTTCCCAACAACAGATAAGTCCTGTGATTTTCAGGCTGATATCTTGAAATTTGACCATTTACAACAGGGGGAACACATCCTGACAGCTTGGAGTATTGCTGTCAGATACTGTTCCCCCTCTGATCCCCTCTGTTCAATATGAAAGGAGGCTCACACATCTTTCAAATTCATACTGCTGACTTCTTTTCCCACAACAGACAAGTCCTGTGATTTTCAGGCTGATATCTTGAAATTTGACCATTTACAACAGGGGGAACGCATCCTGACAGCTTGGAGTATTGCTGTCAGATACTGTTCCCCCTCTGATCCCCTCTGTTCAATATGAAAGGAGGCTCACACATCTTTCAAATTCATACTGCTGACTTCTGTCCCAACAACAGATAAGTCCTGTGATTTTCAGGCTGATATCATTAAATTTGACCATTTCCAACAGGGGGAACGCATCCTGACAGCTTGGAGTATTGCTGTCAGATACTGTTCCCCCTCTGTTCAATATGAAAGGAGGCTCACACATCTTTCAAATTCATACTGCTGACTTCTATCCCCACAACAGACAAGTCCTGTGATTTTCAGGCTGATATCTTCAAATTTGACCATTTACAACAGGGGGAACGCATCCTGACAGCTTGGAGTATTGCTGTCAGATACTGTTCCCCCTCTGTTCAATATGAAAGGAGGCTCACACATCTTTCAAATTCATACTGCTGACTTCTATCCCCACAACAGACAAGTCCTGTGATTTTCAGGCTGATATCATTAAATTTGACCATTTACAACAGGGGGAACGCATCCTGACAGCTTGGAGTATTGCTGTCAGATACTGTTCCTCCTCTGATCCCCTCTGTTCAAAATGAAAGGAGGCGCAGACATCTTTCAAATTTACACTGCTGACTTCTTTCCCCACAACAGACAAGTCCTGTGATTTTCAGGCTGATATCATTAAATTTGACCATTTACAACAGGGGGAACGCATCCTGACAGCTTGGAGTATTGCTGTCAGATACTGTTCCCCCTCTGATCCCCTCTGTTCCATAGGAAAGGAGGCTCACACATCTTTCAAATTTACACTGCTGACTTCTTTCCCCACAACAGACAAGTCCTGTGATTTTCAGGCTGATATCATTAAATTTGACCATTTACAACAGGGGGAACGCATCCTGACAGCTTGGAGTATTGCTGTCAGATACTGTTCCTCCTCTGTTCAACATGAAAGGAGGCTCACACATCTTTCAAATTCATACTGCTGACTTCTTTCCCCACAACAGACAAGTCCTGTGATTTTCAGGCTGATATCATTAAATTTGACCATTTCCAACAGGGGGAACGCATCCTGACAGCTTGGAGTATTGCTGTCAGATACTGTTCCCCCTCTGTTCAATATGAAAGGAGGCTCACACATCTTTCAAATTCATACTGCTGACTTCTATCCCCACAACAGACAAGTCCTGTGATTTTCAGGCTGATATCTTCAAATTTGACCATTTACAACAGGGGGAACGCATCCTGACAGCTTGGAGTATTGCTGTCAGATACTGTTCCCCCTCTGTTCAATATGAAAGGAGGCTCACACATCTTTCAAATTCATACTGCTGACTTCTATCCCCACAACAGACAAGTCCTGTGATTTTCAGGCTGATATCATTAAATTTGACCATTTACAACAGGGGGAACGCATCCTGACAGCTTGGAGTATTGCTGTCAGATACTGTTCCTCCTCTGATCCCCTCTGTTCAAAATGAAAGGAGGCGCAGACATCTTTCAAATTTACACTGCTGACTTCTTTCCCCACAACAGACAAGTCCTGTGATTTTCAGGCTGATATCATTAAATTTGACCATTTACAACAGGGGGAACGCATCCTGACAGCTTGGAGTATTGCTGTCAGATACTGTTCCCCCTCTGATCCCCTCTGTTCCATAGGAAAGGAGGCTCACACATCTTTCAAATTTACACTGCTGACTTCTTTCCCCACAACAGACAAGTCCTGTGATTTTCAGGCTGATATCATTAAATTTGACCATTTACAACAGGGGGAACGCATCCTGACAGCTTGGAGTATTGCTGTCAGATACTGTTCCTCCTCTGTTCAACATGAAAGGAGGCTCACACATCTTTCAAATTCATACTGCTGACTTCTTTCCCCACAACAGACAAGTCCTGTGATTTTCAGGCTGATATCATTAAATTTGACCATTTCCAACAGGGGGAACGCATCCTGACAGCTTGGAGTATTGCTGTCAGATACTGTTCCCCCTCTATTCAACATGAAAGGAGGCTCACACATCTTTCAAATTAATACTGCTGACTTCTATCCCCACAACAGACAAGTCCTGTGATTTTCAGGCTGATATCTTCAAATTTGACCATTTACAACAGGGGGAACGCATCCTGACAGCTTGGAGTATTGCTGTCAGATACTGTTCCCCCTCTGATCCCCTCTGTTCAATATGAAAGGAGGCTCACACATCGTTCATATTCATACTGCTGACTTCTTTCCCCACAACAGACAAGTCCTGTGATTTTCAGGCTGATATCATTAAATTTGACCATTTACAACACGGGGAACGCATCCTGACAGCTTGGAGTATTGCTGTCAGATACTGTTCCCCCTCTGTTACATAGGAAAGGAGGCTCAGACAAGCATTAAAGACTTTAATAACAAAAAATGAATAGTGTACACTTACTTTTTAAAACATACAATTATTATTCAAATTCAATAAAAATACAAAATTAAATGGTAAAATGTGCAATATTTCACACATCAACAAAAACATCAAAATAATTTTAAATGATAAATATGAATATTGAAGAAAGCCATTGAAGAAAATGTAAATGAGGATGATGGATAAACAGAACATCCCAATTAAAGCTCAATTTCAGTAGCCTATTTGCACAGGAGACCCCCGAATGAGACATCGCTCGAGTTGAAAAACTTTGGGAAAGCTATAAAAAAGGTATGTAAATGGTGCTGTGGACTTAAAAAAATAATGAAACTACTAACCTACATTAAGTTTACAAATTCTCAATTAACTCCATGTTATCTCCAGACATTTACCACGAAATTCTTAATTATAAATCACGCATTGTCACTTTATTAAAAGTGCTTGATCGTAATAATTTAGGAAAAATCTATAAAATAACGGTATATTTCTGCAGAACTCTTAGCATTGTCACTTTATTAAAGGTATTTGATTGTAATAATTTAGGAAAAATCTGTAAAATAACAGTATTTTTCTGCAGAACTCTTAGCATTGTCACTTTATTAAAGGTGTTTAGATACTGTACATATAACAACAAATAGTAAATTTAGCAAAGCACAATTATTTTAACTTCATCGTGACAATAAGTCATGAGGCACAGTTTACTTCAAAAGTACATCTTTCACTACAGTTATATAGTCAGTTACATAACATAAAGTGAATTTACGTCCTTTAATGCAAAATAATATCTTACCCCCAGTAATTTAGTTTGATTAGATGCCCTGTATGTTCATAAACAACATAAGTTTTTTACTGTGGATTTAGGATTTAAAGAGCACATTTTCACAACAGTTAAATCAAGTCAGCTGTATAAAAAGCATCACATAGATGTACAGTTATCAGTTGAAAAACAGAACATGCACATCCTTTCACACTTTTGTTAATGTGAACCTGACTGTTGCCCACCGCTGAGGAGCTCACACCACCTGATACTCAAAGGGCCACACTATTTTCTACCTCTGTTGGATTCAAGTATGTGTATGGGACTCCCAGACTTCCATTTCTGGCTTTGGTGCGCGCTTCAAACTCTTCAAGTCTTCCTTGAAATTCCTTTATCAGCTTGCAGGGAGTCTCCTCAGTGAAATGGTGCTTCGGGTAATGGCCAAGAGGCACCTGATGAGATCATACATTTATTAAGTATTATAATGTACAGTTATTGAAAGTGAGTATTTTTTCTGTGATGATATATAGACCTATATAAAGACTTTACGCTACTTAAATATAAATATTATTTATGTCATTTTTAATGAAGTCTTGGTACTTACAAAGTCAGTGGACTGCTTGCTGAGTAGCCACACGACGGCCATTCCATGAACTGTTGTGTTGACATCAGGGAATGTGTCCATCATCGTGGCCTCGTTAGTTGTCTGCTTTTTGGTTGGTGGAGGACGTTGCAGAGAGGTGGGGGCGTTGGGCATCCACCCATCAAAGTCATACTGCAATGAATTATGGACAGATGACTGATTAAAGAGGCCATATTAGGCTTTATGTTTTTTTTACCTCTCCTGTCGTGTGTTATATCATATAATATTAGCTTTTTTGTGTTTGTAAAACATCTGCAAAGTCTCAAAATCTGAGACAACATACAACATACCTAGTTTCCACAAATGTGTGTGACTGGTGTCCGTAGATCTGTAAATATACAGATATTGCCCCTAGTGTCAAACGCAAGGAAATGCATTTCTTTACGGATGGATAGAAACTACCTGTTTAGCCATATGTGAAATGCTAATTCTGTCTGTTTTACGCCAGGTGAGGTTAGAGCACGACAGGGACAAGAATAGGACCAATAATGTTAGCTAGTTAGCAGCCTGTTTGCTAGGCTAGCACATTGTCATACAGTCTCTCCGAAATCTACAGCAAAAGTTTAACTTTTTGAAAGTATTTGGGCAAATTCTGGTCCAAAATATCATGGAGTTGAGGAGTTTCGCAGCATATCAGATATCACATAGATTCCTTTAGGAATGAATGGACTTCCAGTTGACTCGCCTCCATACACATACATATGTAGAAACAAGGCGCTATGCTTTTATACAAATGTAAACTAAGATAGTGACCTTAGTAAACATCATACCTGAGTATATTAGCATTTGTTGCATTTAGCTCAAAGCACGACTGTGTCAAAGCACAGCCTCATTAAGCATGGCTGTAGACTCAGATTAAAAAGATTCACCTGTCCAGAGTTGACAGCCGCATGCTGTGCTGAGCAGGTGAAGATCACCATGGTGACAAACTTGACCACCTCAGCCACAGAGGTGAAGCTCTGAGGAATTCCTGAGAATTAGACAGAAAATTGTGATTAGATAACTACATTAAAATTTGATTTATATTTGCATTTTGATAATAAAATGGTACATTAATGTGCACATTTATCATCATTCGGGTTGAGTTTTTCTGTAAAGCCCACCTGTGCTTTCCTTGGAGAGGAATCCATGGACAAAAATGTCTGAAATCCACTTCTGCAGTTCGGAGTCTTTCTCGACCTCAGCATCATTCTTGTAGTAGTAGCCGAGCACTCCCTGCACAAACCTTTGAGAAATGTGGATGAATTCAGTAAGACACATTCCTAGTTGACTTACATGTTTTTATACATCCTGGAGTAGAAACACAGTGTTTTGTCAGACAATTTAATGGACATCTCTCTGAGCTCGCAATAGCTATTTTCAGGATATAAATTTAACCCGACCTTGCAAATAATTTCCGCATTGTGGATAGAGCGTGTAGGGACTCTTCAAACTTCTTTTTTAGCTCTCTACTAACTTGATTGGGGATGATTGATGCATGTAGCCAATGACATTTCAAATACAGTAATATAAAGTTTATATCAGTTGTTAAAACTCTAAACTTGGAAATTATGCAAGCTTATGTAGTTTTATGCATATTGGTCTTTGAATAGGCTGTTTTTGGTTATTGTCATCTAATTTGATTATTTAAGACTAACTAAAAAAAAGAGCCCAAAGCCATGCCTGTTGCCCAAATGGTTCAACAACAGCTTTGATTTTACTTCGGGCAAGACTGGGAAAGTCGTTTTAGGATAATTTTACATACATTTCCAGGAATAAGAACAGAGCATGGAGCACAACTCCCAGGTGAACTAAATGGAATAAACACTTTATGGTACTATTGCAATAATACTACAATGTCACTAAAACATCCAAGATTTTGCACCAATATAATTTAAAATCATAATGCATGATGAAAACTGCATACAGTACCTGTGGGTGATATCCCAAAGCTGGAGTCCATCATCCCTGTAGTAGAAGTTCGGCACATCCTCCAGTCCACGCTCAGCAATGTCATCTGGTATACAGAGGGAGCTGTAGGTCATCGAGGACATGGATCTTCTCATGATTGTGACCATACCCTCTCCACCAGATGCTGCAAACTAGAAAACAGGAATATAGTTAGTGTCAAATACTGCACATTGTAGGAGATACACTGTATTAAAGGCAAGGTATTAATCACTGAAGATTAATAAAACACTCGTTAATGGGGCACCACCTCCGATGTTTTGTCTATTTGAATAATCCGGAGGTAATTAATCAAATCCGACTAAACAAGGTTAACTTGTATCAATTTAAATCAATTTAGTTAGTCTCATAGCTGAATTAGTGACTTCTTTATACAGTTTCCTCGGTTCTCCACATCAAAGCAAGTAAGCACAGACAACGACGTACGGTTAAATATGTTTATTTACTAAATAAATCAAGGTGAATAAATGAAATGATGATTCAGACAACAATAAAACAAACAGAAATGTGAAGACTATATGGTTAAAGTGACAGGATTATTTAAGGTGGATGTGAGCGATGGTAAAGTCGTGAGTCTGGGCAGCATTCAAATGTTACGAGAGTAATTTTGATACTAACGAGACCCTAACCGGACTTGTCTTGTGAAAAGATTATTATGAATTAGGAATTAAAAGAACACCAACTCATGAACGTTTAGTGAAACGTGTGCAAGATGCTTAGCCTACTTCGTCTGAAGAGTGGAGAAGCCTTTCGCTTCGATCTTTCTGCCGGATTTCGTCTGAGGGATTGCTGGCTCGCGGTAGCTGCGGGTCCCGAAGAAAAAGATGCGGTCGATCCGACTTCACAGCAGGCGGCTCTCTCTCTTCCAGGTGTCGGAGAGAGATCAGCTGATCCAGCGCTCAGCAGAGGATGGTCCGGTTCGACCTCACAGCAGGCGGCTCTCTCTCGTCCAGGTGTCGGAGAGAGATCAGCTGGTCCAGCGCTCAGCAGAGGATGGTCCGGTTCGCTGCCCAGCGGGATGGTACCGCTCGTGAGCGTAGAGGGCAGCGTAACTTCAGCTTGGCACAAAGTCGTTGCAAACCGTGGTCCTAGGTTTGTGGAAACAGGCAGTGACACTGCGCGTTTTGCTTGGCGTTTTCAGTCTTAAAAAAGACTGTTGTTTATCTTCACACTCTGAGTCGTGACCTTTAACTCTAATTCAACTGATATTTAACTTTCCTGACGAGGATAACGAAAGGATAACGCTGGCCTGGCGCTTCCTCAGTTGTTTCTCAGTACAAGAATAATTAAACTGAATTCTGTTCCACTGAATAAAATAGTGATACTTAACAAAAATAGTAAGGACGGAACTTACTTCTATTAACATCTAACAAAAATAAAAGCTCTTAAAGATTATTGCACGTGGTCGATTGTACGGAGATTTTTATACCTAGGAGCTTGTTACAAAAAGAAGCAAAGTAAAGTGTTGAAAAATTAAGCAAAGAAGATAGCGAGGGAGCTCTGTCCCTTGGTTTTAATAGTTCCGACAACAGGCGGAGCAAAGGGGGCGTACTGACCACACTCCCAGTGTGGATGTTTTAATTCCACACCTTTAAACTTAAACTTAATTCCAACTATCAAGTTAACGCTTCGAAATCGCGCTTAGCCTTTCTCAGAACTTTACCATGGCAAAAGTAGATGGACTTTTGTGAAACAATAAGACAGTATGATCTGATTAAAATCATTGAACACTTAAATGAAATCAACACTGGATCAGAACATAAGAATACACTTGAAGACAACGTAGGACTGATGAAACTGGTCACTTATACATGTTCCTTCTAGTGTTACCTTAAGGCTTGTGAAGAAAAACATTTTACAGACTTTTAAATTGTAGTTTATAAACACGTTAAAAAAAAGGATCTCCGACAGTCTAATCCAGTTAACCATAACTTACCACTAGATGGCACTGTGACTCCACCAAACACCAGACACCAGTGAGCATTAAGCGGGATCTCAGTCCATGTTCATCACAGAAACTTAGGAATTGGTTCAGTTTGATGAGCTTATTTTACTGGATTTCAAATTGTAAGAATTAAACAGGTGAGACTCTGATTTAATTGTTAATTAGAAATGCTTCTGAAGTCTAGAGGAAACTCTGACCATTTGTTTGGAATGTACCAAAGATAACACTGAAACAGATGTGTCGTTAATCTCTTCAAAGAGAGGAGGTAGAGAAAGGGGGGGTTTTCCACCGTCCTTTTCTCTAGTGTGTGTATTGGAAAGTAGGGAGAAGATGGGTGAGTTTGAGGGACAGATAGCAAGATCGGTCCATCAGACGTGTTACTTAATTACAATTATAAAGACATTATATCACAAACAATCCCGGTTCCTTTGGTTGAGGTTTTAAAGGAGAAGTAGCTTCATATGTTTCCTTCGTTTGACCTGTGTGAAAGGAATGTTCCTGTTTGTTAGGTCAAAAACAGTTCGTACAGGGGTTTACCATCGTAAATTAATTCAAACTGATTCCCTCTGGTGGTTTTATGACGAGAGAGTGTTGTTCTCCCTCCTAAGAGATAACACGGGGAGACATCCCGGCGTCTCCATCCTGATAACGTCCTCACACAGATGGAAAGTGTTAATAATGAAAAATAAAACAGGGCCTCAGCAGGTCAAAGGTCCACATGAGAGCGTTAGGCATGTTTCCCTACAACATGATATTGCTCTACTGGCCATGTTGGTCTTTTCATACCTTTGTGAAAACTCCAGTCTCAGATATCAGAAATTGTCGAGCCATGATGTTGATCTGCAGAGTGTAGCGAGTGTGAGGTATGAGGAGCTGATGGAGAGGAGAAACTTTTTAGTCACACTGGTATTTCTCGACAAAGTGGAAATCTTTTTGGTTCAACAACTTTGCAAAATACAAAAAACAGCAGGTTAAATAGACTAAAACTACAGTAGGTTCAGTATTCTCCCTCGCAGTTACCTTGTACAGAGGATGCACCATGGGCACGTTGCGCAGCAGTGACACTGTGAACACTTCAGCCAGCAGGTGAGTGCGCAGCAGGTGAACATTGAGTTCATGCAAGTTGAAATCTGCACTTCTCACAAAGATCTTGGCAATCAACCAGTCGTACTCAGAATCAGTAGGAAAGAAGATGGGATTGTCGTCTGCTGGAGTCTGCTTCAGCTGCAGGAGAAGGAAGGAGGATGTGGTTCATTCAGTCTGTTTGATCCATCACCAGGACTGGTTAATAATGTTTTAGATTTTTCTTGTATGTTTGACTATTTACGACAGATTTGTTATGCTTGGCAGGTTTGTATTTTCAGTTGGATATTCTGTTAATCCCTTAAGGGGAAATTTCTTATTCATTCAATGTTTGTATGCCATGTAACAATAATTTACTTGACTTTACTTGACTTGTGTTTGTGTCACCCTGTCAAACTTGAATATAACTATGGGAGAAACCTTTTTACATGTCCTGGACTGACATTGGAAGAGGAGAACTTCCTTTCCCAGCATTAACAATGCATAGATGCCACTAAGTCTTGCTTCAAAAACACTTCCAGCAAGATGGATGCTTCTTGTTGCAGGGTAACCTACATATCAATACTCTATCTTACAGCTTTATTATTGGCTATATTTGACTGCTAACCTCACCTGAATAGCAACTGGCATCAGGTGATCTTGAGGTGTTTTGTGCAAGAGGACCAGGGGAGCCATCAAGTACTGCTTCTTCCCATTGATGGTGTTTGTTTTCACTCCATCCAAAAGTTTGTAGTCAGCCAGGAATATGTTGCCTTTCTGTTGGAAATATTAGTGAGGATGAGAAATGACTTGACTTACATGCATTCAGTGTGAATATTACAAACACTTAAGTGAACGTGTAAATTCAACATGCAATGCCAAATTGCATAAACATGACTCTAATACGAAGATCAATCAAGGTCAAGACAATCACCTCCATTTCTTCTTCCAAACTAGACTGACCATGGGGGAAGACCATGCCATCAGTGACAGGAAAGTTACTGGGCAGGGCCGTACAGCGTCTGATCAACATGGGGTTGATGCCGTTTAGGTACTGGTAGCCGAAAAACACATCCTCCTCCCAATGTTTCTGAACATAGTCTGGGAAAAAGAGATTAACTTCACTGAGTTACAAACTTGTTTTAACACTGTTATTAGTCTAAGTGTCCACTACATGTGAAACCAAAATGGGAAAACAATTTGTTTCACATAAATCAGAGTGACAGACATGATGTGACACTGTTTCTAGTTGTTGCAGTCATTTGTCAATCAGAGTTTGATTATATGCAATTAAGTACTGTTACCAACAGATAAGACCAAGATACACACTCAATTTCTTTTGTAGAAACATTAGTAAACATTTCTTTTGAATGTATACTACTATGCATACAGTATCAAGTATTCCATTAAACTGCGATGACAGTAGAGTACCTGCCATGGGAGTTTTATGCCAGAACACATGACTGAGATGATACATATCCTTCCACTTCTTCTTACAGTTAGCCAGCCCCTCCAGGCTCAGCTCAATCATCCTGGAAAATAAAAACAAATATAGACCTAATTGTTGTATATTTAATAGTTTTTATAAACAGGTCTAGAGAGCTGAAAGTTGAAATATCTGACAGAATTTGAGGAATTCACCCTGTGATTGCAGTGAAGGCAAACTGTACAGTCTTGGTGAAGGAGAAGCGGACCTCAGGAGGCAGAGAACAAGGGTCTTTTGCCTTTATGCATTGTGGTATTCCCTCTTTATACACAGCCCAGCTGGGAAAAATAGAGCAGAGCAGTGATACCAATATATCTACAGTCTTAATTTAGAGCATAATATGGTTTGGATGCATGTTAGTTTTGGGGTGCATGAAGCTGAAATGTACGTATTTTTTGAACTCTTACCGATACTCTTCCTTTCGCTGCTTCAGCTCCTGATCACGACTCTTCCTGCCAAGAGGATTGTTGTCTTCAAAGACTCTCAGAGCTTAAAGAAAAAAAACACAAGAAGGTTTAAACTTGTTGATATAAACAGTATGTAGTCATTAACTTACTCCTTTATAACCCTTCTTAAAAATGTTGCTTTCAGAACTTGTTTTCCTTTTAGATCTTCTCTCAGTAAACAGCATACAGGATTACAGGATGTCAGACAGCAAATTCCTCAAACCTGTTGCCTCTCTGAAGCTGTGCACCTCGTTGTCAGTGATCCAGCGGTTGATTGGGACCATGTAGGCGTCTCCCTCTGGGGATTTTACTTCCACCTTGGCAGGGAACCAGTCTTCTTCTGGGAACAATGAGAAACGCTGTTTGTCTAGCTCTATTAGAACCAGCTTTCCAATGGATTCAGGGCAGGACACTGTAAAACTAGACACCTGGAATAAAGACAGAAATTGTTTGAAAACATCAAGGTGTAGATATTTGATAACTAAGAACGGAGCTGTAACATCAACAATAAATGACATACAGTTACTGAATGTAGAATGGTGAACAAAATAAACCTTTGCATAAAATACCATCTTATGGAGCACATTATGGGGATTTTTTCTTTGTCATTTGTGGCCATAGGTTGAAGAGTTGCGTTGCAACACATCTTGGTGCTGCACATACGAGTCTGAGATGGTTGAAGAAGCTTGCTGTACATTTAGAGAAGGATATTTCAGACTTACCGCTCCTTCGATGAAGGCTAAAGGCCCTTTGTAGTCTCTGAGCCGGGTGCGGTCGCTCTCCCCATCTGTGCCCACCAGCTTAATGTAGACATCGCTATAAGTAGTGGCATGGTCGAGATTGCCAGTGAAAACGGTCACTTTATAATCCACCATTTTTACTCTGGAAAGCAGAAGAATCCTGGTGGAGAGAGACAATAACAACCGTTTCCAGCAACGATTAGGTAACCTGTCACTAGATGAGTCCAAAAAAACTTACTGATGTCATAACAACTAATATGAAATTGGTTGTTTTCCATTTATCTAAGTCGTTACGAAGTGAAATTATTTCATAAAGCATGTCTCTTACCTGTTGATGGGTTCCTTTGATGAATGGTTCTTCTGAGTGAACAAATCCCCACTGATACCTAATGACAAGGTTTCTGACACACTAGGAGTAAACCCAAACACAACTCACGGACAGTCTTTATTGAAGGCAGGGTTATGACTGTGTTCAGTCATACAAGTAACTCAACTCTGGTGAAGGAATGTTGGACAATCTATGAGGAAATACTCTACTGCTTTTGCAAAACCACAGGAAGGTGATGCCAGTCATCTGGATATATCATCTAAAATTGTGTCTTCTAGCTGACAGGGGAAAACCCCCTATTGTCAAACAAGGAAGACTTCATGGTCACCTTTTAAAGGTATTTGTAAAGAAGTACAGGTAGGCTATATACTGCAGTCCAAGAATACTTCTGCTAGCTCCCACAGTTTGTGCCTCAAACCCTACCCACACTGTTTCCTGTCCCACCTACCAGTACATTTTGTCAGACGGACATAATCCAAAAGAAACCTCCATAAATTTGGAGACACACGATTAACATATTTTGAGACCTGGCATACATTGGCCCACGCTTGGACCATCTTCAGTTCACCTGTGAGACTGAACAGAGACGCTCATCAGAGAGATGTCTCATCATGCGCAGCACATTGTAGAAAGTCCTTATTTTGTTTTATTACTTGGCCCTTTTAGCGGAGGAATTGGAAGTCATCATCACTATAAAAAACAACTCAGAGTTTACTTATAGCTGCGAGAAAAGACAATAAAGATTAAAAGCCCTCCTGAAGTTGATTCTCTTCGAGGAAACAACTGGAAATAAACTTCTTATCTTTGACATATCCATTTCTTGTTTTGTTGATGTAACATAAAACTGCAAGCTGGAGCAGGTTGAGGAAGTAAATTCTTCTTAAAGAAAATTGAACCCTAGCTGGCCATACTGCATATCTGAGTTACATGAGCACGAACAACTTTTTTTTTTTTTCATCACTTTATTGGACAAAATCCAGGGTTGTTCAAACAAACCATGGTCTGTGTGGACCATTTCCTGATCAAATTTCGGCGATGTATTTGCCCATTAAAATACACAATTAGCCAGGGAACTAGACAAATCTAGGCTGGGTACTGCTCCGGTCGGCAGCTGGTAATTAAGAACCTGCTGGTTTCAATATGTTCGTAAGCACTTAATTAAGCAACAAGAAAAGCTATCTGTCAAGGCAGAGCAGCCCGAGTGCTACCCAAGGGAGTACCCGAGGGTGACCCTTACAAACATGTTATTAAGCAGCCAATGAGCTCTTATAATCTTATCAGAACATTTCCTCTTTCTGTCTTTGACATGTAAAAACTGTCTCCCTCTGATCCATCTTTCCTCCCACTTCTGTTCATTGTATTTTAGACCAGATAACGTTGTGTGTTTTTAAGTTGGTTTTGCTGTTCATCTGTTTCTTTACTACTCACTACCATTCATTATTCATTATTTTACTTCAAGCCCCATGAATACACGGTGCGACAGTGCCACCTACCGACTCAAAAGCGTCATTACAACACCACGTTACAGCATCACATGATATATGATTTTACTTCCGCAACACATGACGCCACCCATTCAAAATGTCAGGGTGCACTGAGTGAAGTGGGTACCAAATGTGTCCGTGCTCAAGTAAACGCTGCACGAGAAGGTACAGTAATTAAGCCTCGCGACGGGACTCATCATGTCTCTGCTCAGATTTGGAAGTGTGTTGCTGCTGTTCGGATGTTCAGTGAGTACCTCTGAGTTTGTAAACATTTTATACTCTGTTGTCGACACAAACCTGCACCAGCTACTACACCAGCCTCAGGTCAGTAACGTTAGAAACAGATGATAGGTCTGGTTTTATAAAGCAGTGCCACCGAAAGTCAAAACACAGAACAGGAACTTCCCGCGAGGTCGATCGACAGGTCTTTAAATACACACATCTGTAAACAACACTACATTTAACTTGATGTGAACACTTTTTCTGATAGAGCTAAAGATGCTATAACATCAGCAATGTTTGTAAAATAGGCAGATGTGCAGATTTAAAATAAATGAGGTAAATCACAAATTGTTTTTGGTCTAGAAATCCAACTCTTCACTGTGTGTGTGTGTGTGTGTGCACATTTTATGAAACTAGAAGAATTTACATTTCAAATGAAGCACTAAATGGGAAACACTAATGGACAAAGATCGAATTGATTTATCAAGAAATGATTCAAAAGATTAATCGACAAAGAAAATAATTGTTAGTTGCAGCTCTAACATGTTGGTTGGTTCACCGTCTCACATTGAAGCATTAGTCACAAGCTTTATCATGTCTGAATGACACATCCTAAAGTCAGCTGAGATGTCAGGCCTGCGCCATAAAAACATGAAACTTAACAACACAGTGGACCACAATATAGACCGTCTTAACTGTTAATATGTGATGGAAAGTGCAATGTTTGTAAAATTCAACTGTGAATCATGTTATGATGTGTTGACCTGCAGCTCAGGGCACCTCGATCATTCAGCGTGGATTACAAGAACGACTGCTTTCGGAAAGATGGGGAAGAGTTTCGTTACATATCGGGAAGCATCCATTACAGCAGGATCCCGAGAGTCTACTGGAAGGATCGACTGCTTAAGATGTACATGGCAGGACTGAACACCATCCAGACGTAGGTTTACATCACATCATCGCTGTTCTTCTTCTCTGTCTTAACTTACAAAATGCAAACTAATAACAGAGAAGCATACTGCCACATACTGTATCAGAAGATGTAGACACTGTGCTTATTAAGTTATTGAAAGCAACTTGGCCTTATATTTTGAGGAGTTTTATCAACAGTAATTTTAACTGATACTCATTTGTAACCGATAATATAGATTTCCCAACGTCGAGCCGATATTAATCATGCATCTCCAAAAAATAGTTGTTTGCTGCAGCTGTAAAACTGATACAGCAAAGACACCATATGCATCCTCCTGCTGGAGAAAAATCAACCCGCGTGGGTGAATTGACTCTGTAATCCCAGATGGTGTTTGGAGAAAGCAGAATTTTGAGTTTTTAAAGATATTTGTTAGTTTAAGTTGATTGGCATTCTACAAGTGATCAACAGAGCTGCAAGTCTAATCAATCAATCAATCAAACTTTCTTGCACCTTTCAAACAAATCACAATCCAATTTAAAGTGCTTTTACAAGTGATTGACAAAGCATGGGATATTGAAAAAAAAAAAAATGGATTTAGAGATTTCACACACCAATTGCATTAAAATGAAAAGCTAAAGAGTAAAAGATAAAAACAACCAATAAAATAACAATAAAGACGCAATAAAATGTTGCAAAAGTAGATTTTTTTAACAAAATGAAATATAATAATAATGATGATAATAATAATAATAGTAAATTATAGATACAAATCTATATGAAATATAGATGAAAGAGAATAAAGGTTTATGATAAAAACAAATACATTAAAATAATAAGACAATACATAGAGGCCAGACTGAATGGATAGGTTATTAGTTTCCGTTTAAAAATTTTGGTTGATTTGAATTAAAGTAACTGAGATCTGGACACCTGATTGACACAGCTGTACCAAATGCTACCGTTTGATACGTTTGATGTTGTCTAAAAGACCTAGCCGGCAGCTAAATATAGTTACAGTACTGAGAAACTCTGCTTTTCAGTGGTATCGGACATGTCTTGTTTGGGCACTCAGGAGCTCCGCAGTGAACGTGATTACAACATCATGATCAGTCCAGGAAACACTGATGTCAATGTGTGTTTTGATAATGCTGAGACTCTATGCACGTTGAAGGTACATCCCCTGGAACTACCACGAGGAGTCTCCAGGCCGCTACAGTTTCAGTGGAGACAGGGATTTGGAGTATTTCCTTCAGGTGGCCCAAGACGTCGGTTTACTGGTCATCCTTCGTCCTGGACCCTACATATGTGCAGAGTGGGACATGGTGAGTGTGGCTTTGGATACAGCCGATCCAGTTCCTGAAAAGTGATTTAGAGTTCGATGCACCGCCATCTTAGAAGTCTAGAGTCTAGAAAGGATGGGTCTTTGCTCAGAATAACAATTTAACTTCTGAGTGTGTGTGTGTGTGTGTGTTTGTTCTGTTGACCAGGGTGGGCTGCCTGCCTGGCTTCTCAACAAGAAAGACATTGTGCTGCGGTCTTCTGATCCAGGTGAGAATCAGAGACAAACAGGGTGAATGATGACATATGGCATTAGTTTTGAATGTAACTATGGATCTGTGAGACTGAAGGATTGACCCAACTGACCCATCACCTTTCAAAAACTGATACACTAAAGGATGCTGACCCAGTGGCAGGCAGAGAAATGTCCCACAAAGCAATGTTACATGACCAAGCAACAGTAACGTAGTAACTGGTAGTGTCTTTGGCAACTTATATGAAGAAAAAAATACAAAAAGCTTTAACTCACCAAGTGTTTGTCTGCATTACTGTTTTGAATGGAAGTACCTTCAGATCTTGGTTGAGATGTCTGAGATCAAGAACTAGAACTATGAAGTAGGTGGAGTAAAATCCAGTCTGCTGTGTGCTGGGAGGCACCTACAAAATGGCTCATTTTTGCAAGAGAGTCTCTACTTCCTCCTCCAATATGGGCTCTAGTAGTGGGTCCTTGACGATCGTGGTACTGGTTTAATCACCTCTGGTCTCTGAGGAGAGAAAGGCAAAGCAGATGAGCCAGAAGTAATCCCCCGCTTTTATAGTGCGGGAAGTCCTGCCTCCGGGGGTCATGGGCATGACTTTATTGACATATGGTCTCGAGAGTAGACGGAATGAACGCTATCGTTCTATTAGGACCGTAGTGATGGTCAGAGTGAAGTCAAAACAGATTCACAATTGCATTATCATGTGTGTGTTTGTGTATTTCAGATTACATTGCAGCAGTCGACAAGTGGATGGGGAAGTTACTTCCGATGATGAAGCCTTATCTCTACCAGAATGGTGGTCCTATCATCACTGTACAGGTGAGTGTTGAGTTCTGCTCTGATTCCTGCAGGTTTGTTGTGCATTACGTATCATTACAGCACTTAACTCATGAATAACATCCCCCAATATCTGTTCCTATGTTTGTCAGGTGGAGAATGAATATGGCAGTTATTTCGCTTGCGACTTCAACTACTTGCGTCACCTTTCCAAGCTGCTCCGGTCTCACCTGGGAGACGATGTGGTGCTCTTCACCACAGATGGAGCTGGTATCGGCTACCTCAAGTGTGGCTCAATACAGGATGTTTACGCCACTGTTGACTTTGGGCCTGGTAGGTGTCAGCGTTTGGGTTTTCTCTACTTAATGTCATGTTTTAGATGAGTCAGAAGTCACGAGCAGGTCTCAAACATACACACAAATTTCCCCCTTGTTTTGATTCTGGCAGGTGGGAATGTAACCGCTGCCTTTGAAGCACAAAGACACGCTGAACCTCACGGACCATTGGCAAGTATTTTACTCGATATGGATATGGATAAAACTACCCTACATTTTCTCTCAGCTGCACCTAAAGTTTCCTCCTGTAAATACAGGTGAACTCTGAATTTTACACCGGCTGGCTGGACCACTGGGGGTCACGTCACTCCGTCGTGTCATCTGCTATAGTGGCCAAGTCCCTCAACGAGATGCTAGCCATGGGAGCAAACGTCAACATGTGAGTGTACTTATTTCTAAGACATGTAAAAAAAAAAAAAGAACAAAAATTTAAAATAACTGATGCAAACATATAAAAGTTTATGAAGGGGGATGTCCCCTTTCTAGGAAAAACAGAGAGTTGTCTCCCTCAATATACTATATCATTGTAAACCTATAATTTGAAATAATATAATAATAGGCATTGAGAACACTTGTGCTAGTCGTAGACATAAGGTAATGTTTTCAAGTTTTTGAAATTTGAGAATTTCCCCATTCTTATGCTTCTTGTTGCTCATCAGAAATGTATTCAGGTTGTTAAGATGGCTGACTCTCCTGTCAACAAAATATATTTTATCGAAGAAAATAACTTTGCATTTGAAATGTATTAGAATGTATTTGTGCTTTATTTCTGTCTTTATTTCAGTGTAATGTCTCTCCTCACAGGTACATGTTCATAGGAGGAACCAACTTTGGATACTGGAATGGTGAGTACACTTAGACAGACTGGTTTGATGAGATGATTTCATCACTTCAAGTGACTCACAGCAAAAGTTGAATTTTCAAAAGTAAAAAGGTAGCACACACACAAATCTCACAACTCACACACATTTGACTGATCTCAGTGTCATTAATTTATTCTGGCCATGTCAACAAACATTTTGACATTTCAGCCTTTATCAGAGCATGGAAGTAAATGGAAGTCACTTTATTCATATACAGGAGATGGCAGGTGATTGGCTTAAAGGGTGATATGGTAATTAACTTGACGATATATATGACAGTGTATGACAATGACTCAAAACAGATGAAATGCTAAATCCCATACAATTTAACAGTTTTAGCTGAGGTTACAGGTTCTACGATATAGCTTTCCATATTCTGCTGCTCTCAATGTTTGTCCGACACATGCTTGTCCACCAGGGCATGTAAGCATGTAGATTACTGATGTCGTAAAGCAATTCATGAATTGTTTGATAGGAAACAAAAAAATCTCACCTTCTGTTTTCCTCTTGATACCTCAGGTGCCAATACGCCATACAGTGCACAGCCCACAAGCTACGACTATGACGCCCCACTCAATGAAGCAGGAGACCTCACAGAAAAGTACTTTGCTATTCGAGAGGTGATCAGAATGGTAAGAAACACGAGTGTAGGCCTCTAGTTCGTTTTTATATATATATTTTTGTAAAATATGTGGCACTCTACGCCGTACATTATGAACATTGCGAATTATCAATTAAAACAGACAACTCACAAATAAAAGTGAACAAAAAACATCTATTGAAAACAATATTCAATATAACAAATAATCTTTTAAGTGCCTGATTATTACAACATAATCACATAATGGCATAGCGAAGACAATATCAGCCATCAGGAAAACATTGTTAACGTCATATGTATCTTTTCACTACAGTACCGTAAGATACCAGAGGGACCAGTTCCACCAACAACTCCAAAGTATGCATATGGGACTGTTGTGATGACAAAGGTGGATCCTCTGTTGTTAACTTCTGTGAACTCATATCTGTATTTTCAGCTAATGCTTACTTCAAACTCAACATTTGAAAGACTTTTTGTTGTTTTTGTCTGATTTAAAACATGAAGAATAAATACTGAACGCAGCCCTCTTTCACCAGCTCCAGACGATATCAGATGCCTTAGAGAAACTGTCCTTCTCCGGCCCTGTGAAAAGCACGTATCCTCAGACCTTCATTGAACTGAACCAGGTATCCTCTAATGTTTTTCTGTTTTTCTGTCGTAAAAACAAATTTTTTTATTGTTGATTTGTTTTAAAGTGTATCCCTGTCCTGTTTGTAGGCCTTTGGTTTTGTGCTGTACAGGACTGCTCTGCCTGTTGACTGCAGCACACCTACGCCACTGTCATCTCCACTGAACGGCGTCCATGACAGAGCGTATGTGTCAGTTAACGGGGTGAGTCTCAATGTTTCTTAGTGGGTGTTAGTACACACAGGTCCACCATATGCCTCGTTGATCTCAGATTATGTTATATTGAACAGGCAGACATTTAGCTGGCCATCAAGCCTCACTACTTAACTGGTACTATTTGACACACCATCATTATTTTCAGTTTTAGATTCTAGCCTTAGTTCCTATGTTTAGACAATATTATACATGTGAGAACATAGTAAGCTATAGAAGTTTTTTATCAGTACTGGCACTCTGGTGTTGACTCCACACTAGTATAGAAAAATTAGAAAATGTTTCTACTGTATTCTGTTTTGTATGTCCAGTATTGTTGCCAACATAACGGTGCTGATTTTCTTGTGAAGGTGGCTGTGGGGATTCTTGAAAGGAACAACGCCATAACTGTCAATGTGACGGGGAAAGCTGGCAGTCAGGTGGACATACTGGTGGAGAACATGGGTCGCATCAACTACGGAAAAGACATCAATGACTTCAAGGTTTTTTTCCAGCCACATTTTAAAGTTACTGTGTCTGCTGAACTATTACAAAGCTTTACTGGATTTGAGAAGCAGGTTATACAAGCCTCAAATATTGGATTTAACTGCAAACAAATTGTATTTTATATTTAAATGTTACATGTCAAGTGAGAAACACTTCATGGTTGAATTTCGACTTGCGTGAAATGACTGGTTTCTTTGCTGCACAGGGCCTGGTGTCAAACATGACTCTCGGGAAAGACACGCTTCAAGGCTGGACCATGTACAGTCTGAGTATCGATGAAGCGGTCCGTCAGGGCGTTCTGAGTGAAACAAAACCAACAGCTTCACCTCAGCCTGCTGCTCTCTCCCCTCCAACCTTCTACAGAGGAAGCTTCATTATTCCTGACGGCATCCCAGACCTCCCCCAGGACACCTACATCCAACTGCCCAAATGGAGGAAGGCATGTGACACATTCAGGACATTCAGTTAAATGTCAGCATGATGTGAATATGCATAGGAACATGGTTAGAAGTTATAATACCTAAGTAATCAGCACTCTCACATGCTGTTTGAGTGTATCCTGTTAAGATATTCCCTCAGCAGATAAATAATAATGTGCAAATAATGTGTCCCAAAAGTGAATCCAGTAGTAGACTAATTATCAGTCCTTTTGATTTTTGTTTTCAGGGTCAAGTTTGGATTAACGGCTTCAACGCGGGACGTTACTGGCCGAGTCGAGGCCCTCAGGTGACACTTTTCGTCCCTGCCAACATCCTCAGCACGGCTGCACCCAACAATGTGACAGTCATGGAGCTGGAGGAGGCTCCCTGCAGCTCCGGGCCGTGCAGTGTGGTGTTTACTGCAACCCCGATCTTGAACGCAACAGTCCAGTCTGACCACAAACAGCACAGGAGACTCTTCGTTAGAGACGATTTGTTGTGATAATAAGGAAACTCACTGCTGCACAAAATCAATTTGCACTATTCGCTGATGTGCTTCTCAAATCAGCACCTGTTGAGAGCTTGTTGAGTGTTTGTTTGATTTTTAAAAAGCTGTAATATGTGAAGGAGGGTTAATCTGGGACGTGACATCAGTGATTGAAAAGTGATGAAATGGGTTTTTGGCCAAATGCTGTGTTTAACCTTCGACATGTGGACGTCTCTACCTCACTGATTCTGTGACATTTTCATCCTAAGCCTTTTGTTTACGTCACAAAGGGATTATTGCCAATCGAAGCGCCGCCAAAACATCACAGCAGCCTGTTTTTATTTTTATGTGAAAAACACATCAGGGAAATATTGTATTGCCTATTATCATACAGCTTCAGATGTATGGTGGGGCTGCTGATATGTAGTCTTTATTGCTTTGAAAATATTTTGCGTACACTCCGAACCTGTCTGATTTAATGCCTGTAAAGAAATTAAAAACAAAAAATAAAAACTTTGATTTGATATTACTTCAATGATCCTCTTACTGTGATGGGATGCTTTTACATGAACTTATAAAGAACACGTACGTTTATCATGGCAGTCTTGAGTTCCAGTGATTTATACAACTCTCATTTTTCTGTGTTGGAATGAGTGAATTTTAAACTACTTTGTCACAACAAAACATGCATGAAGTTTGGTTCAATAATGGATTTATTATCGTTCTTCTAAAAATAAAAAAATAATACAGATAAATATACATACAGTAATTCTAATATTTGGTTGAATGCCCCTTGGCCATTTTCACCTCAATTAGGTGCTTTTGATAGCCGTCTGTTGTCTGTTGTCGCGCTCATGACGTCGAAGTGCTGCACCTGTGTAGAGCCGTGCACATTGTTGCTGGTGTGAGAAGACAACATGATTATAGCTTGCAATCTATATTTCAGAGAGGAGGGAAAAATCTTCACGATCTTCATCTTAACATAATCAATCTTATCACAGCTGTGGAATATTAAATCAGCCATCTTTGCTCACTGCATGAAGTACAGGTCAGGGAGGTTATCTTATCAGTATCGGCCATGAGAGGTAGGTAATTATCGGCCATTGGTATCAGCTGAAAAAAAATCCATATCTGCATCCAAATCTAATTATCTTATCATAACATTTTCTATTTCTGTCTTGGAAATGTAAAACCATTTCTCTCTCTGATCAATTTCCTCCCACTTCTGTTTATTGTATTATTATTTTTTAGCAAATTTGTTTTGCATGTTCATCTGTTTTCACCTTCATTACAAATCCTGCTCCACCAAAAAGCCCTGACAAGCCCCATGAATAAAACAGGTGAAATACTGCCACCTGCCGACGGAAAGTCTCCATTACAACGCAACAAGACAGCATCACATGATTTTACTTCCGCAAATCTCATTCAAAACATCACGGTGTACTCAGGTAATAGATGTGTCATTGCTCAGGTAAACACTGCATGAGAAGGTACATCAAGTAACTGGCACTCATCATGTCTCTGCTCAGATTTGGAAGCGTGTTGCTGCTGTTTGGATGTTCAGTGAGTATCTCTGAGTTTGTAAACATGTTATACTATTTTCATTATATATAAGGAACTACTAACTAAATGTGATTTGCTTAGCTCTGACATAAATCATGTCCTATTTCTTGTTGTTCAAATATGACTTATTTTAGACATGCAGAAAAAAAAGTTTTTGAGCCATGTTTAAACTGATGTTATTAAACGTTTTGTTTTAGCGACATGCCAACAAGCACATTTTAAAAAACTAGAAAAATCTACATTTCAAATGGAGCCTCATACATGCAATTAGGCCTTACTATTCTCCAGTTGTGATATTTTCCATTCAGGTATGCAAAATGAATGAAAATTAGTTGAAGAGGTTAAAAACATGTTGTAGAGCTGCAACGATTTATCGTTTAATCGAGTAGTTGTAAACTCTTAAATTAATCGCCAAATATTTTGCTAATCGGTTTGAGTCAGTTTGAGACTTTTTTTGAAGAAAAAACAGTCAAAATTCTCTGATTCAGCTTCTTAAATATGAAAATCAAGTTATGATGTGTTGACCTGCAGCTCGGGGCACCTCCATCGTTCAGCGTGGATTACAAGAACGACTGCTTTCAGAAAGATGGGGAGGAGTTTCGTTACATATCAGGAAGCATCCATTACAGCAGGATCCCGAGAGTCTACTGGAAGGATCGACTGCTTAAGATGTATATGGCAGGACTGAACGCCATCCAGACGTAGGTTTACCTCATGTCTCGCTCTCTGTATGCTTTAATCTGACTTTGTATTGTTTTCACAGGCTGTTGCTGGGACTGTATCATCTTTCAGCTGGCATCAATAAAAACATTGATCAATGAACCAGACTGAAAATGAAGGTTCTCCTGAATCAAATGATGTTTGACACTTGATGCTGACTGCTAGAATAGGGTAGGATAAAACAAGATAAACACAGGAGAGTCAGATCTTTTAGTACCTAATAATAGTAATAACCTGAATGTGTGTTTTGATAATGCTGAGACTCTATGCACGTTGAAGGTACATCCCCTGGAGCTACCACGAGGAGTCTCCATGTCTCTACAGTTTCAGTGGAGACAGGGATTTGGAGTATTTCCTTCAGGTGGCCCAAGACGTCGGTTTACTGGTCATCCTTCGTCCTGGACCCTACATATGTGCAGAGTGGGACATGGTGAGTGGGTCTTTGGATACAGCCGATCCAGTTCCTGAAAAGTGTTTTAGAGTTCGATGCACCGCTATCTTGGAAGTCTAGAGTCTAGAAAGGATGGGTCTTTTTTTCAGAATAACAATTTAACTAATGATGTTTTAATTTACTTTCTGAACTTTCAAACATATTTTCATACAATATTAGTGATTTACAATGTGGACCCCTCTGCATGTTTGTTCTGTTGACCAGGGTGGGCTGCCTGCCTGGCTTCTCAACAAGAAAGACATTGTGCTGCGGACATCTGATCCAGGTGAGAATCAGAGACAAACAGGGTGAATGATGACATAAAGTCACAGTTGCAGTACACCTCTCACTATAATGTGTGTATTTGTGTATTTCAGATTACCTAGCAGCAGTCGACAAGTGGATGGGGAAGTTACTTCCGATGATGAAGCCTTATCTCTACCAGAATGGTGGTCCTATCATCACTGTACAGGCGAGTGTTGAGTTCTGCTCCGATTCCTGCAGGTTTGTTCTGCACTTAACTCGTAAATAACATCCCCCGATTGCTATTCCTGTGTTTGTCAGGTGGAGAATGAATATGGCAGTTACTTCGCTTGTGACCTCAACTACTTGCGTCACCTTTACAAGCTGTTCCGGTCTCACCTGGGCAACGACGTGGTGCTCTTCACCACAGATGGACCCGGGATCGGCTACCTTAAGTGTGGCACGATACAAGAAGTCTACGCCACTGTTGACTTTGGGCCTGGTAGGTGTCAGGTGTCCCATCTGTGCTCTGCAAGGTTCAGTTTTGTGTTGATATCTTAAGTTAAGGTTAATGAGGTACACGATTTCTGCATCATTTTGTTTTTCTGTTTGTTGACTTAATGGTGTGTTTTTGATCAGTCAGAAGTCACGAGAAAGTCTCAAAAATACACGTGACTCATTGTTTTGATTCTGTCAGGTGGGAATGTAACCGCTGCCTTTGAGGCACAGAGACACGCTGAACCTCACGGACCTTTGGCAAGTATTTCCCTCGATATGAATTACACTGTGTGATTTTAAAACTACCCTACATTGTCTCTCAGCTGCTCACAGAGTTTCCTCCTGTGTTACCAGGTGAACTCTGAACTTTACACCGGCTGGCTGGACCACTGGGGGTCACCTCACTCCGTCGTGTCGTCTACCATAGTGGCCAAGTCCCTCAACAACGTGCTGGCCACGGGAGCAAACGTCAACATGTGAGTGTACAAATGTCTGTGACATGTATATATATATACATATACATATATGTGTATATATATATATATATATATATATATGTGTGTGTGTGTGTGTGTGTATATATATATACACACACACACACACACACACACATATATATATATATATATATATATATATATATGCATATACATATCTATCTATATATATATATATATATATAAATGAATATCCACACGTGCATTCACTGGAAGCTCATCAGCTAGTGTCAAAAATTCAGGTTGTTAAGATGTCTGACTCTCCTGTCAACAAAATACATTTTCTTGAAGAGAGAAAAACCTCATATTTTAAATGTATTAGAATGTATTTGTGCTTTATTTCACTGTAATGTCTCTCCTCACAGGTACATGTTCATAGGAGGAACTACCTTTGGATACTGGAATGGTGAGTACACTTAGACAGACTGGTTTGATGAAATGATTTCATCACTTCAAGTGACTCACAGCAAAGACGCTTGGGCCGTTAGTAGCTAGATCTATGAAAAGATACACCTGCCCAATGTTTTGTTTGCTCTGCTAAACCAAATTCATATAGAATTATATGAATTATTATATGAATTCCCAAAGGTAGAAAGGTAGCACACACAAAATTTTAAACACAGTCAATTTCATTTATTCAATTTCATTCATTTATTCTGGTCATGTCAACAAACATGCTGATGTTTCAGCCTTCATCAGAGCATGGAAGAAAACAGAAGTCACTTCATCATAAACAGGAGATGGCAGGTGATTGGTTTAAAGGGTGACATGCTACTTCACTTGAAAATACATATGACAGTGTATGACAATAACTCACAACAGATGAAAAGCTAAATCCCATACAATTTAACAGTTCTAGCTGAAGTAACAGGTTCTGTGACATAGCTTTGCATATTTTGAAACTGCCCTCATTGTATGTCCTACACATGCTTGTGCACCAGGGCGTGTAAGCATGTAGATTACTGATGTAAAGCAGAAACACCCGTGTCAGTTCAAAGAGGCTTGTTATTTAGGGCAGTTATAGCTGAGGGGATCAGTCTCTTCCCAAAGCGAGCCCTTCTGCACCTCAGCGCTCTGTACCTCCACTCTGAAGGCAGCAGGGTAAAGTGGGTGTTGAGTGGATGTGTGAAGTCCTGTTCTGTTGAAGTTCCAGTGTGCGTAATGGCGGTATTGTTCAGCTCTGTAAGGTTGGCTGTGGGGAGACCAATTATCCTGGCAGCTGTGATGGTTATGTGTGTGAGTTTGAACCAGTTTTTAACAGATACCATGTTGAAGAAGCAGGTGGAACAGTACAGTAGGATGGGCTGGATGATACTCTGGTACCACAGCAGGAGGAGATGGGGGGCAACGTAAGAAACATAAAAACCTCACCCTCTGTTTTTCTTGATACCTCAGGTGCTAATGAACCATTCAGCCCGCAGCCCACGAGCTACGACTTCAACGCCCCGCTCACTGAAGCAGGAGACCTCACAGAGAAGTACTTTGCTATTCGAGAGGTGATCAGAATGGTAAGAAACACGAGTGCAGGCCTCTAGCTTTTCTTTTGACTGTCACCAAATGAAAACCATGTCCTACCTATACCTAGTAATTCAATAACCAAAGTGTTTTTTAAATTTAAAATATGTGGCACTTGTGCATTATGAACATTGTATCCAACAAAACATGACAACAACTCACAAATAAGAGTGAACAAATAACATCTATTGAAGACAATATTCAATGTAACAAAAAATCTACAACATAATCACATAATCGCATAGCGAAGACAATATCAGTCATCAGGAAAACATTGTTAACGTCATATGTATCTTTTCACTACAGTACCGTAAGATACCAGAGGGACCAGTTCCACCAACAACTCCAAAGTATGCATATGGGACTGTTGTGATGACAAAGGTGGATCCTCTGTTGTTAACTTCTGTGAACTCATATCTGTATTTTCAGCTAATGCTTACTTCAAACTCAACATTTAAAAGACTTTTTGTTGTTTTTGTCTGATTTAAAACATGAAGAATAAATACTGAACGCAGCCCTCTTTCACCAGCTCCAGACGATATCAGATGCCTTAGAGAAACTGTCCTTCTCCGGCCCCGTGAAAAGCACGTATCCTCAGACCTTCATTGAACTGAACCAGGTATCCTCTAATGTTTTTCTGTTTTTCTGTAGTAAAAACACATTTTTTTTATTGTTGATTTGTTTTAAAGTGTATCCCTGTCCTGTTTGTAGGCCTTTGGTTTTGTGCTGTACAGAACTGCTCTGCCTGTTGACTGCAGCACACCTACGCCACTGTCATCTCCACTGAACGGCGTCCATGACAGAGCGTATGTGTCAGTTAACGGGGTGAGTCTCAATGTTTCTTAGACATTTAGCTGGCCATCAAGCCTCACTACTTAACTGGTACTATTTGACACACCATCATCATTTTCAGTTTTAGATTAGCCTTAGTGTTTAGACAATATTATACATGCGAGAACATAGTAAGCTATAGAAGGTTTTTACCAGTACTGGCACTCTGGTGTTATATCCACACTAGTTTAGAAAATTAGAAAATGTTTCTACTGTATTCTGTTTGTATGTCCAGTATTGTTGCCAACATAACAGTGCTGATTTTCTTCTCAAGGTGGCTGTGGGCATTCTTGAGAGAAACAAGGTCATAACTGTCAATGTGACGGGGAAAGCTGGCAGTCAGGTGGACATACTGGTGGAGAACATGGGTCGCATCAACTACGGACATGACATCAACGACTTCAAGGTTTTTTTCCAGCCACATTTTAAAGTTACTGTGTCTGCTGAACTATTACAAGCTTTACTGGATTTCAGAAACAGGTTATACAAGCCTCAAATATTAGATTTAACCGCAAACATATTGTATTTACATTTACATTTTACATGTCAAGTGAATTTCAGCTTGCGTGAAATGATTGGTTGCCTTCCTTAACATGCTGCTTACTAATACGAGCTCCCCCTCTGCTCTTCCTGTCCACCAGGGCCTGGTGACCAACATGACTCTGGGGAACGACACGCTTCAAGGCTGGACCATGTACAGTCTGAGTATCGATGAAGCGGTCCGTCGGGGCCTTCTGAGTGAAACGAAACTAACAGTTCCACCTCAGCCTGCCGCTCTCTCCCCTCCAACCTTCTACAAAGGAAGCTTCATTATATCTGACGGCATCCCAGACCTCCCCCAGGACACCTACATCCAACTGCCCAAGTGGAGGAAGGCATGCGACACATTCAGGACATTCAGTTAAATGTCAGCATGATGTGAATATGCATAGGAACATGGTTACATTTATTACTGATGTAAGGGGTTGATTTTTATGACCTCCATATGGAAGCTGCAAGAAGCACATTTGCACGGATCATTCATTTTTTTCATTCACTTAGAAAAAGTTTTTTTTTAATTTTTTTTACCTCCCAGGGCTTCCGTACCTCCGGGTCACGTGCACTCAAATCAAACAAAAATATCAAAGATACGGGTAACATCTTAAATATGAAAGATTTGAAAGATTTGCTAAGTAATCAGCACTCTAAATGTGGAAAAAGAAAACACATGTTGTCTGATATTCTGTCAGCAGTGAAGGTTTAAAACTAAGAGACAAGCGTTGGTCAGGTTTTGTTATTTCATAAAATAATATAATGTGTCCCTGAAATGATTATCAGTCCTTTTTTTGTATTTCTTTTTTTTTTTTTTTTTTTTCAGGGTCAAATTTGGATTAATGGCTTCAACGTGGGACGTTACTGGCCGAGTCGAGGCCCTCAGGTGACACTTTTTGTCCCTGCCAACATCCTCAGCACAGCTGCACCCAACAACGTGACAGTCCTGGAGCTGGAGGAGGCTCCCTGCAGCTCCGGGCCGTGCAGTGTGGTGTTTACTGCCACCCCGATCCTGAATGCAACAGTCCAGTCTGACCACAAACAGCACAGGAGACTCTTCGTTAGAGATGATTTGTTGTGATAATAAGCTGCACAAAATCAATTTGCACTACTCGCTGATGTGCTTCTCAAATCAGCACCTGTTGAGAGCATGTTGAGTTTTTGTTTGACGTGACATCAGTGATTGAATGTGTCTTTAAAAGTGTGGAAATGTTTTTTTTTAGCCAAATGCTGTGTTTAACCTTCGACATGTCGACGTCTCTACCTCACCGATTCTGTGACATTTTCCTCCAAAGCCTTTTGTTTATGTCACAAAGGGATTATTGCCAATCGAAGCGCTGCCAAAACATCACAGCTGCCTATTTTTATTTTTTATGTGAAAAACACATCAGGGAAATTTTATATTTACTGTAGCTTGTTATTATACAGTTTCCGGTGTATTGTGGGGCTGCTGATATGTAGTTTTCATTGATTTGAAAATATTTTGCGTACACCCTGAAGCTGTCTGATTTAATGCTTATAAAGAAAAAGCCTTTTAAAACAAAAACAACATTGTTGTGACAGGATCCTTGTCAGATTTACATGTGTATCACCTTAAAAAACTTTTTTTTTCATTGTATTTGTTGTCGTTAATATGGAGAATATAGAAAAAGTGTTAATCTCTGCCTATAATGTCTGTTCATGGCAAGTGTTTTTTGTTGACAGAAGATGGCAGCAATACATATTTAACCTTTCACCCTGAATGGCAATCATTGGGAATTGTGGCAACTAAAAGAACAGTGGACCACTGAGAAAGAGGAGGGTTATAAATAACTTAAACAACAAAAACAGATTGGTCAGAATAAGGATGTTACCTTCAACAGAATAAGACTTGGATGTTCTTAATTAAACAGCTCACTTTAGATAGTAAGAAATAACCCACCGATAATTGATTTTTAAAACTGATATTCATATAAATATCCTACATAAAAATATACTGTTTGGTATGAGAAAAAAATGTTTTTAAGGACCACTTTTCAATGTTTTCTAGTGACCAACTGTAACCAAGAAAAAGCAAACGCGCAACAGCCCCCTTTTGTATTCAGTCATAGAAACCAGCCACTTAAATACGCCTGTTTTTTTCCATCAAGATTCCTGCATTATTCCCTGACAAATTAACGAAAATGTAAACAAAATTACCCTGTCTTGCAATACTGAAGAAAGTGAGAAATAATTCCTGAAGAGTTCAAAAGTTAATGGGGTCTATTCTGAGCTGAGACCCATCCTCCATTCAAGTTTTGTGGAAATCTGTTCAGGAGTTTTTGTGTAATCCTGATCACAAACCAACCAAACAAACAACTCAGGCACGTTTGAAACATTACCTCCTTGGCCGAGGTAGTACACTTGTCTGTGCTCTCTGAATGGCAAACTATCTAAAGACACTGGACAACATATGACTTTTAACTAAAGATGCATTTTTACGAAAGTATAAGTGAACCAATAACAATATAAAGTATGTAAATGTGCAACATCAGTATGAGTGTACAGTGAAGTGTGTTGAACAAAGAAAATAAAGACCTAATCCAAACAACGAGCCATAGATATACCCAGGCAGAGAGAGAGAGAAACTGGATCTACCAGTTGATGCAGTAGAGGAGCAGCAGTCAGGGGGAAGTCAAGAGGGCTGTACATTATCAGCTGATACTGAAATATGTGTGATATATCTGACATCTGCTCACATGTGCTTCGGACGATTTAATCTGCCCTGTTTATACTGTACAGGTCTATATTAGATTATTCTGGAATTTAGTATAATATAAATTAATAATTAATTAGCCTAAATAAAATTAATAAATTATCGTTACTATGTATGTCATTTAAAAAAGAAAAATCTTTGACTTTTATTACACAAACAGGTACAGTTTGGTATTTCGTCCGCACTCCGAAGCACCAGATGGCGGTAGTGCACTTATCGCACTGGTTGCCAGCTGCCGTTAAATATTACAACGAAGAAGAAAACTTAACGTAGCATAGAAGAAGAGGGCGGAGGCCTGCTAAAAATGTAACGAACCGACGAAATAACGCCAATAACAGGACGTTTTTTTTCTCCCCACGATGAGGTAAAGAAAAACACTGAACCAAATATTTAACTTTTAGTCGTCAGTTAAATGTCTCGATAGTTATCCGGTTAGCAGGTGTAGCTAGCTATGATTAGCATTAGCTAGCTAGTAGGATGTTGCACATTTGAAGAAGCTGGCTTTGTTGTTGTTGTTATTATTATTATTATTATTATTATTATTATTATTAGCTATGTGAAACTGTTAGCTGTAACGATCCTCACTCGCTAACACGTGTTGTCATCTTAGTGTTGTTTTGTGTAAAGTTAAAAGAAGCAGGTAAACAAGATGTAACAAAGCACTTAGCACTTCAAATTAGCTGAACAGTAACCTGTGTGTTTCTTTGCTCCCTCGGCAGGTTGTGACACCTCTGTGTTTGGGACATTGCGCAGTATGCAGCACAGTGGCCATAAGACTGAATAGAGTACAATGTTATGGTACTCTGACACCTGACAAGAGTTAACAGACATGCCGTGGTGCCTGAACACTAAGCGGAAATATAATTTTTAACCATACATCTCAGGCTTCATCACACTGTGAAAGCCAAACTGCATTTGCATTTATTTTTTGTATGCAGAGCAGCTTCTCTTTGTAAACACCTGTAAAACGAGCTGCCTCAATATATAGACCATGGTAGACAACCGCTATGCCACAGCTCTGGTCATCGGCTCGGTGCTGAGCCTGCTGGCCACAGTCTACCTCTCTGTGGCTGTGGGAACCCAGCACTGGTACCAGTACAGCAGTCCAGCCCTTAAACGTGAGGCGATCAATGTCTCAAAGCTCATCGATGAATTCATCGATGGAGAGTTTGATGAGAAGACTTACAGTGACACCATGTTCCGCCTGAACGGCACCCTGGGACTGTGGTGGCGGTGCATCCAGGTGCCACAGCCCAGCCAGTCACACTGGTTCAAAGAGCCAGGTATGACTTCCTGTTAATAATATTACATCTGAGCAGCTTTCACAAATGTGTCTTTATTTCATTTCACATCTCATAAGCTCATGTTATGAAGACAACTTATGCTGGCTGTTTTTTTACATTTGAGTTAAGATCACAAACTTTAAAACAGACACGCCTGACTACATTACAGGAAAATGCGATTGAAGTGACTGCATTTTGCATTTGTTAAAATGTGGAAGCAATAAAGACAAGTTTCTTTAACTTCACTGATATACAGCAGATGTCAAACAGAATATAACGATTTAAAACAATGATGCAAAACAGTATGAATGTCAATGTTATTTTCAGAGCATCATATATAACCTTGCATCACATCTTGGGACTGATGATGCTGATGAATGATGACATCTCGATTGACTTTGTGCTCTCTGTTTCTGACTTTAGATCCGAAAATGGAGACACGGTGTGTGAGCTTCACGCTTCCTCAGCAGTTTAGGCCAAAGTACAAAAACTCAACCCCCAACAGTGAAGAAGAAGACCTGCTGAGAACATGTGAGTCTACCCTTTTCCCCCTGTGTGTCTGTAGATTACATGAGGATGTGTTTAAGTTCAATTTTAAACCACTACCACAGGTTGTGAACTTAATGTCACAGTGTCATTTATCTGTCATCTGTTAATGGTTACTAATGCTCAATAGACCATTTTAGGTATGGGATATTTAAAATTTAAAATCTTGAATTATTGGTAGCAATAATAGATGGTGTTAACATATCCGATTCAGACAGTACAAACTATTGTGAAGTGATGTTTAGCTGGACTGAGTTGTAGGTTAGTCTCCAGTCAAAATGCCTGAAAGGTTTGTGTGACCATCTTGCTCCCTTCACCATCTCAGCATGCGTCTACCATCTTGAACATCAGGTTATGTTTTTGTACACAGATTTAAAGAGTTTTCTTTAGTAAATTTTCTCTTTTTTTTCAGACTTGTGGAGGAGTCAGTTTCTCCTGCCCTTGGTGTCTCTGGCTTTGGTGTTCCTCAGCGGCCTTGTTGGGGTCTGCGCCTGCCTGTGCCGCAGCTTCACCCCCACCTTGGGTGTGGGAGTGCTCCATGTACTCACAGGTGAGAGAAAAATACATACACACAGTAAAATTAGTATGTCGTCTGTTATGTTACCTATAGGTTTCTTTAAGGAACATTTGGATTTAGTGCTCAATTATGTCAACATGAAAACTTAAATCACTTTCGAGGGGCAGGCAAAGGCAGAAGTTCTGCTTTGCATCAAGAAATAACGGCTGACATTAAAATACATGTCTGGCTGGTGCTGCCTAATTTACCTGTGTCAGTTGACACCATTAACGTCCTGGGATGTGCCGATCAGGGGAGCCATTATGTAAAATCTTTTGGTTTCCTGGTGGCGATGATCTGCGTTGATGCTTAAAAATATGGCATTGGAGTATCCTGACTGACTGACTCGCTGTTGTATGAGCTTACATTGGAAATAATTTTGTTTCTTGGACACAACACATTTGTGTTTATGTGTGTTTTCATGTTTTATGCCTCTCCTCTCCTCTCCTCATCAGGTCTGTGCTCTCTTGGTACCGTCTGCTGTTTCCTGGCCGGAGTGGACTTGCTCCCAAAACAAAAAGGGGTGGAGGGCTCGCTGGGGTGGTCCCTCTACCTCGCACTCATCTCCGTCCCTCTGCAGATGATGGCAGCTGCTTTGTTCCTGTGGGCGGCTCGGAGTCACAGCAAAAACTACACCCGTGTGACCGCTTACAGAGTAGCCTAAAAGAGAGACTACTACAACAATTTACCCTAAAACAGCCAACTGGTCAGAGGACTGTCTTAAAAAAAAAATAAAAAAAACATGGTTAAGACAGGATGTAAATTGAAGTGACTGTACTGGTTGTAACTCACTTCCTCTGTAACATTTTTAGATAACAATACACAAAACAAGATATCACAAACTGAAAGGCAGGAATAAACTAAACCAGTTTGCAGCTATCATCATAAGTGCTCATAAATAGAGGTTTTAATATTTTTGAGTTGTCTTATTTTGCCTTTTTTTTGGTTTTAGAATATTTTATCTGTATTTTACCCAAAGCATGATCTTAAATGTTGTTAACACCCTGATCTTATGGATGATTTGTAATTTCTGGTGTTTACTTTGTTGGTGTGCATTACTTTATTGCCTTCTTTTTTGTTGCCATTGCTTCTGAAGCTGCTCACCACATTGCCTTCAAATCAGTTATAGATTATAAACTTGCACTGACACAAATTTCCGACCTGCAGTTATTTAAGCCTGGGTAGCTTTCTTTGTTAGTGCATGAAAAATGTCACACAAGCCTATTTTTGATTTGTTTGATTTTGATGTTTTCGGTTTGACTCTATTTTTGTGTAATCTTAAATATCGAGCCTTTGCTGTGCATGCCTTTTTTGCTGACATTCCTATAATCTGTGGTAATTGTTGATTTCTTTCTGTGGTATGTGTTGACTAAATGTCAGTAAATGTCACTCACTAAATATGTAACCACTCATCTCCCATTGTCACCCGTCACATATAGATTTAATATTTATTAATGCAGTTTGTTTAAAAACTGAATCGATTTGATGTCACTCTAAACCTGTGACTTCTTCCTAACATTTAAATTCAAATGTTTCACTCCTGAAATATACTACTGTCATTTTACACTTGTTACAGTGAAGTTTCACTGCTTTAAGATATTTAAAAGGTTTTTCTAATCCTGGTTACAGTTCTCTGTTCCTTTAGAGATTTGTCAGTCGGTTCACTGACTGGTTTGACAGCCAAATACAGGTTTTTGCACCATTTAAAGTCTTGTAAATGTTTGTTGGTGATACTCCACAGTCAGACTATTTTGAATAGCAATTGACTTTACAAAAACTTAATTTGTATGTGCTCATGAATCTACGTCTTTACACATTTGTGTAGAAAATGAAATCATTTTTCGTGTCAAATTCCAAAATGACTCATGTCTTGGCACCAGAATACGAGTTGTGATGTTTTTGTGTCACAATGTTTTGTTACACGTCTGATGTGTACACACTCCAGCTTTTGTAAATGTTTTTATGTTTTCTGAAGCACACTGTACTCGTTTCTGTATTAATAAATTTGACATTTGCCTACTTCTGTTGTTGGCTTTGTGTATTTGTTTGATCCTCTGCTTTGCTATTGATATTTTTAGCCACATTAGCGATGTGGCTCTGGGAAAGCAAAACGTTACTTTGGTCCATGACAAAATTGCTGCAAAATTGATGACGTTATCCCACATTGTGTTTAGGGCTCTCACAGTATCATAATTTTCACTGCAAGATTATCGTGGCCAAAATAATTCATGATAACGATAATATCTCTATCAGTAGAATCTGCCGCACGTACCAAGCAGGTACGTATGGCTGCTTGAAATCCTTGAAAGTGCTAGTGTGGTGTTGTAGATGTAAAAACGGTCAAGGACCGAAAAGTGCTTGGACTTTGGATAAAGTGCTTGAAAACTGCTTGAAATTGTAACTGCATTACTTTCAAAATAAATAGCTTTAACCATAAGCCTCTCTTTCCCTAATCAAATGGTTTTAGGAACATTTCTTTCTTTTTAGCGAGTGAACACTTGTTCAGTTTTTGTAAACTCTCCTAGAGATCAAATCAAAACACACCATCTAATACTTCATGTTATCCACCTTTCCATTTATTCAAACATGGTGTTTTGCATCATTGCCACAGTGCAAAAAAAGAAAGAAAAAATCAAGGTCTAGTTCATATACGGTTGTACACCTGTGCAATACCATTCATTCAAGTACAAAATCAACTCTTCTATGAAACCCGAGCCTCTGTTAAAGCCTCACAGAGGAAGTACTGTTGCACAACTGCTGTATTTGAATTCCATACAGTATAATGAGCTGATCATAGTGTTGATTCATTGCATAAGTCTCATTTCCTCATTTGAAATGATTAAAACATGATTTTACAAGAAGTGTGCGTCATAATTCAAAATCTCTACATCAGATATATTGGGCTCACTCTGTCTCCTCTCTCAGTCCTTTTTCACACTTACGGACGGAAAGGTCAGAGTGGTCTTCTTGGCTAAATGGAAAGCAATCTTCTTCTCGTAGTAGGCACATTCATTTATAAAGAACGGGTACATTTCTTCTCCTTCGTGCTTCACCGTCTCTCCAGAAAATGTCAGGAACATGGGGTCGCCTGGTCGGAGAAGCTTGAAGTCGTTATCCTGGAGGACGACAGAGAACAACAACAGGTGAGTTATGAAGCACCAGGGCAGCTTTTGAATGAAATGTGGAGTTTAAATTTCTAAATCAGGTTTCTTTCTTTATGGATTCCTGCATGTAAATTTGAATGTGAAAATGTTGTTTAAAGGTTAAGTATATATTTTTAACATTAATATAGCAGCAAGCAACTATTTGCCATGTAATGAAATAGTGAAGTAATGGCGTCCTGAACAGAGAGTGACAACGCTCTCCATCTTTGTGTGTTGTAATCTGAGTTTCTCTGTTCTTTTGCCAGCTGCTGCCGGGTTGTTGTAGCATCCTTGTCCATGCTTTTTCAACATGCCAGCCTGGTAAGAACACACCACAACTCCGCCTGGCGACAAACTTTCTCGTTTTATAGCTCACTGTACACTTAAATATGTTTCTGGCAATTGTTCTTCCTAGCATACCTGCAGCTGGGGGTGTATGGCAGCAGTAATCTCATTGGTTGTAGGATCCCTTGGGTAGTCTACACTCTTCTCCAAAGTGTATGCTTCCACTTCACCTCCCTCAAAAGTACTTCCTGTAAGCAAAGGACAGTGTGAGGAATTAATGCTGTAGTCAAGGAAGGCCACGTTATGAGGGTCATTTAAGTTCAACCAAATTATAAATATATTTAATCACGTATCGTTTTGAGACACCAGCTTCCCAGAATTGTGCTGCCTCCATTTTACTTTGGTGGGGACAGAAATCTCAGAGGCAGGCATTGCAAAGCCAAAACCATCTTCACGGCTACATACTACTAAAAATCAGCAATTAAATAAAACTGTATATATGTAAAACTTTTTAAAACCAGGGCGAATTAAACAATAAAAAGCATTAGGAAGCAAAATTACGAGATGAGATTTAAAACACTCAACAGAGTTTGCTGAATTTACACAAAGAGGGAGACTGTTCCATAGTCTAGGACCCAGATTAGCAAAAGCTTGATTCTTGGACTTTAATTGACAGGACAGGGGCATCTGTCCCTTTAGATACGGTACAGTAGTTGTTTTTTTACCAGAATTGAATGCCTGAAGCCACTCTATTGTGAGATCCACTGCCTCCTTCACTATGTTAAAGATATCAGCTCTGACCACACCGTTGGGTTGAGGGCCGACCTCTATCGCTGCAGAGAACAAGAGGAACAGGTGAAACATCCGCATCAACTTAGAAAAAGATACTTTTCTACAGATGTAGACAGAAAGATTCACACACTTACCAAAGCCATGTTTGCCCACTGACTCAAAGGAAAAAGCATCAGAAAGGGGTATATCTAGCTGGATTGCTCTCACAGGCATCTTGCTCTGAAAACCAACAAAGGTTGGACAACAAAGATTTATCCTGGTGCTCAGAGTATTTTCTTTAATGCAGCCTCTTTATTTAAACAATGTCACTGTATGAATCTGTCGAGAGACTTGAATAATCAATGAAGTTAGGCTGCTGTGCCTTGTGCGCACAGGGGCCACGAGCCATCGGATCTGTGGATCATCTCTAGGATATAACTGCGACCTGCATGTTACTGTATGTGATTAAAACAGTACATTTAGGAAAGGCTGGGACTTCTCAAGCCTACTTCACCCACTGCCCCTGAGCATAGTTCACCTTTTACCTGCTTAACATCAGCATGTTAGCATTTAGTGTCAAAACACCGTGCAGCCTCATACAGCTGTTAGCATGGTTGTGGACTGCTGGGAAACATATCTTGGTTACAATTCTTTAAAAAAATCTAAGATATTGTTTGTTAAACTTACTTTGAGTTGAAGATGAGATCTATGGCATCAGTCAAAATCAATGAAGTCAAACCCCAAAGGTATTTGTCTGATGACTGAGCTCTTACCTGTATGTATTTGTAAATGTGCAGGGTGATGTAGTCTACAGAGTATAACATGAGGCACAGGCCCATGTTGGCAGTGGTGTTGTGGATATCACAGAGTAGATCCACGGCCTCTTGGCTTCCTTTGGGCCCCAGCTGAGCATTCAGCTCTCGCGCTCGCCTCAGCTCATAGGATGTAGACTCTGTCACGGGGGCACTGGAAGCCAGGAGAAGTAATAGAGTTTTCTAATAACTGTTTTCAGTTGTATTTCGTGTTTACAATAAGGAGTATTTTGGTGCAACTTTCCTCTTTTCAACCTACCTCAACAAGGCATCTGTGAAACAGCGATTGAGATCTTGGTCTATGTATCTTCTGCAAACATCCACAGCGCGTGGGTTCGATAGGACGGTGGTTATAGAAACAGATCCGGCCCGATCTACCTTCTGTTTCTGCATTTCTCTCACCATGTACACCCCTGACATCTCATTTCCGTGGGTGCCGCCGCAAATGGCAACACGGGACAGCGGCGGGAAAGAGACGCGTTCCATCTGTCGTTAGGTAAGAAATGTGGGAATTAAACATTTTTTAGATTCAACAATCAATGTATGGATTAGAGCATGTCAGGAATTCAAACGAGGGGCGATTCTCTTCGTCTGAGGTGTGGGGAGTTAGGGTTAAGAAGGCATGATAAACGATGTCATGAGGTCTGCATCTGATGTCCTGTTGCTACCTGACAGTATATAATCGAAGACAATCTGGAAATCTCCAGAGAACAGTCTGCTTGGGTCTTCTCTCCATGCTGCACGTTTTAAAGAGATCTAATTCATCACACAGAGTTTGTAATTCTTCAGAGAATTAGAAACTCGAAAACTTCAACAAGGAGAATTTCCCTTACAGAAGTTTTTCCTCTGTCTGACCTCTCAGCAGGTTAAGGGAGATATTCATGAAGTCTGCAAAAACACGTTTAACCTGTGACTACAGGTTGAGTCTCTGGTCAGAAACTGGGGTGAAATGGGCGAAAGTGTTGCAGGGTGACAGTCAGTGAGTCATTTATTTTAATAAGTCACTGACCCAGACTTTAAGGGAGATCCCAGTGGATAGGTTAACCCCTATATAAATATTGTATGTAGATGTAAAAACAGCATTAGACTTTAGGCATGCTTTTCTGTGAATCATTGCACAGACAACCTCCTGAGCAAAACAAACTGTTGTTGCCCATTTACTGAGCTGTCCTTACTATTGTTAATAGAAAGGACGGTTCACTAAATGAGTCACAGGCTGTAAAGATGTTTAACTATAGGTGTTGCAACTCAAGGAGAGACACAGATAGAAACTATCCTGAGCTTTGTTTCTCTGTTTGCCAGTGGAAGTCATAAACCTGAAGTGCTTCTTATGGTTGCATTATTCACATAATAATCGCTGACAGGGATGAAGGTCTTTAATTTCTGGCCACAGCCTAATTTGTGAGGGAACATGTGTGAGTGAGACCAAAAAGAAGCTGAATCTCGGTCTGGTGTTTTCAAGTTCTTGTCCCCTACATTTAATGTTGAAGGGCTACTATCGCTGAGAGCTTCTTCTTGTCTCTTCTTAATTAGCCAGAACTTTTAAAAATGGGAAATGCTCAAAGGTTCAGTCAATTAATATTATATTTAGATTTAAACTGGTTTATGCTTGTACACCGCAGCGTCAAAGCAGAAGACCACCCAACTCTAACATCGACATCCAAAAATATTGTTTGAAAAAAGGGTAAACGTTTGAATATTTGAGGGTGAGAAAGAGTTTCTCCTCTCCCTAAAAAACTATAGCAGGTTAGGGTCTTATTTAATGGGAAGCCAGTGAAGAGAGACCAGAATTAAATGGCCTATTTTCATAGTTTTAGTCAACATACTGTTGAGAGGGCTTCTTTGATCCTCTCTTGACGCTGTTCACCCCCCAAGGTCAACACTAAAAACCTCAGGGGATCACACATCTGTTGATGGAGGCCCCGACTTATGCAGGAAACTCAGTCACTGTCCTAACTAACCTAATAAAAACCTTAAAAGCCATTTATACACCTACAAAAAAGGATTTGACACATAGCTTGTACCCTGCACATGTATATCCTCTCTGACAATAAATAATAAACGTGATTAGTCAACATGTAGCAAGTAAATTGTTGCTCCAACAGTATACGGGGATGTTGTGTGAATGACTAACAAATGCCTTCAAGACACTTCAGCCTACTTCTCAGTTACAGAAAGCTTCAGTGCTGATACACTCCAGTTGTTTTGTCCCTGTCATACTCTGATATGCAATGGGAAAAACTGAGTTAGGAAAGGAAGAAGGAAATTGTTGTGCCAGAGATTGCTCCCCAAAAAAAAGAAGAAAAAGAAGAAAAAGAGTAATACATCTGATAATCAACACAATAATACACATGGTAGTAAACATTATATTGTATATGATGATAATAATAATAATGAAAAGTAGTAGAGTAAATGTTGAATAAAGTAAAAGTGCAGTAATATTGGTGTCTGTGTGAAGCAAGGAGCAGAACAGTCAAGCGCTCATGTGATCCTGGAGAGGCGTGTAGCCAGTGGCACAGAGCACACGCTACTCTCATTATGAGACCTGTTTTACGTGAAATGTGATAGTGACACTATTAAGCATGTCAAACACAGCCAAACCGCCTTTCAATCATTATATTAGTTGGAAAATATTGACATCTGACCTTTAATGGCTCACACTGTAGGGGCACTTGTCGTGTCTGATAGCAAAAATATTTCTTGTAGATATAAAAATATTGCAAGTGATCCAATAAAATATGTTCTAATATGTTTGTTTTTGTAATAAATTCATTTTTGTGCCGTCACGGGACATGACTTGTTGTGACGTGCAACTTTAGTGGCAAGTTCTCTTTTACAGTCAGTGAGTCGGCTCGCCATCTTTCTGTTAGAAAGAGCAGTGATCTGTGAGTGAGGATGCATATTTCAGTTTTCAGTTTCATGTGTATGACGACTAAATGGTTTAAAAGCCTAACAGTGTAATATAGGCCTGAACAAATTGATATTTCACTTTTAACAACCCTTTTTTTGCTTTATGGTTGCGAGTGCGCTTTAACAGTGTGCCTCATACGAAGTGTATAATTTTATGCTCTGTTTTTTGGCTTTATGGCAGACTTGGCACTAATGTGTTTCTGTTACTATAGCCTATATGTAACACGCCATGCAGTGATAATAATAAAAACACATTAAGCTTGTGTAACTCTTATCCAGATACTCAGAGATGCTCAATGAAGGTAGTTGGACTGTGTATTATTAAACACATTAATACACACTTAAAAAATCCTCATATCTGCTTACAACTACATAATACTGTGTTATAAACTCTTTATCAAATGGGCAGTGTGCAGTAAGTTTACTGAAAACATCTCATTTCTGATAAACGTAGCGCTGACAATGTGTAGGAATGTCTTTCTGTTGCACAAACAACATATCAATACAATATCAACAGTAAAACAGACCAAACCTCACAGTGTGTCCTCATCAAAACGTCAATTTGGAGAGAGGAGACATATTATTATTTTTTTTAGAAGTTTGTGAGACAGTCTCAGTTACAGCAGGCTGCCTTGATAGAGTTTTACAACCAGCTGACTACTCTATTTGTTCATGTCTTGCAGAGGAGCAAAGTCCGAGTCTGCACTGCTCAACTTACAGGATCAGCTCAGAGAGAAAAACATGTCAAAACATCTAAATCAACTTCAACTAACAAAATGCATGAACACATATGCCAGACACAATGTTCACAGCTGCATGTCTTCTTACCTTTCTGTCCACAGTTCAGTCCTGCTCCACGCTCACTGAACTTCAGCAACCTTCGAACTTAGAGTGAAGTTGTACCAGGACAGCACTGCTTTATTTCAAACCCTGCAAGCAAAGCAATAACAGGCACAAGCTACTTCCACAGTCCGAGCCTTTAACTGTACACACGTGCAGACAAGTCGAGCACAAACGCGTCCACCAATAGGTCCAGACTGTTTCAGTTACAGCCGGCCCTCCTACTTCCTTGTGTTTATTTCTCCTTCAGGCGGCCCTCCTCTCTATGTTCTTCAGCTCAAATTTCAAGCACTTAAACGTGTGGTGATGAATCAGGAACTTGCTCCGTGTTGTTTTCTACCAGCAGGAGCCGCCCTGAGTGCTCTGTGGGCTGGGAGGCAACTTAGAGGAACCACAAGACAACAACAAGGGTTGTAAATGCATCTACTGATAGAGATGTTTTCCACTTTGCATTTTTGATGCGTGGAATAATTTGTAGTGGTCCTGTAAAGGGGCATGATGTTGTTTTATAGAAGAAATTCAAACTCAGAATTTTTATATTTACAGTATAAATGAGGTAATAATACAAACTCAGACATATTTTTTTTTCCATAACTGAATAAGCTGTTCTCAGAGGAAAACAAGGACCCCAGAACACTGAACAGCAGTTTGTTTATTCAGTTTTTCTGTCATGAAAACATGTTTGTTAAGGCATAAAAAAAAGATTTACCTCTTCTGACAAAAAAAAAAAAATCTTCCCCAAAACTACATACTGCACCTTTAATTTTATTTTTGGGACATTTAAAAAGACAAGAAATGGTGAAAATGTTTCTTACCACAAGGCTACAGCCATGAATCAAAGTTGTTTGTTACCTTCATTTAATAACGTTCAAAAGCACACATGCTGACTGTGAAACTGTGCAGTTAATCCTGAAAGCTAACCTTATCAAGACCGGGCTGTAGTCTGGAGGGATCAGTTTCCATGGTAACTCAGGTCATTCTCACTTAAATCTTCTTATTGAAACAAAAGTTTTTGATAATGAGCCTGATTTACTATGATACACTGAGTTTAACTGGTAATCTCGCTTCATTAAACACTCCTCTGAACTGGAATACTAAAACAATTCCCAACTACTTCAATAAAGTAGAAATGGCAGATTTATCATAGAATAATTAACATTAATGATTATTGTTTTATTCATTGTGGGAGGTACGTGGTAGGATTGGCTGGAATGTTTTGGTGGTGGTCATTAAAACAGTTTTTATTCCTCTTTTATAAGACATGAGTAGATGTATGTATAAGTAACTGATTTTCTGCTTGTCTATTATTGAATTCAAATCATATCAGATTCAAACATGTTGTATACTGTACATTTATATACTTATATATTTTATAGACTATATATGTCCAGTTGAAGTTGGCCAAAGTAGCCTTTAAAAGGAGACACACAAAACAATATAACCGTTATATTGTACTTTCTTTCTTGGTGCTTAACTTTAGTTACTCTCACAACATAACTTATATACAACAACTTTTCAGCTCATCTCATTACATTACAATGCAGCCTGACTTGTCTTTCATGATCCAGTTCTGTGGTTCTCATTGCCATTTTTCGCTCGTGACCCTTTAAAATAAAGCCGTGTCTACGTGTGACCTCTTGTCACAGGTGTCATGAGTTTATGATCCACAAATTCTCACCTCTAAACATTTCATGTCATTTGAATAAATGTCCAAGACTTAAAGGTTTACTTCTCACATTCAAGTTAAGTTTAAAGATCAAATTTGTACACAGGAACGTACTGTCCCATTAACCATCCTGCGACCTCTCCTTGTACACCTTGTGACCGAACCCTAGTTTGGGAATCACCAACATCTAGTAAATGTTAAAATGTTTATTACCTCACAACCTTTGTATCTTTCCCCTCCAAATAACCCTGCCGGCCTCTTCCATCTCTCTCACTCTACATCTCTCAAGTGAAGTACTGAGCTCCATTTAGACATGTAATCCTGTCGGATCAGTCACTTGATCATAAGCTGCTTCCTCTCACTCGTTCACTCTGTCTCTCTCGTTCTGTCTGCCAGTTCAATTAAATCTGGTGGATTTCATTTCACTCCGATTCATTTCAGTTCAGATAAACCCAAACGAGCTTTGACTGCCTGAAAATCATTAAAACTTTACTGCCAGAGTGCTGCTGCGAGGAGACTTCTGTTTTTGTTCTGCTCTCTAACCTGTTGACATCGGACCTTTATTTTATTTCATTTTTTTCAACCTTTATTTTAACTGGAGAATACACTGAGGTGTACACTGTACACTGAGCCTTTTCTACAGTGTACAGTGTAAACTCAATAAAAAGACGAATTAGTAAAATAATTCAACCACAGGAGTAAATAAAGGAGTTACAATTTAAAGTAGATAAATAAATATAAATAAAAGATAAAACAAAAACTCCTGGACGTGAGATAAGATGAAATAAAAATGTGGCGAACTTTAGATTGCTCTGCATGTTAAATATATTAATATTACAAAGCCTGACAGTTACAATGACACTTTAATGCAAAACAGAGGTCACATTTTGTCATTGTTTTATTTTGGAGGGCCATTCATTAATTCCCTTTGAACTCACACAAGTGCACACACACATTTTGCTCTCGTGTTTGCTGCCAGAAGATGGCGGAAAAGCTCTCAAGCCCATCAACAAATGCATAATTCATCCCAGTGGAGGATTTATAGAAGAGTAACTAATGGGCTCGGCATTTTGTTTGAAGTGTAGCACGACACTTCCTTTGTATATAACTGTGTCCTAACGCCTCGCTCGATAATTTACCTGAGACTCCCTCTGAAGAAGGGAGATGTAAACTGGTGGACACATTTTTAACCACATATAGGACTCAACCTATACAAACTGCAAAGTCAGTTATTCTTTATGACCAGATTTCATTTTGTGGGCTAAACTGACTTCATTATTATTTTGTGCATCATGTTCCTTTTGCCTCTTACTGGACGATCATGTGTTTTGATATTTTAGCTGAGCTCCTGGTGTTCTGACTGACTGTATAATGTCCTGGATGTATTATATAATGTATTTAGCTTAGATGCTAAAAAATGTAGTCAACATGAACTCGAGGATCAGGTTAATAGACTGAGCACTGACAGATAACAGTGTGTCGACGTCTCAGTGGATATCATAGCAAATGTAAGAATTAATTCTCTGTGTGCCCAGATTGGATCCATGCTACCACTGAGTGCTATAAACATTTTCATTATTGTAACTGAGCAAAACTATTAGTACCACTTAATATGGGTTCCTGTGCAGTATGTGTTGCAGTTTGTAGCTGTGGATGTTAATGTTGTGGCGTAAGGACTGGTAGGTTTTGTTGCTTGTTTTGTTTATCTCAAAATATCCTCCATTACCTCCTCCATGAGGTTATGTTTTCACCTGTGTGCATTTGTTGGTTGGTTTGTCAGCAGGATTACACAAAAACTACAGAACATATTTCCACAAAACTGGGATTAGAGGATGGGTCTCGGCCCAGAATAGACCCCATCAACAGGTATTATTTTCTCCCTTTCTTTGGCATAGTGAGATAGGCCATTTTAAAAAACATTTTTGTTAATTTCTCAGAGAAAAAAGGATATGGGTGAAAATCATGAAGTGTATTTAGGTGGCTGTATGAGTGAATACTAAAGGTTACTCTTGGGCCTGAGAGGAGGTATGCGCTCTACATGCGCGTGTGAGCTCTGAGTTTCAGAGGCGTTATTGTAGGTGGGTGATAGTGTCGTAGACATGACTTATCACCCACCTACATTGCAGTACAGGGTTCCCTCCCCCAGACAGCTTAACAACCATTCACACCTGGGCTCACCTAGCGCTAGCAACCCCCATCAAGGCCGGTTGAATTGTCATGTTTCAGAAATATATGTGTTGTTCCACGGAGGGATTCACCATCAACTTTAGCGGCAGGCCATAACTGGTTTCATGCCAGTTTGTGTCTCACTGTGAAAAAGAAAAGTTTTAACAATAAAACTGCCTGACTGCTTCTGATGAGCCGACAGAGGAAGAGACAAACCATTCAATTATATAGGACTGGAGCCCTGGAGAGCTTTTCTTCTGGTTTAGACACAACTACCTTTCCACTGACAAATGTAATATAGATTCACAACAGGACACAAAGTACACAAACAGAGAAAAACATACCTGGTGTGGTGTAGTAGGAACAGTCTTGAGAATTTCGCTTCTCCTCCGATGTCAACAAGTATTCAGTTCCTTTTCATACGTGAAAGTAGCAATACCAATGCAAAATGTACTTAATGTATCAGTAACAGTACTCATGTTGCTGAAAAATGACCCTGTGAGTGTTCATTATTATTATTCACTCTAATATTGTACTATTATTCCTAATGTATTTATGTATTTTTACTATTGTAGTTGGTCAAGATGGATTTGAACAATTTTATTTACTGTTTGGTTTATTATATTTGACGTGCTAAACATATGATGAACTTAAAAAACATGATGTTAAAAACTTACTCTGCAATGTGAATAGTAACTAAAGCTGTCTGACAAATGTAGTGAAGTATAAGTACAATATTTTCCTTTGAGATGTCGTTAAGTGACAATATGAAATAGCATAAAATGGAAATACTCTTGACGCAGGGGAGAACAGGTTTGCTTGTCACACTTTTAACTTTCATTTGAATTCCCCAATAAACAGTCTCTTAACAGATTCCCTTTAGATGTGAAATGAAAGTTTAATTTGTCAGGTAAGAGTGGAGTGACCTTACTCTTCTTCTTGGACCCACTGAGCAAAAACATATCCAAAAGCTGTCAATTCAATGCCTTTGACGACGCTGAAAAGGCTTCCACTGGAGAGCCAGAATTAAAGTCTTTTCAACGGTCACTCATGATGTCCAAGTGACATCCTTCCTTACAAGGTTCAAGATTAAAGTTTTGACAATGTAATTTAAAACATCTTCCATCCAACCTTCATCAAGTCAGCTAATTTTCCTAGGTTGGATGACCAAAACATGGCATTTAGTATACTAGATGAAAAGCTCACCTGGTAAAGTGCATGCCTCGTGCAGGCCGGCTTGGTTAGGGTCCAGGGTTTGAGTCTGCCCTGTAACTTTTGCTGCATGGATAAAAAGTTCTTTAGACGTCTGTAACAAAAGTTAAAAAGAGTCTAAAATTACATTGTAAAAACTTTGATTTTGAACCCTGTAAGGACGTCACTAGTGAACATTTAAAGGACGTTCTTTCTGTCTCTCCAGTGGAAGTGTTTTCAACTTCAGCAAAGACGCTGAATTGACGGATATGTTTTCGCTCAGCGGCGACTGTCAAACATCTTGTGAACATCCCTATTGTGGGGTTGGTAGTCAAACTCTACTGTCTGGGTTGTAGAATCATCTGAAGTACAGCTCTTCCTTCATACTTTTTAACGGTAATAAATTGTTTTATTTCAAACCCATTGTATGAAAGCCTAGAAGAGAAACACAGAAGAGCTGGATATTTACATTATGACATTAAAAGTCCTCTCACCTCGGTGTCAAGTGTAGGTGACTCTGATAAGTTTAATCTTTCTGCATGTAGGAGGCAGACCGCAGCAACAGCCTGGTGGAGGAGGTGGAGCCATCCAGTTTCAAACGAATGTCATTCACATTTTTATCCAATTGCTGATGTTAAGGACGCAAAGTGATGTAGAACATCTTTACGAGTTTACTTTTCTCCACAGGGTTGTATTGACTGGACTACACTCCACTTTTCAGTCACTGTAATTTGCTCCACTCAGATCAAACGTCACCCTATCGCTCACAGATCAGACAGCAGACAGAGACACACTCATCTCTCCTGCTGTTCCCCCACTTGTGATTAAATGAAGCCTGAATTATTCATATGAAATAGAGGAGGTATAATTTTTAATGCAGCTGATGATATTATAAGCTGTTTGTGACCTTTTTAGTATGAGGGGATGGGGCCTGTTGAGAACAGGTTTGAATGCTGACATTTGAGACAGGGAGTGGCCCAAAAGAGGTGGCCTCTGGGTAATGAGGTCTTACTGAGAGGAAGCAGACTTTTTGACCTTCTTGTGGTCGTTTCCGACAGCTTGCATGTGTTCGTGTTCTCGAAAAAGACTGATCCATACACTCAAAAATACCTGCATGTGTTCAGAAAATGGTTTTTATAGGGGATGTGAAACTATAAACACCAGATATGACAATATGGATGTAAAACAACACACATGCAGCTCATAAAAACAAGCTCAGCAGGTACACTTGAAGCTAATTGGCAGTAATTACTCAGCAGGAGAACAAAACCAATAAACCAACTGTATTTTCTCGGTGAGGCAGTTTGAAGTCTGATTTGGGATCTCTGTGGTGTGGTTGGATGTTCAGAGACAAAAGCATTTTAACAGCAGTCAGTCAAATGAAGCCTACATTGTGTTCAGCAATGTCTCTGAGCACAAAGCAGAGTAAACATGTTGGATCACTTCTAAAATTATTATAAAATATGTAACCACATGATAGTTATGTTAGACAATTCGAGATTTGTCATGTTATTTTACATAAGTCCATTTTTGTCATGTTATGGATATTCTGTGTATTTCAAAAATACAGGGAAAATCTGTAAAATAACAAAAAGAAATCTCTAAAATTATTATATTCAGTAGAAATCCGTAGATCATCAGAATATATTTTAATTTTTTCCTTACGTGAATAAACAAGCTGTTATCAGTGTCCCCAGAACATTGTTTGAAGCTTAAAAAAGGTGGCAGGGTCCGCCACATATAAACAAAGTAAGACAGTATGAAATTGTGTTGTCTTTTAAAGTCAGTTTGTCTATTCAGTTTATTCAGACATGGAAACGAAGAGTTTGTTTATTTAGTTTGTTTAGGCATAAAAAATAGTCAAGGAAGATCTTTCTCTTCAGATTAAAATTTCTTCCCCAAAACTACAGACTGCACCTTTAAGTATTCTTAAATGTTACATTCAGAGAGAGTCTCACCTTTAAAACACTTAATGGCCTTTACACTTACATCTGTTTTGAGCTTATTGGTTATATAATGCAGTGCAACCTACATAAAACCCTGAAGCTACCAGCTTTATGCTGATGGCACTAAGGATTAACTGCATCACACTTATTCAAAGCTTCACACTGCAGCTTTAATACAAGACAGTTTCCTCCATTCAGAGTGACACAGTTTGGACATTTACCAGAGTTTAGAAGTAAAAGTCACTATTTGATGAGCTAATAGTCTTACTGGCCGGACCAGAGTACACACCTGTTGATCATTCATACATTCATACTTTTACTAAAGCTACTTTTTCCAGTGCAGGTCAGAAAGTTTAAACTTGTCAGATTTGTTTTGGGTTTTTTTACAGTGTGCTTTTAGTACTTTTAAGTCAAGGATCTGAATACTTACTCCTCTACTGCAAAAAACTGCTGCTCAGACAAAACTTATACATTTGCTCCTTATGCTATAATAACAGACATGTGGTGTCCATATCAGTGTGACAGCCTTTGACAGATGTATCTGATCTAAGACTGTGCCAGACATGCATCTGCTTGATGCTCTCTGTAGCTCTCTCTCTCTCTCTCTCTCTCTCTCTCTCTCTCTCTCCCTCTCTCTCTCTTATCCTCTCTCTGAGTGTGTCTCTCAGTCTCTCTCTCATCTCTGTGTCTCTTTGGTCACATGTTAACACATCTGGCGCGTATGTTGCGCATCAGATGTGCCAAAGTGATGCCTGTCGCCTGCCAGCAGCGGACAGAGTCAGATCCGGACTGAGGACACTTGAGGAATGGCCTCTGAACGCCATGAGTCCAACTCAACCAGAAATCTGACCAACCAGTTCGTGCAGCCGGCGTGGCGCATCGCGCTGTGGTCGGTGGCGTACAGCACCGTGCTGGCTGTGGCGGTGTTCGGGAACCTGATCGTGATCTGGATTATTCTGGCGCACAAGCGGATGAGAACCGTCACCAACTATTTCCTGCTGAACTTGGCTTTCTCCGATGTGTCCATGGCCGCTTTCAACACGCTCATCAACTTCATCTACGCGGCTCACGGAGAGTGGTACTTTGGAGAGGTGTACTGCAGGTTTCACAACTTCTTCCCGGTCACTGCGGTGTTCGCCAGCATCTACTCCATGACGGCTATAGCCATCGACAGGTGGGGACTGGCTGTATGATATCAGACAGAGGCTCAAACTTAGTTAGTCTGTGACAAATCTGAGTTTTTATTTTGGGAATATTTTTGGTCCCCAAACATCAATCCACACATTTCATCTGACTTTTATTCACCCTAGTGATGCACGATATGGATACGATACGATAATCGATAATTACCTGACTCTCATGGCCGATACCGATAAAATAATCGACAATACAAACCAGCATTTTTATGCTTTCTCATGCACACCTGAGTGCAAGAGGGGCTAAGATGTAGAGAGGAGAAACCGATTTTTATTGATATTCCACTGCTGTGATAAGATTTTACGATTCAACTTGAGACTTTTTCCCTCATGTTGTGTTGTTCTCGTTAAAGAAAAAGTCCACAGCAGTGCCGACATGTGTGGCTTCTTCTCTGTTTTTAGTCACAAAACAACTGCAGAGGTTGCAAACCACCACCTACTGTGTGTAGATGCTGCACTTGTTAAGCCAACAACGATGTAATTTGTGCATCCCTAACACACCCATATCCCAATATCCCTAACTAATTTTAAGAGTGTATATTAATCATTCTGTTGCACAGAGGTGTCTGCATGAATACACATTATTTTTTTTTACAATTTACACAATGTTTTGCAGTTTACATTTTGCAATATTCTTAATTAATGAACGGACAACTCTCAAGTTTTGCACACATGTGGGTTGACAGGTGCATAGAAGACCAAGGGTCGATACAACCAAAACTCTCACACACTCTTCACTCGCAATCAGGCAACCTGATGAAGGTCTGTGTACTAAATGTTGATGATAAATTTCCCTGATTGCAAGTGAAGAGGAGTGTGTGGGAGTTTGTGCTTTGATTACCGAAGTCAGAAATTTGGGTCAGTTTACTTTGACTTTTAAAGAATACATTGACTGTTTAAGAATAGCCAATTAGGGTAAATGAAATGTTATTTTTTTGTAGTTTTCTGTGTTTTTACTTTGAATCTGCTCTAATAAAGGCGTTCTTTTACAGAGCACTCAGTGATTAAACATTAATAATGACAATTCATCGACATCAAGAGTACTTCAGAGTAGAGGTGCAGTCCTTAATCGATTAGCCGTCAAATATGAAATTAATCGCCATCTATTTTAATAATCAATTAATCAGTTTCAGTATTTTTTTTTAATCAAAATTCACTGATTCCAGCCTCTTAAATGTTAATATTTTCTGGGGTTTTTTAAACTCCTTTATGACAGCGAACTGAGTGTCTTTGAGTTGTGGATGAAACAAGACATGTCATCTTGGGTTTCTAGCGGGATTTCTTGACATTTTATAGACCAAACAACTGATCGATGAAAAAAAGAGAGGAAGACTTGTGACCAAAATAATGTGAAAACATAATGTTTTCCTCACCCTAACCAAGTGGATTTTGTGCCTAAACCTAACCGGAGTGTGAGCGCAGCACTGTGACAGGAGAAAAATGTGAAAATCGAACCAAAACAAACTTAAAGTTTTAACTTATCTGTAGTTTTGAAGAAAGATACTTTAACAACATTTGCATTGGTGATAGGGTCGATTATAACATCTATGCTTGTGCCTCTCTCCCTGGCTGCATGTATGCGTTCTTGTGTGTGTGTGTGTGTGTGTGTGTGTGTGTGTGTGTGTGTGTGTGTGTGCATGTTATGAGAGAAACGCCAATTATGAGCCTTCAAGTATGAAGGAGGAGCCCAGACGTCCTTTTTAACTGCCTCAGGAATTGCAAATGGTCCAAAATGCTGCATTTTGATTGCTCTCCACTGGCTCCCCATCAAATACAGAATCCAGTTCAGTTCTTGCCTCATTTATAGATCTCTGTAACCTGCCTCTAAGAGATGGGTCCTATGTCACCAGCATGTCTTTAAGGTACCTCGATCTAAGCCTAATACTAAAGGAGACAGTGTTTATGAGGTGTATGCTGTCAAAAAACAGCTCAGGACCCAAATATTGCCTCTGTGAAGCACTTTGTGATGTCTCTGCTCACAAAAGGTGCTGTATAAATAAAGTAACTTACGTACTCTCATAGCATCAGCGGGCTGTTTTCAGCAAAAGAGCTCTAAAAAGACGCTGTTCAGTCCCCGCTCAGCACCAAATTGCACATAAAGTCAGCAATTAGCTCGCAACACGTGGCGTTAAAAAGTTGATTGAATATTGAAGATTCTTCAGATGGATACAAGCACGACCCCAAAGGAATTGCTAATGATGCTAATGATGAGTTAAAACTCTCCAGAAACCCCTTTTTTAAGGAAACATATCATAGAAACTACCTGTCTTTAATACACTTTTTGATAAGTCATGATTGTTTGTTTTTACAATAAAGAAAACATTGCTAACCATGAAATAGGTTATTAAATTTAGTCTTTATACCCTCAAAATGTTATATTATATTATTATATTATTATTATATTATTATATTTTAAATAAATAACTTTGAGTTGTTACATTTTAGTACCAAAGCAGGAACAAACAGGCTCCAACAGCACAATGAAAAGATTGTGATGCCACTTTTTTTATGACTAGAACTCTGAATCACAGAAGTACGTCAGCTTGTCTTCTTAAATTCAGTCAAGTTCATTTTTGTTTGTTTGTTTTGTTTATTCAGTCATGAAAATGAAGAGAGTTTGGTAATTTAGTTTGTTTAAGCATTAAAAATTGGCCAATGAAGGTCTGACTCTACTGTTTAAAACTTCTTTCTAAAACTACAAAGTGCACCTTTAAATTCAGCAGAATACACTATGTGCTCACTCTTATGACCTCATTCTTTCATGGAGCTCATTTGAGAGCTATGACGTGACCTCTGACCTGCAGGTACATGGCCATCATCCATCCCCTGAAGCCTCGTCTGTCGGCCAAGGCCACCACAGGAGTCATCGTCTTAATCTGGAGTCTGGCCGTGGTTCTGGCCTTCCCTCTCTGCTACTTCTCCACCACCCGAACTCTGCCCCGCAGGACCCTCTGCTACGTGGCCTGGCCCCGCATGGCCGACGACTCCTTCATGTGAGAACTCTGACGAACCTTTATCATCATTCTCTTTACAAATCTGAGCTGTAATGTTGTTTCTTGTCTGTAAAATTCTCTGTGCGTGATCTGGTTGTGTCCATCATCAACCCCAGATATATATGTCATGGTTCACCTTCTCTTCATCCTGCTTGTTACTCGTCAATTAAAATACTCGTGTCTCTCCACTCGTGCAGGTATCATATCATAGTGACAGTTCTGGTCTACGTGCTGCCCTTAGTGGTGATGGGCATCACTTACACCATTGTGGGGGTGACTCTGTGGGGAGGGGAGATCCCAGGAGACTCATCTGATAACTACCATGGACAGCTCAGGGCCAAACGAAAGGTAAACACCTCATTTATTGAATGCACTTACACCAAAGTTAAACTTCCTTCTATTAATTTAGTCAGTGTGAGTTGAGGAGAGACATACAGGGGCATTTCTTACCAGATGATGTACACATGTAAATAAGCTTTTGCCTTTTTATAAATGAAATCAAGAACATGGAAGATAGTGAACACTGGATGCTAACGAGGGTCCAAAAAAAGAATAAAGAATACACTACGGTTGTCAAACCACTGTGTGCAGTTTGGTAATTGAAAGGAAAAAATACCCTATTTTATGTGCGTACATTTTTTTAACAAACATTTTACAGAAATGACAAGTTGGCGAAATGTTACAAAGACTTACAAAGAAAAACGTTTTGAAGCTGGTTCCTTTTCTGCAAAAAATAAGGGTCTAGTTTCAAGGTTCAGGTGATTTATTCGTCATTATACAACAGGGTTGCATAAAAAAAATGACAGTTTGTAAAATCCTTCATGCTACAAAAACATAAAACATATATACAGTTATTTATATATATATATATGTAGACAAAACACCCAGGAAGTAATTCTGTAGTAAATGTTTTAAAATTGCGTTGGGGTGAATATAAACAGCAGCCAAGATGGTGATGATAATATGGTCGCCACCTTAAAATAAAAAAAAATCAACATCAGGTGAAAACTGTCCATCAACTTTGTCTGTGTTTGTGCACCTAACATCAATGATATAAACACAGAGTCAACCTCTCCTCGTCCCGCTGAAGTCCTCCACTGGATTGAGGAGGAGTGAGGACACGTCTCCTATCCTGACTTTCTTCCTTTCCTCCCTGGGGTGGTGTTGGATGGTTGAAAGATGCCGTGGGCAGTGATCATCTCAAAGTTCGCTATGCATAATCAAAAAACTCACACTTTTTCTTTCAATGCTGATGATTTTCTATCTGCCATTTGCAATAAGTGTTTAAGCAACAAAGCAGAAAGAATAACAATTAAATAATCAAAAATGTAGTGAAATTTAAAGGAGCTGCACTGAACTACCTGAATCAAAAAAAACAAACAAACAAAGAAAAACTTCAAGCAGGGACATCATTCCACCAAAGCAATAATGATTCACATGTATAGAAGGACCACTGCTGATTTGGGAGAAAGCAGAACACATTACACAAACAACTAAAACAAATGAAATCAGGCCTCTGCTGTGTGAAAACACTGTGGACCACTTACAGCTCTGATCAGTAAAATGTGTCCTGCCGAGCTGCAAAGCTTATTGGTTCAGTGCTGTAAAGGGAATTCATTTTACTTTCTAAACAGATAAAAACAGACGTTAGTTAGTACACTTTGAGTTGTCATGTATTGCTAGAGACTCAAACATAACTTTTCAATTTTAGCTGTAGCCCAGGAGAAGAGAAAAGCATCCGGAGGCACTTGTTCCACAGCAGTTAGACGTCATCAGTCAGACTACACAGTGTGCTTTGCAGCAGCTACTGTGAGGGTCGGGTTAAACAGGGATTAGGGTCATCACAGCTGTCACGACGAGCATCTATCATGATAGCCCTGCGAATAATGACTATTGTTAGACGTCATAAAAACTGCAGGTTAATCAAAGAGAAAGTGTAAGGAGGCTGTGGGAGTATTCAGTTATAAAAGGATGTTTTGGGTGAAATTTTATCAAATAAATGACGCAAATCATTTCCTAAACTGTGTATCAGCGATCAAATAACAACATTTCATCTTAGTTAAACTCATAGTTATCTGTAGAATGAGTGTAGAAAGCAACAATGTGAACTACAAAATAGAGATTGACATTAGGGATGTTGCTTTGATACCACAACACATTCAGTGTACAGAAATAGAGACGGAGGCAGGTGTAGGTTTGCCATTTATAATCTTTTTTCGAGGGCTTTATAGAAAAAAGATCATCACCGGCTGAGATTGCTGGCAAAATTGAGCCATGAAAGATGAAAGGGATTTATAAATGTCAGGAAACAAAGCTACAAGACAATGTGTGGCCTGATTCAAAGGCCTATGCTGACAAGATGCCATCTGGGCTGGAGATAAGAGGAAGTCGCTCTCATCAGCGTCTAGCAGATGAGCTTCTGATGATGCTACAATAACTGCCCGCTCCTTTCAACCCCCCCACAGCTCTGTATTGTACTGCGACGCACTGATGATGTCTGCGTCGCTCTCTCCTCCGTCCAAAGTGGAACCTGCTGTGTGTGGTGCGTCATCACTGACCTTTCCCTTTCTTCATACGGCAGCCACTTTGAACTCATTAAAAGGAAAAGCCAATATGGTCGTAATGAAGGAAAACAGACAACATACTTGCAACTTCAAAGACAAAAAATATATAAAGAGCTGTCATGGCTATAAACATTCAATATCACAGTGAAGTGGCATGTGAGCAAGAGTATGTTTTGCTTCTTAAGTCTGATGTTTCTCCAGTTGGAGAGGACAGACATGGTGTATAAATGACCATATCTACTCTGAAAGGTATCATTAAATATACATAAGAAGATGAATCAGATGTTATGTGGCATAAAAGTGACAAAAAACAGAAATCAGACAAAAAAACAAAACAAACCCAAAAGCAGCTGATAATTTTAGTTTTTCTTACAGGTAGTGAAGATGATGATTATCGTGGTGGTGACCTTTGCCCTCTGCTGGCTCCCCTATCATGTCTACTTCATTGTGACGGGTCTTAACAAGCCTCTGAGCAAGTGGAAGTACATCCAGCAGGTTTACCTGTCAGTGCTGTGGCTGGCAATGAGCTCCACCATGTACAACCCCATCATCTACTGCTGCCTCAACAGCAGGTGAGTAGAATAAATCTCCCCACTAACAACAAAACACACGTGTAGGTAGGCCTACTTTACATGTACAACTTGATTTGATGTGGGTGCAGGTTCCGGGCCGGCTTCAAGCGGGTTTTCCGCTGGTGTCCATTTGTCCGGATCTCAAGCTACGATGAGCTGGAGCTCCGAAACACGAGACTTCGACCGGGTCGCCAGAGCAGCATGTGCACCCTGTCTCGGGTGGACACCAGCATCCTCAGCAAAGACAAGAGCGTGTGTTCCCGTGGAAACAGGTCAAGACTCAGTTCTGAGCTCAATAATAAAGACAATTAGTTCAGGGACACACTCCAGCTAAAGACACATTACTTTGAGCTGACAAATGTTGATTTGACAGTTTTTTGTTCACATGAGCTAATGAATATTATTTAATATTGATGGGCATGTTGTTGATTTGTACCTGACACCAGAGGTTTTATAATGTGAGGAGGGGGCAGGAGAGTTAAAGAAGAAGAGACATGAGGCAAAGACACTTAAAGAGAAGAATGGATGTTGATGTTCTAACAGGAAGTTAGTTATTGTAGCGTGACCTGGTGCTATGGTCAGTTTACCAACAGCTGCAGGGTATGACACACAGCTCATGGAGGGATATATATATATACACATTGTGTGTCAGAAGGCAAAGGTCCAAAATTAATAATTTCTTTCTGTTTGTATAATATCCCACTGAACTCAATATTTATTTATTTATTCATTCATTCATTCATTCATCTGGTCATATGGAAGAAACTAAGATACTTCGTGAGAATCATGAACTAAGTACTTCAAGCTGCTTCTGACATTTGTTTCATGTTACACTCAGTATGATATTATATAATATAGTAGTATATGCATTAGAGTAAATACTGTACTCTGTAGACATATATTTTTATGCCATCAGACCATTACTCAGTGGATTTCATCAACAATAACTGCAGGAACAGTATAACTGCTGCTCTAGCAGAGATAATACCCTTAAGTCTGCTGTAGTGAAGCTGATATTAAACAATCCTGGTTGGATTTTTCATGCATGTCGTGACAGAATGTAAATTCACAAGTGCTTGCTGCTGTGATTGTTTAGTTGGAGAAAGCATGTGCCATTTTAAAAGTAATTAATTATTTGATATTAATTAAAATTGTAAGACTTTTTGGGACTGTAAGAGATTGTATTTACTGTAAGTATGATTTTTTTCTTGTACATTGTAAGTGAACGTACAGTGTGTTTTAATATTTTGATATGTTGTTGCAAACACACAGACACAATCATTCATAGCCTTTATGGCGAATTTGTGTTTTGTTGTATACTGATACAAAAATACAATAAAAGCTCACATTGTGTCTGCATGTGATCAACTATTTTATTTGAATTATTTGTAATGACAGTGGTGTTGCATCCGAAAACACCTTACAACAAATATTCTGTTATTAATGCTTTTTACATACTTGTGTGTGTGTTTTGCTAACTGTTGCTGATTTGCCATTTGTATTATATGTGCAGCCCTTTGAGGCATGTTTTGTGATATTGGGCTATAATAAACTTTAACTTGACTTGACTTGACACATGTGCCGAGCGCGGACCAATGACAGTACACAATAGTACACTGACACACTGTTTGCCAACTCACTCAGAGGCTGATGAGATTAAATCCATTTCATGTTGGATTAAAGCCGTCAAAGATGTTTACATTTTGCATGTTGTTTATGTAACTTTGATTGAAGCATAAAGATTAAATAAAGGTATTGTGGTTTTTAGAAGGAGTTAAACACTTAAAGAAATATCTTACTAAAAATACTGGACGCAAACAATCGCCAGGTGACTATACTGTAAATCACTGTAAACTGGTCCATCAGACAAATGTACATTTGCTACTGAAACAATGTGAACTAAACCTGAATAATTGGTTCAAAATAAGGTGGGAGTAAGCATGCGTTTTAGTAACTTCCCTGTTTGTAAGCGGCTGATATTGTAGTAAAAGGTACTCGAATGTCAGTAAAAAGTATAATGCAAGACAAAGACAGTTCAACCAGTTTATTTATTATCACCTGAAATTGCCTTATTTTGGCGTATTATCTGTCGTTGGCTGAGGAGTTAATCATGAACATAATGCATGTAAGTCACGTACTCAGTTCCTGTCCGGGCGGGGACCTTTGTTGCACGTCCTTTCCCCTCTTTCTCTCTCTCTCTCCACTTATTTCCTGTCACATCCTCACTGTACACTCTAATAAAAACATACAACGCCCTTCCCTACCAATATTTAAAAAAAACAAAAAGATTTGCTTTATCTCAGATATATTCATATTAATGCACATTTTTGTTGATATGCAAAAAGAAAAGATTTCAGTCCATGTTATAAAAAAAGTGACATTTTTGCAGCTGACTACAAAAGCTTGCAGCACTTTGACTGGCAGACATCAGAGCAAAACAGGTTTATATTTTGTAAAGGAAAACAAACTGTACAAACAATGCAACTTCTTCACTCTCTTAACTCTCAGAGCATTCTGAGATGCTCGTTGTTTTTGCTCAACAGCTAAAGAAAAAAAGAGATAAAGCCACGAGCACCGACACAAGCCACTGGGAGGAGACATCAGCCGGAGACCTAAAGAGATGGAAACAAAGAGACAGATCATTATCATCAGTACATCTTAAGGGCCCAAAAACAAGTAGTTTCTCAAGATCTCCCTATTTGCATAAAGTTGAGGTGTAGGCTACTTAATGCAAATAAAGTCCACCCAATGTGGCTACTTGCCTTTGGAAACACCCAGTAAACTAAAATAAACACAGATTCAGCAACTGAATGGCTTATTTCAGGCCTAAAAATGTTTTCACAAACACATTTTGGGGAATTATTTTTATAATGTTTCCAATTGACCTGCTGGTGTTGGTCTGGTTTGTAATCTGGGGACAGACAGCCTACAAGTGGCATTCATCAAATCAGGTGTTGGCGTGGTTGTTGAAGGGTGTTTTCTCTGTTGGTCAAGCGTAACACTATTTTGGGTGTGGTGCAGTTCAAGTTTACTATAATTACAGCCAGGTAAAACTATGAGGTCTTGGTTTCAAATAGTAAACGCTTCTATTTAATTACTCATAATTCTGTTACGCTCAAAGTTCACACACAGTTTTGATCAAGATTCAGATTTAACCTCATAATTACAGGTTCAGCATTTGTGAGCAACCACTTGATTGAGCAAAATATTTCATTTTTATCAAGAGGGTGTGAGTCTTACCTTGAAAAACTGTTACAGTCATTCATGCTGTCCAGTCGTGAGTGATTCAAAAAAATCTTAGTGTATGTAGCATCATTCTTGTCAGTGATTGTTGTCACTTCCTCCACAGTGAACACCTCAGTTGGGGATAAGAGTGCTAAATCCTCCTCAAGGCAAATGTTGACTCCCAGGTTGGCATAGAAGCAGGACGTGATATTGAAAAGGACCAACCCATGCATATCATTGTACTTAAGAATTTCACTATAGCTTGGATCAACGATGATGAACTTTCCAAATCTCACCTCTGAGCCCTTTGTAGCGTTGTCATTTTCTCCTGCTAGATAATACAGAGTCTTGCACGTCTTCGGATTCAGCAGTGTAATTGCATCCATGAGCAGGAAGTGAAGAGACTTGAAGTGGAAGTCGTCTGTGTAGGTGCTGATGTTTGCACCTGTTGTCGCTGCGGCATCATTAAGGATCCTTTTAAAATCAGATTCACTTGGTTCATTCACAAATACGCGAAGTGCAGTCGTATGTTCCTTTACTCCACCAGGGATCAGCTCGTCACAGTTGGTATTTGCGCTCCATGCTTTCTGGAACTCCTCAGTGCGGTTTAGCTCTCGTCCTAACAGGCCTGAATGAATAAACTTCTCCATGGCTTGCTCACGGCATCCGGTGTATATGACATCCACAGCATTTGGGGCCATGTCCAGTAGTTTTTCTTCCGCTGCCATCCCCTTTAATTGAGTGGAGAATTTAAAATATACTTTCAAGGGACAAGAGTTTTTTCCTAACAAAACAAACAAGATTGAATGGGTATTTGTTTTAGAAATAATACTTACTTTGTAGGAGAGAGTTATGACAAGGATTGCAGCAAGAAGCAGCTTTCTTCTGTCCCACATTGTGAAGGGTTCTTCCTGTCTTCTACTGGCACAAACTGGCTGAAAAAGAAATCAAAGAAAAGCACTGCAGGACCAAACTTGAATAAGAAATTTCATGACGCCATACATAGTTCGGAAATGAGATGATCTGGTTTGTTGCTCAAATACTTTGTTTAGACAAGCCCTCTAGTTATTACCAGTTATCTTTCCCTGGGATACAGCAAAGACAAACATAAATGATCGTACACTTAAATGAATGCTGAAATGTTAAAATCATTTAAAGGAACATACCTTAAGAAAAGAAAATTAATTTCTGGGAGCACCTATCTCAGAATCAAGTCGAACTGCAGGGATTTGATCATGTGCAAAAAAAAGAAGAAGTAGGTGGGAAGAGAATAAATAAAATTATCTCACTGAGCAACTCCCTTTGTTTCCTGTGAAAGGAAGTAACATGCCACTGGGAGCCCTGGTGGCAGGTAATTTCTTCTGATAGGGCTACTGAGTTACTGTAGGAGGCTCTTACTGATTTGTTGGACATGTTTATACAAACCACAGAAAACTAAATGGCCCAGCTCAGCAATACAACTGTTGTTTTTGTATTTTTCTCTTTATTAGTTTGAATGCTGACTCATGAAGTTCAACTTTCAACTTAGCCAGCTTTATGGTGCTTCCTCAAATGTGAGGGAGTGGTTGTTCACACTGGCTCATTTAAAAGATTAAGATAAATATTTTTAAAAAAAAATTTAAAAAAAGATTAAAAATCAGTTTGACATAGGTCAAAATGTGAAGAAACATTTATGACACAAAATTGCCCCCCCCTCGCTCAGCCCTGCGCTCGTTCAAGCTCCCCAATCCACTCCACTTCTTCCACCATTCCCTCCTCCTCCTCTGTTACAATTTCAAACAGGGGACTCAAAAGCAGCCGCAGACTCAGGGGTGGATTGAAAGAGTTTGTTGTCCAAAAACTGTTTCAGATGGTGAGGAGAATGGAAGGGAGTGAAGTCCAGGCTGGGGAAGGCAGGAGAGGTCCGGGTGGAAACAAAAGGGGCAGGTGGTTTTTATGCATTTTTTAAATTCATTTTAACGTGAGATATGAATTTAGGACTAGTTTAACGTTGTTTTACCTTGATATCCTTGTATATAATTAATGCCTCTGCAATGAATCTGCATAGATGCACCTCCCCAGAAATGTAAGTGCTAGTCCACTTGGTTTTCATCACATTTTCCGACTTCTCCTCTGTTAATCGTGGCGGTGGTAATACAGGGGATCCTAACCTGTAGTTTACCCAGTAAACACACAACCCTCTTCGGCTTCTGCAGCCCCTCCTGACCGGCTGGCTTCTGCCCTTCATACATTCATCACAGCTTTCTGTGTGCTGGTCCACCACAGCATACAGCTGGTGCCCTTTTTATGTTTTTTCCCCTGCCCCTGAAACAGACTGAGTCTGCCACTGCATTGAGCTTACTGAATATTTTTCATCGATTGTTAGAAAAAATGTTAATCCTTTCATATAAAAACTGTCTTTTAGTCCAGCTAAATAGCTAGACCAGACACTAGTGTCCTTGTCAAAGTCATATTCATTTTATGTTATACATATTAAATATATTTAAATTGTATGAAAGTCTGTACAAATGCTTCGCTTGATATAAAAGTAGAGCAAAATCTTTTAATAAAATCAAAAAATTAAATTATTAAATGAAAATTGTGTCTAAGTATGGAGACATGTCTGACTGGACAAAATACTTACTTGATGACTGCTTCCTTCCTTGTTGGCAGAGTATGAGCCTGCTGAAGCTCACTTCCATAAGTGTTTGGTGGGAGGAGCAGGAGGAGTAGTGTCAGATTGACAACACCCCATCCTCTCCAGATCCAGGCAGTACCAGGCTGTAGTGGAGGGTCAGTGGACTGGAATAATTATACAGATCTTTGTTGATTACTTGTAATGAGGAATGATTCAGATTAAAGAGGATAATCTATGTACGATTTTATTTGATTTGCCATGCGATTCCCTGTTCACTGACAGTCATATGCACAAAGCAAAACAGACATACAGATGAACATCCAACAGTATCATTTACAATTGTAAGTTTACTCCATTCAGCCTGCAAATTATATGCAGAACTTTTAAACAGAATTATGCACCAGTGGTGGAATCAGGTTGTTTGAGGGGCAGGGGAGAAAAAGGGGCACTTAATATTTTTTCTCACCTGGAAAGGCATCCCACCCCACTTTATCATGTTCTTTTGCACATTGGATCACTGCAGAGGGCACTTTATCATGTTTTATTCAACACTTTATTTATCAACAGCAACATTTGCAGCAATAATAACATACAACCAGTGCCAAAGAAAATAAAAACTGTTTTCTCAAAATCACAGTCATGTCAGGACATTTTAAGATTACCTCATTGAGAGAGATATATATGGAAGCCCATTTCCATCAGTTAAAGAAAAATGAATAAGATGCAAACTAAGTTTGATTCTGAACTTACAAATTAACTAAATAATTATGAGATAAGAAGTAAAAAAGAGATGAAAAGTCAACACTTATCCTGTGACTTTTTATCTAAGTCACATACTCAGTTCTCGTCCGGCCGGGGACCTCAGTTGCACGTCCTTTCCCCTCTTTCTCTCTCTCTCTCCATTTATTTCCTATCACATTCTTGCTGTACACTCTCTAATAAAAGCATACAATGCCCCTCCCCCACCCACATTTTAAAAAAAATAAAAGATTAGCCTTATCTCAGATATATTCATATTAGGCTAATGTACATTTTTGTTGATGTGCATAAAGAAAAGATTTCAGTCCACGTTATAAAAAAGTGATATTTATGCAGCTGACTACAAAAGCTTGCAGCACTTTGACTGGCAGACATCAGAGCAAAACAGGTTTATATTTTGTAAAAGAAAACAAACTGTACAAACAATGCAACTTCTTCACTCTCTTAACTCTCAGAGCATTCTGAGATGCTCGTTGTTTTTGCTCAACAGCTAAAGAAAAAAAGAGATAAAGCCACGAGCACCGACACAAGCCACTGGGAGGAGACATCAGCCGGGGACCTAAAGAGATGGAAACAAAGAGACAGATCATTATCATCAGTACATCTTAAGGGCCCAAAAACAAGTAGTTTCTCAAGATCTCCCTATTTGCATAAAGTTGAGGTGTAGGCTACTTAATGCAAATAAAGTCCACCCAATGTGGCTACTTGCCTTTGGAAACACCCAGTAAACTAAAATAAACACAGATTCAGCAACTGAATGACTTATTTCAGGCCTAAAAATGTTTTCACAAACACATTTTGGGGAATTATTTTTATAATGTTTCCAATTGACCTGCTGGTGTTGGTCTGGTTTGTAATCTGGGGACAGACAGCCTACAAGTGGCATTCATCAAATCAGGTGTATCCTGAAAGTGTTGGCGTGGTTGTTGACTCTGTTGGTCAAGCGTAACACTATTTTGGGTGTGGTGCAGTTCAAGTTTACTATAATTACAGCCAGGTAAAACTATGAGGTCTTGGTTTCAAATAGTAAACGCATTAATTACTCATAATTCTGTTACGTTCACTTGATTGAGCAAAATATTTCATTTTTATCAAGAGGATGTGAGTCTTACCTTGAAAAACTGTTACAGTCATTCATGCTGTCCAGTCGTGAGTGATTCAAAAAAATCTTGATGTATGTAGCATCATTGTCGTCAGTGATTGTTGTCACTTCGTCCACAGTGAACACCTCAGTTGGGGATAAGAGTGCTGAATCGCCCTTATGGCAAATGTTGACTCCCAGGTTGGCATGGAAGCAGGATGTGATATAGAAAAGGACCAACCCATCCATATCATAATCCTTAAGAGTTTCACTATAGTTTGGATTAACGATGATGAACTTTCCAAATCTCACCTCTGAGCCCTTTGTAGCTGCGTAATTTTCTTCTGGTAGATAATACAGAGTCTTGCACGTCTTCGGATTCAGCAGTGTAATTGCATCCATGAGCAGGAAGTAAAGAGACTTGAAGTCGAAGTCGTCTGTGTAGGTGCTGATGTTTGCACCTGTTGTCGCTACGGCATCATTAAGGATCCCTTTAAAATTCCTGTCATCAACAAATGCACGAAGTGCAGTCGTATGTTCCTTTACTCCACCAGGGATCAGCTCATCACAGTTGGTATTTGCGCTCCATGCTTTCTGGAACTCCTCAGTGCGGTTTAGCTCTCGTCCTAACAGGCCTGAATGAATAAACTTCTCCATGGCTTGCTCACGGCATCCGGTGTATATGACATCCACAGCATTTGGGGCCATGTCCAGTAGTTTTGCTTCCACTGCCGTCCCCTTTAATTGAGTGGAGAATTAAAAATATACTTTCAAGGGACAAGAGTTTTTTTCCTAACAAAACAAACAAGATTGAATGGGTATTTGTTTCAGAAATAATACTTACTTTGTAGGAGAGAGTTATGAAAAGGATTGCAGCAAGAACCAGCTTTCTTCTGTCCCACATTGTGAAGGGTTCTTCCTGTCTTCTACTGGCACAAACTGGCTGAAAAAGAAATCAAAGAAAAGCACTGCAGGACCAAACTTGAATAAGAAATTTCATGACGCCATACACAGTTCAGAAATGAGATGATCTGGTTTGTTGCTCAAATACTTTGTTTAGACAAGCCCTCTAGTTATTACCAGTTATCTTTCCCTGGGATACAGCAAAGACAAACATAAATGATCGTACACTTAAATGAATGCTGAAATGTTAAAATCATTTAAAGGAACATACCTTAAGAAAAGAAAATTAATTTCTGGGAGCACCTATCTCAGAATCAAGTCGATGTACATCAAACTGCAGGGATGTGATCATTCTGTGCGGATTAGCATGAAGTAGTTGGGAAGAGGAAAAACATTATCTCACTGAGCAACTCCTTCTGTTTCCTGTGAAAGGAAGTAACATGCCACTGGGAGCCCTGGTGCCGAGTAATTTCTCCTGATAGGGCTACTGAGTTACTGTAGGAGGCTCTTACTGATTTGTTGGACATGGTTATACAAACCACAGAAATCTAAATGGCCCAGCTCAGCAATACAACTGTTGTTTTTCTATTTTTCTCTTTATTAGTTTGAATGCTGACTCATGAAGTTCAACTTAGCCAGCTTTATTGTGCTTCCTCCAATGTGAGGGAATGGTTGTTCACACTGGCTCATTTAAAAGATAAAGATAAATGATAATAATAATAAAAAAGAATAAAAATCATTTAGACATAGGTCAAACTGTAACACAATATTGGACCCCTCGCTCAGCCCTGTGCTCGTTCAAGCCCTCCAATCCACTCGACTTCTTCCACCATTCCCTCCTCCTCCTCTTTTCCTCCCTGTTTGTTAATGATCTTCCTGTCAATGATGTCGACTTGTGGTCACTTTTTTTTTGCATTTTTTAAATTCATTTTACAGTGAGATATGAATTTAGGGCTAGTTTAAAGTTGTTTTACCTTGATATCCTTGTATTTATTCTATAAATCTTTGGTGCAGAGCTAAGCATAATTAATGCCCCTGCAATGAATCTCCATAGATGGATGCCCTACATCGACATGCACCTCCCCAGAAATTTAAGTGCTATTCCGCTTGGTTTCATCACATTTTCCGGCTTCTCCTCTGTAACTTCATGGCGGTGGTAATACAGGGGATCGTAACCTGTAGTTTACCCAGTAAACACACAACCCTCTTCGGCTGCTGCAGCCCCTCCTGACCGGCTGGCTCCTGCCCTTCTTTGGTTATACTTCTCTTCTGGAGCCACTTTTTGCTGCCGGACTCTCTCTGGGCTGGAGAAAACAGAGAGGCTGGATATCCCCCTCCACAAGTAGCCTGGTGGCTGGTCAGTGTTTAGCTTATACGCGGGCAGGGGTGTGGAGGGAAGGCCATTTGCCAATAACCCAGAAAAACTCCCTCTTTCTAGCAGCCTTGGCAGGTATGCCATACATTCATCACAACTTTCTGTGTGCTGGTCCACCACAGCATACAGCTGGTGCCCTTTTTATTTGTTTGCCCCTGCCCCTGAAACAGACTGAGTCCGCCACTGCATTGAGCTTACTGAATAGTTTTCTTCGATTGTTAGAAAAATGTTAATCCATTCATATAAAAACTGTCTTTTTGTCCAGCTAAATAGCTAGACCAGACACTAGTGTCCTTGTCAAGGTCATATTCATTTTATATTATACATATTAAATATATTTAAATTGTATGAAAGTCTGTGCAAATACTTTGCTTGATATAAAAGTAGTGCAAAATCTTTTAATCAAATCTAAGAATTAAATTAAAATTGTGTCTAGTTATGGAAACATCTCACTGGACTAAATATTTATTTGATGACCATGTGCTGTATATGGTGTTGTTGTCTTGGGTGTTCCCTGGAGATGGGGTGGAAAATTCCTATTCAGCAAGCAAAGTTATGTTCCACCTCTTGACCTCCTCTCACTTCCTTCCTTCCTTGTTGGCAGCGTATGAGCCTGCTGAAGCTCACTTCCATAAGTGTTCAGTTTTAGTGGGAGGAGCAGGAGGAGTAGTGTCAGATTGACAACACCCCATCCTCTCCAGATCCAGGCGGTACCAGGCTGTAGTGGAGGGTCAGTGGACTGGAATAATTATACAGATCTTTGTTGGATTCTTCTAATGAGGAATGGGTCAGATTAAAGAGGATAATCTATGTTCGCTTTGGACAAAAGCGTCTGCTAAATGCAAAAAACAATTGTAAGTTTACTCCATTCAACCTGCAAATTATATGCAAACCTTTTAAACAGAATTATGCACCAGTGGTGGAATCAGGTTGTTTGAGGGGCAGGGGAGAAAAAGGGGCACTTTATCATTTTTTCTCCACTGGAAAGGCATCCCACCCCACTTCATCATGTTCTTTTGCACATTGGGTCACTGCAGAGGGCACTTTATCATGTTTTATTCACCACTTCATTTATCAGCAGCAACATTTGCAGCAATAATAACATACAGCCAGTGCCAAAGAAAACAGTTCTCTCAAAATCACTCACTCATGTCAGGACATTTTAAGATTATATTATATTATTATATTACCTCATTGTCAATTAAAGAAAAAGGAATAAGATGCAAACTAAGCTTGATTCTGAACTCACAAATTAACAAAATAATTATGAGATAAGAAGTAAAAAATTATGAGATGAAAAGTCAAAATGTATCCTGTGACTTTTTATCTCGTAATTATTACTTTTATTTCACAGAATGTAAACTTTTTAACTCATAATTATGACCTACAATGGGAATGTTTATTTATTTATTTTTATCAAAGGGGAGTTTGTCATCATTGTTTTACTTTACTAGTTTCCATAGATATGACATACAGAAGCCTATAGGCACTGAAAAGCTTTTATTTTTGAAAAACATAGCCGGAAGTCTTTATCTTGTACTTTGATACTAACAATACGCCTACACTTTTATCATTAGACTACAGTTTGTGACATCTGATAAACAGTACAGACTGAAAGCCAAGCTGGGATCATCAAAAACAGTAATTGTTGTGTGTTTGCGACAGTTCGACTCCGTTTTGTGACCGTAAAAAGCTGCAGTCTGATACCGGAAACAGATGTGTTTCCGGTTCCAGGCGCGCCAAAATACAAAATAAGACGGAGTTTGTTTTGACACTTTCGTGTCAAGTTTTCACCGAGAGAGAAATAACTGAATAAACTACAGACATTAGCACAACAGCAACGTAAACGACTGGACTGTTTGAGTTATGAACCGCAGCTAATGGTGAGTCATTTTCAACTTTTAAAAACACTGCGGCAGCTGAGGTCAATGTTATGCTAGTTAGCTAAGTCAACCTTACTGCTACGGTCTGAATTAGCTCGAGTGAATTAACGTGGTTAATCAGGATGTAACGTTACCTGCTTAACGATAAGCTACTCTACAGTCTGTAGTGGTGGAAGAAGTATTCAAGTCATTGTATTCAGTTGATGTAATGCTTCTGTCTAGCTGCTTGTGTTACATTTCAGAGGATTATATAATGGTTTTACTGTACTTAAACGTTACGTCTGTACTTGAAAATGTACAATATATAATGCATCAGGTTGTTTCATAATATGTAATATTATAACTCTGACATGGGCCTTTCTAATGGGTGCTTTTGATTTTAATTTCAATACCAATGTAATTCTTCTCACAGGACTTTTACTTGTAATTAGTCCTTTTTTTGTAATTGTGCATTTATACTTTATACTTCTGAATACTTCTTCCAGCACTTACTTACGTTACTGCTGCATTTACTTTTAAGGTAAATGTTACAAAGTATTAGCAGCGAAATGTACTGAAATATCAAAGTAAAAGTATTAATTTGTGAGTTTGGCTCCTTTCAGAGTCTTTTGTTTGTATTATTATTCGTGATGTAAACAACACTTTGATCTTGGAGCTGATGTATTCTATATTAAGTATATATCTATAAGAATCTATTATGTTTAATAATCATTTTACATCATGTTCTGTATAATGAACATATACTCTGTTTACATTTATATACTGTGTTTTTGATATACATTCAGTCGCCAGTTTTTAAGGTACACCAAGTTTAAACTAATGCACAACAGTCCTGCAATAAATTTTGCAGTCATGGAGGTTATAACGCTCAGTTTGACTCAACTGTATGATCATTATAGAGGATGCAGTTTGTGGTGCTGTTGAACTATAATGTGTTAAACTGGGAAATGTTTCTATTATTTTGTCTGCCCTATTCATACCATTAAAGGTAGGCTTAATAGCACAAACACCTCCATGTATAATCCGCATTTAGCAAGTCACTAAATTTGTACCATCTCCAGGATGCTGCACTGTAGCTGACCTTTGACCTCACTCTGCAGGTGGATAAATGATGAACCAGCAGCCCCGTGGGTGCAATAAAGAGTCACATATTAGTGATTAATAAGCACTTGAGGATGAGGAAGTGGGGAGACCGACTGAAGAAGGTTGAGCAGCTCGCTCAGTCCTTCCAGCTGAATCCTCTGGCATCACGCTACAAACCTCGACTGTGGCCATGCCAGCCGTCCTCCGTGTGGAAGCTCTTCCCTCGTCAAAGTATGGCGATCAGCTTCGCTCAGAGCTGCAAAGAGGTAACATGAAAATTTGCTGATACAGGACTATCTCAATTTCCATCCTGTGTGTGAAGGGAGATTGCTGACATTTGTGCCTTCATTTCCTAGACTGTCCATATTTTTGCACTTGAAAAAGAAAACACACCCCTGGGTCAAAGGATCTACCTGGTTACCAGTTACAGTGAGCTGTGGCATTACTACAAGTAAATATCAGTTCACAGGGTTCATACAAAGTATTGAAAGTTTGGAAAAATGCTAAATCTTAACAGTAAATGTTGGAAATATATTTGAATTTGAATATACTCCTTGAAAAATGCTTGATTTTTAACATAATCACTGACATAAACCAAAAATCTTTTAGTATTTTGATGAATTGAACTATTGCGTCATTATATGCATTAGTTATCACCTGGCGTTGAAATGAACAGCTGCTATATTAAACAAAATAAGGAGCATCTTGTATTGTGTGTTTGGAAAAAATGCAATGATATACACTGATTGTGATTTGTCTCTTGATGTTTTTCCAGGACTTACCCACAGTCGTTGATGCACTGCTATGAGGTGATACCAGAGGGCACTGTTTGCAAGCTCTACTTTGATTTGGAGTTTCACAAGCCCTCAAACAAAGATGCTGATGGGAAAGCTATGGTGTCTTCACTTATCCAGGTAGGGCAGTTCTTGTATCTGCATAGTGAATCTTCCTACATTCTGTAAAAACCTATTTTTATGGAGCGGCTCGCTTCACATATAGATAATGCTTCAGAGATTGTTCAGTTTAACAATTACAAAGCCAAAGAATGTGTTATAAAAGTATCTACGTGACATTAGGGATGTCCCTAACAACTTTAAATTGAAACTCAGAAAACAGTCAGAATTGAGCACAATGCAATCTAAAGCGTTAAACATTGTCTTCAAAACATCTTAGATGCAACAATTAAAAGGAGATGTTAACATTAGTAGTCGATTTTTAAAAACACAACATTTGACATGACATTTCAGCGCAAATTATGTCAAGATGTGATTCAAACGTTTACAATAATAATAGCTCAAATGTCAGTCAATGAAAAAATAAATCCTTCCATTTCCTTTTTATCTTCATCTATCACTCTTTTCATTTCAAGCTGTACGGCACTGCTTTACTTCAGGGTTGCCAGATTTTGTCAATTGAGGGAGCTCTTTCTTTTAGCCATATTGAATCTTCTATGAATGTAGGTTATTAATTAAATCCTTTGCCACATTTTAATGGTTGGGTCAAAAATGCTAAAATATGAAAAACTTATGGCTTAAAATGCTTTTGCTGACTGTAATTATTCATATATAGGAGGAACATCTGGATACATTGCGTATTTTATCTTGTTACTTTCTTTGAACGTAGATGTATTATCCTTACCTGTCTGTGTTTTGTGTGTTGACAGTATGTTTGTGAAAAGCTGATGGAAGTTTATGGGATTAAATGCTCCTCAAACAACATCCTCAACCTTGACTCCAGCACAGAAGAGAAATTCAGTCGACATCTCATCTTCAATCTCCAGAATGCAGCTTTCAAAGACAACATACATGTGGGTATGTTCCATGTTGTGTAAAGGCAACAAAACCTGTTTTTTCCATACATACCTTCAGTTCATATACTCTCCTTTTTTGATTTAGGCAGGTTTATCCATGCAATCCTTCAACCAGTCCTGAGCACACCCAAAAGTGGAAGTTGCCTGAATGATAAGATGAATTTGGTGGCAGAAAACAGAGAAACACGGTTTGTTTTTCAGACCTTTGAAAAAAATGTTTTGTATCTCTGTTATCATCACTTTGTATACATTTTCTCAATGATGTGTTGACAGCAGAACACATGCTGATTCTGGGGAGAAGCCATCAAAGGCAGGTGAGACGACTGAGAGTCCACAGGCCAAGAGACGCAAGCAGGGAGAGAGAGACCTCAGGTTCCTCCAGGTGAAAAACAAGGATGGCCAGGACTGCCTTTTTGTTGATCTTGGTAAGAGAAACCACAAGTTTGTCATATTTTACCCTTATATCCAGAGCTGCTAATTATTTTTACGATTAATCAATTAAGTCAATAAAATGTCAAACAATTGTGAAAAATGCTCATCACATTTCCTGGAGTCCAGAGTGACCTTGCTGGTATGTACCTATGGATATGTTATTGTTGTAATAATTTCCAAAAAACAGGTGTTTACACCAAGAACAGAAATTTCCGCCTTTACAAGTCATCAAAAGCTGGAAAGAATGCTGCATTCACGGTGGCAGACGACAACAAGTTTATTACCAAACATGAGAAGGGAATATCTCCGGAGGAAAGTGTTTTCTTGGCTTCCTTGATCTGTAATCTGAGGTACATTGAGCAGCTTTATTTCACTTTTCCGTGTGCTGAAATTGTGCCCTTCATCAAACCACAGCATTAGAGTTTATTTATGTGTATTATTAGTTTCACAGGTCAGAAGATTCTAACGTGGGACGTCCCAGGAGCAAAGGAAGACAAAACCTTGAGGCCTCATTGTGAGCAGGAATCAGCCAAAGATCCAGGTAACACTGAACCGACACTGAGACTTCTTGTTATATTGTGGATATACGCACACATATAGTGCATTAAATAATCAGTTAATTTATCAACAACTTTTCCAGCATAAAAAGTTTTAATTTTTGTAACTTTTTTCCATCTCAGACTTGCTCTCTGGCTGCCAGTCGTCCCCTCATCTCGAAGTGGACAACTTTGTATTAACTGTGGTTAAAAAGGATGGAATACATGGAGGTGAGTGTTGGGGCTGATACAGGATATGCTTTTGCAAAAAGATTTGACACTTTCAAATAGATCTGCAATGATTAATTGATTAGTCAATTGAAAGAAAACTAATCGTCAGCTATGTTGATAATCGATTTCAGTCATTTCCTGATTCCAGCTTCTTAAATGTGAGGATTTTCTACTTTTATTCATCATTTATAATAGTAAAGTCTAGTAGAGTCTAGTGTGTTGGTTGGACGAAAGAAGCAATTTGAAGACGTCACTTTTTATAGATCGAACGATTAATCTTGAAAATAATCTGAAGATTTATCAATAATAGGAATGATCATTATTTGCAGCCCTACTTTCAAAACACGTCGTGTCTAGGTTGGGACGCAGGGCCCAAGTACTAATTTTCATCACTAATATGTTGAAAACCATTTGGTTTATTAAATGTCAGAAAACGGTCAAAAATGCCAATTTCTTAAAGTTCGAGGTCATAGCTTCAGAGATCTTGTACATCGTTTGACCTACAGTTAAAAGCCCAAAGATATTCAGTTCATGATAACGACAGCAGAAATACCTTGTTTTTTTTTAGTGGACAAAATAACTTACATTACCAATAATTCGAGTTTCAGCCCTAAACAACACACATTTCTGCTTCTTTGTAGCAACATACAAGTGCTAGAAATACTGTATACTATGTTTGTAGAGCTGGTAAATACAATGCAGATATACTGCTGTGGCACTAGATATCCTGTCAGATTGTTGCTATCGAATATCTAGTCACCATCATGATATAGCTTGAACTTGTGTTTTCTTAGTTTTAAAAGCTGCTGTAAAGTTAAATAACAGAAATGTCAGTCATATTTGAATTAGTTTGATAATCCTGCACACGTTAGTGAATTGCTTCTAATTCTTTATATATGCAAATCAGCATGTGATCGACTCAGTTGTCTAAGAGCAGTCCTGCAATAATTCCAACATTAATGGAGGTTTTCATGAATGTAGGAGTCATTGCAGGACTGTTGAGTTAAACTGCATTAGTTTAACCCATCTGTATCTAATAAACGGGGAACTGAATGTATGTCAAAAACACGTATAGTATAGTATAGTATAGTATAGTATAGTATAGTATACTGTAGTATGCAAAGACTGATTCTGTTTAATCCAACAGGCATCAGACGATGGAACTACTTTGCTGCTGAACAACTGCTTGTGTACGACATCGTAAAATATCGCTGGTGTGAAAACGTGGGAAGGTTTCATAAAAGCAACAACATCATGTACGTATGTTTGGTGTTTTGTTGACAGTCTTGACTTTGTCTGTACACTCTTCTGATTTGATCTCGTCCTCCTCTGCAGGATTGTTGTGGATCTCAAAGAGGAAGTGTGGTACCAGAAGTGTCACGACCCCGAATGCAAGAACTTCAGGTCCTCAAGTATGTTATGACCTTTAGAACTGATTTCCTTATATACTTACAACTGTAGGACAACTGATCTGTCTGAGATAATCATTTCACATGTTTCCAGGTTACCCGCTGCCTCAAGAGATCTGTGTCAGCTACATCATGACACTGGTTTGTTAGCTTGACTTTAACAAGCATCCTTTCTAAATAATTTGCCAGAAAATCCTGTTTGTCTTCTTTTAAAGCTCAAAGTCCTGTTGTTCTTTGCATCGTGCAGCAGTGTTTGATAATGCCTTCTGTTCACCGACAGGATGATGAAGACCAGGCCTACTTAATGGACGATGCTGGCAACATTGAACCCAGCCAGGCACCAAGCCAGGCACCAAACCAGGCCCGGCAGAGTAGTGTGTGTCCACAGGGGTCTGCTGATGTGTGGGGAGACAGCCAGGACGACCAGGACTATTTAGAGAGCCTGGAGGACTTTGAACAAAACAGCGGAGATATCTCTGATGAGCTTCTGCTCAAATGTATGGCAGACTTTGACTCCCAGTAGACGGTGAGGTTCATCTTATTTTTGCACTGACTGTACAGGCATAAAATACACTTGTATCACTTTACTTAAAGGCTCCAATTTAGCATTTATGAGCAGCATATAATGTGTAATAAATGATTAAATTAAATGATATATTTACTAACACTTCAAATGTCCTTGCAGCTGCTTATAACTATGATATACTGTGTTAAAATAGTGCATATAAATGATAAATTAAAGTGCAACATAGTTGCGCAAAAATAAGTTTCTAGCCACCAAAACATTTGGTATTCATGGATGCCCTTCTAGGGATCCATTAAAATATGTTTCAAGTTATAAAAGACAAAAACTAAATCCCAAAAGTTTTGAAGAAAATTCTTTATTTGGTACAGTTGACAAATAAGATACTGTACATATAACTCCAGCACAAAACTGCACCTTTGTCCTTCTCATACCATAGAAGTCTTTAAAAACATGAAAGAAAAAGAATATGGCTTGAACAGTCAAGGAGGCCTCGACATGATTAGATGTGTTTAAAGATTATAATTCAATCAAAACATGTGAATTCACGCCCAACTTTGTGTCGAACATCTGAAATGCTGCTCCGGTGGTTTCGTGGACCATCAGTGAAAAGTTAAAGTGAAATGTGGACATGGCGTGGAATTGACTTAAAAAAACAAAACAAAAATAAACCATTACCTGGTGCAGCTTTATCCAACAACCTGTGGCACTAAAATTTGAAAATCTAATGTACAGTATAATAAAATTCACTAACATCCATGCAGTGTTAAAGAAACAGAAACAAAAACAAAAAGGCACAAAGTCTGTCAAGCAACAAGATTCCCGATAGGCTATCAACCAAATTGTGCACTAAAACCGCTTTATCCGTCCTTTAGCCTACTGAATTGAGAAACATGGGAATGCACTACAAAGTATCAGACACGATACTCTGCATACAAATAGACTTTTCAGCAGATACACTATTTACAGCTTCAATGATTACATTAAATATCAACTTAAATAGATAGCCCAAACATTAAATAGTCTGGTATATAAATACTCAATATCTGTCACAATTGTAAAAGCATGATTAGGATTTTTCCTGCAGCTCCCAACAATAAAAAACTAACAGAAATATTTTCAGAAGCTGGACCTTTCTGACCATGAAGTAATCAGGCTTGAAGGCAGTTAAGGCATAGGCAAGTGACATTTCTCCTCAGTAACACAATGAAGTTTTCTGCGATATTCTGAACTGATTAGCCGATGATAGCTGGGAAAATTTAGTTGTACAGTTTCTAGATGAAGCAAAGACAATACACACTTAAAACTGAGACAGCAATCCCCACAGGATAGTGAAGATCATCACTGGTATAGAAAAATGGAGGGAATTCATCCTCAATAAACTATTTGGTTCTGGCTGTGTACTCTACATGATTGTCACTTTCCCTACAGTCCATCTCGATCCCAGTTTAGACCTTAATTTTGGCATAGAGTTCATCAATTTGATCTCTGAAGCGGTTCCGAAGCTCGGTCCTCTTGGCCTTCAGGGTGGGTGTCAGCAGGCCATTCTGGACAGAAAACATCTCAGGATGTAAAGTGATATCTCTCACCTGCAGAGAGAAAAGCAAAAGATGAATGAGTGACAAATAGTGAAAATAAATGTTTGAGTCTGGCTGCAACTACCTATTATTTGGATGATAAAGAATCCAAAAATAGTGAAAATTGCAAAGCCCAAGGTGATGTCTTCAAACTGGAATTATGTCTAGTCCAAACAATAGAAAAGTAAAGCAGCAATGATTGAATTTAATTATTTGTTCGAAAGAAAATTAGTTGCAAATGAGTCTTTGGGTTTTGTTCTGTTGGTTGGACAAAGGAAACAATTTGAAGAAGTCACTTTGGGGTCCAGAAAATTATGATGAGCATTTTTTTTTAATCTTTGGACATTTTATAGACTCAATGATTAATCGTGAAAATAATTGTCAGTTGCAGCCTCAAAAAAAAAAAAAAAGCAAGACATTCTTACTATTCATAAGATGTGGCATGAAAAATGCCTTTAAAAAAAACTAAATCGATTCTTGAAATAGTTGAAGCGACCAATCATTTCAGCTCTAATTTGATGAGAAGTAAATAGTTGCTCCTGAATCAAATATGTTGTATTTAAAGAGGTTTATGTTGCCGGATCAAATCCAGCAACATGAGAAAAGCAGATCGAACATGGCAACAATCACCTGCTCAAAAGACTTGAGTCCTGCTTCCTTGCCAAGCCTCAGGATGTCCTCCAGGATGGCAGTCTTCACATCCTAAAAACAGTCAGAAGAATGTTAGCATGCATGGCATGTGAGGCTGCGTGTTTGGGCTGCTGATAGGAAAAAAAATCTCACCTTGTTTTTGCACAGTTCAGAGTACGATCCCTCAATCCCTTTTTTCTTGATCCAAATAGGTAAAAAGTCTGGATCAGGTACCACAATCCCCACCAGGCATGCCTGAAAAATACAACATAGATACCAGGAAAGATCAGTGCCACATAACAATTCACAATTCAAACTCGAAACAGCATTGTTGCTATAGCAGTCTCATTAATTACTCACCTGTAAGCTGTCACCGTGAACAAATATCTGGGCCACTGGATCACTGAGATTATAGATATTTTCTATTTTCTCGGGGGCGATGTATTCTCCTTGTGCCAGCTTGAAAATGTGCTTTTTTCTGTCAGTGATCTTCAGGGTGCCGTTCTGCAACAAACCAGGAGAGAAACACCTTGAAATTAAGAATCGATTCTATTCCACAAGATAGATTTACCCACAATGTCAATTAAAGATCAATAGTGGCCTCAGCCTGTTCTGCTTACAGGGAGCCATTTTCCAACGTCTCCTGTGTGCAGCCATCCATCCTGGTCGATTGCTTCTGCTGTTTTCTCAGGATCTTTCAGGTATCCCTGGAAAACATTTGGTCCTTTCACACACACCTAGAAGGAGAGATGATAAGAGATTAAAAAAAATGTTTAAAAACAGACTGAATTATCTCAATCTACTATTTGGATTTCTTTGAAATTCAGACATCTGTTTGGTTATTACCCGAGCTTTCCTCTAATACCCACCCGCTCAAACAGCTGGGAAATATTCTCAAAACTAACAATTGAACATGGTAAAATTTAGGGCTGCAACTACAAATTATTTTCATTATTGATTAATCTGTATTTTTTTCATGATAAATCAAATATTAATTTGTCCATAAATTGTAAGAGTGTAGCTTTTGCACACCTTAAGATCGACAGGTGCGTAGGAGAAGACCGAAGGCCAACAAAATCAAGAAAAAGACTCGCACACTGTCCACAACAACGTTTTGATACTGTCGGTAACATCAGGATTTCTTGATTCCATAAATTGTAAGAAAATGGTGAAAAATGTCGATTAGTGTTTTGTCCTCAAATGTCTTTGTTTTATCAACAACCCAAAGAAATGTTGTTTACTGTAATAGGAGTAAAGAAACCAGAAAATATTCACATTAAAGAAGCTGGAATCAGACATTTTTTTTCTTATTGATTAATTGTTGACATGGAGCCGGTTTAGAAAAGATACTCCGGCTGTGTTCATTGTAATGAAGGAATACCGTACGGTACGTCAGCCTGAATACAACAGTGTTGCTCTTTTTGTGTTTTACTAGTTCTTGGTATTGTGTTGAGGCATGTGATTTATCAGGCTTTGGCTGTACAGACTATTCTTGTAAGTAGGATCAAGTCACAGTTGTTTTAGGGTCTTCAGTAATGTTTTTGTTTATAATAATATTAATAGTAAATTAAATTTATGTGCTTAAACCTCCCGTTTCTGAAAACACAAATAAATACATTTTCCCATCCACTGTATGTGTCTGATTGTTACTGAAGCATCTCCTCACCTCTCCCTCTCCATTGGCAGCCAGGTAGTTCATTTCTGCCACATCCACCAGTTTGACAACATTGCAGGGCAGAGGAGGCCCGACGTGACCTGGAGACACAAAATAGTCAAAGCTCAGTCTCATGATTTCAAGAAATAATCAAGAACATTTTTAAACACAGAGGTAGTACATCAGAATGATCAAGGGCAACAGTTAGTGGATGTATGTAGCTTTTACCTGCTGACCAGTCCCCGGGCATTGACATGGTGCATCCAGCTGTACATTCAGTCTGACCATAGCCTTCATAAAACTGGAGCAGAGCATATTTTTTCAGTGACGGTCACGAAATTTAAACAATCCCAGTCATTGATAAGTTAGATTAAAGTGTGGATGTGGCTCACCTGACAGCCCAGTGCAGCTCGTAGGAACGTCAGGATGGTTGGAGACACCGGGGCTGCTCCTGTAATCATGAGTCGGACACGACCGCCCAGACTCGCCTGCAGAGTGTGAAACAAACAGGAAGACACACGATGTCAAACTGAAACATTGTTTCTTATACATAATAAAACGCTAATCATAATTATTAAAATTACTGTCAGGAACCTGTGATTGGTGTTTATCTGACCTATTATAACAGGAAAAGTACTGTGCCTTAAACATCAACACTGTGCCTTATCATTCTGCGTATGTTTATATTAGATCAGCCTTTACTGTCTGCCTTAGGAGAAATCTGTCTTGGGCATTCGACAGAAGACAGTCAACATGGTATCCTATGTAGGTCAATAAAGAGAAAATACACTACAGCAAATGTTCCTTCAGGACATAAATATTAAGCAAGAGGAAAAAGTGCGTTCAAGTCGTAGAGTTGATCAGAAACACGATGCCTTTCCAGAGCACGTCGTGTTTACCTGTACTTTCTTGAAGATGAGTTTGTCCCACATGCTGTCTTTTCTGACAACGCCACTTTTAAGCTCCGCCTCCTTCCTCCTGAATGCAAAATCGAGCAGCCATCTCTTCAGCGGCGTGTTGGCTTGACTAAACACCTGTGGAGAATTTAAACAAGCTCATTTTAAGAGCCTCTTGCTCTAGTCTGCTGCAGAGAATCACCACATTTTATAATAAACGAGGCAGCAGACCAGGGAAATGGAACTTGAACGGAGTAAAAAGAACAAATCATGTAACAAGAAAACTACATAAATACTTTGTCTGACCTTATCAAACATGCGGTTGAGGAGGCGTGGGACCACAGGGAAGACTGTCGGCTGCAGCGCTTTCAAATCGTCCATCAAAAGTCGAATGTCCCCTTGAAAATAGCCGATTCGAGCCCCATGGATGAGGACGACACCCTGATGGAAAGATAAATCAGTGCGACATTGTGTTCACCAGAGGGCAGTGTTACTTCTGAAGATTTCACTACATATCCACACATCCAATGTTTTTTCACTCAAGCCCATTGTAGTATTTTGTCAAGTTCAGAAGCTGTTACAGGTCGTGCTACTTAAAAGTCAAAGGTTACTCGGACATTTATGAATTTAAATTCATCAAAACAGCTGAGAAGCACCAACACATGCACAGCATTTCTGGCATCACTTCATATCACCACACAGTTTCTTATACTCTTTAAAGCTGCAGAGGGCTGGATATCATTTGATTCACATTTTAGCATCAATACTGTAACATTACTACATTTGTATGCCCTACTTTGAGTATAAAAAACTTCTTTAACTTAATTTAAACCAAACTTCTCAAAAGGTACCAGTATTTTGTCTTAACAAAAAGCAGCTGTACAAGCATTGCAAATATAAAATAGAGTTGAGACATAAAATAAAAATATATCCTTGAAAGACAAAGTGAACATTACTATGAATCTGGCCAAAAACAAACTTTTAGTAGAGTTTTAGATACTCGATTCTACGGATACATTTCGGTTGGTAATCAGAAAAAGTATTTGACACACAGCCCAACAGCTGAAGAAGCTAAAGTTAAAAGAAAATCACGAAAACATGCCACTAAGCCTAACAGAGCACAGGTGCCATCAATAGTCCAAAACCTCTCACACGATTTTTCTTAATACTTCCATTTATAAAGTTACTTCTTATAAGACAGTTGCTGTGTTGCTTAAATAAGAACCTAAGACTCAAAACTACAATTTAAATAAATCAATAAGACTTCACTCAATTATTATTATGCATTACTCCTGATAGTAAACAAGTCCAACACATACCTGCACAACCCTCTCAAACATGTGAGCTAGGGGGAGATAGGATACATGAATGTCATGGAGGCCCAGCATGCAGTGTACCTGCAGGGGACACACACAAAAAAACAAAACACATGCACGAATGCAGGTCAAGCATTCACGTACTGTACCTCCACCACCCTCTCAAACATGTGGGCCAAAGGGAGGAAGGAGATGAGCACATCTGTACTGGTGGGTTTCAGTACGCCCTGGACGATAATATACACAAGGGTGGGAGGAGGAGGAGGAAGGTGGAATGAAGATGGGAGTAACAGAACAAGACGGAGAGGAAAATATAAAGAGGATCGACCTGAGTCAGACAGGGATTCAGATTTTTCAAAGGTGTCAATAAAAGGTGAAAAAAAATAAGTACAACAAAACAAAAAAATCTAAATTTTTGCCTATTTAATCCAAAAATCATTTTAGTTTAACTGATGAAGACTTGGGACACCAGACACTGGTCTCCTAACTGTACCCATCATCAGAAGTAAATCAGGTGACGGTGCGTTCAGTTATTATGGGCCCACTCTCTGAACAAACTGCCTGATGATAGAAGGTATAACACAAGTGTGCTATCTTTTAAAAGCAAGCTCAAGACCTACCTGTTCTTTCAAGATCACGGCTCGCTAGTGCCTTCATCTCTTTGTCTATCTGTCAGTCTCTGGGGATGTGTGGGTGGGTATGTTCATGTTGGTGGTTGGGCAGGGGATGAATAATTTGTATGGAACTTTTCCTTTCTGTGTACTCTTGTTCTGTTTTACTTTGTTATAAATCAATGTTTCACACACAAGACAAATGAGCATTGTATGAAATGTGCTGTACAATTAAATTTGACCTGACAGATAATACCAGAAAACATTGCATTTGCTTCTTTACTACAGAGTACTGTCCTCTACTGCCTTCCTCATCTTTGATCTTCAGTTCTAGTGTCTTTTTCAGAAGAGATTAACTGTAAAATAATGCAGATTAAATTACATTTTTATACAGGAAAAAAAATATGCAGATGGGAGTGCTTGTTTGGCGTCTGTAGTCTTCTTACACGGTACCAAAAGCCTCCACCAACAAGACAGGGGAGTTTATATGTTGCCTGAGAGGCAGCGCACAGGGGAAAAAGTCTGAGACTCACTTTCTGATAATCAACACTTCAACCAAAGCACTGTTTCAGCGCTGGAGATAGAGGGGAAATGTCTTTTTTTTTTTTGCATGTCTTTAAATCACAATCACAATCATCTTGGGTGTTGCTTAACCCAGGATGCAGCGACGGTGCCCATGCAAAATAGTGTAATAGGGGAAAATGTCTTTGTGCATGGAGAGGTGAGCCCTGGCATTAAAATGTCTGAATCCCTGCAAAAGAAACAGGTAAAAGCTGCTAGCTTGTTATTGTTTGTACCGTTTGCGAACAGGTGTTGGAATAACTTGCTATTTTTAGTGTGTAGTTTGCTAGCTTGGAGGAGGTTGTTTTTGTTTCATGTTACGATGGGGAGAATGATAACAGTGCACACACAGATAGGCGCCCAATGACAGGCTGTTTATAAGTCAGACTATTATCTGATGGTTGAAAGGCTTATTGCTGTGAGTGCACGGTAATAAAGATGAATCAGGTGACAAAAATCAACCTTTTTTATCATCCCTCCTGTGTATTTCAGCAGCAGGACAGTCAGAGGACTCAGTTTAGAGAGAAATTAGTGAATAAATCAAAGAAGAAGCCGCCTTAAAAACAAGGGGACCAGAATCAAACATACATTATAAAACAATGTCAATTATCTCAAGATTCAATGCTTCAGTTTTACATCTTCCAGTTGTAGCTGGTGTGTTTGTTTACCTCCGTCATTCTGATGAAAGCTGCAGTGTTGGAGATTACATTTCCGTGAGTGAGAATTGCACCTTTCGGGTTTCCTGAAAGCAAAAAGATGATCATTAGTATACATGAAGTAAAAAAAAAAATGTTCAAAACGTTGAGACAACTTTAACGAGTTGTGTGATTACCTGTGGTTCCAGATGTGAAGCAGATAATGGCGAGGTCCTCTGGTTTAGGAGGCTGTAATCAGATCACAGATCTAACACTAATGCACAAGAAGCCTGAATTGCCGTTGCATTAGAAATGTGCAACATGTTTTGTTTAACTACAGCGCAAAACCTAATTTTCCTCCTGTTGATGACATATGAGTTATCGTAGAAGAAAAGATGATTCTCCTTGTTGGTAAGAATTGAAAGCTTTTTCTCACATAGTCAAGAGGTCAAGTGTTCCCGTTCTGTTCCTACTCACCACTGGTTTCTGGTAGTTGGCTTTCCCCAGGGCCTGAAAGAGACACAAAACGTGCGGTGAGATAAAGTGTGTCTGCAGGAAGTGCTGATAATAATCATGCTTTAAAACACACAGCCCCTCTGGGCCCAATTTCCATTTAGTTGTACGACTGAAATTCAGTGTGACTGGAACAGCAGCAGGAGGCTCAGCTAATTTTCATCAACATCTGCTGATGGCTGAAAATGTGCTCAGCGGATACATTTAAAAAGATTAAAATGTGGTAGAAATGAGAAAAAAAAAACATTTGGACCACCTGACATTAACAAGAGATCAGAAGATGTGGGAGTTATTCTCACCTCAAACTCCTTCAAACTCAAAATGTCAATGCCACACTCCTGTCCTCGGGTCACCAGGTCGGTGTCAAACGCCTCCATGAGCAAAATCGTCTTTATCGTTCGCCCTTTTCCGCTCGCACAGTCCAGAATCATCCGGGCCTTTTCGGGGACGTCGCAGATCACAGTCGAGATGGCAGCTGGAAAAACAAACGGCACCAAATTGATTAACCGCTTACGTTTGTATCAGTATCAGTGTCCTTGATCTGGAGTGTTGCGACAGCCCTGCAGGTGGGTGTGCGGTGCCCTTTCGTGTACCTTTGTCGATGATGTAGCCGATGGCCTCTGTGCCGAGTGTGTCGTACAAAGGAACCGCCACCATGGAGTATGTGTAACAGGCCAGCTCTGATATGGTCCACTGAGAGAGAAAACAGACCATCATCACTCAGGAAAAATGTATTTGAGGTCAATGACTTACCACAACTGCCAAGGCCAAGTCAGGCCTTTTAACTGTACAACTGATTATTGTTTTATCATTTTACCTCCGATAGAAATGCTAACAATATCGCTCTAGTGCGACAAACATGTATATACAATGACAAATTTTTTGCAAAGTGCTAAGAATACCTCTATTATACTCTGACAAGGTCCACTTACTAATAAACTTTTAAAGATACCTTCAAGTACAGTAAACAACAATAATCTTTATCTGTCCACCTTATTCCTTGCCCCCATAATGCTTTGCACAAATTATGGGAGCGACCTCGGGCAAAGACCGTCACATAACTAAACCTAGTGAGTAGGGAGTAGTGAATGAGTGGACAAGGTAGTGAGTTAAGATACAGCTGTAGTCTATCCTTTTTTGATTCCAGCTTTCTTTCAACTCTACTAATTGGTGTTTACAATATCTTCGGCCTTACTCTTCATCTTTTTCTGTTTCACAATCGCTACTATTTATTTGTCGTACAAAATGTTTTCACAATATCACAACTGCTTCGTAAGTTACGTAAACTGTTTATCGGTGGATTTATTGGAACTTTTTACAAATAATAGTTTAAGTTAGCCGTTTTAATCTACAGAGAAAGCAGGAAGAGAAGGATGAGAGACAGTGGCTGTTTCTGAAATGATATTTCTCTGCTTCACTTATCAGGACTTCTGTATTGAGAGCTTTATAGTAGAGTGGCACCTGATTATCACACCGAATTCATTTGATTATCTGTTTGGGCTCACTGAAATTTGGGCGGTGATCCAGCGGTGCAGAACCAGGCTTGTGTAGTGCATCAAGCTGCATCCAAACTTGGACACTACTCAGATCATTTCTCTCATCCAGCAGTCATCTAAATCATCTAGATCACAGGCCTACACTAAATCATCGTCTAAATGTACTTTTTTCCTATCTTTAAAATGTACTTAGTGAAGAGTGAATGATTCCTGACCATCTTTGCTTAACAAAATTGTGCAACATAAGACATTTGCTGTACCTCTGGTCTGTTCTGGGAAAAAATGCCGATGAACTTGTGTCCTGTATGAGAGTGTCCTTTGTGAAGGAGAGCAGAACCGATGTGCTCCGCTCTGTCCAACACCTGTGGGAAAAAAAATGTAAATTAAGTTTTGTAGCTGTGTGATGTGGACATGTAGATTTCCATGTCCGCGGTCTCACCTCTTTATAAGACTGCCACTCGTAGGGCTGGTTTGGTTTCCTCGATCCGAGACAAGGTCCATCACCTGCGACGAAAAACAAAGCTCACTTTTATTACATTCACTTGAAGGATTGTCATGTTAAATCTTCAGGGAGTGTTTGATTATCTGACACAAGAACAAACACTCACTCGATACTCGGAGCCCTCGTTGGAACACCTCATACATTGTGCGCGCATCGTTGTAGTAGTGTGTGAGTGGCTCGTTGCCGTCGTTCAGCGCTGACCTCCTCGCACGTTCTCCACCCTAGCAGGGAAAAAAATAAAATGAAGGAGTTATGAGTAGTACGGTCAGATCCTGTGAGAGGATGGAGAACACAGATGTACTTTGTGGCATGTTACTCATGATAAAAGCGTTCCCCCCGTGATATTTTGATACACACATGGATCTTGTATCGCACAAAGCAGCATTTGTAGTTTCAGCTGAAATGTGTCTCATGACACTGAAAATGTTACAGCAGATAACTTTAAATCAAGGCTTTCTTGTGATTTATATTATGTAACATGCAACTTTGGCATATTGTTGGCAAAAACATCCCCCTTTCTTGTGGGAGAGTAAGAACTTCATCACCAAATTTGTGAATTACTTCTCTGTGGATTCTGTATCTAAATCATGTTTCCTGATAAAATATGGAGGGCTGTACTTTCCTGTATTCACAGTTGATCGATAAAAAGCAGACAGGTTCAACGTTTTCATTACTCTCAGGTCATGTTACAAAGGTTTTATCCCTCTGTGATAAATGTAAATCAAATGATGGTGCATTCAGGCGTTTATTCTGGAACTGTCCACTAATTTATCCATTCTGGTCAAGATTTTTTTTGGACTCTCCCCTCCTGACAGACACTTGGCTCCGTCTGGATGCTCAGAGGACTCTTTTCTTTCTGCCCCCACACATTCAAACAGCTGTACTGAAGCACATGGTACGAGCAAAAAAAAAGATTTCATGAAAGACTGGAGGACACACACTCTGATGTTTTAATCATTTATAATGTCAGCATAAATAGGAAGATTTTTGGGGTCCCGTTTACGAAAACTGGGCACAATTAGACCGCATTTGTATATATATTGCTTCAGTTTTTTTCTTTCCCCGTTTTCTTACCACATTTCTTGATGGTTTGCACTTAACAACCACATGGGGTCTCTTAGTTACTTGTATCCCTTCTCCTGGGTGTGTCGGTGTGTGTGTTTAAGTTGGGTTTAAGGTGATTTACATGAAGCGATCAATAGTATGTCGATAAAATAACATTCAGAATTACATTGGGGCTCTTCATTTGCTTCTCTTTGTTTTAAAAAAAATAATTGTTAAGTATCTGCCTTTGCAGAGTTCACACTGAAGTTTCATGTGTACTGATGTTATCATGATGAGAGATATTTGCATCTTTGGGTCACATACACAGTTTACCTTCATACATCATGACTAACACACCTCTGCTGGACCTTAGATTGTTGCTTAACACAGTCACTGAGTCAGACTGTCCACTGGGTTCTTCATGAGTGTCTAAAAATATTTCATAGAAACAATATGTTGGGAATAAGGTTCCTCTTTTTAGAACGGCACTCTTTATGAGAAGTTATTGAGATGCAACCAATTGTTAAGACAGTATTTATGAATGCTTTTTGCTTTTTGGGATTTTTCACAAACAATTCTTATTAATGTCTTAAAACCTAGCTTTGGTTAATAATTCATTCAGTCTTCATTAATTCAACTCATTAACCATAAATAAAATAATCAATGACAACTAATAAACCCATATAAAGGGTACGGAAATGATTAAACTGATTACTTCACCAGCCCAGCCAACTTTAACCCGACTGAGATGAACTTTTAGCACTTTTAATATGACAAAGACTGAGATGTTTCCGAACTTCCTGGAGAGCATCCCATTAACATTCCTGCTGAATGAGGTCTGCTGTCCAGCTTTCGTTTTGCACTCCAGCAGTTGCATCATGCTTCAGTTATTCCTCCAACAAACTGCTTCAGTTCCAAGACCGATATGTAGTCGTTTCTTCCCCATTTCATGAATGAATTTTAAACATTTCATATTACCATGGTTGAGAAAAAGAAAGATATCACATACTGGTATTTCCACTGACTGCAGGCCGAGGTCACAGGGTGCCTTGAGGGCTTTCGGCCGGGAGGCGAACCAGTAGGTGGTGAGCGCTGCGAAGGCGCCCATGCCCATGAGCGCGTTGGTGGGCAGGCCGCGAACGTACTGCCGAAGATCATCCAGCTCGGGAATCCGCAGCTGTCTCAGGACTTCCTGAGCCTGCATGACTGTTCTGCACTGAGCCTGCAGAGAAACACAGACGGAAACATTATTACATTTGGAAACTACTCCTCTTTATTCTGCACTTCTTTTCTTCTTCTTCTGTAATCATTAATAATTAGTAAACTGCCCTTGACAATCAAAAGGAAACTGTCCATAATGCTGTTCCTACAGAGTGGGGTGATACAGCAGGATGTGATATTCTATCTTTTATGAATGGGTCTCTTGTTTCAGACCATTACACAGCAACATGACAGCCCCCCTTAAACGGAAGAGTAAGAACAGTAGTCCCATTCAGACTGACAGGCAAATTCTGTTTGTCTGTGTCAACATGTTCACAAATACATGCAGTCCTGAATATACTATGCAAAACTCTGTTAACTCTTTTTCTTTTTACATTAACTCATTGTGAACTAATCTTTAGAGCTGCTACGACGGAATAGTCGAGTAGCTGTCAAATATTAAATTCATCACTAACTATTTTGATAATCAATCAGTTTGAGTATCTTCCTAAGGAAGAAGTCAAAATTCTCTGATTTCAGCTTCTTAAATGTGAATATTTTCTGGTTTCTTTACTCCTCTGTGACAGCTAACTGAATATCTTTGGGTTGTGAACAAAACAAGACATTTGAGGACGTCATCTTGGGCTTTAGGAAACTCACTGAGAGTTTTCAACATGTTATAGACCCAACAATGAAATGATTAATTGGGAAAATAATCGACAGATTAATTGACAAAGACTTGTTAGCTGCAGCCTTACTATTTTTAAAAATGATTTTAGTTAGTTGAGTTTAGAAAAGTAAATTGATTTATTGTTTACCATTATCATATTAGGTAGCAAATCAAAACATTCTCTTGTTTAAAGTTCACTTATGTGACAAATGTCAAAAGATGTCCTCAGTTAGGGCCACGTGCCAAAGTCTGATCAAAAGTCACACTGTATCTGAGACTTTCATTTCTTCTGGTCACTGCCAAGCTATTGACATACAGCAGTTTTTTACCCTAATACAGCACTGGTGTGTACTTACTTCCGGCACACGGATGTAATATCAGAGAAACACACCGTATAAAACCAAAATAAAGCTTGAAGGAAAGATCCACAGTGAATCACGCAGTGTTCAGCCCTGTGATTCAGTCATGATCCATCACTTCAGAGCTACTTCAGAGAAGTCTCAAGTCTTTTTACATAATAGAAACAAATCTTACATAATGTCATTAGGCCCTCCTATCCTAAGTTTAAAAGATCGCATCAACATGTCCTTGAATATAAATAGGTCATAAATCACCTCTTAAAATATTTTTATCTTTTCGTTGTCCATCTTTTGTGTGTTCAGCTTGTCTTGTTTTATGCTTTCCTTTAGAAGTAGTCAATAAACTCTAGGCCATTAGATGACTGACGTATATATAAAGATTATCATTATCGTCGATCGCTTAGAGCACAAATTGAAATACTGGCAGTAATGCGTTGTTTGAAAGAACAAGAACGTTTGTTCAAGAGAAAACAGCCTTTCATTCAACGTGTCCTCCGTCCAACAAGATCTTTAAGACACTTCCTTCGAGCTCTCTTTATGTTTAAAATCCATAAAACTAAAAGACGTGATCTGTTTACAAAGACCAACCTCTAACATAAACTCATACGGTTGAGAAATACGCTGCTGAACGACAAGTGTTGTTGTATACACAAGGAAGATGTGCTCTCCTACTCAACAGCTGTGCGCTTGGAAACAAAGACACAGGAAGGAAACATGACTCCACACACATATTCAGATCACAAGCCTCCGTGGAGATATGAGGACACAGACACTACACACTGACTGCACAGAGCGCTACACGCCTCGTCTCTGAAGGAAAGTGAGGCTTTCTGGTCCGGATGATTTAGAAATGACCTCATTGGGAGGAAACCTTCAAAGTCCTGGATATACGCTGGATCCACTAAAATTTTAATATAACATTCACTGTTCATGTAAAATGCAAATTAGATGAGCCTGTGGTGAGAAAGAGCGATTTAAACTCAGCAGCTGACACATCTAACCAGGAATTATCCTTTAATCATTACATCCAAATATAGAAACATATTCATTAATAACTCTCTTTTAACAATTCACATTCGTTATCAGACTTGGCGGCTTTATGTGCGTCATGTTCAACTTATTTGACCTCTAGATCAGGTGGTAGCAGCCCTGTGCGTAAACGAACAAGTGAACAACCGCCATGGAGGTAACAATTGACTTCTCACCTACATCTATTATTAACACCGAGCCCATGACTCGGCACCTGTGCCAACTGGGACAAAAGTACTGGAAAGCTTCCAAACAAGCCAATATTCTTTAATTGGCACTTAATGGCAACTTAAGTAAATTGTTAAATGTGCAGAAAGATCAACTTAGATTCATGATAGTATTCATTTTTATAGTCCAATATCAAAACAAAGACTCCAAAAGATTCATTTAAGCTGTTAAATTGCATCTGCCATCCATGAAAAATGAATAAAAATAATGAAATACTGAACATTAATCTTCACAAATGCTCCACTAAGTCTTACACGTGTTACTATCAGCCACAACTATTAAACACAAGCAATCATCACACCACTTGTATGTCAGCAACCGGACACACTTAAACACAGCGAAAAGAAATTCAGCACTGACTGACAAATCAAGGCACAACAATGAATCTCTATACTCACAGTCCCACAGTTTGTGTATGAAGAAAGGTAGAGACTGTACTGTGTCCAGAGACGGGGAGAGTTGTAGTTATTTGGAGGGCCCTGTGCTGCTGCAGCTATTAGAAGGACTCACACTGACCTCTAATAGACCTCTGAGGTTCTCACAACTATGAATAGCAGAAACACGCCCCTTTCAAACAGAAACACAGACGCGTGAGGCACGGCTGGCCACTCACTGGAGGGCAATACAAGTAACAGTACAGTAGATGTGTCTGAAAATCAACCTGATTTTTGGTTGTTGTGGGTTCGTGTATAAATATACAAATACACAACAACCTGTAAATATTTAAATATACACTGTAAAATCTGGCATGGTGATCTTTAAAAAAATTGAGTAAACCGATTTCCTCAAAATTACCAAGTAAAGTAGACTATTACATTTAAATTGTAACAACCTAAAATTATTAGTTTACTTTAATTGGTCTTCTTGAGGTTATGGGTTTACTCTAGTGTTGTCACGCTACTGGAATTTCTAACTTATCTTCAATACCTTGAAAAAAATGTATATTCAACACCATTTTCAACACCACGCAGGGAAATTAAGAGCATAAATTTTAGATTAAAAAACAAGGCTTTAAAATTCAGAATCAATATGTAATCAATATTATGACATGTTTTACACTAGTGGAAACGTCTGCGTGTAAGACTAGTTTAAAATACACGGAAGCCGCACGCTCAATCAGACCGATCTGAGCGATTTAAGCATGTTTCAGTGATGTTTACCCCAAGACTGAATGACCATTGTCATATCATACGTTATCTGGACTCAGTACACGCAATTCTTCTGTTGCCGAGCATCCGAACTGGTGAAACTAGTCCAAGGAGGAATTACACACCAATTACAAGAAGGTCTTTGTACTCCACATAATAGATATGTTGACAAATCACAGACAATCTGGGGTATGCGAGCACCAACACTAACTAAACAAATGTGTCCATATCTGCAGATTCCTTAGAGTCTAGGGTGGATAATAAGTTTATTTTCCAGTTAATTAAAGCACAAATGATATACAGACCTTATTTTTTTATATTTGCAACTGAGATAAAGGGAAAAAACTGGGTCTAAAATAATGTTGCACATTTTGTAAATGGATGTCCTGCTCATGTTTGCTACAGAGTAAAAAGTCCGTGTAATCAGCTGTGACTGTAGCAAAAGAAACGCACATGGCTCTTTGTGGAGTGTGACAGGAACATGTACTACAGCGCTTAAACATAATGGTGGGTATTATGGATAAAATCCTATGATTGTACATGTGATTTTCTGTAATAATATCCATACATATCTAGCGAAATAGACTTTTGTGGATATTATCTGGATTTTAAATGATACAGTAATCAGAAAGTGACCACTAATTAATCAATCGCACTGATGCAAAAATCCACTTTTACAATACAGCAGTCCTGCTCACTGATTTGACCAAATACACCCACAGATATTTCTGCGTTAAAGAAGCGTATGCAAGAAATGGACACGTGTGCAGATCTAACAATGTGCAATGTTCTCTTGTTTTTATTGGTAGAAAGGGGATCGGTGTTGACACTTCACCCCACGTAACGATGTGTCACAACACCAGATAATATGTCAGAGAGAAGGACGTCAGCAGAGGTGACTCAACGAAACGTGAATACAATTTGAAAACATTTACTCCCATTAACCCACAATCAATAGATTAAGCAATAATGAAAGTATGGTTCAGTAGCAGCTTTACTCTTCACCGAGTCGTCCTGTCAAATACACACAGCAAGCAAATGTCATACTGTCACTGCTTGGCTCAGAGCGGTTGAAGGCAAAAGGTAATCCAACTGTCCCCCCCCCCCACCACCACCACCACCTCTACTCTCCATACTTGGCCTTAGGAAGATGACAAGCCAATGGCAGAGCCAGCTCGCCAGTCACCCCACACCCAGGCACACGCAAGACATTGGAGAAAGAGGCGGAGAGGGGGACTCAGGGCAGCTGGTTCACTTGACACATAACAGAACATCAAGCCTGCAGCCTGCGATCAGACCACAGCTGTAGGTTTGAACAACCAAACAGCAGCCAGGAAGCAACAGGAAAAAAAAAGAAAAAACTACGGTTGGTCAGTCACACTTGATTTCCTCTTCGCGGAGATGTCTGAAAGCAAAAGCAGTGTGACCCCGATTAGCTAGTCAGCTTGGGTGTTGAGAGTTAAAGTCAAACGATTTAAGCTCATTATAACAACCTTAACACTGGAGGATTAACACATGGAGCCTTTAAACAAACTTGACTTAATCACATCATGACAAGATGGTGGCCTCCAAATCTGATAACCAGCTTTCTCTCGGCTGCTACATGAATGTAAACTGGTATACGTCATGCACAGCTGAAATACTTGTGGATTATTTGATATATATTACTGTAGTAAGAAAGATGCTTAACATTGAAGGACTACCCTGACAACTCAGGGTAGTGTAGCATTCGCTAGAGAGTTATCTTGAAGTTTCTAACAAGCAAACAAACACACACTCACACTCACATTCACACAACACGTTAAACTCTGGTGAAGAAAACAACTGTTTTATTTTGTTTTACCTCGAAGTCCCTGCGTCTGCTCAGCGACTTGTACAACGATGGAGCCGGCAGAGCCAACAGCGCAGCAGAGAGGCTGCTCTCACTGCTGGACTTATTTTGTTACCCACATACACGCATGCTTGTTTGTTGGTTTGTCAGCATGATTACACAAAAACTACTGAATGGATTTCCAACAAACTTGGATGGAGGATGGGTCTCAGGCCAGAATAGACCCCATTAACGTCTGGCGCAGATCCAAATGAAAGGACGGATCCGGTTATTATTTCTCACTTTCTTAAACGTTGCGTTTTTCAACAGTTTCGTTTATTTCTCAGAGAATGAAGCATGAATCTTATTAAAAAAACAGGTACATTTAGGTAGCTGGTACCTTTGAGTGGGTACAATTTGATGCTGATGTAAACAAAAATTTGGATCTAGAAGATTTAAATGTTTTATTTATATTGGATCAGGCTTGAATGACTTAAAGGGAACTGTTGCCATTCAAGTTTGGATTGTAGTAGTAGTAGTAGTAGTAACATGACAATGTGATAATAATGTAGAAGTATCTAGTTATAACGTGAAAGCAACAGCATTAAAATATACAGATTATGGATCGCTAAAAAGGAAGGACAACGACTCCTGACCCTGGAAACAGACACATCCCAGTATGACGAGCTGCCGCGGTCTAACCTTTCCAATTCTGCAAACTTTTATACAACAAAGAAGCAGCACACGGTGGTTAACTATCGATTCTGTTCTAAAAATGTAAAATGTTGACATCTGAAATTCACGTTATTGACTGAGTGGATCTTGTTGTTGGATCTGCTTCATTCGAGCTGCCGAGACCTCATTGATAATTCAACAGTTTTACAAATAGTAGAGCACGCCCTGAGGGCAGTAATCTAAATGGGATGAGTCAATATATTCTTGGGTAAAAGCAGTTGCGTATAGGTTTACACAGATATAGAATGAGGATGCCCCGAGGCAACTGACAAACACGAAAGACAAGCTGTAAAAGCAGGAACAGGAAGAGGAACAGGACAACCTAAACCCTCTCAGTACATATGTGCTGAATGTGGCGAGCCAACTGCCACACAGAAACAAGTCACAGAGAAATATGGTGACGACTGTGACTGCACGGCTGCTGGATGGCTGCTGGAGCACATGTGGCTTCAGTGTGACGTCTTTCATCTGCTCTGGCCTGACTCGTGTCCATCCTCCTCCGGTCACATTTAACCCTGGTTTTAGGACACAAAGGCTGACCTTGCACAGACAGCCACGCTCAAGACCGCAGGTCCCGACCTCTCTGTTGAAATCGCACACTCCCCGTCACATGGTCACACAGAGGAGATATATACGAGGTAGGGAGGGTGGAGGATGGGGTTTGTGAAGTGGAACAAAGGTCACGCACCCGTCAACAGCTACCAATCAGGCGTCAGGACACATGACCTCTCCACTGCAGGTCAAAGGAAATATACTGTCATTTTGAACCTAATGTTCAAGGTTAAAGGTGTCCTTTTGGATTTCTTTCAGAATCACTGTCACAAAAACACACTGGGGGAAGTGGAACAAATGTTAAGCACCTTAAAAATCTCAAAACTGTGTCAAATCCATTTCCTTCCTCATGAGACATTTGCAAAGTCGATTTTTCTAAAATGGTCCATTTGTGGTTGAATTGCTACACGACCTCACGCCACCACCAGCTGCCAGTCAGCTAAATGTGAGACCATCAGCAGGAATATGGATCACGTCCTTGTGTGCATGGACTAATGACTGTATATAAAGATGGACGACACGACAGCTCCCCAGAAGTGAAGCCAAATCATGATGATCTCCCTCTGAGGACAGGCTGCAGTATAGTTCATATACACTGTTTCCTCTACGTTAGAGGAGGGGACGGGCCAAACTAAGACATCAAAGTAAATGTGAAATATATTTTTCATCCAAAGATGGTCATTTTAAGTAGTTGATACACAGACAAGTATTATTTTTTCTGTTATCCTCATTAATCAATTACCAAAACAATGACTCAGACAGCATCTGAACTGACATTACGCTCAATATGAGCAGCATGAAGCAGGACTACATTGATGACTGGGTGAGATTAAATACGCAAAATGGGTCGAGACTTGAAGTGACTTTTCCATCATCACACTCTGGGGTGAGTTTTTTAACTTCCTATTATTTTCCCAGAATGGGATGATTTCTTTTAAATATCTGAAGAAATTCCACTGGAAAAATCATCTGGGAAAGACGTCATCCACAGTCATTCAGTTTATGGAGCAGATGGTGAATTTGTTTCTTTCACATGATTCTCTTAAATTCAATTTGGTCAGTTAGTGACGTGAGGAAAAAGTTGGTGGGGTGACTTTGCCCGGAGGTAAAATTCCTGCTGTAAAGGCCTCACGTCAGAACCGCCCGTGATTGTTGTGTAAACGTCGGCTGGCTCCGGCGTAAACACGCTATCAGCCCCAAAACAGTCAGACAGGCTGATGCTGGTGCTCTCAAATAACCACAGCAGAGTGACTGAACGAATCTCAAAACCACAGAATGGCTCTGTCTGCTCTAATGAAAGCTGCTCCTGTACTCAAGGGCAAAAACACATGATTGAGTGTCCACGGTGGCTTTACGATCCTCCCCGTGTCTGTAATGTAACTGCTCATGTGACTGCACACCAGGGCATTACCTAGTCTTTTAAAAATGATCTTAAACAGGGAGGAAAAGGACAAACACCGACTGGAGCTACATTCCACAGATTCCTGCTGGAGGAAGTTTGCCGTAACACGCAGACATCAGTACCAGGAACACCCCTGATCTGCACCCCCCTCCCCTAAAAGAGTGTATTGTTATTCAGCAAAACACACACCTCTGTCAGCCGAGTCATGGACCCTGACACCAACAAGGAATCAGGTGTTCAGTGTTATGCGCTGATTCAATGTCCTTTATTTTAGAGCAGGTTGGGGCTCCAAATAACCACCTGACTGTCACTTCCACGTCTGTTGTCTGACTCTGCTACAAGAGGAAACAGCAGAAAACTGTCCAACCTTTGATTTGGATAAAAGGCTGTCTAATGTGCGCAGTTAAGCTTGAATACCAATGTTAAATGCATATTACATATTCCCTCTCTAATAGTTTGTCCATCTGCGAGTACTGACACGTTTATTATTTCAAGGAATAGTTCCATATTTCAGCTATTACTTATTTGCTTTCTTGCCAAGAGTTATAATAACATCAGTTATTTCTGTACGCCAAATATGAAGCTAAGAAGAAGGTTAGCGTAGCTTGGCGTAAAGACTACAAACGGGGGCAAACAGCTTGGCCTCATCCAAGGTTTCCATATCTAACAGCACATGTTGCAGCGGCCGCCGATTTCTCTTCCAGGAACACACTTTTTGATTTTTCTCCAGAGAGGCTGAAAAAATAAACGCTGAGTGAGTTACAGAAGCTAGTGGAACAGAGGTGTGCACGGACGTGACGTCATGACTTTGGCTCTCTACAGCGCTGCCAAGTGGGAGGAACCATTTCAGACGGCCATCACGGCTAAAGAAGTGAAAGTCACATCAATTTTTCCCATAAACATTGTTACTCGACTCACAGTTGGAGCGCCTCCAGTGCTTGGCTGGACATGAAACTCGCCGTTTAAATCATTAGTATAAACGTTTAGGAAACTCCATTCCAAAGTATACGATTCTTCATTAAAAAGTAGAAGCAGACCAGCTTGAGTACATAAAAATCCTGTTACATGTGCCACTAACAGTGGGGTAGAAGCTTTTTACATTGTAAAAGAAAAAACAACAGAGTGAACGGACGGACATTAAGTCAATGGAGTGCGCCGGTGTTGTGTCAAAGTCTGTTCCTTACCACCGGCAGGCTTCCTATTACATCAGTTATGAAACCAGGTGTTTTACTATGATTTTCCTCTCACCGGGCCACATTCTGACTTATCCAGCTTGGATGATGGGGGGGAAAAAAAGGGTTTACATGATTCAGTCAATCAGTTGGATTTCCTTCCAAGTACATGACGTAAAACTGTGTATTCTCACTTGCTGGATCCGCGTTAGATGCAGGGACTGGTGGGAGAGAGTGGTGCTCAAGGAAAAGCTCAGATCACGTACTGTATGGAGAGAGAATTTCATAATGTCTGTCGAACTGTGTGACCTGATGAAGGATGTCATGAGCCCGGCCCTCCGACGAGATGACGGTGTGTGACGCTATACCTCTAAAAATGCGAGTAGCAGTTAAGGCTGCACGATACAGTGAAAAAGAGATTATTTTGACAGATATTGCGACATAATTCATGATTACATGATGTGGCATTTCTCACGGTCTTTGCCAAACAAACGTGTTATTACATCTGGAGAAGGCCAGAGCATCTCTGCAGCACTACAACATTTCATTAAGACTGTTTTGTAACACATTTTACCTTTGTAAAATAATTGCAGTTCTTGCGATTTCGATGATTTTGCGATTAATTGTTCAGCTACAAGCTCGGTAGCTGCGGAGAGTATAGGATGATCACATCTGCACAACATCCAGGGGTTTTTTGTTTGTTTTTGGACATGCGCAGACGTAAAAGAACTAAAGGAACCGGATTAACGTTTTTTATATGATAACACATATCACACTACGCTGTTTACATGACCTCTAATCTGAATAATCCAATAACTCCATAAATCAGATAATGATTGTTTTGTTTGTCTTCTTTCGTCCAGAGAGACGACCAGAATCAACAAACAATGAAATCTCCTTGTGGTGTCCACGTATAAACTGATTAAGGACACAATACAGATTAATGTGAACAGTCTAGACTACCATAGACAATCATGTAATGACACTGTGCCTAAAAGAAACCTCATGTTCACTGCTGATGGCTTTTACATATAAGTTTTAATAGTTTGCTGGTATAGTTTCATGGTGAATGTAAAGGAAACGCAGTGGATGCATGGAGTGGAAAAAACAACCATGCCCTCTTCAGGGTGCAGTTCAGACCTGACTTCCTCATTTCATGTGTGCTGAGGCGGACTGGTTTGAGGTTACCAGGTCAGACGCATGCTGAAACAAACTGTTATGGCGGGTGGATGCCAAGACTTGCGCTCGGGATAAATGGTCGCATTGTTCCTCTTCTTATCTTATTATTTAAATAACACACAACCAGCGTGCTGCGCAGTCACAGAGTAGGTTAAACGCAGATTAGACAGGAAAAAGTTTAAAAACAAAGTGTTGATTCACTCACACGGTGTCTAATCAGCCATGATGCTACGTGTCCATATATCTGATTACATTTGAGAGGAGCGGCTTCATACATGCGCGGCTTTCCTCTGTGATACAAGAGATGAGCACACTGTACTCTGATTACAACACATGACTGAACACACCGTCCATTATTAGATAAAGAGAAATAGAGATATAATGAGGAGGAGGAGGAGACATAAAACGTGGCTCGACTCTGGTCTATTTTAAGACAACAATAAGCGAAGAGCAGCTTTTTTTTCTGAGGGCTCGTTAATGCGTCACGTTTTCAACAAACCTCTGCAGATAACACAGAAAACAGTCGACGCTGGTGTTCAGGTGAGCGCGTGAAGGCTGTATGTTGAGCATGTTTGTCTCCACTAACCTGTGAGCAGCAGCAGCAGCAGATCCGGAGACTTGAACCTGATTCTTGAACAGACAACAGCAGCAGCAGAGCGGTCTACATTTTGTTCAGCTGGCGCTGATCTCAGCCAATCAGGAGCGAGCACACGTGTTGCTTCACCTAAAGTTTGAGAGGTGCGCTCTCATTGGTCGGTATGCTGACGTGGAAGAAGCGTTCAGATTAGTACTACCAATAATGCAATGTAACTAAGTACACTTACATTTACTCAAGTACTGTGCTGAAGTACAGATTTGAGGTTGTTGTACTTTACTTGAGTATTTCCATTTTCTGCTACTTTATACTTGTACTAACTAGTTACTCTGCAGATGACATGCTGCGTCAGAGCCAAAGTAGCACATTGATATATTATTTTATTATTTATCAGCCATTTTTATAAACACAAAAATGCTGAAATAATCGATTGAACCATAGTATACAGTATATACTGTACATACATGTACTTAAATATATAATTTCACTTTTACTTTTATTCTTCAGTACATTTAATGTCAGATACTTTTGCTCAAGCAGGCTACTATTCATATGGGTTACTTTTAACACAATATCTTTTGTTTTACTGAAGTAGTTTGAGCAAGTAAAAGTATGTTAGTAATATCAGCAAGGTTTACTTAAAGTAGCAAAAATAAAAACATGCACGTTTTACTATTAAATGAGGTAAGATAAGATAAGATAATCTTTTATTAGTTCTTCAATGGTGAATAGCATTATAACAGCAGCAAAGAGGTAGCAAAAAAATATATAAGTAATAAAAAGCAGTAAGAACAATATAAACGTTATAAATAGGAAACAAAAACTCCAAAAATATTTACACCACTGCTCATTTGGATGCTGAAATTGCCTATCAGATACTGTTTTTACTCAAGTACTATTCATGTGGGCTACCTTTACTCAAATAATATTTTAACAGGATATCTTTAGTTTTACTGAAGTATGACTTTTGGGTACTTTTTACAATACTGTTTATGACTCATACAACACTGTAAAAATACTTGACAACAAGTAAAAGTCATGCATTCAAAACCTTACCTAAGTAAAAGTATGTTAGTAATATCAGCAACATTTACTTAAAGGATCAAAAATCATGCGAGTTTTACTATTAAATATGATAAGACAAGACAAGATAAGATGAGATGAGATGAGATAAGATAAGATAAGCATTACTACAGCAGCAAGGGGGATAGCAAAAATAGAGAGCATCAATTAAAACAGTAATAACAAATAAGTAGAAGATATAAAACATATGTAGGTAAAAAAAAGCAGTAAGAACAATATAAACCTTACATAAGTAAACATTAGTAATATCAGCAAAATCTTCTTAAAGTATCAAAAGTAAAAACATGCAAGTTTTACTATTAAATAAGATAAGATAAGACCTGCTAAATATGATGTCATGGCTTAATATTGCTTCTGTTTCTCTCAATTTAACTATTTTATTCACTGTTGGGGAGTTTAATCTAAAGCAATGCATCAAATTCTGTAAGATCATCAAATATTTGTAGCATCGCTGTCCTGTGAGAGCTAAGTGTCTGCAAAACATAAACTTTTCACAGGCTTAGAAAAACACTCTGTTTTCAGCTTTGTGACATTGCATTTTCCAGCTAATGCAAGAATGTCTTATTAGTTTATTTAGCTGATGAAGTAGGATAATTTTCTCAACTCCTACAGGGAGATTTATGAGATAAATGCACCCAAAGATTCAGTCATTATCCTCTCACCCTCATGCTCATGGAAAGTCAGGTGAAGTTTTGCAGTCCACAAAACATTTCTGGAGCTTCACATTGAAACAGCGTTGCAGCGTTCTCCTAACAACTGAAGTAGATGGGGACTCAATACAGCTCATTCGGCGTACTCCAAGTTTCCAGAAGGCCCATGGTCCCAAATTGATTTAAAAAAGGCCTACTCTCTTTTTCAAACCCAAATCTTCACTGTAGCTGCTAAGGTAAAAGCATTAGCACCTCTGAAGTGGGTGCACAAGCTCAACCGTGCGTTGAGGATGTAAATAACATCTTTTCAAACCAGTTTGGGATCTGGGAGCTTCCAGAGACTTGGATCACGTGGGACGAGCTGTATGGAGCCATCTCACTTTTTTTTTCAGTTGTTTATTTACGTTTTAAAACAAGTCCCCATCTACTTCAGTTGTTCAGGAGAACGCTGCAGTGCTGTTTTACTGTGACGCTCCAGAAATGTCTTGTGGTCTCTGAAACTATGAAACAGCATGAGGGTGAGTAGACAATGACTGAATTTTCATTTTTGGGTGAACTCCTCCTTTAATGCTTCAGTTTGTCAGAAAAATTCCAAAGCACCAAATTTGGAGATATAAGGGTTTCACTGGATAAGAAAGGTTTAAAAAAAATTAACTAGAGCTGTCAGACAAATGTAGTAAAGTAGAAACTGAAGTTAAGTACAAGTACCTTGAATTTGTTATGTTGTACATTTATGGATGTACATATTCTACTCTCAATAAGTGTATGATATGTGGCGCATGTTGGAAAAAGTAATGAGCAGCCATCCTGAAAGCTGCTTCTTGTTCAGTGTTAGAAAGTAACTAAGTATATTTACTCAAGTGCTTTCCTAAAGTAGAATTTGAGGGGACATGTATAATATTTGAGTATTTCCATTTTATGTGCCTTTATTCATCTACCCCACTGCATTTTAGAGGCACTTGTATAAGCATATTTTTACATTGATGTATCATTAGTTTTACCTGCTGAATCCTATAGGTGAAAGGATCTGAATACTTCTTATCTGCTGAACTCTTGTCAGGCTATCAGTTGTTAGCAGTTTCACCAACTCCTCACATGGTGTCGTTTATCAACTATTAAAGTCCCAAAGATATAAAATTATTCAGTATTTCACAAAAAGGAAAGATTAAAGTCAGAAACATGAACACAAATGTAGCAGAACTTTGTTTTTTCTTCTTTCATATCTCATGTAGCTTCAGAGGCATTGTTCCCTGTGAATTTATACATATTAGAAGAACAAACTATAACCCAAATCAAGTTTTCCTATGATATATTCCCTATAATGTGTGTCATTGATACAAAATAGTACCAATATCATTTAATGTTTTTATTCTCTTGTATATTATGATGATAATATCAATAAAACTCCTGATTCTCAGTTTCTAGTGTCCATATGATCCGTCTTTTCTATGTTGTGATTGTACCGACTGGATTTTCTCTGATATGAAATAGTTTTGGTTCTCTGTCACCTCACATTTCTGCTTTGATATGCCATGTTGACATTAATAATATATTTGCTATTATCCTAAGTATATAAAACTGTAACAAGTCTTACTGTAGCGCCTTATCTCTACAATATCTTCCAGAGAGACACTGAAGTTCCCTGAATGTACCACTGGAGGGAGCAGTTTTTCACTTTATACTGCTGCATAGGTCCTTAAAGGGCCAGTATGTAGTTTTGGAGAAGAAATTCAAACTCAGAATTTTAATATTCACAATATTAATGAAGTAATAATACAAACTCATAGATATTTGTCTGTTCCATAACTGAATAAACAAGCTGTTCTCAGAGGAAAAGGTCCCCAGAACACTGTTTGAAGCCAGAAAGGTGGCAGGGTCCGCCAAATATAAACAAAGTAAAACAGTATGAAACTTTGTTGTCCTTTAAGGGTTTGTTTATTCAGTTTATTCAGTGATGAAAACAAACATCATATTCTCTTTCACAAAACTACATAGTACACCTTTAATAAAGACAACTTTTAAAGAATTAAATCCTCTCAGACAACTTTTAATTTTGTAAATACCTCCGCTAAACGTGGGTTTATTACACAGTGTGATAAAATAGTGAATCTAAGATGTATCGTTTCATATTGTAAATCATTATTCCATGTCTGAGAAATAAAAGGTGAGTTATTTTTCTGGCAAGACACAAAATCACTGTGGTATTCTGGTAAGTACATAAGGAGTTTACAGTGATTTTTACTAGTTTTACCTTCTGGATGATGATGGTGTGATCAGATTTCATGAGATAAATGAAACATCCTGTTAACAAGCTCTAACAAGTAAAACTTCAGTCTGTATTGCTGCTGTGTTTGTTTTTCAGAGGCGCCTGTAGCTGCTGAAGCATGCAGTCTGAACTGAGCTCCTCCGGCTCAATAATGGGGACCGTGTGAACTGCTGCAGTTCAGGCTGAGGGGGGCGCACCAAGCCAAAGGATTGTGTCCGGGACCCTCAAAGGTCACCACGGGTCAGAGCGCAGCGCCTGACAACACACACACAGAGTCCACACAGGCTGCTGTCACAAATTAGGCTCGGCTGGAGGCCTGTTTATGTTCTCCTGTAACGGGCCGGTGTACAGACGATAAAGTGACACCACAGGGAAAGAGAAGTCTTTAGTCATGTTCCAGTGAGTTGTTTGTCTTCAGGGATGTATGCATGTGTGGAGGAGCTTGCAATAAGCTAATAAAAACGTTTTGTTTGTTTGTTTTTTTCATGCCGAACCAAACTTTTCTGTACCAACAGCACATGAGTTGGCTCCAACAGTAAACGTTAGCAATATAAAGATGTGCAATATATTAATTTATTCTAATATTGTGATTTACAGTATAATCTATCAGTAGCCGACTGCAAGTATTTGGGAATTATCCCTCAATAAAGAATGATCTGATGGTGTACAGCTGTAGTATTTCCATGTTTATGCAGATCAGTTTCAGATTGATCTCAATGTATTTGTACTTTTAACACATTTTAATGTGAACATTTCTTTATTTCTTCTTCGTGCTTTGTTTAAGCAATATCTAACTTCTCACACTGAACTGGCTGCTGTGTGTCGGCTTACATACAAGATATCTTCAAGACCTCATGTGACATCAAGTAAAGTAGACTTTTAATTTTAAGTTGTTAAAACTTTTCAGCTCCTACAAATTAAATGTAATATTCTGCTTAACTCTCAGTTTCCTTGATTTTAAAAGTGAAGTCAGCTTTTAAAATTTAGAGTGTAGTAGAAAGAAAACAGGTCAAAAATGCCAAAATGTGAAATTCAAAGGGAGCAGATTTCTCTCCAAGTACACCAGAAAGGAAAACAATAACATTTATACCCTCATTATTTTTACATGGTCTCATATCAGTGGAAGAAGAAACGTTGAAACGGTTTTTTCCTGTTAATATGTTAATAAAAGTGATTTTTTTGTGGTTATACTTTGAATATTTTTTTATCCTTTTAGAACTTTAAAATGACTTTACTTATTTCCATTAACATCCATTTATCAGCAGGTTGAGTATACAGCGGTGACTCATTATAATATTATATATTCTACTGTACCACACTGTGCATTAGTGCTTTAAACATACATTAATATCGATAAAAGATGCGACCATTGTCTCATCTACACATGCGCAAAGATTGCAGCCATTCCGAATAACTCCAGCAGATTCGAGCAACATAATAAATATATTTTTTCATGTGTAAATATTTGGAAAGGTGCTGCTGCAAAACAACTATTCAAAACAATAAGCAGTTTTTAAATGCAGCAATAACGACATCATTTTATAGCAGGTAGCCAAAAATATATACATATAAATGTGTAAATGTTGTGGCTGGACAAAATTTGTACTGAAAGGAGCCTTTTGAGATTAATTTATGTATTAATCTGTAAAATCAGATACTTGTCAGATCATTTAACTAAATATTTTAACACGTTAATACAGTTTTCACATCACAGCTGTACAATAAATCCTGACGCATCATCTGGCCTCACTGGCGCACTTGACGTTACAAAGTCTGTCAGCAAAAACTTCCAGTGTTTAATTCAGTTTTTAAAAAGAAGCCACAGCACACAAGTCCCTCAATATTTCAAAGGACAAACACATAAAAAGTGTTAAAACTGCACAGTCAAGTAATTGGATTTTATGCCCCCGTCCCGTCTCGCTCGCGCTTTTCTCTCCATGGTGCTCTAAAAAACTCTCCAAACGCTTCAGATGTCTTGTGAGCCTTTTATTTCTCGATCTCCGCTGCTTTTTATTCTTCGACATTGCTCGCAGGATCAAATATATCCAAGCACGGAGAAAGTATCGAGATTAAAACGTTCTCAGTGGGAAAAAAAAGAGAGAAAAGAATCGGAGCAAACTGTTTTGGCGCATGAGAGCAGTGTGAGTCTGTGTGGAGCGCACACAATAAACCTGTTGTTAACCTTGCTGTGAAAATATGTTTGAAGAAAACAGCCAATTGTTGTATGAAATGTATTCAAGTATAAAATAATGCCCTTTGTTTGGGGGGAAAAACTTGAGCAATGTGAGGGTACAAAAGTCCCCTGTGGCATTTACTAGCACCCTTTGTGCAGTTTGCGCTTTGGCGTCTCCACTTGGCGCATTACCCAGGCCCCTTTAAACGCGATTGTTTCTTTCTTTCTAATGACATTTACCGGATCAAAACATGCTGTTAATTCGATCAGAAAGCTTCACCCTTCATAACAATGGCAGTATAATTTCTCCCAAAGTTTGTTAAGTTGACCGAAATTAGGCAAATGAATAGGGGTCTCCAGGCTACCCATCTTGCAGGTGACGGGGAATAATGCGCGTTCACACCAGCTGCATTCTTCTTTATTTCTCCCTTTCTTTCACAGCATTATTAAAATTTAGGCCAATGAAACTATTCATTCGACTGAATAGACATTTTCTTATAGGATAATAGGATACAAATTGAGCCTCTCCAAAGAGTCTCCAGTGGTGGGTAACCCTCGTGTGCCAGAGGCTGCTGGAGACGCTGGCCTTGACGCAGACGACGCTCGTGTGCCAGGGCTAATCACACACCTGCCGAGGAGTCCAACAAAATAAAGAATGTAAACAAAAAGCTTGCCATCTCTCATAAAAGATGGACGTGTCACCAAGTCGTGTGAGAAACGCCGAGAACAAACGGGGGGACTCCGTCTCCAAAAGATCTCCCCTGAACTTGGCGGAACAGCCTATTAAAGGCTTACTTAATTACTCTAATGACACTGGACAGGCCTTAAAACTCGGACCGGGCTTGGATGAGAGTTAAGATCGCTTGCTGGGATTTGTAAACAGGCGATCGTGTGAGAAACGCGAGTTGGAAGAAAGAGGGTTTCTTTTTTCGCCGGCTTTGTTTTCAGTGCGCACAGTGCGCCCCGCCGGATCAGGCGATCCCAACGCTCACTTCTTATTTCCCGCCTGGGTTGTTACTATGCAAATAATATTCCGAAAGTAATCACGTGTCTTTTGAACAGCCACGTGGATTAACAAAGCAGGTTTGCCCCCCTGCCAGCCCATGGCTTTAGATTTTTACTATTTCTTTAACTGATCCTAAATGCACACATTTACCCAATGCATGGCTCTAATCCCATGGAATAATTTACACCGTGAATGCCGGAGTCCCTTGGATGATCCCTTTATAAGGACCCGTTTTCCACTCGAACCTCAGTCTGCTTCATCTCCTGCTCGAGCAACACATCTCTGCAACCTCCAGCTGAATTGATTTTTTAACAAGATTGACAGAAATTCGTCGATGGCATCTAAGATGAAAGACAGGAAGGTACGCGCTCCTTGTGCGCTCTGACTTTATGAGGACTGAACTGTTCTGGCAACGCGGCACTTTTAACACTTTTGAGTCACTTTATGGACTTTTGTATTTCAGTATTTACATCGAATATTGTTTAACTACAACTTGGAGTAATTCTCATGCTAGAGGAGGGGAGATTTATTGTCTACTGCCTCTGTGGCGCGCGTTTCAGGATCACTTCGGCGCGCACTGATTTAAAAGTAGCCTGTCTGACACTTACGGGATATTTGTGAACTATAATGTGATAAATTTGGCTAAAAACACTTAAAATTTACTAAATTTACTTTAAGAGTTATACAACATTTCCAATCAGGCTTCAGAGTTATGAAAACTGGCCGGAGCGCAGATGCCCGCCGCGCGCTCTGGAGCTGCTCAGCGCGCGGCGCGCAAAACTCTCCGAGATTATAAATCATCCAGTTAAAGGCGGCAAACATTTTATTTCTTCTCATTCAAACCTGCCTGACTGTTTTGTATTTTAGTATGTCTGATAATTAGCTTTAAAAGAGGTGTAAATATTATTGTGTGCTCATGTTTTCTCTTTTCTTGTTTCCACAGAGAACTCCCATCTCTCACAAAGTCATTGAGAAACGAAGACGGGACCGTATTAACCGCTGCCTTAACGAATTAGGAAAAACAGTTCCGATGGCACTCGCAAAACAGGTATTGTAAAAATGAAAGTGTATATTTTGTGTTACAGATATCTCACTTATTATACAGTATTGAAAATATAGAAACAAAATGTCCCTGAACCAAACTTCATCAAAGAACACGGTGATGTATCCGCAGCCAAACAGTTTTTAATGTTGGCTTTCTTGATATTTTGGCAGAACTCTGGAAAACTGGAGAAGGCTGAAATCTTGGAGATGACAGTTCAGTACTTGAGAGCGCTCCACTCAGCGGATTTCCCCCGCGGGAGAGAAAAGGGTGAGTCAACTTTTCACCGAGCTGCGAAACTTTACGCATCCCGACGGCACATTTCTGTTAATACATTTTGTGAACATTTCCACAACGCTGATTAGATATAAATATGAATTATTCGTGTATTTATGTAATTTATAGTTTGACCTCACTTATATGTGTACGAGTCCATCTTTACGCAGCGAAATCAGACCGCAACACGCTGCGCCAGACTCATTTATCGTCTCATCTCTTCGGGGTTTTAACCGCTGCTCTCTGTGACTCCTTCCAGGTGAATTGCTGGCTGAGTTCGCAAACTACTTCCACTACGGCTACCACGAGTGCATGAAGAACCTGGTGCACTACCTAACCACAGAGGACAGGGCTGAAACCAAAGACATCAAGTACGCACGGATCCTCGCCTTCTTACAGTCCAAGTCCCGTGTGGTCACAGAGCCCGTGTTCGGCTCCATCGGCTCGATGCCGGAACCGTCCGACTACCTCAGCCAGCTGCACTCCTCCCCGGAGCACCAAAGCCACAGCCCGTCTGACTCCGTGTACCAGCAGAGTCCTCCGGGACACTTCTCCTGGCACAGCTCGGCGCGCAGCCCGGGCATCTCGTACCCGGCGGTGCCTCTGTCCGCGCACACGCAGCAGCACGGTGGATACTTGTCACCGGTGCAGGGACTCGATCACCACTACTTCAACTTCATCGGTCACACGCACGCAAACACGTTTAGTTTGCACAGTGCGCAGCACGCCATGTGAATACTTCTGCTGTGTTGTTGTTATTGTTGTTTTTATTTATATATTTGTGAATGATGGAAAATAGATCCTGTACATGGTGTAAATAAATATTTCTGACTAAAATTCAGCTTGTTCTGTCATCGTTTACGCTCATTTTTAGATGGTTAGGTGACGCTTTAAGTGCGTAAATCCACAGATAAGGAGCAGTTACAGCCATGTTACCCTCCTGTGAGGAGAACAGTGCTTAGAAAAACATCTCCAAGTGCAACTTTGTGAGAAGACGTTTCAAAATTTAAAATCTTTAGGAAATTACTAATCATTTTACTGAGTAGAATTACTGAAAATGAACCAACATCCAAACAAGTAAAGTCAATATATATTTTTTTATTTTTATGACATAAAATGGACCAAAAGTAGCCCAGAAAATTATGACTGTTTGGAATAATGTGCACAAGTCAGACTCAAAAGCTTCTCTATTTGTGGTGTTCACACTACTTTTTCTTCCATCTCATCCACAGGCCTGTTTATGAGCTGGTCTGTGGGTCTAATGTCCAATATTTATGAATAGAAATGGAGAAAACGCGCAGCCAAACAAGAGCTTACATAGAGTTTTATAGCATAAATGAAACAAAAGTAGTAAATTGACTGTTTGGAGTAAAGTGAACAAGTCAGACTGGGCTCATTGTTCGTGGTGTTTACCACTATGTTTCTTCAGTCTCGTCCACAGGCCCGTTTATGAGCTGATCTGTGGGTCTAATGTTAAATATTTCTGACTAGAAATAGAGAAAACGAACAGCTAAACTAAAAGATAACATATATTGATGATATAAAAGCAGTAAATTATGACTGTTTGGGGCCCGAACTTGATCAAAAGCTGCAAAAGCTTCACTGTTTTTCACTACTTTTCTTCAGTTTCATCCTCAGGGGCTGTTTACGGGCTGATCTGTGGGTTTAAGGGGCGTCTCAGTGGGTTCCAGGGGGCAGACATGAGCCTGATTCCCACTGGGCCACCCGCTCCTGACTTAAACAAACCTGCAGTTAACAAATCCATTGACACTGTCAGTACTCCCCCTTCCTTAAAATTCAAATCTGTCACTCAATACAAAACCATTTTTGGATGTAATGAGGGAAAACAAGATTTTAGTTTTAGTAAACATTCATTTCTTGTGTGTGAAAAGTTGCATTTTCTACAGAAAATAGGATAAAAGTTGTTCTGCTTCTGAACTTTGGCCAAGTTATTCTATTTCCACATGTTTAGGGAATTAGTTTGACTATTAACCAGGAGGAGAGACGGACAGAGAAGTAAAAGTTGGTGCTTATTTACATGTAAAACTTCGTCTTTCAGAGCAGTGTTACGTTAAATCTGTCAGATCTGTGAGCTCTTAAGCCTTTTAAACTTCTTAAGGAAGCCATATTGGGCATAGTTACTGATGGAAAGGGCCTTTTACCTCCCACAGAACAAGGATCAAAAAGAGAATTGTTTCTGCCAAGCTTGTGTCCAGCTATACGTGAACCGCACAGTCTCAATAAATGCATTAAACTGCTTCCAGGCTCCTAGTTTCTGTGTTTCTCTAAGTAAGTTGTATAAAAGAGAGAAGTTAAAAAAGAGAGCAGGGAGGGGGGAAACTCCTTGTTGTTTTCTTAACTAAGCAGCCCCATTGTGGTGCATCTGAATGGGGAACAATCTCTGCGTCCTTGTGCTTTCTCCTTGAGTGATTGCGAAGAAAAATAATCAACACCATGAAATCAAAGTTTCTCTCTAAGGGGAGTTCAAGAAAACAGTTTTTTTCCCCTCCCAGTTTCTTTAAGAATCAAAGTTAAAATCATTGCAAATATCTCTACTCTTGTGTCGTGTTAGTGAATACACCTGGACGTGCTGCTACAAGACAACAAGAAAGGTGAGTTGTAGGTGTGTCGACAGATATGACGGGTGGAAGAATGGTTTCTGGGTGGATGGGTAGATGACAGATGCATGGATAAGTCCACATTAACCGCCTGGATGGTTGGATAAACCCACATTAACCAGCCCCTCACCAAAAAAGACAAGCAACAAGAGAGCAAATGAAAGAAATGAAAGACAGTGTCCACGCAGATGGAAGAAAGTGACAATACGATAAAAGAGAGCGGGCTTTTGAAGGAATACTTGGATCCAATATTGGTTTAAATCCTGACTCCAGCCAGGAAAGAAAAAGACTCATGTTCAGCCAGATGAGAAAGATTTAGCCGCAGCACCTCACATGAATAATAATAAATTGAGCACGGACAAAAAAAAAAAGGATTGTCATGTAAACTGAGCCGCAGCTTCGGTTTGAGAATGTTTGTCTTTCACATTAATATCACACGCTGAACATCAACAATCGGCTCTTTAGAAATATTATTCATCACCGGAGCGTCAAAGGAGAACTCACACTCCGAATTTATACTCTGATGAGCATGAAGTCGGGCCAGTTCATGAGGGAAGATTTGTCACACTGTGGAAAGAGGAGCAGCGGCGGGAATTTAGTCAATAAACCAAAAACAAAACACATCTTTGTTGAATAAGTTGCACTATTTTGAGAAGTCTTGTGCATCAATTTCTAAAACAATCTACTTTTGTGTTTGTTATTTCTTACAACAAACAGTAAAAAGTTCTGTGTTGATTTACTGTGATATGATTTTTACAATATTGTCCTGCATTATGTCAAATATCTGTATTTTACTCTGCAGTTATCTGCACTCACTAAATACTTCACACCAGGCGGCTAACTTTGTTCCCTCAATAGAAACGTTGTATTTTATTCTTAACAGCAACTTCTGAACCTCTTATTATCCTCTTCTTGTGAATACCTTTGCCTCAATACGCTTTATAGCTATTATTTATGTTGGTGTATTGAGTATTGAGTATCGTTTATTCAATTTATATTAGTAGATGTTTTTTTTAAGGTGCTTTTTAAGAAGAGGAGAAGAAATTAAATAACATTTAATGAAAAATTAGTTTAGCTTCCATAAAATCTTGCTTTCAAGCTTTTTGAGCAAACATTTTGTTATTTTGTGTAGAAAAATGTTCTGGGTTCATTTTTCAGGACTGAATTTGCTTATGAAGTGTCAGAGGTAACAAGGAACAGAGGTGGAATGTTTTGATACTGAAGTTGATTTTGCTGATAATATTTTTGTATTTTTAACTTTCTCTCACTGTTGTTGTGTGAACACAGCACGTACATGGGCACATACTGCAGCACACGTGTGAATATATACGTACACTGTAGCCGAGTGGTTCTCAATTTACGAGTCAGGCCCAAAAATTAATCTAAGGGGTCATAAGATCACTAAAAAAATCTACTTCTTACTGAGTCATTTCTGCCTGTAACTGGAGTCCCTACAGTTAGAGACAAATCCCCTGTAAATAAGTCATACAATCATCTTTACAACATTTATTTGGATTAAATACATAAAAAATTATAACATATTTTTTACACATTAAAGATGTTAATTGGTGGCTCCTGAAACCTTTGGAAACAACCCAACTAGCTGTTTTTCCCCATTTCCAGTCTTTATGCTAAGCTAAGCTGACCACCTGCTGACTAAAGACACAAGACTGGCATCAATCCTCTCATCTGCATCTCAGCAAGAAAGTAATTCTTCTTCTAGTCTGTTTCCCAAGATGTTGAACTGTTCCTGAATATGGGATACTCTGCTGTCACCCAGAGGGTCCCATAAGTGTCTGTAGGCTCCTGTTTTGATCTTTGTACCCATACGAGCATCGAAGTCAGGCTTAGACGGTTAGCTAAGCTTCTGAGAGGACAACAGCAAATCTCCTTTACACCATGGTGTAGTGTGTTTGTGTTGCCTGTGTGTGTGTGTGTGTGAGTGAGTGTGTGTGTGTGTGTGTGTGTGTGTGTATGTGTGTGGGCATGTGAGCGTGTGTGTGTGTGTGTGTGTGTGTGTGTGTGTGAAGGAGGGGTACAGTCGAGCTTTGGGAGCGAAGCCAAAGAAAGTCCACAAGCTGTGAGAAATCCAACAGTCAGCAGCGCTGGTTGGTAATCAAAGTCCTCCAGTGGCATCGGATCTCCGCCGGCTCACCTCAGGATGGGTCGTCTGATCTCCAGCATGAAAAGACAGAGACAGAGAGAGCGAGGGAGGGAGGGAGGGAGGGAGGGAGGGAGGGGGGAGAAGAAGAGAGGGAGAGAAACACTGAGAGATGGAGGGAGTGTTAAGAAAAGGGGGGAAAAGAGGGATGAAGATCATTCCCACAACAGATACCACTATCTCACAGGGTTGAAAGGGCCCCCTTTCTGTACAGCCCTCACCCCCACCATCTCCTCCTCCTTCTCCCCTCCCCTCCCCCTCCCTCTCCTTCTCCCCCCTCCTTCCTCTTACCAATAATGCCAAAACTTGGCAGCCAACCCAGCAGCACATGAGCAACAGTTTCCCATCAGAGAGAGGCAGCCATCCTACTGCCTTGGCACCAACGATGTCTGAAGAATGACGGGCACTGTAAGGAGAGAGCAGACATGAATGGAGTCTGTTAGGAGCAGAAAAAACAGCACATATCAATGCCTTTTGGTTGTCTGGTGAGAGCACATCACTGAGCAGAGTGTGAAGTGGCAGTATCTGATCAGATTTTTGGAGATAAGCAGAAAACAATCATAATTTTCTTTCATAACTTTCTTTTTTTCCTCAAGGATATCATCTATGAGAGTTGCTGTTACGAGGATTTTTGAATAGTCCCCTCTGCCCCCTGCCAAGGGATGAGGGCTTCACCTTTCTGCACTTGGCACAACCCTCTATGTGCTCACCAGCAATGCCATCAGATTATGCAAATCCATGGAGATGTCCCATTCAGCACCACCTCCATTTAGAAACTGAGATATTTGAGCCAAAAAATGAATAGAGCGATAAAAGAGGCAGTGTTTTAGAGGAGCCAGAGCAGCGAGGGGTCAAAGACATCTCCGATATAAATGGAAACATAATGAATACTGTACAGAGCGTCCCACTGTGGACCATCGTTTCAGTCACACCCTCGCCTTTCTTGCTAATTGTCTTCTCTTCTGTTGTTTTGTTAAGTTTTTTATCGTGACAATTGGAGAAATATGGAGGCAGCATGGGAACAGTCCAATAAGCGTGCAACAACACACTAAAGAAAAGAGCTAAAAGAGTTAAAGAAACAAAAAAAAAAAGAAAAAGAAAAACAACAAACAAAAAGAAACAAACTGGGACCAAACTCTTTGTTATTCATGGGAAAAAAAGAGCAAGCTTGTTAACTTGCACAATTAAGGCATCATTTGCCAAGAGAAAGTGCACCTCTTTGTTTTTGGGGGGACAAAAGGTTGGGAGAGCGTGTTTCAGATCGGCGCTGCGAGTTTTCACGAGGGTGGGTTTGGTTATCTGGCGTGCCACAACAAGGGGCACTTTTGTCACGAGCACAGACAGTGTGACATCGGAAAGTGCTCAAGATAAATCAGGTGATTTTGCATGGTAGTTAGACAAAGAGCGCCATACATTCCTGTGTGTGTTTGTAAAGGGGGTATTTGTTAAAAGGAGGCAAATAATAACACTGTGTGAGTAATTTCACAAGACGTCTCCAATAGAGTGGCATAATTTATGATTTTAGGCCTTTTTGTTCGAGGCTAATGGCATTAAGTTTGACAACATCAATAAATTATTCAGATTTGGAAGAATATGTTAAATTACAGAACCCTTTATAAAGATATTTTGCACTCGTTTACTCTGTTTGGAAAAATTGTCAGCAGAAATCCAATGTTTTTACATTTTTTGTGCAACATTTTGATTTTGTTCTGACGCTTTAATCACACAACTTTTCTTTACAACACCATGTTTCTCTCAGCAGCCGTTACAGGCTCTCATCAGGGCGAGCTCTGACATAGTCTCTGGTTTTCTCATATCAGTCATGTGACATATAAATCACCACAGAAATAAAAAAAAAAAGTCAGACTCAGACATTTTTCATCGAGCACCTTTTTAATTAACAAGAATTTGTTTTGGTGCAGTTGTCAGAGCAGCAACCTGATATGAAAAACAAACAGAAATGAGACTATAATGGCACTCAGTAGAGCGTATACCTCCGCCAAGGCCCAACAGTCCCATTTTGTACTCACTCACCACCTAAATATGCCTGATTCTTTTCATCAAAATCCATGCATTGTTCCCTGAGAAATTAACTAAAAAGTCATAAAACACCCTATCTCACAATTTTAAAGAGAGTCAGAAAAAATTCCTGGATGCGTCCTTTTGTCCAGATCAGCACCAAAATTTAATGGGGTCTATTCTGGGCTGAGACCCATCCTCCACCTAAGTTTCATGGAAATCTGTTCAGTGGTTTTTGTGTAATCCTGCTGACAAACCAACAAATACACAAACAAACAAACGGACACAGGTGATGAAAACATAACCTCCTTGTTGGAGGCAATAACCGAAATACAACATTTACTCCTGGTGGACGCAATAATTATCACAAATATAGTATGAATTTAAAAAACATTAAATATGTTTACCCATCAATGGGTAAAACATTGAATTGACATTTTTCACTACAAAGCAGTAAATTCTTTATTCTTTTTCTTTTTCTTAATGTTTATGAATTATCATTAGAAACAAACCTGCCAACACATTTCCTGTTGTTTTCAAAATGTTGCTGCTCTTTGAGAACTAGACGTCTCCATCTTGAAGAGCAACTTTGACATTTTAATTACAACTCCTTTCTACCAAATAAGTTTATTATTTTATTGGATGTATTTATTGTATCAGGACAGAACCTGAAATACAAAATGCTTGAAAGTAAGTTCATACATTTGCCCTACAGTACTTTAAAGGTGCACTATGCAACTTTTTTCCCAGGCCTTTAGAGGGAGACAGAGCTCTTGACACAATAATGACATATTTCTAAACACTTCAATTTGATTTACTTCACAAACGCTACAGTCCACTCTGCAGAACTAACCCTTTAGATTATACAACAAACATTTTCTGTGTTCCTGGTCAAACAAAATTTGAGTGAAATTCTGCAGGCCTTGACTAGAATCTGAGCTGGAAATAATTCAATTATCCTGTAAACTGCTCTCGTTTCTGTCGTCACTTCACTTTTTATTTCCCGGCATCACGCACACTTAACTCGCCTCTTTCTCCTCTTTCCTGCACGAGGAGCTCAAGATCTCCAGCAGCACTGGAATTCCCATCTTAGGATTCAATGAGGAGAGCCGTCCTTTCAGCTTCAATCACTCTCGTGCTTCTGAAGCTGCATTCACGTGTGAAGGTTTCTTTGAGAAAGCCTTTAGGTTGTACTGAGGCCGGTTTATTCCTGCCAGATATCGTTCTCGAACATAACGCTTCAGTGGCGCAAGGAGAATATGAAAACCGACAACGTGAATCGGGAGAATGCAACATGAAGCTCTTTGGGAATGTGAAAGGCTGTGTGTGTGTGTGATGTGGTCAGACGGTCACAGCTGAGGCACCTGACAAACTTGACGCCCCAGTCGACTCTTTGCGGGGGCCAAAAAAGAAAGGGTAAATAAAACCCAGAGGTCCTAATGTGCTCCCTGTGCGCTTGGCTGGACTCATGAGGGGCGAGCATGCCATGGTCGCCCTTTTGTCCGGGTAGATGACGGCCGCTCCTCTGTGTTGAGCTGCGTCCGGGGCCAGCGTAGGGCCAGCGAGGGGGGACCCCGGGGCTCGACAGGTCACCCTCTGAGGTCACGATCTGAGTAACCAATCCAGAGAAAGAAATAAAGCAGAAATAAAGATTGGCAGCCAGCGAGGGTCGAAGACTTCACCTCAAGTGACTGCATGTGGTCAAACTGAATGAGATCCTGCAAATATATTTTGTCGTGTGAATGTCGATAGTGTGACTGAGCGCTTTTAATTTAACTGAAAGAGCTGTGTTTTGTTGGAGGGGGGAGCAGCTTTAGGATAAATGGAGATAAAGAAGAACCAATGAAAGACTTCATTCAAAGACGAGAGCAGAGAAACTCAGAGAGAATGGTAGCTAATGACAAAACAAGAAAAAGTATCATACATTTGAAGACTTTCCTTTGGTTTTAAAGTGTTTAACAGTCCGACTGGTCGTATTTGGCAGTGGTCATCGTGGTGGTCATACCCTCACTGACCTCAGCGTGACCTTCACAGCAGGGCACCCATGTCCGACACCGAGAACACGATGCAGCACAACGCAGAGTGAGGAACAACAACCACATGAGGCAGTAAATCAGTTTGAAACAACACGAGTCATTTGTCTAATGAGACTGACAGCCACAAAACAACCTTTATATTTATATAACCTCCATGGCTTCTGATCAATCAGTGAACATTTTGAATATATAGATATATTGTATGTATATGTATATTTTAGTAAATCCTCATAAGTGTGAGTGTTTTATGGCGTATGCACGCAGTAATCAGACAAACCAACAGCAATATCTGCCTGTGAGACTTCAAGTGTGCTCAATTCTCCAAAATTACCTACACCAAGGAGGTTATGTTTTCAGCCATGTCTGTTTGTCTGTTTGTTGGTTTGTCAACAAGATTAGACAAAAACTCCTGAAAGGATTTACACGTAACTTGGGTGGACAATGGTTCTTGGCCCAGAATAGACCCTTTTAACTTTTAGGGTGGATCTGGATAAACGGACGGATACAGAAATGTTTTCTCACTTTCTTTAATGTTGGCCTTTTCTCTTTATTTTGGTTAATTTCTCTGGGAACATCGCCTGGATCTTGATGATAAAAATCAGGTGTAGGGCTTGTTAAGGTCACTGGTATCTTTGAGTCGGCACAATTTGATGCAGATCCTAATAAAAATCTGGATCTGGCAGATATAAACTGGTTTTCATTGAGGGTAGTTTCTTTTTAAGCAGTTACATATGGTAACAAATAGGATATTGGATTAGGCTTAGGGGACTGTTGGACCTTGGTGGAGGTATGCGCTCTAGGGGGTGCCATTTCAGTCTGAATTGTTTTTTTTTAAGTATGTGTTCAGTTTATTTTGCAGACAGCAGTAGAGAGATAACGGGGAATGGTCAGAAAAAGGTAGATATGAAACAAATGGACTCCAACTTGCTGATAAGATAGATCTCAAACCTCTAGGCCACCAGGGAGCACTCATGATCCGCAATTTTGATAATAATAAAAATAACATTATTTATTCAAGTTTTTTGTGAGTTTTTTATATGTATTTGTATTGTTTGTGCTGTTTATCTACATGTATGTAGAAACAGTAGTTTTAATTTTACTGTGCACAGACAAAAACATCTTAACCTTGTAACATCTAAACATCCTATAACCATGACAAAAGTTGCATAGCAGTGATTCGACATTAAGTTTCAGTTGCACATTTATATTGACTGTTGTTTTTACAAACAGTGATTGTGTTGTTTATGCGTATTGTTCCTAATATTTCAGATACATGTATGTTTTTTTTAAACTAATGTCATATTAGGGTGGAAAGTTAATTCAGGAATTCAAAATAATCTCAATGAAATAATTTCATTTTAAACGGTGAGACGCAGCTGAAAGCTCTAGTTCAAACACGTTTACTGTAGAAAATGTGTTCCACTCCCACCGTCAGCACGGAGCCAACACACACACAAAGGAGTGTTGTTTTATACCAACATTAATTCCCATTAGGAAAACAAACAGGGGCTTGAGAGTGCATCATTCAGAGGTATCTGCTGCACCCAGAGTTGGCAGCGCTCCCTGCCAACGTGCCAACATCGGGGGTGACTCTCAGGGCTTCCCGAGGCGGAGCTGGGCTCCATTCAGACAACGATTAAACAAACTGCTGCTCAGATCCACAGACTTTAATTTAGACGAAGCCTTTAAAGACTTTAGTGTCACTACATATTGTTGAGTCAGTACATGTTTATGTGCATTTGTTTAATAAAGACAACACAGCAAAGTTATGAGTATATAAATAGAGGAATTACCAGACACATTTACAACATTTTTGTACATTTGAAAGGAATCTTTGCTCTGAAATAACCTTAAAATAAATCCATGGCTGCAAGAAAGTTGGGATGCTTTGGTTCTCTAGCATAAAGGGACTTGTACTCAGTTTCGTTTTGTAACCCCGGTGTTGTAAAATGACAAATTAATAACCCTTTAACCTTTTCGCATGTTGCGGGCATCAGATTTATGAGAGTATATTTTCAAAAATCATTAAAGTTTAGAGTTTAAAAATGAAATATTTTGTCTTTGTAGTGTTTTTAATTGAATATGAGTCTCATTCCCAGCAGGTCGGGTCGGCCACCATCTGAAAGTGTCAGTATTTGACGAGGTGGGAATGAGGCTTAAAAGTTTCACAACTTTTTTGGGGTTGTAAGAACAAATTCAAAAAGGAAAGGAAAAGCATAAAGATAAAACCATTTAAAACTTTCTGTCACCCGAACGCTGAGCTAAAATGCCCGGTCTATAGGAATCGGTTGTGTATTCTCTGCTAAAATCCAGCGGTCGACTGCGAATATAGGAGGATTAAAAACAGCACATCGTTTGTGGGGAGAAGACACCCGCAGATAACTTTCTGAATGGCCGCTTACGCTTCTCCTTTTCTCTCCCCATCATGAGATGGGAGAGGAGAGAAAAAGGACTAACAAGATGCACATTTTACATTGAAAACTGTTATTGTTCCCCTCCTAATCTGGCCCACCATCTGAGAGGAGGGCTGCGCTAAAGAGCGGGGGGCTTTAATGGGAGGACGAGAGCCAACTCAGGGGACAGGGGAGAGAAAGAGGGGGAGGCGGGGGGGGGGAGGGTTGGTCTTTGGCTTTAAGGAGGGGATCAGTTGGGAAGTGTAGAATGGATGTTTCTTTTTCTCTATGGGGGGAACTTTGTATTTGACTGTTGTTTGTATCTGTCTTTCAGGGGCCTGATCCCCGTGGGCCTGGACAGAGAGATGCCTCTATATGTGTTTGTGGAGGAGTGAGTGTGTCTATATGTGTGTGTGTGTGTGTGTGAGGTAGAGAGAGAGGGAGAGAGAGAGAGAGAGAGAGAGAGAGTGATGGTGGGATCTACCCCTCTTCTTTCCTACAGCTGCAGCTCAGCGGATTAGCCGTCATCCACAAGGCAACATTACACAAGTAGCCTTTGAACAAAAGTCATGGATACTATTAATGATATGGTAATCCGTAATGGAGCTACCTCCCAGTAGTGATTATACTGACATGGGAAGAATGTCCAAGAGTCCTGGACGCAACTACCCAAACAACACTGTGGCTATTGTTGGCAGGCCTGGTCTGAGGCCTGCACCTACATCCACTGGCATCAGTCGACGAACAATCCCTTCCTCCTACACACACACACACACAAACTGCCCCCTGCTTTCTTGACACCCTTCCCTCCACCCCGATCACCCTATGAATAAAAATGAAAACCCAAAAATGGATGTAGAGAAAGAGAGGGAGGGAAAGGGTGGGAGCGGAGGGGAGAAAAACAAAGTGTCTTGGCCGGGATCAGCCGGGGATTTCTCCCTATGTGGTTCCCACACACTGACTCGAGCTGGATCCCTCCTCTCCTCTCTGTCTCTATCCCCGGTCCCATCCTTTCTCCTCATAGCTGGGGAAGACCACACAACAACTGAATGATTTCATGATTTAATCTGGGACGGTGGTGGAGAGGATGAGAGTTGAGTCAGTGCTCCTCTTTTCATTCCTGGGGTGCGACAAGGCAGCGTAGTGGGTGTGTGCTGGGGTGGAGGGTGGAGGTGGAGGTGGAGGTGGGGGTGGGGGAGAGGCCACTGTTTGCCTGGGTAAATGTTCTCCGTTGGACAGGCTGGGTCACAGCAGGGGTGTTTAACCCTAAAAACTTGCCTCTTTTAAATACAATTAACCAATTTCTCTGTTCAGCGCAGCCACTAATCCACTCTGATGTTACTGAGGTGAACACACTCAGGGGAGCTTGAGTGTAACAACTGTGCATAATGTTGTTTACGCATAAAGTATGTATGATGCACTTAGAAGTTTAAAGAAATGATGTGCTGGGTAACTGAACCAATAACATGCATTTTTGTGTAAAACCAACAGATTAGAGTGTTTGTAGCCTCTCGTACTCCCGGAGACCCTGAGCCCTCTTTAACTAAACCCCCCAAAAAACATACTTAGCTCTATAAGTCCTGACTTTTTATCATTTCATTAGCATTATTTATAAACATGATTTTTAAGTCATGAAACCTTTCAGAAGTCAGCTTCGTTCCACATGAGGACTTTTGAATCCACATGTAAAGAAAAGCATGCGTTTTCCAAAATGTAAGCAATAGCGTCTTTTTATCAGAACCACCCCTCCGCCACCGCCGCAACATGTGAGCGCCGCCCACTCAGATTAATCATGCAGATATTATGCCTCCCAAATGCCACACACAAACAGAACACCCTCAGACGGACCAGACAAGATAAGATAAGATAGACTCAGAAGAATCATATTTCCCATAAACTACTAAATGTTTCAGTCTGAACGGCTACTATTTATATTACTATTATTTTTAGACATACAGTATGTGATACATGAGATTTAAAAAAAATAAATATTGAGAGATTCTGCTTTAGATTTGCTCAGGATTTGTATACAGTTTGTGTGTGAATGTGAATTAAGTTAGTTAACAGTAGTTTATATTCCTCCAGCATTTCAATACAATGTTCAATTAGAAAAAGCAAACGTTTCAAAACAAAATTTGAGTCTGGTTGCTGGTTGCCATGTGATTGTAAGCACTGAAAGGGCTTGAAGCTTCGCTATCAGTCAAAGTTTATTAATAACAACATTTGCATTAAGGTTTAAATGTCAGAGATAGAGTGCGCACTGACAGCGCTTTAAATGTCAACTGTCAACTGAAAGTTGCTGAGTTAAACTTAGTTTAGTCTCAGTTGTGTAGAGGCTAAATGCAACTGTACTGTCATCTTAAGAGAGATTAAAGTACTTCAATGATCAGCTTCAGTATAGTGATAGCGAAAGCAACTGACATTTCTGTCGAAGCACCAGAGATGTGTGAAGTGTGAGCACTGACAACAGTTGAAGTTGGCATGTCAACAATGGCAGCAGTTGGATTTCAAAATTATATAATGAGTGCAGTAAGTCTTTATTAATGGGTAACTCCACAGATTTTACACATTAAAGGTCCTATTCGTAAGAAACGTTGGTTTTTGAAACTGATGCATTGGGATGGCAGCCGGCCCAGGAGGGGAATGAGACTCAAAAATCCACTTTTCTTACAAACGGCAGCTTTAAAGTGAGTTTAAAGTGTGTTTTAATCTGATAAATTGCCTCCAGTGATGTCAATCAAGTTGCAGTTGTGGGTAATGTAGTCGCAAAGTTTTTAAAGCAGTCCACCGGTCTAAGATTGCACTCCTCTAACACAGTTGGACTCATTATGGACAGTTTTAAAACAAATGATCAAAACTGATACATCAGAATCAGAGATACTCTTCTTCCTTTTCAAAACCTGGTGCCTACGTTACCCACAATGCAGCTCAGCGACGAGTGACATCACTGGAGGCAGTTTATCAGATTACATGCAGTACTCCCCCAAGACCTGTAAATACTCTTGAGTTAAAGTGAAAGTGGTGGCGTTACCCTTTAAACAGTTCATATATGATATTACTTCACACACAATGTTTTAATTTCATGTTTTTACACACTCTCGTCCACACACTGTCCTCTTTGTGTCACACAATTAAACAATACTGTTGGACTTTGGTGAAAATGATCTGTAGACGAAGCGATTTGAAGCGGCTTGTTTCAAGAGGGCCCGTTAATTTATGCAAATTTACAAACAACATTTAAAATGCTACTCCTTAACCATTAGCCTGCCTCTGGATCAGCACTCTTTGTAACAGCTCTGTCCTTGCTTGACTGATATGTCAAAGTTGAGGACATTGCGGAAAGAAGAGAATGAAAATACCACACAGGCACTGACACAGGGATCAATCCGATTGGAATGATTTAGCATTTCTACGTTTTGAATAAAAATGAGTGCGCTAGACGGTGGAGCAGTTTGATTAGTGGGATCCTTAAGTCCCTCGAAGCCTTCACGGCCCTTTCTCTCTTCCGTCACTGCTAGAAGAAAAGTCCTCTTTCTCTCTTTTCAGAAGTCCCTTGGTACCCCGGCTTTTTCCTCACTGTTGGTATTACAAAATCCCCATTCAAAACAACCCTTGTCACCTGTCAACTAAGCCAGGCTGGTTTGCTAGGTCTTTATCCTCAGCACATACACTCACACGTACACAGAGACTGACTCCCAGCCCCCACCCCCATCTACGCACATATCCCCTACATTCATAGAAAATACATAGACACAGACACAACTGCAAATCCCAACCGCACACACACACACACACACGCCCACCCACTCACCCATGCTCACACACTAAAACCACATGTCTGAGAGCTGTTACTATAGCAGTTTAAAATTCATTACCCTGTTCGCCTTAACAAACGTCCACACTGGGATGGACTGCATTCAGATGCGGCGCCGGACTTCGTGTGCTCCAAGAGACAAGCCTGATCCATCGAGGGGACAAAATCTGCTGACCGATCAGACAGATTCATACAATCAGGAGAGGTTTTAGCATATGTGCAGACTCAAAGTAAAACATAAGAGCAAAGATTGGACTTTTATTAAGTGCACAATTTTGTTTTTTAAATGACTTCATGATGAACTATCATTATTTGAGCTCATGTGCTTTATGATTCTTGATTATTAATATTAATATTTTATCCAACTCATTGTAACTATGTTTTTTAATCCTTATGTATCTTGTACTGTCATCAAAGCTCTGTCCCTTTCTGGTTAACTATAGTGATTATTATTAATATATTGTCCACATTACAAAATTTGGTCTAACTTCCCAAGAACAAATAGTTTATAGTGGGATGTTGATGTTAATTAGTTATACATAAATGTCTATAAATCAACAATAAGCAATTTGTGCTATAACATTTATACAAGCAGATCTGATGGCTTTTATAAGAAGGGAAACACATGATTGATTAATTAATGATGGTTCTAATAAGCCATCAAGTCTGCAGTTATAAACATCAATGAGTCTTTAATAAAGGGTTGTGGATTTTTCACCTTAGATAATCCATTAAGAGCAGAGTTGTATAATAAGATAAAGGAAGTTATCTTGAAGGATGATTTTAAACCAGCCAAATGGATTTATCACGACCTGGCAGCTCCACAGTTCTTACTGATCTATAAAGCATCAGTAGAGGATTTATTAACCTTTAATATGGCCTTACGTTACAGCGTAGAACCCCTGAATAAAATCCACCATATTGGAAAGTGTTACCAAAAATCACAGCACATTATTATCATGCAACATATTAGCAATTAGTATATGGTTTACAACACACTACAATGTAGTTGTTAGCAGATTTAAGGACATTATAAAGTGCTTTTAGTGCGCGTGAAGCATCCACAACAGATCTGGTGTAGAAACAGACCACGAATGTCTGATAACCAAACAAATTAACAGTTTTAAACCCCCCTGTGAAAGATTTGGACATGTGTATAAACAGTTAATAAACGATCACATTTGATAGATTTGTTCACGTGCAATCTCATTTCATTACATATGATTAAATAGTTAGTAATCAAGTATTCATTAACTGTTTATGCCATGGGGGTCCAGACTTTTTCCCTTGAGGGGGCCAAACTTGAAACTTAATGGTGGCACATGGGTCAAAATCAAACACCTATTTAATTTTATTTCATTTAATTTTTTTTGTTTAGGAGTAAAACAGTGCTAGAATTCCCTTAATTTGACTTCCTGCTCAAAAGTCACGCTGCCCACTGAGCTAATGAAAAATAAATAAGAAATAGGGATCCTAAATATTAAAAGAGCATTTTACCTCACAAAAAATAAAACAGCATTAACATTGATTTATAGAAAAATTATTTTTAATCTATTCTTCTTCTTTTTTTAATTAACTAAAAACACCTGGAGGGCCAAATTGAACCTTGTGGCAGACAACTTTGGCCCACGGGCCCCACTTTGGACAACCCTGGTTCACACAAGTTATCGATTCTTCATATGATGAGTTATATTTGTTGACAAAAACATTAATGAACACTTAATTAACTTTTCCTGTCTTTTTCCTTATCTGCTTACAGCTGCATTATAGTGTGTTATAAACCATAAATTAAGTTTTTACTGTATATGCTGCTTGTACATGGGAATAAGGGGGTTAAAATTCAGGCTATATTGATAATTGATAATTGATTTTATAATTAAAGTTGTAATGAAGTACATGCTTAAATGCATTTTTACTCAGACAATGTGGTATTTGTGTGTGCACCCGTGTTGGGAGGAGCATCACAAACTTGTGCAGCAGCTGAACAAACCTGAGCTTAAGTCCTGAGTTGAAGCCTCACTGGGAGGGGGAGGAAGGATCAGGGGTGTTGCGTTGTGGCGGTGTTGGTGTTGGTGGAGGAAGAGGACGAGGAGGAGGAGGGGCTGTTAACTGATGTCCGTAGAGAGGCGTAAGGGTCAGAGCAGAGGGTGGTCATCCGGCCCGGTCACTTAGCCAAGGCCCAACGTGCCCTGAGCAGCCGTCGCTCATTAACCCGCTGACAGGAGCTCCGGACACCGAGCAGCGTGGCCCCACACAGAAAGGTCACGGGGTCAATCAGCCCTCTCACCGGCCATCAAATCAAGATGGACGCACAAGCTGCGACTTATCCCCCAATCAAAGGGTCAGTGATGCATTGTCCGGCACACTAACATACAAGCACAACACACACACCAATGCGCACACACACTGACACAGAAACACACATCAAAACAAATTGATTTATCAAAGGTGTGAAGGCTTTTTTAGACTAATCTACTTTTAAGGTTTTCAGATCATCAACTGTGTTTCAAGAGAGAGAAGGAGAGTATGAAGACGTTTCATGTGGCTGAACTTGTCTGACATTTAGAAGGTGATTTTGCATTGAAATTATTTATTAGCAGAGGGCGTAAATGTCAAGGACACAACGTATCACTCAAATTTTCACTCATCTTTCATGTGGTAAAACGATCTGAAAAACAAAATCACACTCCTGTTTTTTAGGTATTTCATCAGTGCTGGTCAAATTACACAAACTGTATTAATCAATCATTTTGGGCTGCAACTAACAATATTTTCATGATTGCTTTATTGGTCCATTATTTCTTAAATGCCGAAAAGGGACATCTTCAAATTGCTTATTAGTCTGACCAACAGCCCAAAACCCAACGTTGTTCAATTTCCGATAATACAGAACAGAGACAGCAGCAGTCGAGCTGGAACCAGAAATGTTTTGGCATTTGTGCTTGATTGATGACTTCAGCAATTCAAAATGATTGTCGATTAATTTCAGGGTTTCCCATTGTGTTTTCCAGAAGAGGCAGGCCACCTTACCTGGGGCACCTCCACTGAAATCTTATGAAATAAAACATGATCCTTCAGGATAAACATAAAAGACGTCCTGTTTCATAGAGCAAATCCAACACATATTTAATGAAAAACGCTATTGTTTAAATCTTTGTCTAATAAATTGACACATTTAGTACGAGGCTTCAATATCTTGGGAGCTTACTCTCTCAGATAAACAATGTCAGGGGAAACTGACTGGCAAAATGTTTTCACTTGTGCATTATTTCAAATCCTTGATATAAATCATAATTTTATATCAGAAGTATATACTTCCACTCTAGACATTTTGGAGACAAATATTGTACTTTTTACTGCCAACATTTATTTGATAACTTTAGTTAGATGTTACTTACAGATTACATGCTGTATAAGAGCCAAAGTAATGCATTCATTCATAAAATTATTCTGATTTATCAGCAATCAGATAAAAAAAAACAAGCTGGTTCCAAAAATACAGAAATGCTGAATATGGGATCCAGGCCAATAAATGGTCGACCAATAATATACAGTATGTAATGATAAATATTTGTTCGCTTTTACGTTTGATATTTAAGTGCTTTCAATGTCAGATACTTTGAGACTTTTACTTTCATATGTTTGAGTTTGAGTACCTTTTACAACACTGTTGTTGATTTCCTCTTCCTGGCTCGCTGCCTTGTATGTTTTCTTGTCAAACACAGCCTCCACTGCAGATACCGTTAAATAAAATGACAGGAGCAGGTTAAAAGAAATTGTTAGCCAAAACAATAGCACTGTAAAACATGTTAATGAGGCTTCTAATGATCAGTGTCTGTTGCTAATGTGTCAGAGAGGGATTGATTCAACTGTTCAATAATTGTTGATGCTGTATTAACTGCAATGTGTTCTTATTATTTTCCTTCTTCTGTATTTGTAGCATTCAGGTAAGGGTTGATTTCACTCCGTGCTGCAGTTATGCTTATTTAAAATTTTACTCTAAAGATTAAACAAGCATCATTACGCCTTAATGTTCAAAGACATTGCTTTATATTTTCTGAGTGATTTGTGTTATAAACATAAGAAGTGTGAGTCTGTGTAATTGGGTGAAGTCACCCTGTTTTTCTTCACGTTTGAAAGTTTTTACTCTGAATGCAACACGCAGACAAAAGGAAGGACAACCTCTCTACAACATAATGCTCATGGTAAAACCAATACATTAACATACATACCAGCAGTGCGACACAATACAGACACTACAGGTTAAACTCTTGACAAGCCTCGTGACAAAGTCTTCCTCATTACACACTCTAATTCCAGATTAAATTATTTCACAGCTAAAATGACCCCACTAATTTGGGACTGAGGGCCGTTAAGAGGGTTCAAAATCCGTCTTAAACGGCCCTGAGGTTTGAAGAGGTTGTTGTCTTCCTGAGTAGAACGAAGAATGGATGAATGAAGTTCACACACTTTCGTGAGAGGGACCATCATCTTGAGGGTGCTACAAATATATCACTCCTCTGAATTATGTAGTTTGTCTTGAGCGACCGCCGGCCCAAGTGGAATTCTTTTCTTATGAGTGAGAGTTGAGTGCTGCTATTGAAAGTTTTCTACACTTTGGTGTAATGAAAACAAGGTAGCGAGGAAGGTAAAGGGGACTAAAACCACACGGCAAAGAAATGAGAGTTTTTGTTCTGGCTCTATGTTGTGTCGTGGGGGGTTGCTACAAAATCCCATTTGTGCACCTGGTACAAATATTTAAAATACACAAGGATTACCTTATTTAGATGGTGGAGGTGAATGATACTCTGATATCCTGTTTGCTAAAACTTTAATCTGGATAAACCAACTAATTCTCAACCTACTGTAGCTTCTTTGAGTCATATACAGAACAGTGAACAATTTAAGCAAAGAATATTTTTCCCTCAACAGGGTGTTTCATTTCATTTATTTAATAGACAGGAACGAAAACTAAACAGACTTTAAATCTGAAGTTTGTGGGGTTGAAATAACACAATACAGAAATAATTAATGGAGATACCCTGTCACACAGACACACATGCACAATCTCTCTCTCCTCTATTTGGACTAATCCCAGTTATACCAATTCTCCAGCCTTCCTAAACCCTGAAAATGGACTGTGAGCAAAGTTTACTTTGTCTAATTTATCCAATTTAGGGAACCTAATCTGTGGAGGGGCTCCACGCACTGCTGCTCCTCAGTCCCAACCTCACAGCTGAAGAATAAACAGTGTCGCACTTTCAGCCCGGGAAACCACCAAACTTTAATAGCAAAGGCTGGACGCGCCATGTATGTATGTTATAGTATACGTTATTTCTATAGACATATCGAAGAGAAGTCAGATGCAGTGCTATGGAAGTGTATTGCTGCCACGCCAGAAAAAGGAAAAATTGATCATTTATAATGTGAAAAGTATATTGTTACTTATTACATTGTAACAAGAAAGGTAATTGTTTTAAGTCATCAAGCTTTTCTTTTTATAACCTTGCTGGATAGATAGATAGATAGATAGATAGATAGATAGATAGATAGTCTGTTCACCATTTACAGTGTCTGAACGTTAGTATAATGTAGTGCATGTGCCCTACAGCTAGGTGGTCTGGCAAGTATTTCCAGGTTATCCCCACTACTTTTTCATGCTTGGATTGAGAATTTTAACAGTTGTGAAAACAAAAATGTTGATATTTGGAAACCTCAAAGAAATATTAAGTCCCTGGCAAAAATGATTTCAGACTGCAGACTTCCTGGTATGTTTGTGCCGAGCCTTACCCGACCATGCAAATTATTACTAGATATTTTTAGATGATAACCATACAAGGACGGCTGTTGGTGAGTTTCAAACACAGTTGAGTCAATCAGACGTGATCACGTTCAAACAGCTCAGAGTTTATATTTAACTCCACCCCTCCAATCACAAACTTCCCACTTTTCACACTCATCCTGTCTGTCCCTCTCCTCCTCTCTGCTCTCATATTCCTTTGCGCCGAGTCTTCACGCTCTTTCTCACGAACCTCTTTTCTTTCTGTCTGTCTCCCTTACCCTCTGTGTCTCTCACCCTCTGCCCCCACCCCCACCATGTCCATCTCTTCGTCCCCCACTGACTGCGTGTCTCCAGGTCTTCCTGATTGGTCATGGGGATTTCTCCTCGTCCTCCACAGCAGTGTGTTTATGTGTGTGCGTTTGTCCACCTTGGCCGCTCTGCCATGGGCACTGCCCTGACCGCGGGTGAGAAACATCAGCTGCATGACGCTGTCTCCCTTCCTCCCTCTTTGACGCACAGACTCACACACATGTGCTTCTCATTCATAATGTCCCCAGTCAGCCTCTTTAGTGTTAATGAAAACAGGCCAACAGCCAATAATGGCACCAAAGAGAAAGAGGGGAAACACTTAAATAATCTCCTTCCCCCTGAGCCCTGGAGAGCTCAGTTTCTAAGTCAGCTCAGTGTACATCCCAGCCTGTTGGATCTGAGGCGAGAGGATTGTACTAACGTTGTGACTTTAGACAGGAGACTCGTGGGATTGAGCATTGTGAGGGAATAAACAGCTCATATGATCTTCTTTTAGAAGGGAGCTTAGCTTTTGTTGACATACAGCCCTGTTGTTCTGTGCTGGATAATGCTGCTTGTATAATTGTATATATCAGAAACACGCAGTTTAATATGTACGCAGAGTTTACTTGGATGATACATCCTCTAAATTTCTACATAAGTATTGTGTTTACTGACGGGAGGTGAGCTCAGAGATAACTTTTCAACTTTTGGGATTAAAATGTTCAATCCTGTTTATCAAACCTTGTAGTGTCTGTTAAAGGTTACAGTGGCATTATTTCATATATGTTTTGTTTTCAGATCCAATTTAAAGACTAAAACCAGCAATAAATTGATCCTTCCTGACATGAGTCTTCATTAAAGTGAGCATGGGCAATGTATCTTATTTTAAGTCTGCACTTATACATTGTTTATTTTGGGCAATAACAAAATCATAGAATAGGAGCAGTCAACATATATCCAAGAAAATAACAAATAAACAAATACAAAGATTTGATGCACTATTTTTTAAAAGTAATAATAAATAATATTAAGTAGACATATTGTTTAATTAAAAGTTCAAACTTTTGCTTTAAGGAATTATACAGAGGAGACAAAGCTGTGCTGCATTAATGCAAATCTAAACTTAACTCGTCTCTTTCTGAGTTTGCCTCTTAGTTTAAATTTGTTCATAGCAGAATGAAATCCTCACCAAAAATTCAGTCTAAATCTCATGCTGCAGTCAGAAGCAACCGGTGGCTCCATGCTGGTGAGTTTTGACCCTAATATCTGTGGTTTTAACCCTGTCTGACATTCATAATCTCTATTATCTTTCAGCCTCTACTGGTCTGAGACCTCAGGTCTGAGACAGTAGGGGACCAGAGGCATAAAAAGATGCTCGTCACAGTTGCTTCTTAACAGATAAAATCAGTGACTGTATTGATGTTGGAGCTGCGCGTAACGGCTTTGTGTATGCGTGTGTGCGTGTTTATGTGAGTGGCGGGGGGTCTAACTGTCTGACACCTGCAGCTCTTCATACTCAAAATGCAAATCCAAGCCCCTCACCCCCTCAACGACCCCTCCCTCAATCCGAGGTTACTGAGCAACGACTTTCGTAAATCTAGATCAGATTTAAATAATACTACAAAAAGAGTGTCGACAGCACGAAACACAGAATTAAAGCCATTTTCTTGAAAAAATACAAGAGGGAAATTTGATCCAGACGATGTGTTGTCTTAAAAAACTCTGCCTAATCTACATGAGTGAGTGTTAGTGAGTTTTTAAGGCCTGCACAAAAGATTATTTTCATTTTTAATTCGTCTGTCGATATTTTCTAGATTAATCGATTAGTTGTTTGGTCTATAAAAAAGTCAGAAAATGGTAAAAAATTGTTGATCAGTATTTCCCAAAGCCCAAGATGACGTCCTCAAATGCCTTGTTTTGTCCACAATGCAAAAATATTTTGTTTACTGTCATAAAGGAGTAAAGAACCAGAAAATATTAATATTTACAAAGCTACAATATTGTTTTTTCTTAAAAAAAAATACTAAACCAGTTTTCAAAATACTTTAGGATTAATTTAATTGACAATTGATCGACCAATTTTGAAGTTTTACAAAAATGATTGCTGATACTAAACTCCCTCAGTACATCATCACTAAAAATTGGTTATTCTTATTAATTTCAATGACAAGCTGGAGAATTTGAGAAAAATTCACGCTGCCAAAACATGAATGATCTTAATAATAACTATTGACTGCTTAGCATGAAATCAAGCAATCCCCGACAGCTCAGAAAAAAAGATGCTTTACGAGAGAAAGACGTCAATTGGCCTCGCCAAGTGTTGAGTAAATGTATGTTCAGTGAAACAAAAACAAAAGAAATCACTGACTGCTTAAAAGCAGGTGCAAGCCCCTGCGTCAGCAAGCATCTGCCTAACACGCAGTATTGAAGTGAACAAGATGCTGAATCGTTAACCAGCTCTGAGGATGCAGCCGTGCAGCTGAGCCCGACCTCTGACCTCGCCGCTGGGGGCTACTTCACAATATCTCCCTGTGGGGAAACAAGTAAAGTAGTGCATTATTTGTATTGTTGTAAGTGGAGTGTGGAGTAAAGGAGGAAAAGCACCTGTTTCACTGGGTACCACATTTGCACTCAGGGGATGTTGGTGATGCCCTTTAATGTAACCCAGCTCTCTAGTGCCACCCACTGGCTAGTATAGGGAGTACAACACAGCAGCAGAGAGATGGAGAACCACAGCCAGAGTAAGCTTCAGTGTGTGAGTTCACATACTCTGTATTATTGTTATTATTATTAGTGATATTTTATCAGTACTTGTTGCTGGTTTGATATCAAGGGCATCACTTTGTGTTAAAAGGTGGTGGGGACATAAGGGCTCAGATGAAACAAAGCATTGTATGAGGTCAGAGTAGATAATTACAGCAGGAAAATAACTGCATCAAAATGAATTTAATCTCATTTTTTAGTTAATTTCTTGGTGCATGCTTTTTTTAAATCACATTTTGAACTAATTATGCTATGTAAAATTGATCATTTCACAAAGTGCTGTGGAGATGTCTCCAGTGTTAATGACACATATGTTTGATACTTTCCTTTCATGAGGCATCCTGACATTTTTTACACTTGCCTTTGAATCAACTCAGTCAAGCAGCGCCACCCAGTGGTCATGAGGTGGTAACGTCCTGAGGAGAACACCGAGTGGATCAAACCTCAAAAACGTTTTTATTATATTTTCATTCCAGTTTCATTAAAAAGTCTTTGAGATATCATTAAGCTTGGTGTTTTATTTTAAAAATATCTTACATCAGACTCTGATATAATGATTTTGAGACGTATTTTGTTTGTAAAGACGCTCAATTTTAAATGCCTACTATTTACAAAATGTTATCTTGGAACTTGTCAATGTAATATTGCATTGACAGCCTATTGAAAGCCTTAGTTTTGTAGTTATATGAATGAAGTCGTCCTGGCATCCATCCCCTCTGTTGGACTGGGAGCTGTAGTACGTTATGTCCAATGTCTCTCCAGCCAACTTGGCTTCGTTTTGGATCACACAGCTTTGGATCGTGTTGCTTTTTCCGTGTCCGAACTGCGCGCACGGTGCACTTGTGCTATCCCACCTGTCAAGTCAGCCAAAATTACATTTCCGGTACGATATTTCACAACAAAATCGACCAAAGCCACGTTGTCGCTGTTGGGTGGCATCTTATTTTGAAAGAAAAACAGTATTTACCCTCCGTCCTGCCTCGGGCTTGACGAGGGTTTCAACAGGTGCCAAAAATGAATGTGCAGCAAAAGTGACAGTGAGCTGAGAGGAAAAGGCCAGTCTGAAATAAAATGATATAAAATAAGATAATGTGTGGTGTTTTAACTGAATGCTTTCTTCTTTGTCCTTTTATTAGAAAAATGTCCCCCATCCATCTGACCTCTGACCCACAATCAACATGCTGTACTTCGACCTAAAGTGACACCCCGCTCAATCTAATGAACAAAGGCCTTCATCTGTGCATTGTCTTGAGCAGCCTAAATGCACATTTATGTCTGAACATAATGAGACAACATAAATCATTTTGCCTGTGTCTGTCAGGGTCATACTGTTTGCACTTACACTGTGAGATGTTTTAAATGCTTTACACGCTGTAGGATGATTGAAAAACGTGTCCCACGATTACACCAATTTAAGAAACAGTCCAGGGGACTGTTGTCTTTATTTTAAGGGTTTGGAAACTCAGTTGTCCCATAAGTGAATGTTTGGATTATGGATGAGAAGGCTGAGAGCAGCAGGATTTAAGGTAAAAGACTTGATCATGATCAGGATTAGGTCAGATTACGAATAAATCTGTGCGTTAATAACAATCATATTACAAATATTGTGTCCTTTAAACGTCCCCGGCTTGGCCCACTCTTGACTTAAGGAACATGGCGCATGTCTTGAACTTCAACCTCGGATATTTATTCAGCCTCGTTAATCTGTTCGACAAAATGCAAATCCATCACTCAAAACTCTCGCGATAAATGCCGCCTATATATTAGGGCGGATGGAGGGGGCCTCGTCCACTTGAAGGGGCGTTGGGTTTCCTTGAGGACCTTGGTCAGATTTTTGGAACAGTCAAGGGTCTCAAATCTGCAACCATGTCGGACGCGGTGATTAGTTTCATGAAGGACTTTTTGGCCGGTGGTATCGCCGCTGCCATCTCCAAAACAGCTGTCGCTCCCATTGAGAGAGTCAAGTTGTTGCTGCAGGTAAAATAATTGAGCAAAGCATGGCCGCATGATTACCGCTTTGTGCGTAAAGTGTGCGTAAAAGTTGGGTTACTGATTAACCAAACACTCAAACGTAAATCTGGAGTAAAACAGGTTCAAATGTGCAGTGTGTCAGTTCAGAATGCTTGGTGCGTAATGTCAAGGGGCAAGTGAGAGGTCCTGCGTCAACGTGGAGATGGTTTTACGCACCGGCTATGATGGCAATCACGAGAAGGTCCTAATACGCAGCCTATCCATAAAATGGCCGTAATACAGGTTTATGAGCGACTGCTGCGTTTCTTTAGCTAATTGTTACTCCAGTATAACAGATGACCGCAGTAATATTTAGTGAAATTGAATTTCTAAATTTAACTCGAAGTCTGTAATCTAATACACAGCTGATTCTCAAGTGACAGGAGTGTGCATGTAGAGTGCGATCACACAGAGCTATGCCTGGCTGGAAAATATCACACACGCAAAAATAAGTTAATAAAATTGAATAAAAAAATATATTCTGTCCTTTCCCAGAATGTTTTACAAGAGAATTAATCACTTTTTTGGATTGTTATATGCGTCTTTTTTATGGGTTTTCACCGTCTTTGTTTACAGGTCCAGCATGCCAGCAAACAGATCACCGCAGAGATGCAGTACAAGGGAATCATGGACTGTGTTGTCAGGATCCCAAAGGAACAGGGCTTCATCTCCTTCTGGAGAGGCAACCTGGCCAACGTGATCCGTTACTTCCCCACTCAAGCCCTCAACTTCGCCTTCAAAGACAAGTACAAGAGGATCTTCCTCGGTGGTGTGGATCAAAAAACACAGTTCTGGCGCTACTTCGCTGGTAATCTGGCATCTGGCGGTGCCGCTGGTGCCACCTCCCTCTGCTTCGTGTATCCTCTGGACTTCGCCAGGACAAGACTCGCTGCCGACATCGGCAAAGGCGCAGCCGAGAGAGAGTTCACCGGTCTTGGGCACTGCCTCACCAAGATCTTCAAAACCGATGGCATCAAGGGTCTATACCTCGGGTTCAACGTGTCAGTGCAGGGTATCATCATCTACAGAGCGGCCTACTTCGGATGCTTCGACACGGCTAAAGGTGCGCACACCTGCTCGATGTGCCTTACATGTTTTTAACGTGAGTTTATGTGTTTTCTCATGACTTACCTCCTTCTTCATCCAGGTATGCTGCCAGACCCCAAGAACACGCACATCGTCATCACCTGGATGATCGCCCAGACTGTCACCGCCGCAGCTGGCATCATCTCATACCCCTTCGACACCGTCAGACGTCGTATGATGATGCAGTCTGGACGCAAAGGAGGTGAGCGTCACTCATCACGTTCTTATTGTTTGGCACAGATTGCGCATTTTACGCGTGCATTCACGAGCATTACGCATCACCATCCCTGTCTCCATCTCCACAGCTGACATCATGTACAAGGGCACAATCGACTGCTGGAGGAAGATCCTCAAGGACGAGGGAGGAAAAGCTTTCTTCAAGGGTGCCTGGTCCAACGTGATCAGAGGCATGGGCGGTGCCTTTGTGTTGGTGCTGTACGACGAGATCAAGAAGTTCACATAATAAACTTTCTCATCTCCCAGTCCCCGAAGGAAACCCTTCACGTTGTTTAAGTCTTAAGTCATGTGATCGAGTGATAACAGCTTGTGGTGTATTAAAATGTGGGCATGCACCCCTCTGGTAGGTCTACACCTGACCCGGGTCACCATGCCTCCTCAGAAATCTGTATATATCCCATCTACGACGTGTCAAAAAAAAAAGTCCAGCCAGTGTTGCAGTGAAGATGTGATGATGGTGATGCAAAGGATGACATCACTACCCGTCATATGCTCCTCATGTTAGTCAGTTTGTGAAGCAGTTGCCGAGGCCCATGTGTTATGTTGTGACCACTCTGACCCATGTGTCCCACCTCGCACATTATTTTATTAAGAATAAAGATTTATTAGTCTTACAGTCCAGTCTTTCTGATGCATGTCCTGTTGTCGTGGCAACCTGTCACCTGCAGTCAAACAGGCAACTTTTCCCGGCAGACATTTTGACACTTGACTGCTCTGTCAAGTGTTGTGGTAAGTCATGAATGACACAGTGACCCTGAAACTGAAGCAACTAAATGGAATCCAGCCACCATTCCTCTCATTTTTGTTTCCTACTCCAACATGTCAAAATATCTTCAGAGAAAATCTTTACATTGGTAAATGACATCCAGGAAATCCATCCTGATTTTCACTTCACACAGGTCTGAAATATAAAGTAGCTGAGAAGCTACTAGCAAAATATTAAAAGTCCCATAAAATATATGGAGCAGTTTTATATAAAAACTCCCCTAAATACAACCTATCCTTTGTACCAACTGAGGCATGTGCTCAATTGGTACAAGTATGTTTCTAGGAATGAAGAGATCAGACAAAGATTTTCTATTTAAAGTTGTGTAACTGCACACTGTTAACGGGTGCAAGAACAGCTTTGTTTTAGAAGGAACAAAATAAAAAGAACACCAAAATAATATTTCAAATATATTTATTTCTCATTGTTTACAAACATAATTCTCTCTTGCATCATTAATTGTACAAATGTCAGGAAGGGCAACAAATGAAAGCAAATCAAGATTTGCAGACTTACCGGAAACACTCACTGAAATAATAAACAACTAATTGCTTATTTTGTCATCATGGCTTTTGAAGATTAGGCAATATGTTGTGCAAAAATACAGCGAGCTAACTGCTGTGAAGAGTTACTACATTATTTAGAAGCCACAGTTGAACTGATTTCAAATGCATTACAATAGCTCTGAGCGTCATTTGCTTTATTTCAGCAACAAAGAGCGGAAAACAATCCATCTTGTTTATATTGTATAAGCATGACGACACAAATGACTGTCTGTTGATGAAGTCAATTTTTTTTCAGCTCAGTACCTTCCAAACCTAACCTTTATTGATGAACAGACACCAACAGATGCCACTAAAGGGAGCCGGCGATGTGCTTCTTTAAAGCAGCTGTGTTCTCAGCACCAGGCTGGTCGCGCTGCACTCAGTTTTTTTGACCTTGGGACGGATTTGTTGGCTGAATCACTGGTGGGGGAAGCGGAGCTGTGGTGGGCAGAGCTGACCAGCCTGGGACCTGCTGGTGTGGACAACAGAGATATTTCACAATTACATATTCACCACTTTAGAATAACATTAGAGACCTAACATACTTTTTCCATTGAAGTCCATTGAGAAGAAAATCTAACTTTACATACAAGTTGTACTGTTAGCTAATTATTTAAATTTGGGCTGTTGAGCCCAGCAATGACAGAAAGTTTGACATCAATCACAAAATAATATTGAAAGTTTTGACTAGAAAAACTATTCAACAAGTACATTATTTCAAATAACATTTAAAAAGGCTTAACACACAGAAATGAATGGGCGAGACTTGCCAATATCAGTCATCCACAGCTACTTTTAACAGTCTGAAAGTCTTCTGTTAATCAAATCTCTGCAGCCATCAGACGGCGGCAGGTCAGACAGTCGTGTGTGATAAATCTGCAGCCTTCTGTCTGAGAGGAGCATCGCAGTGTGCTGCAGCACTGATCCTCTTTATTTGCCACAATTAATCATCACATGGAACAGAGGTGCTTTTATGCTGTGCAGCTACCTCTCAAAAGGATTTGTCTTAAAGACAAAATCTCCCAGTCCCAAGAAGAAGGCACGTGTTTATCATTTTAATATTTTTCTAAAAATGTTTGGATGAGCAGGTGTTCAATCACCGGCTGTCATACTGTTGAGAGGATATAAATGATTTAAAACGTGTACATTACCTGAGGGGGTCTTGCTGGCAGACCTCCCTTTCTTAGCAGTGGACACACAGACGGGGTACGAAGGAGCTCCCTGGTATCCAACTTGTCGCTGGTAGTCTGCCAGTTGTTCTGAGCGCTTTAGACCAGGTGTAGGCTTGACGGACTCCAGCCTCTTAAGAAAAGCCTGAAAGAATCAGAATTACACATTTTACCTGGTAAGTAATGTTTACAAACATACTACAAATGCTTATTGTCCTGGCACATTGTTAAAGCCAACATAACGTGCATTATTGACACGATCAGTCATATTAGCCTGGAACGATGTCGGTAGGTTTTTTTTTACATTCAAAGCTTCTATTGAGGTTTTCAAATGACACTTTTCATGATGTTATCACTCTAAAAAAGAATTTTTTTCTAAATACTACAAAATTCTCAATTTGAATAAACTGACGTATCAAATTAAATTGAACACGACCAAACAGCTCGCGAATGCAGATATATAATATCTATCTTTATTTTTTTGGAATGACTTAAGTAATTTATTGTAATTGTGTTAGACCCAAAGTACATTTCTTGTTATTGTGGTTGTTTAAATGTAATGTAATGTACAGTGCTGTTAGATTGCTGCTAGATTGCCCCGTTAAGACAGGTGCGTGTCTCCCACCCAGTAAGCAGGAGAGGAAACACAGTTTCACATTTTTTTGACTACGGTGGAAAATTGTTGTTTTCGAAAAGCTAAATGACAACAAATGTGGGATGAGGCAGAATATTTCACAAGATACAAACATTTTTAGAATTTTTGGAAACTATACCATCTACCTTTTTCAATCAGTTTAGAATGTTGGACTTTACAATGCTCTGCTGAGACATTTGAAATGGTTGGATCACACAAGTCAGAAACAATCTTCGGCAGCCACCACAGGACTCTAAGTCTAAAACTAAAAATATTACTGTAGCAAATCTTTACAAATGAATAGAAATGCAAAAAAAGAAAATTCAAATGGCAATGTTATGAATGAAGCTTCGAACAATCAGTACAGCCCTAGATGTGGGCATAATATGAGGTCAGTGTCAAGAGCTTTCTTGAGAGAGCCATCCATCAATTTGAATTTGAAGTGCTTCATAATATGTACTCTTAACGCAGCGAAGCTCAATCACAGAGTTTTATGTGAATAATGAAGTCCTTTCTAGCATTTCATTTATTAAACCATTTGCTGAATTTTACCGTCTTTAAACCCACAAAACATATAACACTTCATAACATTTAAGAAGTGCTCGTATCATTGATTAAATAACACATATTTGATTGGAACAGATCGTCCTCATTCTACAAAATCCCAATTAGATTATGAAAATAGAGAAATATCTGCTCCTTCACAGCAAACACAACCAAACATAATGAGGCAAAACAGTGTAGGCAAGTTGCTGAATGTCATACATGCAGTCACACACCCACATGGCATGCTGTGCAGAAACACATCAGTAAGCAGAAACTCGTCATGAAGCGACGCAACAGGCAAAAAGCTCCACAGTCAAGAGACCGTTCTACTAAAGTTCACAAGTGCTCCTGAGGTCATAAAAAGACACTGCACACTTCTATTTGCAGTCAGACTGGTCACCTACTGCATTTCCAACGTATAAGTGATTTAAAATCTCTTCAAAATAAATCTATCCCTCCATATTAACATCACTTATTTGATGGAAAATGTATATTTAATGTGTAATTCACCAATCTTGAAATACAGAGTTGTAGCTCTACTTGTGCAGGACTTAGGGGGTGTCTTACATGTGTGATGTGTGGGGTGGATATACTGATCACACGGCAGATTCAGTTACTTCACTCTAAGAATAGAGAAGGCACAGAAAAGCACCCCCTGAAAACGTAGAGAGATTGACTCAAGAGAGAGAACAGTCTGTTCTGGAAATGACTGAAACACATTCCCTCATAAAAAACAACAATCAGGATCTCTAAGGTCTCTCCGATCGCTAATCAGCAATAACAACAAACATATGTGATGATATCAGTGAAGAAAGGAATGCAATTTTACTGTCAACAGCTGAAACACCTGTCAGAGGAGACAATGAATCTTTGCGGTAGTGTTATAATTTCATCAGTCAACACAGCTGCTTTGTTCGCCCTGTGTTTCTATTGTGAAGTGGTCAAGCAGAGTTAATATACGGGGTGAGAGGCTAAAGCTGCAGATGCCGACCTGTCTCATAATGTCACTCTGTGGCGCTGCTGCAGGCCTGCCACCTGCTGCCATCTGTCCAAGTCCATCCGTGTCTGCTTTCAGGGGGGGCACTGTTACTTACTATTACCTATCAAACTAGTGTCCATCAATACATGTCTACTTAAGAGGGAAATAGCTTCTAAAACAACAAGTGTTATAACTGTAGGAAACCACACAGGCTAAAAAATATGTTAATCACTTTTTCATCATGACAATTATGTGTGATTACCTGAAACTACTTAACCTGCAGATTCTTCCTGGAAATTACATTCTGGTTGATTAAAAACAATTTAAGACTGTTAATACACTGACACGTGTTAGAGAAAATCACTGATGCAGAAACTGACTAGTGAGTCAAGACAACTGAATGCATCGTTTTTTGTTGATGAATGAAAAAAGAAATAAAGCAATACCAATATAAAGCAAATATCTAAAAGCAGTAATGAAATATCATTAATTACATTTACACAAGTACTATACTCAAGTACAATCTTAAGGCAGATGTACTTTCCTTGAGTATTTCCATTTTCTGCCACTTTATACTTAAACTCCAATACATTTAGTAGACAAATATTGTACTTTTACTCATTTATTTGATAACTTTAGTTATTCTGCAGATTGCATGCTGTATCAGAGCCAAAGCATTACATAGTAAATTAATTTATTCTAACAGCAATCAGATTAAACAAAACACTGATTCCGTGAATATCGGATCAGATAATCGGTCGACCCATATTATACAGTATACTTACATGTAAATATTTGTATAATCTACATTTACTTGCACTTTTAAAGTACATTTATTGCCAGAAAATTTATTTTAATACTTAACACTTTTACTCAAGTACAGGTGCCTTTCACTTTTACCAAAGTAGCATTTCACACAATATTATTATTTTTAGTCAAAAAATGACTTTTGGGTCCTGGTTAATAGTAATAATAATATGTAAATATGTAAACGTAAAAATATCTAATGATACAATAAAAGAGATTAAAGTGTGGCATTATCAAAAAGAAACAACAGCCAATATAGAAATGTTTTGGCATACAGTATATTCTCATCAACAGAGAGAGAGATCAGAATATTCAAAGAGCCAGCAGCAGCTATGTGTTTCAGTGCAAGTTTACATGATTAATTACATAATCATGCAAATGAGAAATCTGGAAACTCTTCTAGAGACACATCAGCCCCAAATTTACCTACCACCTGCTGCTAAATCAATTAACAGTTTTTTACAGCAGCAAATGAATAGATTTATTTTGAGATTAATTAGTACTTTGCCCTTGTTTACGGCTCAATATAGAGACAGTCACAGAAATAAATGCCATGTGGCAAAGGTCTCAGCTGAAGGTTTGACCTATTGGACTCTATCTTTCTTTTTTTAAACAGCTGTGAGATCCCTCAATTGATCTGCACTTGCTATAAAAAATGTTTTTACTCTTTTCAATCCCACCTGGAAACAGTCGCTGATGGCCTTGTGGGCTTATGCAGATCATAAAAAGGCATTAGTGCTAAATTAAGACTGCTTCTTAACCTGTCAAAAGTTGCTTGTCGATGTTTAAAGCAGAGAATTAGAGTGACAGGAATTCCTATGCACTATGAGTATCGATCTACACAGGAGGCCAAACTCACCAGGTTCTCCCTCTCGATGCGTTGCTGTTCCCGTTGCCTGTTGAGCGCACTGTGAGACAGGCGATTGAGTGGTGAGTTGCTGGTCATGTGGGCTTTTTTCCCCGCTTTACTTCCTGGTCGTGGCCCTGGAGAAAGACGTGAAAGTACCCGGAGAAGTCGCTGGTTCTCATGATCTATGGATCGGACCTCGTCATTGGTGAATGAGTAGTTCTTCCTGTTTCTTCCTCCAGGACCGTGGGAGACCAGTTTATCTCCAAGCTGGCTCATGGAACTGAGAGAGTCTGATAGGTGAAAAGGACATGTTCAATCTGAGAGATACTGTGTTTGATTTAACGTTTAAATTATTCTTTTTTTTTTTTTTAGATTGAACCAAGTGTGGTGGATATGATTGTTTATGAATACCACTAAAATATGGGAAAGTATACAAAAAAAACCAACATATCCCTAAACCTTGTGATGCCAGCATTTATAACTTAAATGGATACTCCAGGATAAGTGAGCTGAATTCTTAATTTTGTATATTTAATTGATATCTTATTATCAGGTTGAAGCGTAATATTCAACATGCTCAGCAGCACAAATTGTCTGTTATGTAAGGAAAGATCTGTTGATGTTTGGTGCAAACCTACATTACAAAGTTATTGTCTCAAAAATGGAGCGTAGAGCGTTGGGTAGTAGTGTTCAAGTACATCACCTGTAGCTCTCGAAACATGCAGGTTTACTGGTCTCCCTCAAGAGAAAAGTCTGTTTGTTACATGATTCAAGTGACACTAAAGATGAAGTCGATTAATGTCTTATTCCTCAATATAGAATGCCTATACGGTATGATGATTTAAGGGGTACACTTTTTAGTAAAATACTCTGCATTTCTTATGAGTTCTTGTAGATGGATTAGGGGTGGAAATATCTGTGCACCTCAAGATTTGATTCAACTCCGTTTAGAAAATAAAAATAAAAAATAAATAGAAGCGTTTTAAAAAACAAACATAGATGCATCTTGATGCATCAAAATGTGTATGTTTAAACAAGATTTTCTACTTTCAAAACCTAGCACATTCATAACCATATCCATATATATAATAAACAGATGGATTTACTTCTTTTTTCTTTGCTCACTCTCAGCCATCCTCACCAAAACTCAAGAAGTAGCTTAGAACGTCTATCAGTTTACAATTACTGACTTTTCTGCATCAAGACATAATACTTCAAGGGGAGAATGTCTCACCATTGCACTCTATTTTTTCTTGTAAAATACAAAATACTTCAGTCTTCAAATCTCCTTCAAATCAAAGTATTTGAGATAGAATATTTACTCTTTCTGTGAACTGCTCAAAACTCATATCAGGCCCCAACTTGTGATGCTTTGTCATGAGTAGATACTGTTGAATTTTAAGGGTTCACATGCAAAAAAGGTTGGGTACCACTGGTATAAAGTAAATACAGCTGCAATGATTATTTGATTTATCGATTAGCTGATCAAAAGAAAATTAAATCGCCAGTCATTTTTCAAGCAGAAATTTTAACATTTACTGGTTCCAGCTTATTAAACAGAAAGATTTGCTTCTTTTATTTGTCATGTATTGTATTACATGAAGTGTACTTGGGTTTTGGACTGATTGTTGGACAAACGAAGCAATCTGAAGATGTCACATTCAGCTCTGTGAAATTGTGATGAACTTTTCTTTACAATTTTTTTACATTTTATGTACCAAATGATTATTTGTTTAATCGTGAAAATAATCCCCAGAATAATCGATAATTAAAATAATCATTGGTTGCAGCCCTAAAAGTCAAGAGCATAGCAAACATAACTAACAGACAAGAAGGGCAAAAGTTTACATACACTCATCTTCATCCAGATCCGAGTCCTCATCCTGATCTAAAGTGCGAAGGCCACTGGAGGGCACACTCCCCTCCTGCTGCTGCTGCTGCTCTTTGAGGCTTCCCTCTTCAGCCTCTGTGCGGTTCAGGTCAAGTGACTGGAGAAGGCTGGAGTCAGGAGAGGAGAGGGGGCTCACATCTGTGATTGTATCATCTGATTCCTCTTTTTGGCTGGCAGGCACATCCCTAGCTCCTGCTGAGCCCACTGGGATCCGTCTCCCTCCAGGGGACAAAGAAGACTTGTTGGGCCTGGGAAGGGTGGGGGAGTCTAAACTGCTTCTCCTGTTGCTGCTGCTACAGGAGCTCTCTGAGTCTGCATCCATGCTGGCCTCAGTTGAAGTCGGGGATGGACTTCGGTTGTACCGACTTCTTATCCGTTTTTTAGGAGTTTGTTTATTTCTCCCTTTGGAGTGTTTGGCATTGGACGATAAGGATTCATCGTCAGACTCATTTGGACTCTGGCTGTATACATCCTTATCTTCTGCCTCTCTGGCCTCAGCCGACAAAGCCATAAATGTTCCCTTAGACATTTTCGAGTGCAAATGAAAGTCTTCCTCGCCATCACTACTATTATTGATGACTTTATCTGATGTACACAAAACAGATATGCTGGACGCCCTGCGCCGCTCTTCCTCGTTTGAATGACAGGCGTTCTCTTTCCTTTCTGCTCTGCTGCTGCTGTTGTTCTCGATTGGCTTCAGGTGTTTTTGTGTCCCATCCGTCCTCGGGGGCCAAGTCCCTTTTGTATTTTTAGTCTGTTTTGCATGTAGCCACTCTTGTCCTGTTTTGCTTTGCTTGTCTTTCTCTATCTTTTTCCCTCCATCTCTGCTGACGCTGCTATCATCACAATCACTATCAAAAAACGAATGATCCACTTCACCTTCGAGATCACTGGGGTTGAACATGGCAGTCTTCCCGATCACACTGGACCTGTAAGGCAGTGTAAGATTTACTGAGATGTTAGATAGTTTAAAGATCAAATAATTAATGTTTCTACAAATTACATACATTTGACATCACATAAGCCATGCCACTATGTTGTAATTGACATCCATTGGGGTTCATTTAGTTCCATACAACATCAAACAACAAATCACGTCTGCATTATTGAGTGCGACTAATACTCATTTTTGGGGCGCCATGTTTTAGCTGATATTAGGTCAAAAATTCCAATATTGATATTCATGCATTTTTTTTACAATGATCCCTCAAATGTGGTTATCAAACATTTGTGACAAATATATGTAATGAAAGGAGGATATTTTAGAGTTTAACAATACTTAAATAAAATCTATGCACTGAAATAGTAAACTTCTCTGTGAATTTAATAATCATAAATGACCCCAAGCCTCTTTTTCTGCATAGTCTCTGAAAAAAAAGAGTTTCTACATCGAGCTATCAGGCCAATATCAGCTGATAATATCGACCATCAAGTCAGTCAGGGTCTAGCATTTATCTTTCTTGACATGATTTTGTGAGGTTTCAGTTTCGACTTTTCAAGCTTTACTTATAGTCTGCGTCACCACATAAAATAATGTAATATTGGCAAACATGTATTCAAACTCGATACATCTGCTCTTGGTGATAGATGACACATGCAGGAACACTGTTTTACACACCATAACGACTGATAGAAACCAATGGCTTCGTGAAAAGTATAAACTGAAATATAAAACAGGCAAAACTGCATCTTTTAAGGTGGTGTGCATTCAAACTGATAGCTAGCATAACATGGTCCAACTGTACGTTTAGGTTAGCTACCTTTAACTAGCTGTATGGCTACAATTTCTTACCTGGTGGATGGTCACACGATGAGGTAAGATGTTTGAAGAAGAACAGCTGTGTGAACTCCTTTAGAGAGGGTGTATTCCTGCTGGGAAGACGAGCAAGCTGAATTAGCGGTTCAAATTAAAATCTCCGTTAGCGGGCCCCATAGCTGCAGCTGTCTGCTGTGAGCGTGACAGTACCTAGTAACTATGCAACGTCACTTCCTGACAACGGTGGCTGAGCTGTTGAGCTCTGCTGTAGTCTCGTGCGTAAAAGCAACTCGACAACAACAACAACACCGAAGGTGTCATGTTAAAAATACTCAATAATATCTCTAAATTTACAAATATTGTGTAAGTACTTTAACAAAATAAAATAAAATAAAATAATTTATACTCAAGCTCCATTTACAACCATTCATCCGCTACAGAAATGCAGTTGGGAAAGCTGCATACAAGCTAGTGGGCCTTGACTTAGGATTTTATTTTTTTCCTTATACTATTCACTCCCTATTTAAAATCAGTAACATCTTTTAAAGATGTTCCTTATCTGAGAAAAAAAAAAGATCCAAGTTTTGAACAGAAGGTTGAATTAAATGAAAAGAGATTCTTATGTAAATCTTGAATGTACATATGACTGCAGGTTTCCAATTATAAACTGCAATACTGAAGTTAATTTGATAGGTTATACACGAGTACACGTGACTGGTGAGTGAGCAGAACAACTGTTTGTTTGTTAGTCTATTTTTTCTATTGAAGGAATATCATTTATTAAGTTTTATATTTTGACTAATTCTTGACTAATGAGCACCTTGTCAGCACTATATGCAAAGTGCATTAGCTTCTGTCTTGAGTTTACAGAGAAACCAATAAAAAGTGATTTGTCTTTAAACTACTTAGACATATCCAGAATTAGAACTGGCAGAGGAATAGACATGAGGTCAATGTAGTTTTTCTTGGGGATCTTTTATGCCAAAGTAACTGCTCCCCCTAGTGCATACTCATTAACAAGAAAGGGGATTATCTGAAGGCGCGTCCCCTGACATTGCAATTTGTCACGGGCTCTCTCTTAATAACATTGTTAGACCTAGAAGTGACACACACAAATGAAATACCAATGTCCTGGGACAATAGGACGAGGGTGAATCTATAGTATGAACCTGTGTCTGGTCACTGTCATATAATTTACATGCCAATGCAGGATGGGTAGAGATGGGAATTGAATGGGGGTATTTCTGTCGCAGTCTCATGCTTACACAATCGGGCCATGGATGAGAGGGACAATACGTTTCAGCAGTCTGAGCTCTCAAGATTTTAAAGAAAATTCACATTTTATTACGCCTACTGGTGAGATGAGAAAAGCATCCATTTGACTCTGACAACTGACTGGTTGTGAAAACTCAATTAAAGGCAGTGATTGTTTTCCAATAATGGGCTTCGTCAGAGGGATCATTACAGATCAGACAGCTTCTTCTCTACAAGCAGTTCTCAGAGTGGGACCAAGGGGCGCCTGGGGGTCCTTGAAATGTTTCCAGGGGGTCCACAGCAAAATGAGGATTAGTGTAATTTCACTGTAATTTATTCAGTAGCAAATGTATAGTATGTATATTACAAAATGCATAAGAATGAGGCTAAATTTGTCTTTCTCTGCTCATAATTACCTCCGCCATGTAGGCCATGTTGTCGCCCATTTTCATTTGTTGGTTTGTCAGCAGTATTACAAAAACTACTGAAAAGATTTCCACGAAACTTGAACAGAGGACTCAGCCTAGAATAGACCCCATTACGTTTTGGTGTGGCTTTTTCCTCATTCTTTAACACTGTGACATAGGACATTTTTGTTTTCTCATGGAATAACTCATGGATCTTGATGAAAAAGATCAGCTACTGTATATTTAGGTGGCTGGTTGGACCTTGGTTAGGACCTGTGCTATTTGTTTGTCTGTAATAGAGCTGCAACTTATAGTTATTTATTGTTTATAAAATGTTAGAAAATAGTAAGAAAATGTTGCAAAGCCAAAGCTGAGGTCTTCAAATCTGGAGTCTACTGGAGAATATTTGGCTTTTTTTTTTTTTGAAAAATGGCCAAAACAATTACAATTTGTTTTCTGTTCATCGACTTACATATATATCAATTATTTCAGTTACAGTCTGTAACTTTTAAACATTTGAATACAGAAAGAAGGAACATTTAGGACACTGTAAAATACAGTATCCGATACAGTTTAATTACTTGCAAAATTGTCCATGTTATAAAGTAGAAGAGGTCTTCTACAGCAGATCTCAATGTAATCCAGCAGAAGGGTTAAAAGGCCATGTTATACAGTACATCAGTCTTGGTGGGTTAGTTTGTCTACCGGTAACATAAAGCAACAACAAGAGTGTGTTGACCTTGATGCATTCTGAATGAAATGAGCCTATTTAGTATCCATATTTAAGCAGCTTTGTCATTAAATAATGGTTAGTACAGAAAGTTCAGTACATGATATGATCAATTTCTCTTTTCAGCACAGAATTACATCCATTTGTAGTTGCCTTTATTGCTGAGACAATAATTTATGCAGCATTTGACCAAGCTGAACATGAACATTTAACATTATTACAAAAATTACTAAAATTTGCCACATTGGGTGCATTTCTATAAAACAACCACATTTGTAGATGCTTTTTAAATGCCAAACGATGTGTGTCTGAAAGGCTGTGAGAGTTCAGATGGTCTTTGGTCTCTGAGGCAGACACAGATTATAATACGCAGTCTGATCCCAAAAATCTGGACCTTTCCAGCCGCACCAGCCCTGAAAAAGACAACAAACAAACATGCATTCAGCACTGTGCAGGCCATGAAAATCTATACTTTACAGAGAGATATGCAGGTGTTTATTACAGTTACCTTGTCTGTGATAACCTGTAAGTCCTCTGCTCCGGTGTAATGTGGATCTAAGATGAGATAGCGGATCTGCCCGGTGGTCTCGCTCCATGCTACCCCGAGAATAGTGTGAGCTAAAACTCCCCCTCCTACAGACAGACAAAAGTAACATGAAGACACCCCCTGCATTCATCTGAGGGAAAACCTCCTAAGTACTAAGTATTACGTAAAACTACACAAATGTTGTTAATTAACAAAAATGCTTGAAAAATATGAAAGAAAAGTACCAATCATGACAGGAGTCCCTTCAGAAAGGAAGTGGTTTGCCAGTTCTCTTCCTTTGGAGGCCAACTCAGAGCCTTGACTGCAGAGTAGAAACATTCATCATCAGATAAACCCAAACAATACGTACACCATCATCACACAAGGTGCTCTCCACAGGCAACATACAACACACCTCACAAACATGATCTTGGAGGTGACCTCGAGCAGCTGGTTCAGAACAGCCTGAACCTCGATGGATCCGATCCACTGTCGTGATCCAACAAAAGACTTCTGTTTGTCTCCGACATCCACCAAAGCCTGGAGAGGAGAGAATTGGACATTTCTATAGTATTGTGACTGTTATACAGTGCATCATATCTACAGAACCACCACCGCTGTTCTGTACCTGTTGGATCTCCTTGTGTGTGGGCACAGGCTGCTCTGTGTAGCCTTGCTGCTCGAACCAGGAGCAGATGGTCTGGAGGGAGCGATAAGCACAGCCCCAGCCATTATCATCCATGTGGTCCTGCATGTAGTGGTGGTAGCTGTAGGTCCCCTGGACCAAGTACACCTTGAGAAAGACATTTCAAGGTTACTAATCCTCACAAAGTACATCTCAGTATCTATCTTTGAAAGCGGAGCTAGAAAGAGGAGTGTGAAAGACTTTAAAGGCCCCAAATTATGCTAATTTTCAGGTTTATACTTTAATTTAATTAGAAAATGTTCCAAAAAACACATTATTTTTTTTCTCATACTGTTCATTGCTGCAGCACCTCTTTTCACTCTCTGTCTGAGCAATCAGTTTTTGCGCCTGTTGCTTTTAGCCCGGTCTGCACTGATTGGTCAGATTGGTCTCTCACAGACCCGAGCAGGCAGCGCCTTCCACATAGCTCTGCTGATGTTTTTGCAACCATGCCGTTGGCTTGGCTGAGGGTTGGTGACTGTAAAGTTGTGACTTCACAATCTTACTGAAGTCCTGATGGCTTGTTTAAAGGCACAATTTCTGAATACGGGCTTTATGCATTTCTGATTGAACATTTTCATTCTTTCATTCATTTATGAAGCACCTAGACCTACTTTATAATCAAAAAAAGACATGGAAATCTCACTTTCTTCAATATGGGACATTTAATTTGGTGGTTAGACATACCCTTCCATTGTCCAGAGTGGGATGTGTAAGGACCAGGTGAGGGTTTCGGAGGTAACCATCTCTGTAGGGCTCATTGGGAAAGTGGTACGCATTGGCTCTTCTGAAATAGGGCCAGTCATCTAGCAGCTCAAACTGTTGATGCAGTTCCTAAAAAGACAGAGATTTTGTGCAAAATAACATTGTAAAATAAGTCAGGTGTCAAGCAAAGATAATGCATGTTTCTTGCAGAATGAATTGGTTCCACTGCCTGTTGGATAAACAAATATTAATCTCTGTGCTACACAAATTCAATTTCAGGGGGCTACACGTTGGCTGCCTTTATTTTGAATTTGTTGTCCTTACCTTACGTTGTGTCTCTAGTTGGCTGTCAGGCACTCCTGCGGGGTAAACCACGGTCACGAGTCCTTTGGGCTCTGGCAGGAGGAAGTGAAGCGGTTCAGGTACCAGCAGCGTCGTCCCCTTCATGTGCTGCAGGATCACTTTCTCCATCTCACACAGCTGATGAGTCAGCGCCTCCACCAGACGCTCAAAGGCACTACAACGACAGATACAAATATTTCACAGTGAGCAGAACTCTTCATGTTCATGGCTGGTGGTGAGTTTGGCTAGTAAGAACAAATCTAATGTTTTAAGGTGAGACATACTCTTTGATTGTGTCGTTGCAGGCGGTGCGGATCACACAGTCCATGGGAAGAGTTGTAGAGAGGAAGTGGGATTTCTGGATGGTTCTGCTGAGGATCGGGGGTGGAAGCGGGCCAGTCTTTGTCGCCTCCATCATCAGTCGAAGGTTTATGATGCTCTGAATGACAAATGGGAATTTACATTAATCAAACATGCAAAAAAGGATTTCACTGCTTCTAGATTACCATATATGAGTATCTGTAGTTTTTATTCTGTAACAGTAAATTGAATATATTTAGGTTTTGGACCTTTAGTTGCACAAATCAAGACATTTAAAGATGTCACCTTGAACTTTAATTTTTTTACAGATATTGTATAAACTAATCAATCTGCAGTGTGGCAGATTGATTGTAGTGAGGCGGACATCACACTGGGCTCAGGGAAAATGTAAAGGGCATTTTTTTTGCTTTTTGTCAGATGTTGTAGAAAACAATACATTAGTAAATTAATTGAAAAAAAAAAAGATTAACTGACAATGACTAATTGTTGCAGCCTCACTTCTGTTTATCTAAAAATGCAAAAGACTGCTAGGATGCTGTGGCAGAGAAAGGACAAAAAAATACTTTTAATTCTCATATTAGTTCAGAATAATACAAAAAATGACAATACACGCACAATCTTCACATACAAAACATGTACCTACCACTGATGAACTTTTTTTGCTTTTCTTTTTTGCAGATCTCTTGCCTGCGCTCTCTTGTTCATTGGTCCTGAAATAAACAAAAACTTTATCACAACTCAGTGAAGGATTTCCTACAATATAGAAAATATCTTCACAGGGTGAACTTACTGTATCCATTGTTGTAAGTCTTCACACAGTGTGTTTGGAGTTATTTCATCAGGTGTTGCATGAACACCTCTGTTTGGCCAAATAATAACAGGACTGTCACAGACTGTGAGAACACAGGATTCAGATTTCACCTGAGAGTGAAGCGTCTCGAATGTTCTCGAGATGACTTTGTGCATGAATGGTACTGAAAGAAGAAAAGACAATATTAGTGATTTATAATAACACTCTTAAACACTTTTAAATTACACCTGATGGTTATTATACGACTCTTGCTGCCACATGTAATTGTCATGTATTTTATTTATTTAGCCAATTATAAAACACCAGTGCACATCCTATTATCTGCACTGTACTCAATCAACATTAATCTAGCTTTATAAGCAGAGTTAGAATCTTACTTTGGTTAATTGTCTTTGCGATATTTCTGTCCTCAGTGTCCATGCTCTGCACTAAGATTTTTACGTTAAATGACCACCATGAAGAGGGCCCGTAGCTACGAAAGTGGACACCATACTCAGGTCCTTGGTTTTGTTTGGGGAATTTTAACATCTTGTGGACTACTTTACATTCTACAATCATATTGAAATTGAACATAATGGGATAACAATGGGATTTTAATGTCTTATTCACATATTTATATAAGAGTTAAAATTCTAAATTTTAATGTTTAAACAAACTAAATAAAGAAACTTTCTTTGTGTTCATGACTGAATAAGTAAAAAACAAAAACAAACTGACCTTAAAGGACAACACAATTTCATACTGTCTTACTTTGTTTATTAGTTTAATTGTTTTCTTAGACTGGGTTTGGGTTGCACTGAGGGATTTTGGACTCTTGACCACAGTATTTCTAGAAACCTAACTGTGGTCCTGCAGGTAGTAGGAAGGAGGATTTCCTCTAATGTACCTCCCATTTAGTAATAAATAAATGATGCAGCATCAGAGAAGAACACACAGCAGCAAGGAAAGTAAACCCTGTGATCAAAATAGGCACATTAATCATGCTAGTACAGCTAAAGTGTTGCTGGGATCCCTTTAAACATCATCTTACTCTATCCATATTGGAGTAAAACGTCCGTGAACGTACCATCTGTGCTGTCCAGCTGACATTTGAGCGATAGCGGCCCTCTGACACGAAGGACTGTCCCTGTGTCGGAGGACTGGGAGTCAGAGACAACCTGGGACAACACAAAACAAGTAAGAAGCCTGACAGAGAGCAGGCTGACAGAGTTTATAACGTCAACGTAGATAATTATTGTGGTGACAGCCGAGATGGAACCGAGGAGCCGCTGTCAGCTAGCAGTGAGCTAATCTACTAGCTAAGAGCGAGTTGAGTTTAACGTAAAGCCGAACAGAAAGGGACATGAACGATAGTCTAACAGTAAACTTACCATCGTGGAGTTTAGTACAATAATGTTAAGTTAAATCACAGATGTGTGTGCAGTTGTCTAATCACTGGAGGCTGACATGTCTGTTGTAGCAAATATTCAACGTGTCTCTGCCTGCTGCATTCTATTGGACCACACTGGCTCCGCCCACTTATGGTGCATTCACGGTAACTCGTAATTTGAACACTTTGCTGGGTTAGGCGACCACAGCAGAGGTTCCACACAACATTTTGACTTGTGTCAACAGAAAGAAAGTAAGAAAAGTAAGAAAACCACAGTGTAAAAGTACTGTGTCACAAGTAAAAGGCACAGCAATATATCTGGTTAAGTGCAATAATATGCTGCTGAGTTTTATTCTTAACCAATACGAGTACAATACATATTTATTATACATTTTCAAATTAAGAAACTCTCTTCATTTCCGGGACTGAATAAACAGTGTTCTGGGGACCTTATTTTCCTCTGAGAACAGATTGTTTACCCAATTATGGAAAAAATACATATTTCGGAGTTTGTATTATTACCTCATTAGTATTGTAAATATTAAAATTCTGAGTTTGAATTTCTTCTCCAAAACTCCATAGTGCCCCTTAAAGTAGAAAAAATAAAAGTAGCCTACTCATGATGCAGAATGGTCCATTTCATAATAATGTATATTATATAATTCAATTATGATCATTGATGTTTTGATACATCATACTTGAATGTAGCAAGTGGAAAAGGTGGAGCTGTTGTTTTTACTATATATACTGCTGGGTAGCTTGTAAATTTCACCTTGGAGATCATCTTATCTTATCCATAATACTGCTATAGGCTATAGTATCATATACTGTACAATTAGTCTGAATCTGCAAAATAATAAATGTAATCAAATAAATGTAGTCGAGTCAGTAGAATGTAACAGAGAATGGAAATACTTACCTGAGGTAAAATTACCTCGAAATTGTACTTACAGTAAGTGCAGCACTTGAGTAAATGTACTCAGTTACTTTCCACCACTGGTGTCAAATTAGATTAGACTATTCCAGAAGAAGGATCTTTGAAAAATTGAGGCAGTGAAGTTTCCACAAGAACAAAGCAAAGAATTACCAAAAAAAAAAAAAAAACCATAGTGTTGTGTAGCAGAAATGTTTTTCTTTCTTTCTCTGTCTGGAACCACTGAAGAGTTCATTTTTCATCTTTATCTATTCATCTATTTTTTTATTTATACATCTATTTATTTTGCAATGTAAAACAAAGCAGCAGAAACAGTGATAAAAGGAGAGAAGCAGATTGTGCAGGTCATATTTAGAAAATAAAACCCTTAAGGCTTATAAAATTAATTTCATCTCAGTTTGCATTACACGAAAATGCAAGTCATGTAATCCACAGAAATTAGCACAAGCAAACAGAAAGTAAGCATAAGGTAAGTTACACAAAACAGCAATAAATAAAATAATATAATGAGGGTGTGTACTGTAGTATTTGTGTAAACGTAGTCAGATGTTATCAGTACTTGAACCTGTCAGTCTATGGAGATACAACACAAATATTCTGGGGACATTTGGGCAAAAATCTACATCTTTATCAAAATACTGTTTCCATTATAACAGAGATTTTGTACACACAGACTGAATGATGAGCATCAAACATATGAGCAAATAACAGAGGGACTATTCTCCCTCTTGCTCCTCTTTTGTGACATAATGTGATTTTAAAAAGACAGAGGAAAAGAAAAGAGCAATGCCAGCGGCAAAATATAATAATAATGAAACCTGTTATAGGCACTTTAGCTTCAAATATTATGCAGTCAATCACACCGGCGTTCACTGCTAAAGAATATAGGCTGCTATGAACTCTCCTGTAGTGGTGCTGTTTTATACTTGTCTTTGATGCTGGTTCTGCTTTACTAGGATTGAGTGATGCATACTATATCTAATTATCCCAGCATCAGTGCCCATGTCACCCGTCTTATGCAACACTTGAAAACATGCGTCAACATTGTTACATTTTTGTCTTTTTATTCAGCTCTTTATCTGGATTTTATACAGTATCTACCTTTCTATCGAGAATGCAAGGAGAGTGGAATAAAATCATAATTAATACTTAACATAAAACAGTGAAACCAGTTTCTTGGTGCATTGCATATTTGCCTGAGGCTATTACATGGCAGCCATGCATGCAAGCCCAGGCAGGGTGAGTGGACACATAGTTAGAGATACTGTGTGTCATTGTTATGCGTATAGAAAAGGAAGCCATCTAACTATCATGGCTTGTATCAAACATCACCACAAAATGTCTTGAACTTAAGAGAAAGAGAGGCTGCATTTATAGAGAAATCAGATAACTGCTTTCTGCTAAACGTGGACAATTTCTTGAGCATATATATAAATATATATATATGGAAATTAAATGAAACGGATTCACATTATGGCCCTGTTACACTTTAATATGTTCAAACTCAAGAATGATTCTACTTCATTATTGGAAAGTCAAATAAAGCACATGCCTGGAAGCAGATTTGAAAATGAGGACAGTTTTAGGTCAGTCATGTTTAGTTCTAACGTTGCTTCTGCATAAAATTGTCAGGGGTTTGTTCAGATTAAGTGGAGGTGAAAAGGTTATACAAACATTTAAAAATCAATCGTCTGACACCTTTAACAAGATCAATGTACATATCGGCTTGTAGCATAGATTTTTTTTAACATATAGATGAAATTGCTGTTTTATTGTACCTTTAATAACATGTTTGGACCAGTTTTGACCCACAATGCTCTAAAGATCCGCTGTTAAACCCACTACAGTGCATAAACGCAACATTACCCGAGAAGATTTACTGTAAGTATCTATTTAAGGTCTTTATGTGCCTGTATGTTGCAATCTGCCTGAAATAAGTGTCTTCTTGTCTGACTGAGTGCAGCTGGAGTGTATACATTGTAATTGTCTGACGTCATGGCTGTTAAGTTCATGTGAACTGAGTGTGCTGGCCTTGATTTGTGATGAGATTAGCTATCTCTCTGCGTATCATAAACAGAGTATTAGGATCTTTGGACGGGTGTGTGCAGGGATTGAATACATGGCAAGCACCATGGAAACTCACATTAAAAAAGCACATTCATCACATGGACAGAAGCAAAGTTTATTCTTGGATTCATTTGGTTGTGTAATATCTGTGACAGCATGACATGAAGGGTTGTAACAATGGTAATGAGAAAGTAGTTACATACCGTACATAGTTATACAAATAATATTTATGCAAGCGTAACAGCCAAGTACGTAATTAATAAGTGAATAGTTCACAATTTTTCAAATATGTCTTAAAACAATAGCAAGGAGCCTATTCTGTACACAAAAATCTGTTATTTTGAAATAGTTGCACTTAGTGTTTAAAGCAAGAATGCTGCTTTACAACACACGTCCACGGGAGGCTTTTAAAAGTTAATGCAAAAGAAAAGAAAAGAAAAGAAAAGAAAAGAAAATATAGAAGAATAAAAATACAATTACAGGAAGGGGTCTTTTAATGGCCTGTATGAACAAGAGGCATGGTAAATGGACCTGCATTTCTATAGTGTTTTTCCAGTCTACTGACCGCTTAAAGTGCTTAATACACTTCTCACATTCACCCATTCACACACACATTCATACACTGATGGCAGAGGCTGCCATGTGAGGTGCTGACCTGCTCATCAGGAGCAATTTGGGGTTCAGTATCTTACTCAAGGATACTTCAACGTGCAGCTGAGGGAAATCGAACAAGCCACCTTCTGATTACTGGATGACCCGCTCTACCTTCTGAGCTACAGATGGTATGGACTGATTACAGCAAGAAAAAAACTTTCTCACAGATACAAGAAGAATGTTTATGCTAATTATTTATCTATATCAGGCAATGAAAGTCAATACGTGCACTACCATCATTGGAACCTCATTTATCTATTTGGTGCACTTAATGTTTTTGTATTAGTGGAAGGATTACATGTTCCTGCACAGGATGAGGTAATGTTATCCCACAAACCTTTCAGAGCCCATTACATGATTAAACTGCACTGTTATTGTCAGGCTTTTCAAAAGTCCAGAAAGTTGCCATTTTGATACATTTAATTCAACGCAGATGCTACATGTACTTATTATAGTAATATTACGATTAAAGGAACAGTGTGTTGGATTTAGATGAATCTATTGGCATCATAATCACGTTTTCATTGGTGTATAATCACCTGAAACTAAGAATTGTTGTTGCTATTGTTACCTTAGAACGAGGTTTTTATGTTTACAGAGGGAGCGGGTCCTCCTCCACAGAGTGCGTCATGTTTCTACAGGAGCCCAGAACAGACAAGCCAAACACTGGCTCGAGAGAGGGCCTTTCACGTTTCACCATTTTTAGCAGCCACCGTAAGGAAGGATGAGAGGTGCTCACCACTAGATGCCACTAAATCCTACATACTGGACCTTTAATAGTGCAAGACAAATAAAATACACATGGCGGGGAAGGAGAGGAACAACAATAAAATATGATAAATACAGATTAACTTAAGTAATTAACAATTAAAGTAAAGTTAGACAGATACATTTAGATTTTACTGTTTTACCATTAATGCATGTAATTGTATCTGTGTGTGTGTGGGTGTTCTGTGTGTAAGGATAATGTGGGAAGTGAGAAAGCAAAAAAAGAATAAAAGTGTGGGCATTAACAATAATAACAACAGCTGCTGTTTGTGTTTAATAATATTTTAAAGCAGCAGGGAGCTGGCAGGGTGACTAACTATACAAAGTAGAACAGTTTGGCCGATGGAAATGTATCGATGTAACACACATATCTTTTGCCTCTGGATATCAGATGACCTCAGCTTCACACCGTTTGTCTCCTACTGAGGCATGAGCTCTGGCTGGTGGTCCTCAGTCATAGCTAATGTGTTCACCCCAGGACAACATCTGAGAGACAAACAGATCAAAGAACGAGAGAGTACAGGTTGAAGGTACTTCTACTTCATTTGAGTATTTGAGTAACTTTATGCACCTTTATTCTCACTTCATTACAGTTTAGTGGAAATATTGTTTTTACTTCACTACATTTGTCTGACAGCTTTAGTGACTTGTTGGAGATTCAGATATAATTTAGAACACAATCAGTTTATAAAATATGCATTCTAATAGATTAAACGTCCCAGTATACATAAAGGGGGAAAATAAGGAACCAATTGATAGTTAACCATTAGTTAATGAGTAACTACTAATCCAGTTTATACAGTAGTTAATCATTAGTTAATGATTAGTTAATAAGAAAGGACGTGAGTAACGACTCAAGAACGACTTGATAATTAATGAAACATCATTAAGTCCTTCCCTTATCGTTCCTAATGGAGGAATATATAGTAGATAATGATAAAATACTAGGGAAGAGAGGGTTATAATGTAATATATGTAGTAATGATTAGTTCATGAATATATGTGAATCAATCACACCGTCTACTTTTGTCATGAATGGTGCCTGATTCATTCGTTACTAATTACTTAAAAATTAGTTACTGTTTGTGTGCTCCACAAGCAGTGATACATTAGACTGAGCTATTACTAAATCGTTCCTCATTACTTCATCATTATCTTACGACAACCCAATTGCCAGAATAAAGGTTAGCCAAGTATATTTTTGCAAAACCACAGATAACTTAAAACTCGACATTTCTTTATGTTGCAACTTCCATTTGTTTAGGTTGCATTTTCTATTTCTCCCTTGTGACAACACTGTGCTTATGCTTTGTTTAGGTTTTGACACAAAAACCACTTGGTAAGTGTTAGGAGAGCATCATGATTTGGCTTAAAATACGCTTGGTTGTCATGATCACGGATGGAGATGGTCCAACTTCCTGTGAAAAAGTGAACAAGTCTCCTTTCCCTTTTGTTCCTTCTCTTGTTTCTTTATTAACTAAACATTAACTAATGATTAACATATAATTAGCTACTCTATGAAATTGGATTAGGAGTTACTCATTAACTAATGGTTTACTAGCAGTTAGTTACTAATTAATTCCTAATTTGTTCCCTAGTAAATGTTGCATCTTTTATTGTAAAGTGTTGCCATTTATAATAATACAAGATGCTTTGGTGATGATGCCTTTACTTTCAATCATTTTATTTTTTCTCCTGATACTCTTCCACTTATGTAAGCTTTTAAATGCAGGACTTTCAGCTGTAACAGACTATTTTTAGATCATAGAGAAGCATTGCTACCTTAACTTGAATTAAATATCTATACTTAAACTTCTTCTTTCACGGCAGAACAGAGAAGCTGTCAGACTTTCTTTTCTTTTGCTCTTCCTGTTTTCTTTTTATGTTTCATCGAGGACATCTTCTTGTTTCCTTGCAAGCCCGAGATGAGAGCTGTCTCCTCCTTCTTCACATCGTGACATTTAAACTTCCAGCACAGACCTCTACCAGCAACAATTCAAGGACTAGTGCAGTCATCAACTTCAGCTCAATTTAGTGAGCAGGAAGCTGATACAGATGTTGTGTTGACGCAGATCTTCATCCATTGCCTGTATAGGAGGAGGGTCATTGAGTGCTTTCCCTCTGTGTCCTGATACTCAGTGCTCCTCATTTTGCAGGAAGGATGCTTCAGAATCCATCGTCCTCTCCTTCAGCTCTCCTTTTTACCTCCGAGAAAATACAACAATTAGACACAAAGCAACACAAAGCCTAGACAACCACTACAGCACCTCTTCTGTCCTGAAACTAAATTCACTGTCTCATCTTGGCACAGATCAGAAGGTCTGTGTTGTAGATAATCACGACAAAGAGGTTTCTTCATGCCAGTGCAGTTGATGCCATCTCCTCTGGGTCCTGGTGAGAGGCGGCAACAACAGCTGTCACCTCTGTGGTGGCAGATGGCTCTCTAAGACCTGAGGACAGCCGGAAAGATTTGCTCCAAGACGTCACTGTGATTCATTTGTATTCGCCCCTTGAATGGAAAAGCACTGAAACAGGAAATCTTGTGTGTTTTTGAAAAAGATTGACTTTGTTTTCACATTGTTATCATGAAGTGACTACTTACAAAGTAAGTAAAACAATGGCCTCTTTAATTTACCTCCAAAAACAAGAGATGTCAAACAACCTTTATCGACTCAGTGAGTTTGGATTGTTTGACAGAACCCTTAAATTTGGATACAGCAGGTTTAAAGTTTTAAAGTCAGCTCTCTCATCTCCTGAAGATGAGATCAAAACAGGTTGAGTCACTGTAAGATCTTAGAGCGATGGCTCAATGAACTTCCCCTTAAATCCCTCCTCTAAAGTGTCTTAAGGAGATTGTACTCGGAATGGTAGTACATACACAGTTTCTACAGTATAGTTTCAGTAGAGGAAAGTATACCAACATGGTTTCATTGTGTTTATTTGTTGCAATGCATTGAAGAATAAACTGATTTATAAAACTGTTTAAGCACTGTGTCTGAAGGTTGATGTATTTCCTCCATTAGTAAGTTAAGACTAACAGAGTTGCAGTCGGTCATTTTAATGAGTCATGGTTGAGTTAAAACATTTGCTGTTCTCACTGTTAGCTGAGGAGAAAACAATGTCTGATGAAGGCCACTTTGCCGAAACTTTGGCATGTTTGTTCAAGTTGAGATAAGTAAGCTTTGCTCTATAGATTTCTGTGTGCTACCTTTAAAAAAAAAAAACCTCTATCACCACATCATGGCTGTTATCTTTTTTGTCAGGTAAAACAGCTGAAGTCATGAGATCAAAACTCTGTTTGATTTGAATGAGGAATATCTTTAATTTAATTTAATATACAAAGGATTTGTTTATGGTCATGTTTTCACCTGTGCCCATTTTTTTGGTTTGTTGGTTTTTCAGCATTACACAAAAACTAATGAATGGATTTCCACGAAACTTGGATGGAGGATGAGTCTCAGCCCAGAACAGACCCCATTAACTTTTGATTTGGACCCAGATAAAAGGACTGATCCAGGGATTCTTTCTCACGTTCTTTGAGATCGGAAGACATTTTGATTAATTTCTCAGGGAATAATTCATGAATCCTGACGAAAAAACAGGTTTATTGAGGCTGGCATCTTTGACTGAGTGCAATTTAATATGCATCTAAATAAAATTCTGGATCTAGCAGGTTTTAAATATGTTTTATTTGATATTGGATTAGACTTGAAGGGGACTGTTGGGCATTGGCAGAGGTATGTGCTCTCCTGAGTGCCACTCTAGTTCGTTTCTGATATTTATCTGGAAGGATTAACAGACTTCATTTCAGCAAAAGTTCAGAATTTAGTTTTCATGCCTCTCGTGTTGTTGGGGCGTTAATTATTATTAGATGTTACGAAGTCAAGTTTGTGATTCACACAAGCCTTGTATTAACAACTGATTTATGTAAAATTATATTTAAAAACACAGTAAACATAAAACTCATGGGGCCAAATATTGTTGTTGGTCGGTCAGATTTGCCTGTTTGCCTACAGCTGATCAAAAACCTTTGTTATTTAGATTTTAATGCCATAAAAGTGTCACTGATTAAAATGGCCACTTCTTCAGCTAACAAAATAATGAACTACACTGGTGGCGGGGACCACCCCAGAGCCAAATGAAAGGATTCCCTTTTTAATCTCTAACCTATAAACTTTTTGTTGTCATGTAGTAGCAACATCCTGTGCCTTGTTCTTGAAAGATAGCCAATCTAAGCAGCGTGCACGTTCAGAGCTATCCTGCGAGAAACCAGGAAATCCCCATATGACAAAGCTGTTCATTATTTAAGCTCCAAGATGGATTTATTGTGTTAGACAATAAAAATGCTCTTTTCAGACCAAACAAGGCCAACAAGCAGAGCTGCAGCCTCATCACGGCCAATATAAATCTATTTTTGACTTGAGTTTTATAAATGATCACTCAACATGCAGCTATAATCATCACTGAACCATTTCCTGAACAGTCTTAGTTGTAAACGAATATGGTTCACTTCTTGAACTCACCGTGAGTTTTCTGTGACATATGAGAGCATGTTGTCACGGAAAATATTATAGTGAATGTTTTTTTTTTTTTATTTAATGTTCTGCACTTATTAGATAAAGCACATTAATTATTTCTCTGTAAATGTGCCAGTGTTAGCTGCTTAGTTATTTTCTTCAGCTGAAGTTTTTTTGCAGGATGTTCTTAAACCGATGAAGTGACCGGTTAAGAAATACAATTATACAGCGTTCTTAAAATAATGCACAAAACAGGAAGCAGCCAAAACACTGATGCAATGATAATAACATCCACTATTCAGTGTATGTAGCAATGTGTGATATGAAGCAAACACTGAGATGCCAAAGCGGTAAGACATAAACAGAGAACAATGTAAACAACCAAAATATTAATCTGAATAAAATGCTTATACAAGCGATTTGTAAGTATGAAAAATGTTCAGTATCATATTCCAAACACACAAGCCATGCAGCACAGAGTTATGAGGCACAGCTGTGACATTAATGATTTGCTACTGACCTTCCAGAATATGATCAGTCTCACGACGGACCCAGTTTTAAAACGAAAGAGGATCAGAATCGATGCTGCAGAATCAGAAATCTTTCTTAATTCCACACATTCTTGTTCCTTGTCAAAACCAGGTGTCTATACATTACCCACAATGCAGCTAGACCGCCAACAGTTTGGTTGGAGTCTCAGATGTGTTAGCTTGTAGTGGCTAATGTAGTCTGGTAAGATCACTTCTTCCTGACTCCAAACCCTTCGGATTTTGTCGTCTTGTAGTCTTCAGACCAAACTGGCATTGACTTGAGTGACATCACTCAAGGCAATCTATCAGATTAGTGCACTCTGGAGACAAAAGCCTTTATAATACACGTTTCACGTGTATTGACGTAAGCTTAGTAGCCTACTCCCCAAGACCTGTATACAGACTTGGATTTGATAAATCTGAGTTCCTGTCTGAGTCATTCTTAAAGTGACTACAAGGAACTTTTAAGTGTTTATGAAACAGTCTGGTGATTCCTCTGATGAGTATAAGTGACCTGTAACAGCAAACGAGACCATCAGAGAAAAGACTGCTATTTTTATATAGTTTATATACGATCTTTATGACAGCAGGCACTGGTGTCTTACCACTTTTGTGAAAAGGGGCCGCTAGGATCAACAACTGAAAGTTCCTTGTAGTCACTTTAAAGCAAAGTAATATTTTCTTTTCTTAGTCTTATAAACTTGATATATTTGGGTATAGAACTGTTTTCACAATGTTCTGACTCTTTTATTGTTATTATTTTTATTAAACAATTAATGGAGTCATCAACAAAGTTTTCTCTACATAAACTGACAAGGAAAATAGTCGATAGTCGAAGCCTACAAACAGTGTCCAACCTTTATACCACTTTTGAGAAGCTCTGAGAAGCAACACTGGCTGAAGGAGTTGGTCCAGTAGGTGATTACTCAGTCCCCTCTCAGAAGAAACCTTGTGGATTTGTTATAGCTTTTCTGGGTAATAAAAGCACAAACTGGTGTGTGATATTGCCATTTATTAAACATCACAACTTAAACATCACATCAATTGACATGTATAACGTAAAAGAAACGCAGTCAGGAAGTTGTAATGTAGGATTATAGAGACAGAGAGAGGCACAGATGCACACAGATTAAGTTAATACTCAAATAAAATCATTTGAAATTGAATATAACTATTCTGTAATCAATGTAACATAAAGACTTCACACCACTGAGCCTCACAGACACCTGAAGTCCTACATACATATAAGGGGAATGTGACTGTTGTGTTAATGGTGGGACCAGCGTCTTATGATGGGAGCCAGGCCATAGGTTGCTCTGAATAAAAAAGTGCATGGCATGCGAGGAGTCGCCTGGAAATAATGTCTCCTCGCTGATAGGTTGTTCAGCCACACCGCGCCACACTTGCGCATGGATTGGCCTACTGCTCTTTTTTCTCCCAGTTTCTCATTGGCTTTTGGGCACCGACGGTTCCCTGCCATCATTTGCCCGTGCAGTTTTCAATGAATATTGTATGTTGTCTCTGGCTTTTTTTGGGGGGGGGAGCGGGGGGGCTGATCATTTGAATCCGCGCGTCGCGACGAGGAAGGCACCCTGGATGAGCAGCAGCGCACCAGATGATGGCATTTCTCCCAGCAGAGACCGCGGCAGCTGCTCCTCTTCGCCCAGGACCGTGTCCCTCCGAAATTAGATAAGAGAGCAGAGCCAGCGGGAGATTTTCAGCGGGGAAGATGTTCTGCGCGAAGCTGAAGGAGCTGAAGATCGCAGGAGAGTGTCCTTTCTCCAGCAGCGCCAAAAATAATCATGAGCTCGGAGACTTTGAGGAGCGCTCAGCGGATTTACTGCCTATTTCTAAGGACGTGCACGGAAAATCAGGTGAGGATCTACCTCAGCAGAAGAGCAGCAGAGCCAAAGTTAACCTGCATACACTTGGGGAGAGCATCCGCAAATTGGCATGTCCCGAGGTGAGTTAAAAACACGTTTACGCATTAACATTCAGCTCGTGCAACTAAAAAAAAAAAAAAATGCAATTATTGTCGTCGCACGTTTTCCTCCATGCCTCTTTATCCACTTGAGATACAGATATGGTAATCCTGCTTTTCTATGTTTCATCTGTAATTGAAGCTTTGCCAGACGATGACCTTTAACTCGCTCAACACTTTGTCATACAGTTTCAAAGGCTGCACACTGCCCTGCAACGAATGATGAGACTATCAGATCACACCAGGGACTCTGAAAGGTAACACGTGTCTGTTTTTTTTAAATACAGCTGCCACATAGGCATCAATAACAACCTCACTACTCCTCCTAGTCTGCTACAAATAGACTACAATTACAGGCCTTCACTGCCACTGTCTGTATCCCAAAAACAATCATGATGTGACAGATGTTGCAGCCTCATCCGGAGCCTTGAAAATGTCTTTTCCCACTCTCACCATACACTGATAATAATGATGATGACAACAATATGGTGTGGTGTAGACTCAGGCTGCTATGGATACCCGGAGATGGAGAGAAATCCCTGACATATCTGCTGAAAAACACACAGCAGACGATGAACCAGCCTCCACGCTTGTCTCAGAATGATCACGGTCCGATGCAGAGCTAAAAAAGTATAATAATGGATTAATCATTTCAGTTGTTTTTCAGGCAAAAATGTCAAACATTCACTGGTTGCTGTTTCAAGATAGTGGGAATTTGCTGCAAACAAAACAAGACATTGAAAGACTTGGCACTCGGGCTTCCAATGTCTTGTTTTCCACCTTTTTTCGAGGCGAAATAATCGATTCATTCAGGAAATAATTGGCAGATTAACTGAGAATGAAGATAACAGGTATAGCTGCCCTAGTCTGAGGTGTTTCTGTGAAAATGTGGCCCACTGAGCTGTGGTTTATGTGTCTGACTTTGATATGTGTTGTCTTCACAGTCCAATGATCTGCTGTACAGACCATCAGGGTTGCAGTGACAAACCAGAGCATTTAGTGGAAATGATGAACATGTACTCAGCCAAAACAGGTAATGTCAAATCTGAAGCTCAAATTATAATGTATTTCCACATCAAAAAGGTCTCGTGTGTGGGATTTAGTGGCATCTAGTGGTGAGGCTGCAGCTTGAAACCAACTAAATACCTCTCGCCTCACCGTTCCCCATGGTGGCCACTGAAACAAGTGAAAAAAACGTGATGGTCCTCTCTTGAATCATCGGTTGTTTGCAGCGCAGCAGTCGGGAAAAAAGCAATACTGAAGGTTTCTCTATGTTGCAACCTTAGGTCTGTTTAGGATGAATTTAAAAAAATAAACTTTTTTGTCACAACGCTGTGCTTATGCCCTGGTTTACACACAAAGACATGGCAAGGCAGGTAAGGCAACTAAAACAGGTATTTCAAGCCAAAACATGATCTTTTCCTTGTCCTAACCAAGTGTTTTTTGTACCTAGTCAGTGTTGTCACAACATAAAATTGAAAATTCAACCTAAAGAAATGTCAAGTTTGCAGAAACGTACCCTGCCAACATTTATTCTGGCAATTGAGTTGTGGTTTGTCTTTTCTTGGCTACCCTAGACACATGTCTGACTCCATGACAGAGGACCCGCTCCCTCTGTAGATATAAAAGACTCATTCTATCGTGACAAAGACGTTTTTTTTTTTTTTTTTTGTCAGGTAATTATACACATATAAAAATCGTATATTAAGGCTGGGGTTGGTAAGACTGTAGAAACCAGCAAAAGCGAGCTGTCCAATTGAAAAAAATCACCTCACAAAGGCTACACAGCACAAGAGTTACTCCAGGTTTGTTCTTTATGCTAACATTGGCTGCTGAAGGAAGCTATTGCTGCTGCCGCAGCTCTGTTAAGTTTCTGCTCCTAAATCCCACTAAATCCAACACATTGGACCTTTAAAGAAATGTGTATTTTGGGCTTCACATCTTCACCTGTTTCCCCTCATGTATCCGACAGCAATCCAGATGGAAGCCGTGAGAGTAGCTCTTGGCGAGGAGCTCTTCAACATGTGTTATGAGGAGGACGGACACATTTTGAGAGTGGTGGGGGGAGCCCTCCACGACTTCCTCAACAGCTTCAACGTCTTGTTGAAACAGAGCAGCCCGCCGCCCAACCCGGACAGAGAGGATTGTGTAAACGAACCTTCGGTGCTGTGCTTAGACAAGGATCTGGGTCTGCTTACTGTCTATTTCTTCAACCCCCGCCCAACCACTGAGCTCTTCTTCCCTGGAGTCATCAAAGCTGCTGCCCGTCTGCTGTATCACACCACTGTGGATGTGTTGATGGACCCCCCCGGTGCTAAAGACTGCATCTTGCAGTCCAGCCCGCAGCCCAGTCTTCTGTACACAGTTGTAGTTAAGGATGCTAAAAATCTGAGCCCCAGTCCGCTGCGGGCGACCTCAGCTGGGACCCTTCCTACCTCTCTGTTCTCCACCATCTTCCCTTTCCATCTGATCCTGGACCAGGACTTGGTTCTGGTACAAATAGGACACGGGCTCAGGAAGAGACTGATCAGGAAGGATGGACTGAGGCGGCCTGCCACCTTTCAGGAACACTTCTCTATAGTCTCCCCTCAGATCAAATGCACCTTTCAAGGTATTCTGACCATGCTGAACACACAGTTTATCATCCGGATCAAGCACGGAGTCTCCACCACAGATAACACAGGGAAGGTACGTCGACGTATCTAGCTCGAAAAGTGACGTCACTGCCTAATGAGGCGGAAAAGGTCTTCCAGTCATGTCTTGGTATAAAATCGAGTAAGACAGAGAGAGAGAGAAAAAAAATCAGGATGTTTATAAGCAGTCGAGCTTATTAGTGGTGGACTCGGGTGCACTTGGCCTGAGGTGGAGATCAACATTATACCCCCAGCGGAGATCAGAAGCAAATGTCAAACCATTTCATCCATCAAAGGCACAGCCATGCTCGTGCTATTTATGTGAGGGTGCACCGCAATCGGTCGCCATGACAAGAGGAAAAAAAAGTATCAGTGAGTAAACACAGCAGTGGTAAAATGACTAATGACATTCAGCCAGAGATGCCTCCACTCAGCCTTCCAGTGGTAGTGTTAACATTAGCAACCACAGAGTCCAATTAAAACAGGCAAAAAGTGAGCTGGAAGGAAGAGTCTCAGTCTCTTTTCCATCTGGGCCTTATGATGTATTATTCAGCTGACAAGTCCACTCTGCACAGCCATCACTAATATGTCAACAGAAGCGACACCTTCAACATTAATTATCACACATTTCAAAATGCTCCTTTAGCTGTATTTTACACCTACAGATATTGTTGATACGACAGCTGAGAAAAACAATGCTGCCAATGTGAGGCTAAATAAGACAACCAAACTATTAGAGGGATTAAAATATTTTTTAATCTTTAGCAGTCATGGTGATGTAAATGTGATAACTGGCATGAGGGTGGGAGGATATAGGATTTTATCGCAGATTGGGATAAAAACACTGGTGAATTTCCATTATCGGAATAATTGTGAATTTCCTCCCATGAGTTACCTCGAGAACATGCATTTAATCCTATTAATTGCCGGATTTCTTTTGAATTGCCCGAAGTGGGCGTAATCATCGATCCAGTCATTCAAAAATTCAAAAAGTCCATCAACATGACTGAGGTTTCAGCTCGCCCATTGTATCCCATACAGAAAAAGTTGAATTGGATGTGTGTAGAAACTAAAGAAAGACAGCAAGATGAGATTAATTTGTCATTATTTTTTCCAAAACTTTATTTTATCACTCGTCAATGACAAAGTGTAACATTAATACATAAACAAGGAACATAGGCATCATGACAACATACGTAGCATACAATACATGTCTCTGTAGTGTAATAATGATGTAATAAAGATCAAATAAATAAATATATAATGCAAAATAATAACTTAATAGAGACAGCATGTATTATGATTATATTTCTTTGAAAAAAAAACATACTGACAGTATCAGCACATTTATTTATTTATGTATGTATGTTCAAGAGCTATTTTAAGAGCTATATGCATATTTTGATGATTTTCGTAACAATATCCTGAATCGCAATTATATCTGCCAGGATAATGAAATGGTCATGTCTTTCCATGCCTATGACAGAATATTACAATAAGATAAATGAAAAGGTAAGGGGTATGTGTTTTGACAAATACACTTTAAAAAAAAACAAAAAACTTGATATACAGTCTTTGGTTTTAATACTGAATCCTCATAAGCTTCCAGATTATTTTTTAATGAGAAATTAGTAGGTTTTTATTGCTCATGTATTATTTATTTTAGGGCTGCCTGATGTGGCATAATAATAATCATAGTATTAGCGATTATTTTGATGGATGTTATGAATGCGATATGATTCATGATTAGTGGAATTATCATTTTTGCATCAGAATTTTTCTATTTTCAATGAAAAATGATCAAAATCATGATGATATGACATTTGTTGGGGTCTGTACAAAAGAAAAATATTTTCTTACATCTGGAGAACAAGATTTGTAGGTTAGGGTTAGGGTTACAGTCCTTATTAATGCTGTTATTCATTGCAGCTTCTGAGGACATTGTACACGGTCATATTGATTGATATTTATCAGTCTAGCAAGTTAGCATTCTCTATCATTCCAAGTACACTAAACACTGATGGTGATGTTTAGCAGGTAAATTGTTGACCATGTCAACCATCTTAGTTCAAGGTTAATGTTCCTATATTAGCTGTAGACACAGAGCACAGTTGAGGCGAAAGGAAAAGTCATTCATTTTGAAGGTATTTAGTACTAAACAGGACAAATTTAGATTTCGACCTCATGATGGTGCTTGAGGAAAAGTCTTGGGATCATCTAAGTTTGCCAGTTGTGGTGGCGCTGAAAGTCAGGGGATTATCAATGTCATCGGGTTTCATCCTCTGGGAACCATGAATGTCTGTACAAAGCATCATGTGATCCGTCCAATAGTTGTTGAGATAATACAAATGTGGCTAGTGAAAATTGTACTTGACTACGATGGGATGGGATAAGTTTTCCAAATAGTGCTGCACAATTTATCAAAAATTATTAGCGAAATTGCGTTATGGCCAAGTGCAATATCCAAATTGCAAGAGGCTGCAATTTTTTGATGAAGGTAAAATGTGTGACAGCATTATAATGAAGAACTGTAGCACTGCAGAGATGTCCTGACCTAACAAATCCCATCATCAGGATTTTAAAAGCTTTTTTCAGTGAAAATTAAAGTTGTAATGCAAAAATTATCATTCCTAGTAATCGTGAATCAAATTGCCATCATATTATTCGTCCGAGTAATAGCAATATGATTTTTATTTGCCATCACGTGCAGCCCTATTTTCCAGTTTCCATCCCACTGGAACATATATAAGCCTTCGGTCTGTGTTTACTGGTGTGGCTGACAGACAAGTCTGCTTTTCTTTATGTCAAATGTTTAAGCGCCCATATATGTCTAGAGAGAGTTTATGTATATATAAACTGCATATTTACAAATGTGCTGCTGCCACTGAGAGAAAAAACATCATTTTTCTTTGCGTGACTGTGGGGAATTTACACTTAAAATAATAACTTTAACTCCAGGATGTATCCAATACAGTTATTCAAAAACAAAGTTATCAGCTAGGACAGGCTATGCAAAAATTAACTTCTCTCATCATCTGTTTTTTTTTTTCACTTCAGCTCATGGACCTTAAAGGTCAGATGATCTACGTTTCAGAGTCTGACGCCATCTTGTTCCTGGGCTCGCCATGTGTGGACAAGCTGGAGGAGCTCACAGGCCGCGGCCTCTACCTGTCAGACATCCCCATTCACAATGCACTGCGAGACGTAGTGCTTGTTGGTGAACAGGCCAAAGCCCAGGACGGTCTGAAGAAGCGTCTGGGGAAAGCCAAGGCAGCTTTAGAGCATGCTCACCAAGCACTGGAGGAGGAGAAGAAGAGGACAGTGGACCTCCTCTTCTCCATCTTCCCCGGCACTGTGGCACAGCAGCTGTGGCAGGGCCAGACAGTCCGGGCCAAGAAGTTTAAGCGGGTTACGATGCTCTTCTCTGACATCGTGGGCTTTACGGCTGTTTGCTCACGCTGCACCCCGATGCAAGTGATCACCATGCTCAATGAGTTGTACACCAGGTTTGACCACCACTGTGGAGAGCTTGATGTTTATAAGGTAGGTTGAAGGATCAGAAGAGCACATTGTTTTGATTTTAGTTTGAAGTTAACATTGAAGCCTATGATTAAATTAGACCTTTTGTTAGCCGTAGCAACTGCTAAGTTAAAGGATAAGTTGCCGATGATAAGTGGGGTGAAGTTTTGTAGCCCACAAAACATTTCTGTAACTTCACAAAACAAAAAAGACAGCGTTGCAGCATTCTCCTGCAACTGAAGTAGATGGGGACTTGATTTGAAATGTTAAAAAACAGCTGAAGGAAAACATGAAATGGCTCCATACAACTCCCAAATTGATTTGAAAAGACATTATTTACACCCTTTTTTAAGCTAAATCCATAAGCACACACCTTGCTGCAACGCTGCTTTGCTGTGAAGCTCCAGAATGTTTTGTGGACTATGAAACTTCACCTGACTATCCATAGGGGTGAGTAGATAATGACTGAATTTTCATTTTTGGGTGAACTTATCCTTTAAGAATTCCTGGGACATTTCAGAAGTAGCTGACATTAGAAAGTTAAGCTCACACAGTCCTGCCACAAAATCTTAAAAATGTAGAGATACTGGCACCATCAGCCGCTGGTCAGTCTTGGCATTTAAACTATTGTGTATCTTATGGCAAAGTGTAAATAACACGATACAGTACAAAGTAAAAATTGACATCACAATATTTATAAAAACACAATTTTAGAGGAAGTGGCAATATTTTTAGGGATTTTTATTATTATTTTATTATTATTTATTTTTCATCAACTGATATTCTGATAGACTTTGATATGTTGCCTAAAAATATTTACGTTAGCTCCTTGATGGTACAGCAACTATGGTTCTGCCTGTGGCTCAATAAAAACACCTAAATCTGCCTTTTGATTTCTAATTTTTCTCAAGTAACTCTAAAAAAATAAATATTGATCAAAACATTAAGAATTAAAAAAATATAAAACCACATTCAAACAGACACTTTTTCTGTCTTATGACAACTAAATAATTGAGCACATCAGGTAGTATCACAAGGTTTATAAAGTCAAATAATTTGCATCATATGCCTTCACATATTAAACATGTTTAACAAAATTACTATTCACCACAAGTGCAAAAGACAGAGACTATTGCTCGACCAGCTCACCAAGTGTCTGCCAAAGGCTGCTAATCTACAGGGAGGTTGGATAATGTAATCAAACTGTCACCGAAGCATAACAGAGAGAGCAGCATGTTTGACAAATATCTCGTAAAACGCTAGGAAGTCAGAGGTTCCTTCAGGACCCTGTTTCCACTCCACGCATATGAGCCTAAAAATAGTTTCACTTTGTCTCTGCCACATAGCTGCTGAGTGCTCTCCGGTCCAGATTTACACGTACAAAAGAATATGAAGAAAAAAACACTTGGGGACTTTTTAAAAATGACGAGGGATCAAGTACTTTTACAATTTAAGTTTTATGACTCCTCCGTTGTGTCTTCTACTACAAGACGGAGAGCAAGTCAGATTGTGAAGAGATTTTGATGAATGCCCACTTCAAATGTCTTTTTGCTTTTTTGTCTTGACATTTTAAATAAATTTTAATCTTTCAGGTCAAACACTGAATAGCAGCACTGATAAGGAAACCCTTGACTTTGGGCAGGAGCACCATCACCTTTTAAATCCTTTCTTCTGTCGCAGTTGACAGGTTAGAAATCATTTTAATGATCATTTCATGTATTCAGGTGGAGACCATTGGTGATGCGTACTGTGTAGCCGGTGGCTTACACAAGGAGAGCGAGACTCATGCGCTCCAAATAGCACTCATGGCCTTAAAGATGATGGAACTTTCAGACGAAGTTATGACGCCAACTGGAGAACCAATACAGGTGAGGGTCAAGTATCACTTCTTGTAAAACTCATTTTTCAACTTAATGATGAAGCCTCCAACAACACATGACCCCTTCTCTCACAGAACAGAACCAGGTTTTGCTTGGAAAGCAGTTATGGTTTTGTCTTGATATCATTCCTTCTTTTAAACTTTTGTATGACAATTTTTAGCCATAACATTATAAAGTCTTAGAGTTGTCATCTTTATCTCTAGAGACCCTAGCGAAACAGTATCGAATAAATACATCAAGAAATCTACGCTATGCTGCAGCAAGACACTGTGGTATGACAATTATTTAATGCAAAGTTATCAAGAAGTAAAAGTAATAAACCAAAAGAATTAAGAACTGTTGACTACATAGACTACATACATATTTTGCTATAATGCTATTTATCATTTAAGTATATAAATCTATTTTAATCTAAAATGCATGTTCGATGTGGTCATCTCTCATCATATTAATATTAATATTAATAACAAAACTTTTAGTAGCGTTAGGTTGGAGAGCTAAGTTACCTGTTTGGCTACAGACTGCAGAAAATGACAGCTATGTTTAACCAAAACTAGCAGTTAGTCCGAGATGCACCGTTGATTAGATGTCAAAGACGCTAGCGAAGCAACACAGTACATAAATTAAGCACAGTAGAAATGTCAGAGAGGTCAGACTGCTGTGTTTTACCATATATCTTTAAATGTTACAGTTAGGCTAAAAATGTCAACACCAACTAAACAAGTTGACCGATTTCACATGTGTATCTACACAATGCAAATCAACAGCCAGTCTTCCAGTCAGAAATCCGAATTCATCATTAAAACCCACTGAAAACATTGCTCCATAGCGCCATGAGTGGCGCTATTGAGCAAAAACGGCACAGGGTGCCTTTAAACAGGAGTAAATCCTGTATTTGTCACGACTACTTTCAGGTGCACTTAGAGTATTTACAGCAACAGAATGGTGCTTATGTGGTATTGTTTAAAGACTTTAATTTTCATGTGATTAGTTGACAATGACAAACCAGAGTTATCCTTTAAAAATATCTGTTTTATTATGTGAAACTGAAAAAAGCTGTGTTTACGTTTATGTTAGAGTACCAAGACTACAATCATAAATGGTTTAAAAGTGGACACCGTTCATGCACTCCAGTGATAGTATTGATGAATAAAAGACACGCAGAGGCCTGACTCATGTTGAATGTTGCATTTTTTCCACAGATGCGCATCGGCCTCCACACTGGTTCAGTGCTGGCTGGTGTAGTTGGGGTGAGGATGCCACGCTACTGCCTTTTCGGGAACAATGTCACGCTGGCCAACAAGTTTGAATCCTGCAGTCAACCAAGAAAAATCAACATCAGCCCGACAACCCACAGGTGACGTAACACTGCCAGTCAAGGTTACAAATACTTATCTTACTGAAAGACACAAAAGCAAGTAAATGTCAACCACATGAAATCACAGTTGTTAAATTTTAATGAGGCAATGCTGTACACGGCATTATTTCTAGAAGTGGTTATTGCAGAGAAAAGACGTGCTCTCGACAGGAAACTTAACTTTTAGACGAGCGCTGTGTTTCCTCTCGTGTCAAATAATTTGCCACATTGTTTTTAGATTCATGTTTTATTTGCGTGCTCTTTGTCTCAGATTGCTGAAGGATCGCCCAGAGTTTGTCTTCGTTCCCAGGAGCAGACAGGAGCTTCCGGCCAACTTCCCAGAGGACATCCCTGGTGTTTGTTACTTTTTGGAGGCCTCCTTCAAAACTTCAAAACTGACTTTGAAATGAAGTCAAGCTGCCGCGGAGCCCAAATAACACATAAGACCTGACGAAACATAAACGTATCCAGTGAAAACAGTGCGAACACCTTGTATAGTTTGGTTTGGGTTGTTTAGATATTGATGATATTGTCTTTCAGTCAAACTCTCACAGCTGTTTAATCGCAGCGCTGTCAAACATGAGTCTCGTCTCTGTACAATTATCCATTTGTACAACTGTAGTTTTTCATCTGCAAATTTATTTGATACAAAAACTGTCTTTCTTTCCAAAGTCTCGTCAGAGATACTTATTTCACTGTCAATGAAAGGTTTCCAGTTTTGGTTTCTAGTTTTGTTGATGTGAACTTTTAAGAAGTACAAAACACATGAAACGTACACTAAATGTGGCCATTTTTCAAAAGTAGTCAATAGTTGCTTCCTGTTTCTTGTGAAGACATTTAAATATATCATCATAATGTTGATATGATGCTGAAATACATTTTGGATTTTGATCCTGAAGAGTGGTTCATTTCCACAAAATATCTGACTGGTCCATTCAAATTCGTTCAAACTGGTACCTGCTAAAGCACCTTGGCCTGTTGGTACGACAGAAGAGATCAAAACTGAACTGGCTTTGTGTGTTTCAGTTAAGAATCATGTTACGAATATTTTGGAAAAGCTGAAGCAAATGATGAAGATTTCAGAGAGAAGATTCAGGTGCCTTATAGGAAAGTATACAGGCAGGATTACAGATGTTAAGACTTTCAAACAAATTATTTGTAGTTATATTTACTTTGCTTTTTTCTATTTAGATGTGGTGGGACATAAAATGATTTCTTCCAGAGGTTTGTGGCTCCAGCTCAGTATATATTTGTAATATCGTGTAACTTAGACTTCCATTTATTAGACATTAAGCATTCCAAGATTACATTTTCCTAATATGAGTAATGTAAATGTATTTTTTACTTTTTTCCACTGTACACATGTTTATACTATATTTATTACATTGGTTTTGTTGCACTTCTTTCCTATACAGCAGGAATACGACACAACAAGAATATAATGAATGTTCTGCTATCACTCATAATGATGTGCTTTTATCATTAATGTAATGTTATCAAAGCACAATAAACAGTGACATTAACAGACTGAAGTGACTGACTCTACAGTGTGTGGAATATACTGTTCTGTATGAAGGATTTGCATTGTTAAATTAGGCTATTGACAAAACCCATCATGGTATGATATGGTATTAAATTATGAAAAGTAACTAAGTAGATTTACTCAAATTAGACTACTTATATGTTTAATTATTTTTAGGTATACCACACTTTGCTGTAGAACTTTTATCATATTTTATGATCAGCTTATTAAGGCCGCGATGTTTTATTAGTGATTAAACAGCCAATAAGGAATATAAAGCTAGCTTTTGACCTGCCACATCATTAAATTGTTATTTACATGTTTGAGCATAGTTAACAGCGATGCAATAATAAATGGGCCTATTTATTGTATATGTAAAGTCCTTATGTATAGGCCTAATGAATACAGAATACTACATTTCACCAACAATACTTCTGTATTTATATATATATATATTCAATAACATTTTTAACGCAGGAGTCTTACTTGTAAAAAGTAGTTTTACAGTATGTTATTGGCATGATGAACTAAGTACATTTACTGAAGTGCTGTACTTAAGTACAACTTTTAGGTCCTTTTTTTAAAAAATACTTTCACGAAAATACTCTTTGCTTACTAGTTACTTTGCAGATTACATGCTGCATTACATGAGCCAAATTAGTGCATTTATAGATAAATTTATTTTTATCAGCAAAAAAAAAAAAAAAAAAAAATGCTGATTGCTGGCCAGGCTGATAATTGGTCAACCAGTATGCTGTATGTATATGTACAGGTATATCTATACATATACATATATGTAAAATTTACTTTTACTTTTACTTGTACTTTTGATAGTTGAATACATTTATTGCCAGAAAATTATTTTTAATGCTTACTTAATTACTTTTAATATCAATCCTTGAAACTTTTACTCAAGTACTATTTATGTGGGTGACTCACTTGTAAGTAATCTTTTACTTTTACTTTTATCTTAACTTTTACTCAAGTTTGACCTTCTGGTCCTCCCCCCTTACAACACTGGTTATGCTGCTTTTATTACACCACCACAATACTGATGAGAAAATATATGTTTTTGAAAGGATGTTCTCGTACAAATTACGTTTTGCAAAATAACTGCTTTTGCACTTAGATAGTTTATTTACAGTACGTAGATGATAATAGTTGTTAAGTTCAGGGCGTAAAACATGATGAGAAATAGCAGAAATTCAGCTCATCTCCTGCGGCGACTTCAGCTTCACCAGCAACGACTGTACAACGCAGCTACGCTCTGATTGGTCAGGGATGGCTTACGTAAGCCTCTCTCTGCTCTGCCATTGGACAGACTAGCTGTCCGTCAGCAGCTGAGGAGAAACGGGGAGGAATGGACGCAGAGACACTCAGCATCTGTACCAAACGATGAATGTTGTGTCAGATTAAACGGGTTTTTTCTTAAAAATAAGGAGAAATAAGAGCAGCTGCCATCATGGTACGTACATGAGGAGTTTGTATGATGGTTTCATGCTGGTGAAATTGTCTGTTTGTGACGAGACATGGCGTATTTGTGTTTGACATTTCCTGATAGGAGGGTTACCGCTACGTAACGCAGCCCGTTATACAATAATTTCTGTGTTTATTGTGAACTAACAGGTGAACAGAATATGAAATGTATTGTGCGCATGTACTATGTCGTGTAAAACACGTATATGTAGCTAGGCACCGGGTATGTTTCAGTAAAACTGTCAGTTTTGTGTGAGATAATGTTGACGTTGCTCGTGTTTGTCCATACATTTGCAGTATGGGTTTGTGAATCACGCCTTGGAGCTCCTCGTTCTCAGGAATTACGGCCCGGAAGTGTGGGAAGACATCAAGTGAGTTTTCTTGATCATGTGTTTACTATTGTTGGTATCATAGGTTACACTGTGTGACCAACCAGACCTCAGAGACACTGGTACTACTGGAGTGAAGCTCACCATCAGCTCACACACTGTCAGTGTGTTTCCAGCAGGGATAGACATTTGCTTTTACTGTAATTGTTAACCTCCATCTTCTGCAGGCTCACACTGAAAGTCAGATTAGGTTAAGAGAAATATATCACATTAGAAATTCTGCCTCACAGCAGCTTCACTCTTAGTCAAAATCTTCAATGATTGGCTGAAACATGTAGGCAAAAACATTTGTTTAATGCTGGATTGGTAACAGAAGTATTCAGAGCCCTTAAAGGGGTGCTGTATAGTTTTGGAGAAGAAATTAAAATACAGAATTTCAATATTTACAATCAGTTTTTTTTTTTTTTTTTTCAAAAACTGAATAAACAAGCTGTTTTGTCCTTTTGTTTGTTTAATTTGTTTAGGCATAAAGAATCAGTCAGTGAAGAGCTTTCTCCTCTGATAGAAATGTCTTCCTCAAAACTACATAGTGCACCTTTAATTACAGTTACTTTGTAACTACTGTAATTACTGTAGGTAAATATATGAAGGTATTACCACCAAAATGTACTTAATTTTAGTTTGTTTAAAACAAGGACACTGCACAATCAGTGTCCAGATGTTCGGATATATATCATAATGTCAATTTCTATCTCTCATCTCTCTCTAGCAATAGAGACAGAACAGTGTGTATTCATGTAGAGGGACATTATCAGTATATATACTGAATTTTTGAGGCCTGCAAATATGAGGGTGTACAACTATTCTGATATCGATATATTGGCTGATATTCATAAATACACATTTTTTGCCATGATCCAACAAATTTGTATATCATAAACTTGTGACCAAGATACACATGTAACAGAGGCAGGATATTTCACAGTTTCACAATAAACTTTATTATCCAAAATTACATCAGTGCATTGAAATAATGAACTTCACTTGGGAATTTCATATTTATAAACTAACCAAAGCATTTTTATTGCATTATCAAAAAACGGCACACTTAAGTACATATTGGCAAATATCAGATACAGATTTATCTGTGATAGGGCAATATCAGCTGACAATATTGGCAAACTGATTATTTAATGTTGGTTTTAAGTGATTAAAACTAATACTTATAAGTATCCTAAGTAAAAGTACCAAATTATGAAAAAAATTGTCCCTGTAAGTGTTGTTATTTGATTGTTATTACTAATGCAGTATATCTTTTTCCGGTAGTTTAATCTAAAACAATCAGATTTTATAAAATGGTAATATGTTTTTTACGTACTGCAAAGTAATAACTATTTCCAGCTGTCAAATAAATGTAGTTGGGTAAAACATACAAATGTTCCCTCTGAAATGTGCAGCAGAAAGCACAAAGTAAATAAAAGCACTCAATAAAGTACAAGCGCCTCAATCAGGGCCGTAACAAGGGTTTGAGAAATACTGAGGTCACGAGTCCAAGCCCCCCTCACCATCAGAAAAAAATAACCAGATATCTAAAATAAACTCTCATATTTATTTTTCATGATTTAGAATTTTTAGTATTTTATTTATTCAATTAACTGTCAAAGTTTTAACAACTTTGATTTTGTAACTTTTATTTCCAAACATAACTCCTCAAAACAACGAGACAGACAGCCCTTGTTCAGCTTTGTTGCACTGCATAATTAGATATATAAAGTTAAATGGTGGGTTGTTAATTGGTTTATTTAGGTACAGTAGGTAGTACATTTTTTATCAACCCATTAAGTAAAGCATCCATCCCTACATGTTTCAGAAAAATGGAGAGACATGTTTCTTTCCACTGGTCAGGGACTCTGCAGACTGCAGGAAAGACAATTCTTGTGGGAAAATAAAAGAATCCTTCATTTATTTGTTATTTGTGGGACATGACCTCAGCTACAGCCCTCCCTCAATAAAGTACACATACGTTACATTCCACCACTGACAAGTCCTGCAAACCTGTGTAGTTTTTGTATCATATAGAGGGAGAATGTGGTACATATATCCCATTCCAACAAACACCCATGGTGAATGCAATTCCCTGTCTACCACTTTAGTATTAACATGTCATCTTTTCGGCATGTTGAAATGTTTGGCTCAATCTTCGTTTATTTTTCAAGTGTAGTCTTAACTGCCCTAGACTTGACCCTGCCTAAAAAAAGAAGCAGTAGAAAAAAACCCAGCAGCAGCTGCCTCGTGTAAATGTTCTGAAAGTAGTCAAAACTGGAGCTCCCTGCATCATCTCTGCAAATGTAACTCATTGTTATTTATTGCACAATTTATCATGTTTTTTCTAAAAAATGAGAACTTATTTTCTTTACAAATGCTTTTAAGGTTTGGTATGTTGTTTCAGCTGCTACACATTCTGATAAAATGGGGGTTTCTGATCAGGCTTGTAAATCATTTCTGTTTTCTTAGTTAAACAGTTGTAATCAGAACCTCATTATGTTTTCTGACAATTTTGTGTAAAATGGATTGTCAAATGTATAAATAGCAAAGCTCAAAGTGAGCTGTGTTTTTTCTTGTCAAAGACCTGCAGTAAAACTAAAGCTGGTTGTCTGTACGTGTTTAAAACCATACATCCACTTTAAAGCAACTTTTTTATGTTACTGTAATATAAATCAAGATGGCTTACACTGACTGGGCACAAATGAGACCTAACTGTTGTTATTGGATTATTCCTGTGAACAGAAGTTGCCCTGTGATTTAAGCAACATTAGAAAAGCAATTCCAAGAAGGCAAAGCCATTGGATGCCTGAACACGTTGCCTACAATGACTGTTTACTTCTGCCTTAGACATTTGCTGTAGCTCATGAGTGATGACTTCACTTTGTTTTCAGGAGGGAGGCTCAGCTTGATATCGAGGGTCAGTTCCTGGTTAGAATCATATACGAAGATGGCAAAACATACGATCTTGTTGCTGCTGCAAGTAAAGTTCTCAGTAAGTGATTTTCTTAAAAATGTTAAAATAAAAATTGTTCTATATGTGGTTTATGATAATAAAAAAAAGTGTAGCTTTAGAAAATTATAAGAATTTGTGTCACTGATGTGATCCTTCCTGTATTTCAGAGATTGATGCAGGAGAGATCTTGCAGTTGTTCGGGAAGATGTTTTTTGAGTTTTGCCAAGAGTCGGGATATGACACCATCTTGCGAGTGTTGGGATCGAATGTTCGGGAGTTCCTGCAGGTAGGCTGTCTCACCTCTTTGCATGGAAGAAAGCTTGATGGTAAAACAAACTAAAATATGAATGTTGAATATGTTTAAAGAGGTACTCCACTGATTTTACATGAATAAATAAAGGATTACCTCATCTTGTCTCATGAACATCAGTTCACCCATTACTAGGTGCACTGCTCAGACAGTGAAATAGTTGTATAATGTCTTCAGTAGCTCCAGAGCAGCTGTGTAAATTCTCAGAAAGGTCCTTTTTACACAGAGATTGTGCAATACCGCCACAATTAAGACTGTTCGTAAAGCTGCCTTTGTGTTTTTACACTGAATAAAACAACGACATAATGCTGGCCCAGTGTGTGATTTAAAGGTGCGCTATGTAAGAACTGGCTACTTGTGGGATTCATATTAGAAGAACAAACATTAGATAGAACAAACAAGGGGGCCTCATATAACCAAAGTAACAGCTAATGTCTGTGTCTAATGTGATTTTACATTAGTGTCGGGCAGCGCTTTCCAAACAAGCAAAACGTGGCAAAAACAATCAGTTGCTGTCCCTGTTATATGTTTGACCTCGTCCTTCTTCTTTGAGTAAGCTGCTGACTGCTAGTTGCTTTTTAAAATCTCTTGATGGTCAGTCACACACATAACACGTAGTTAACATGTCACATCCCTGTCTCGCGCCTGCCTGCTCACTCTTTTTACACTTTTTACTATCTCTCCTGTCATCTCAGAGGTGGAACAACAGTGACCCCCCATTACATCTTTGGACCTTATATACAGAACTGCTTGGCAGAATAAGGCACAACAGTCCTGTCTTGAACAGGCTGTGTCAAATGCTCTATGATAACCCCTGATGGGGCTTGATACTTTGAATTTTTCACAGAAAGCTGAAATACGTAGGCAATTACTGGGCAGGGAGGGTCTAATGAAAGACGCTTTTTTGTTGCATTATGGGAAGTGTAGGATGCAGCATTTGTAGATACAGTACTCAGGACTCAAAGTCAGGATATCTTAGCCTTTACTGCTTCAGCTTGAAAGAGCTGGAAGACTTCTTTAAGGTCTCATGTATAATGTACAGCTTCGTCATCCAATTAATTTTACCCTCAGCCAGAGTTAATTAACTGTGCAGTGATTGAATGTTGCATATTTAACTTTTCAGAATCTGGATGCTCTACATGACCACCTCGGTACCATCTATCCCGGGATGAGGGCTCCCTCGTTCCGCTGCACAGATGCCGAGAAGGGCAACAATCTGATTCTTCACTACTACTCAGAGAGAGAAGGCCTGCAAGACATTGTGATTGGCATCATTAAAACCGTCGCTCAACAAATCCACGGCACAGAGATAGAGATGAAGGTCTGCTCTGCTGTTTTTGTTCCGTCTTCATGCACACTGAACCCGCAGCTCTAATGGCCCGCTCTGCTGCTGATGATGAATGAAGATGACTTTACAGTTTTCCCCCATTTCTCTCTAATTTATTCTATTCAACATTCCATGAAGCCTTTTAGTCCCTGTAATGTTTTGACTCGAAATGTGTGCGCTCGTGTCTGAGAATATAATTGAAGAGGTTATAATGTGAAGATTAAACAACAGAAAGTTCCAAAATAACCAGACAGGAGCAGTGCTGCGCTGTGACAACTGCAGTTCAGTGCTGACTTTTTGGCTAATGTCTGTGAGTCACAGGATATTTTTAGATCTAAGTTATAGAGTCCCAAGCTTGGGAGTCTTTCAAGGAGTTTTTTTTCTTCCACAGTTTTATTTGAACTTTGTCAAACTGTCGATGAATTTAAATTGTTTATCCCGGATCCACATTTTTTACCTTGGCTCATTCACTCCACCACGCTAATCAGATTTTGTCTGAACCAGTATGAATAACTCGATATCATGAACCGCCATTGGTATTTTTATTTGTATGTTAATGTGCAGCCCACAAATCACGGCCTGTAGACGTCCCCTACACTTTGGCTGGAGCTTACTCTTTGTTTCATAACATTCGACATTTTCTCCGAACCTAATCATATTGTACAGACAGGATAATATTTTTCAGCAATTGTGTGTGTAATGAAAGAACAGTAAATGGCAGACGCTCCAAATGTGACACCCAATTTCTGGATATATTAGCCTCTGTTGCTGTGGCAACAGGGTGCAGAGACAGCAGCTCGACGTCAGCATGCCTTATGCCCACAATCCAACTGAATAATGTCATTTATCACTCTCTTAATTCTATATTAGTAGATTTGAGGTCAGGAATGTTATTAATTGGTTTATCTTAATGACACTGATATTGCGTGGGTGAAATATTTAATCAAAAACATCTAATTGCTGTAACCTGGTGACACAATACAAGCAGGTTTAACTTAATTTCAACTTAGTTACGTCAGTTGTTTAACTTCATGTGATGCAGATGATCCAACCGAAAAGCGAAGAGTGCGATCACATCAAGTTTCTGATCGAGGAGAAGGACTCGGAGGAAGAGGCGTTCTACGAGGACCTGGATGGCTTCGAGGAAAACGGCACACAGGAGACTCGGATCAGCCCGTACACTTTTTGCAAGGCATTCCCATTCCACCTCATGTTTGACAAAGACCTGATGCTCACACAGTGTGGGAACGCCATTTATCGAGTCCTGCCTCAGGTGTGCATTTTGGATGCAAAAGTCTGTTTTCATGCAGCAAAGTCAGCAATTTATTATGTTTTAGTAAGACTTTTATTTGTCTTAAACTCAGTACATGACAGCAGTAATTAAGTACATATATAAAGCAATAATTCCTAATGTCATGTAACTGAAATATATATATTTTATTCCCCAGCTCCAGCCTGGCACCTGCATCCTGCCTTCGGTTTTTTCTCTGGTCCGTCCTCACATTGACTTCAGTTTTCATGGCATCCTCTCCCACATCAACACCGTCTTCGTTCTGCGAAGCAAGGTAGATTCAGTTTTTGTCACAGTGCTGTTGGCTAATCACATCAGTACTCTTCAGATATTAACATACCTTTCCTGGAAGCAAGAGGCACTTAAACACACTTAAGTCTAAATGATCAAAACATGGTTTGATTGTACATGACAGAATGTGTTTATAGTCTTATACATTAATATTTAATGTATGAGTTCACAGATATTTTTAGCAGCTGCGTAACATTTTGACTGTAGGTTTCATTAAGGCTGTTAATAAGGATAAAATTGTTTACATGCAGGGATCACAGAGCATGTAAATAATGAATCATTTAAAAAAAGTGATATGCAGCTTTTAATACTGCAGTTTATGCATGGAGCAAAGAGTGCAAGTGTCTTAATGTCCTGAAAAAAAGAGGTAAACTTAAGATAGTTCTGTGAGAATTGAGAAACTGGACAGAGGACAGAGTGGAAAGGTAAAGATATGTGTTGAGAAGTGAGAAATTAAATGGAAACTTAAGAGGGAGGAGTACGTAGTAAGAATAGGAAACAGTTGAATTTGCATTTTTGTGTGTACTCATGAGACAGTAAATGCTGAGGTGTTAAAATAATAGCTGCAGTTCCTTGAAAATCCATGAAAACTGAACTTATTGTCTCCAATTGTGGATGAAGCATGTAACACTATAGGCAGAAAAAAACCCACAGCTTTAAAAATTAGCGTGAGCTGAACTGGTGCCCAGTTTTGAAGCAGATTTGGAGGAGAACATATAATGAAATATTCATAAGTGTGATGTAATCCTGACAGGAGGGCCTGCTGAATGTGGAGACTGTGGAGAACGAGGACGAGCTGACTGGGGTGGAGATCAGCTGTCTGAGATTGAAAGGACAGATGATTTACTTGCCCGAGGCGGAGAACATCCTTTTTCTTTGCTCACCCAGGTAATCCCGCAGTGCAGTCTGTCCTGACGGAAGCACAGACTGAATTTTATAAACACCAAAACACAGATTCTCTCTTTTTCCACTGAATGCAAACACACCAGTTTCTGCTATTTTAAATTCTGAGGTGTTGATTTATGTTGATGAATGTCATAGAAGAAAAAAACCCCACTTTATATATAAATAATAATTGTAAGTGACATTGAGAAGTTGTGACAGTCTGCAACAGTGTTTACAGTTTCTTCTGTACAACTACATTAATAATATTCAAGAAGTCTTGATACTTCTCATTCCTTGCTCTATTTGGGATGTTGGCTCGTACTGAAGACCTAAATCTGAAAAAAACAAAACACATTCTTAAATATTTCAAAATAAATAAAGTCACTTAAACACGAGGAAATAGGGGACTATGTTCTATTATGATAGTAAACAAAGAGTCTTTGGGTTTTGATCTGTTTGTTGGTTGGTTGCAGAAGAGATAAATTGAAGATGTCACTTAGGGCTCTGGGAAACTGCGGTAAGCATTTATAACAATCTTATAGACTAAACGAGTAATTAATTAATAATGAAAAGAATCAGCAGATTAGTCGATTATAAACTTAAAGCGTTAGTTCAGCCCTACAGGGCACTTTTTGTGGGATAGACTCAAATTAATTACAGTGCTTTTGATCAATATAACAAGGGGTCATGTGCAATGGTGTACCTCATGTAATTGTTTTTCAAAGGGTATTCCAGCAATTTAGGATTGCAGTTTCCTGTCTACTACAAGACTTAAGGAACTTCCTCTTGAACCAAAGAAGAGATATGTGGCATGAAACATTATCTTTGTGTCTAAAATTGGTGAAGTGCCCCTTTAGAAGTCCATTTAGCCCCCTAATGTTCTATAGCACATAGTCCATATACCATCCTAGGAATATTTTTGATATCAGATTTTTGCTTCACAAACGGTATTTGTAGGATAAATTCATTGTTGGTTTTCATCTTTTATAAGGGTTTACTGACTAACTCGCAAGAACCGGGTTTGTCAAAAAATGGGGCCGGGTCGGGCTATGTTCTGGTTATATATATATATTTATTTATTTATTTTTCATGGCACGGGCATTTACACTTGACATATCTATAATTAGGGTAAACAGGCAAGCTGTAACCATGGTGACAACTTTGTGAAACACAAACTCAGTGCTTAGTGCTTTGGACATAAAAACCTCAGTCAGTTAGTCAGTTACTACTCTCTCAGACTCCATCAGGTTAGACAGAAAAATGCGACCGTACTCTACTGACAATAAGAAATAATCTAAAATACTGCCGGATTAATCCTTTATGGTATATTTTTTTTAGTAATCACAATATCCTGTCCATGTAAATGCTGTAACGGCAGCAGATAAAAGCATGAAAATGAAGATAAAATGGAGGAAAGATTTAGACAGAACCATTTTTCTGCTTTGCTTGTAAGTCAAATATGTTCAAAAGGGCAATAGGTTTATGTATTTCATGCAATTACACGGTCAGATAATCAAACAATTAACAGGTCAGCTCAAATGTATTTTGTTTCTATGCTTTCAGAATAAAAATGTATAGCCACACGCTTAGAGAAAGAAAAAAACACAGAGAAGCAAAGACACCTGTGAGCTGGTAATTACACTGGTTCTGCTGGTGTGACCTCCATTAGCCTCTGAGGCCTTTTCATAAGCAGCATGAAATATCGGACACAGGGGAGCAGGGTTCAAGAGATGTTGTCCTGACAGATTGAAGGCACTTTGCAGAGGACGAGATCAGTGTTTTCACAAAAGATTGCTGCCTGACAGGAAATAGCAAGGGCTGAAACAGAAGCATGCTCATTCAGCTGAGGAGAAGTCTCAAGAACATTTATCTGGAGACAGTAGGCTCAACCCTGAAAGAACAATGATGATCTCATTGCTGCTGCTTGTTCTGTTTATACCCACAGAAACAAACATTTTCAGCAATTTCGCTGTGAAAATAGCCCTGTAACACAAACAGTAATCAACAAGTATTTCATTGTTTTCTTCTTTATCTGTTTTTCTAGTGTTATGAACCTGGATGATCTCACACGGAGGGGGCTGTACCTGAGTGACATCCCACTACACGATGCCACGCGTGACCTGGTGCTGCTGGGTGAGCAGTTTCGTGAGGAGTACAAGCTAACCCAGGAGCTGGAAATCTTGACAGATCGGCTGCAGCACACGCTGAGGGCCCTGGAGGATGAGAAGAAAAAGACAGACAGGTTGGACTGGGTTTTTCTTCCTAGGTTTTTCCACTAGGTTTTAATGAAAAAAGAAATCCAGTGTAAACTGTATTTTCAGCTTTAATTAGTTCCAAACTCTTAACTCATCTTGTGATGATAACAGTAGAAGAATTATGACCACACATTAATGTATTGTGCACATTTTCAAGAAATGTTAGATATTCATATGATCTTACCTCAGCAATGCAAGATCTGCAAATATAATTTAAGGGCCTGATCAGACAGGATGCAGTTTTTTGTGCTGAGAGGGTCTTTTCCCCCTCTTTTCTATTGGCAGTAAGCATTTAGCTTGCTGTTTTTAGACGCTGGGAACACCTCACATTTTTGCAGAAGTATATATGTGAATATACTTAAATAATCACTTACATTTTCATTTACACGCAAACTTTTCCCTCGAGTAAAGGATTGAGAAATATTGTGCAGCCATGTCATTATCTGTAGGTTGTGGGTCAAACTACAATAAATGTATCACGATACTGCTTTTATCCTTGTTTTATTTTCCTTCGTCGGAAAAATAGGTAGCAGATTTTTAATTTGTCGATCTTTCAGTGAGATAAAAGAGACTTCTCTTTAAATATTCCCCTTTAAGGACGGAATTGAGACAAGAAACACTGAAGACGCTGACAGGTCTCAGTCCTCTACAGTTGTTGTGATGCTACGTTACAGGAGGACCACCAAGGGTCAAAATCTATTGTTACACTCAAGTTGCTACTTGCCTAAGCTACTCTACTGTCTCTGATGTGGTGAAGACACCAGCTTTCAGAAAAGGGCCTGTCATAGTAATTTAGCACAGCAGTGTGTGACAGCTGGAGGGGAGCACAGAGGTGGAGCATGGTCTTTATTAAGACTTCTGTGGTGGCCCTATATTCTCAAAGGAAAAGACTTCCACTCTACTGGTGGATCGCTATATTATTATTCTCACTATTCTCTGGTACCAAAGTGCCTCGAGCTCCGAACATTGATTAGAATTCACGGCTCCTCTCTAAATATTTAAGAGAACTGCTGCTGCACTGTCATAGCCTTTAAAGAGCTCGACATCAACATACATTTATGTTGTTTTTGCTGCTGTTTGGGTGTGCTCCTTACTAAGAGAAAAACACTGTACCCCATGTGTGTCGATTGTTAAAGATATTACAGATAAATACTCTATTTACATGTATAGCTTTCTGCGTGGCGACCATTATCTCTTCTGTATGTATCATGTGTCCTCAAATTATGATGCATCATGAAAAGTATTTTGCTTTGAACAGACAGCCATGATCTAACCAGTTACCATAGAAACACCACCCTCCCATCTGAGATCAGCTTGCATAGCGAAATGACCAAAAAGGTGGTGGGTGAGCAAATAAAACGCTGATCCAAAGGATGGACTTTAGTCTGGCAGCGCCGGCCCATTACTCTGCCGCTCGAGTGCACCCTAACTGCGCCTTCGCTCAAAATGTCCATTCCTCTTCTTCCTTTCAGATTGCTCTATTCCGTTCTGCCGCCATCTGTTGCCAATGAGCTGCGACACAAACGGCCCGTCCCGGCTAAACGCTACGACAACGTGACCATCCTCTTCAGTGGCATTGTTGGATTCAATGCCTTCTGCAGCAAGCACGCCTCGGCCGAGGGAGCCATCAAGATAGTCAACCTGCTCAATGATGTTTACACACGTTTTGACATCTTGACAGACTCTCGGAATAACCCTTATGTATACAAGGTTGGAAGCAGTAATTTTTCCATGACAGTGTATCATACATTTGTGTACATTTTTCTCAGTAAAGGAATAAAAAGAGAAGGATTAGTGCAGCAAAGCGATACTGATAGAAAGTGAGTCCATGATCTAAATTTGAGAATTTGCGACCTTTTAACTACCCGGTTGTTTTCTGCTTCTTTGAGAGAGGCACACCGACTCTCTTGGTGAATAATGTTGCGCAATTATGCACATATAAGTCAGTAAGAGAGTATTTATATCAATTGACTTGAGTTTTTCACCATAAGAAGAGTAGTACTAACTTCTAAACACAGTGCAGTTTTACAGAGGCTCTGCACCACTTTATAGGCCTCGTGCAGCAGATTTACACTCCAGGCTTTCAGACAAGAATGCACTTTAAGAAGTCAAACAGACCTCGGCACTTCCAGGGGATCAGCTTCAGGCACTGGGTCACCAAAAGAAGTAATATTTACTCTACAAGCTGAATGGCTTGGTGGTCCTAGGGTTTTAGCATGGCTCAAAGAGGCCCTGAATATTTTAAAGCTGATGTAAGTGTTTAAGTGTTTATTTCAGGGTGTTTCAGTTTATTTCTAGCTGCACTGTGCGCAGAAAATCCCTTTGTAGCACAGTGGGAGCAGATGATTTTACAAGAACCAAAAGTAAAGCAAAGTAAAAAAGTTGTGATATAATTCATGTGAAGAATGACAAAATGCTTTTCTTTATACAGGTGGAAACAGTGGGCGATAAGTACATGACAGTGAGCGGCCTGCCGGAGCCATGCACACACCACGCCAAGTCAATCTGCCATCTCGCTCTGGACATGCTGGAGATTGCTGGACAAGTCAAAGTGGATGATGAACCAGTACAGGTGTGAGAAGATTTCAGTAATGTTTCCTGTATTTTATGGATATATGTTTGAGTATTATAGTAAACACCTGCTAAGTACAAACAATATTATATTTCTTAATCAGTTCTGCAAAATACATCCTAAATGTAATGTTATCCACTCATACACGTCACACTTTAATGAGTACAGCTGCATGGAGAACACAGTTATCGTGCTGAGAGATGGAGACAAGATGGAGACACAGTACTTCTGCCCACTTGAAATAATTCAGTCAATCAAAGTATGTTTATGCTTCAGGTTCAAAGAAGGTGCTAATGTTGCCGCAGAACTTTTCGTTTGATTGTGCTCTCTCTTCTCCAGGTGAAGCTTATTAGAGAGGAACCACATTGCTGTCTGCAGTCTGCTCCAGTTTAAGGCTGTTTTCACATAAAGTCCTTTTAAAATGAAACAAATCCTGTTTTCTTTTGGACAGAAAAGGGACCCAGTCCCTTTTGTGTTCACATAGTTTATCTGAAAGTGTACTGAGTTCTCTTTCTGTTCCTGTTCAGCTCAGATAGGTCCTCAGTCCTCTTTCTGTTCGAACTTTATTTCTTCTGGAGCTCAGACCCTTCTTCTTTGGATTATTGGTAGTTTTCGCTTGGAACAAGACGGCTGTGGATTCTACCTTTATTCTCATTTTATCATGTGTGGAAAAGTGCTTTTTTCTTCACCTTGATGTGGCACTGCAGTGCAGTCCTGTTTAGGCCTCTTGCTTTCATATGAACAGAAAAGGTTAACCTTAGAGTTTCTGTGCATTGTAGACAGCTGCTGTTTAATATGTTCTTCGCTTCATGTCTGGGGAAGTGCTGTTGTTTCTTCCTGAGACCAAACTGAGACTCCTCGTCCACAAGCCTTGCTAGTGCTAATGGCCTTGGTTCTCTTATTTTTTTGAGTGTCCAAATATTACCTATTGCAAGCCGAAAGAGCTAAAATGCAGTGACTAAGGGCAAAGTATTCAGACAACCTCCTGAGGAGGCCTGAGTACAGTTTTTTTTTTTTTTTCTCACATGTTTAAATATTTTGCAGGTTTTTTTGGAATGCGCCTGTTATTTTGGCACAGATCATTTATTATTTATTTTTATTATTTTATTGCATTTTTCTAAGTTTTCTGATATTGCTTTGAAAATTCAGACTGCTTCTGCAGCTGACAAATAGGGTCGCAAAGATTATAGACACTACACTACAGATGTATAAAATCAAATCGGCATTTTTATTCCGAGGTTTTTTATTTTGTCCCCACAGCATTTCTTTGTTGGCTTTTTTAAATAGTTGCTGCCTTTGGAAACTAAAATAATACAGTGGCCAAATAATACAATTCAAAATAACTAAGAAAAATAAACAAAAATGTCAGGTCAAAGTGCAGTTTCTGTAAAAAAGTTAAAAATAAATAAATTGTTTTGGTGAGTGTTGGTTTATCAAGGTTGCAATGATCCTCCTCGTTCTGTGTAGGCGTTTACATTGTTATGAAAGCCAAACCATTCTGTGAAAAATAATTTTCAATAATGTCGCCTTTTAAAAAGTGTGAACAGAAAGACCGTAACATATCAAACCAAGTTAATGGTGATATCGGTTAATTGCTGCATCCCCACTGACACTGTCATCCAGCCTAATATGACCAACACTTTACCCTCAAGAACGTTTGCTGATTGATTTTACAATAATCTGTGCATCTGGACATATTTCCAGGCTGAGGTAATGAGCAGTGAAAAGTTGGATAAAAAACAGCAGACTTTTGTTTAACTGACTGCTGGAGATTGTTATTGTATCGATGACTGTTGAGACTTAACTTTGGAAAATGATGTCTGTTTAACAAAACGCTGTTTATTTTTGGACATGGCACTGGCTGAAGAGGAGTCCGTTTCAGCAGCAGAAACAGACTCAAATCATCTCACGATTCTGTGTCTAAAAATAGATTCTCATTTGTCCCAGACACTCACAGCGTGTTCAGGCTCCGAACACAACAAGCACTGAAGTGCCTACAAGTTCAAGTGTAAATATTAGTCTGTAGATTGCCTGGAGCTACTTTTGGAATCGCTGGTTTATTGCAAATCTAAAAAAAAAGAAAAGAAAAAAAGAAATCTAATTTTGTGCTTGGAGCGTTTTCTGGCTAACTTAATCTCATATCCACCCACCATCTGTTGCACCTTTTCGGTAGATAGCTTTAAAAATTTGTGCCAACAGACTAAGAGAAGCATTCAGCTGGATAGTTCTTGCTGTCTGTGGAGCACAAATCATTTATCCAGATATCAAATCTTACATCTACACGGGTTTATTTAAATGCTAGGACAGTTTTTCTCACACTCAACTGTGCATTTCTTGTTAGTATAATTTTTGAAGTAGAATAAATCAGGTGTGTCACGGTGCTGGAATCAATTTATGGCGGATAACTAATGATTGGTGCTGTTGACCATTTACAATAAATATTTAAACTTGGTTTTGCCAGTATTTGACAAGAAATGGCGATATCTTTGCCATGTTTATTAACTTTGGTGAAATTATAACTGACATGTATGAAGAGTCTCCTTTTTCATTTTCCTTTCTCTCCAGATTACTATTGGGATCCACACAGGGGAAGTGGTGACTGGGGTGATTGGACAGAGGATGCCCAGATATTGCCTTTTTGGAAACACGGTCAACCTCACAAGTCGTACAGAGACGACTGGTGAAAAGGGGAAAATAAATGTCTCAGAATATACTTACCGGTAAGTAGAAGGCAAGGCAAGCGTATTTATAGAACACCATTCAGACACAAGGCATTTCAAAGTGTTTTACAAAGGCAATGAAATACATGAAATTTACTACAAAGAATTTTTAACTGGTTATGAAACAGTCTCAATTTAGTAATGATGCCTCTAAAATTACCTACATAAGCAAATTAGACCATCAGCAAGAAGATTAACTATTTCTATCGAGTTTTTCTTAACACCTGCTGAAGGGTCAGCGTGCAGACTGGAAGAGCCTGTGTTTACATTAACTCCCAGGCAAAGTTACAGTGAGTAGTATGTTAATCAGTTAAAAAGAAGCAGGAGGAGATTTTTCTTCAGAGAATTTTAATTTTGACATTATATTTTGCAGATTTGACAGTTGAAACACTACCCCTTTTGTCCACAGGGGCCTCCCAAATCAAATCAATATCAAAGTTCCTTGTTGTAGCTTTACAATAAGACATTAAGAACATGATAAAATTGTATTGAAAAGATGGTTCAAACCCAAAACAAGCAAATGAAAGCAGCTTTGCAACTTCTATTTGTCATTGGTTAAGGAAATGCCAGTATTAGACATGAAGTACAAGTTGGAATTAATTTAAAGCACAAACCAGGCGGCATGTTGTTTTGATGCGAGTGAGAATAAGATACATTACCCCCATGCAGCATGAGTGATTTGTGATGGTGTTGGCATTGTATTCCAGGTGTTTGCAGTCCGCTGAGAACGCCGACCCTCAGTTTCATCTGGAGTACCGGGGCCCCATCACGATGAAAGGAAAGAAGGAACCGATGAAGGTGTTTTTTCTGTCCAGGAACCCCACCGACTCAGAGTCCACCACAGTTAAAGCTTAACAATCGAGATTCAACAATAATGCACCATGAGTGACGTCTAGAGGCTTCAGTACGACACTGTCTGCAGTCAAAATGTCTTTATAATTACACAGATCTTGAAGCAGGGATGAGGAAATATCTAACCATAGACATGATGATATTTTTAATATAATGTTAATTTGAACTTGTATCGTTTCTCTCCCTGCTTTTCTTCCTGACCACAATCTATCATGACCTCACTATATTTTTGTAGCATAGACACAATAGTGGAGTGTTTCATGAATCGTAGAGGTAAGCTCTCTCATTGAAGTTTGATACATTTTGGACAGAATATTCTCACACGGTTGTTGTATATATTATCACTGAAGTTTTGATAAGCAAAACATTTGTCCATCTATGTTTTTAGCTGCTAATTTTGTCATGTATTTGTTCCACAACTTGCCAAAAAAAGCGAGAATTTAGTATTTACCAGCCGAAATAACTAGTTTTACTTAACATGAATAAAATATATTTTCACCATTGTCTTTTTCGCTTTTAAGGGTGATAATGACAACATATAGATTTAAAATGAAAGATTTGACTAAAGATTGATATCATGTTTGTGCGATTACATTACATTACATTACAGTTTGAGGGACCCGTTTTTTGCTCATTGGATGTAAGAGTTTTTGTATGAGGTTGAACACTGAATACGATCCTCTGGCATCAAGATCATCAAAAGAAATATAAATTTAGATATTATAGCTGTTGTATTTATATAGATCTATATCATCATGTTCAAAAGTTCTTTGGCACACAAGCGTCACCAGATATATGTATTACAAGTTTTGTCATTTTTTAAAAGGCACAAATGATACATGTTTTGCCATTAGTAAACCCCTTTCATCATGTATCTATCACTGAATTATTGAAATAGTCAGATAACTACACACTATTTAATATATTTATTGCACCCCTCTACTTATTGCACACTCACTTTTTGTATGTATGAGAGAGAATACTATTTACTAAATGTCTTCTAAATGTTGTTGAGATATTCTTAATGATCTACCAGAGCATATTTATTGTTAAGATTATTTTAATTGATATTTATTCTTTTTTTTGTTTCATTATAAATGTTACTATGACCTTTAGAAAACAGAATATACAGTGGAAAAAAAATAAAAATAAAGAAGACTTAATTATGGATACGACTACAGTTTGTGCCTATATAAGCTAAACTATGTGCTGTATGTGTTTGATAATTTCACATGAGTAAATGTACCACGCTTTTATTTTTCCAACGTCATTATTATTAAACCTTGCATTATGTCCTCCATGCAGCTTCCTGTGTAAGAAGCAAACCGGTGCCTCTTGTTCTGTACAAGTGCATTTCTGTGCTTTTAAGACATGATTGCTTTATGTTAACAATGTTTCTGTTGGGAGGTATCTAATAAAATAGTCAAGAGAAGTGTTGGTTACTTGATTTATAAATGCAGAAAAAATAATGCATTGTCTTTGCCTTACCTGAGAAGGTGTTAAACTGATGTATTTCAACATGTACAGCAGGTTCTCTTGTGAAGCGCTCCCTCTGGTGGCCAGTCACAAGATTACGTCGTCACATTACAAACATCCATACTTTTCTGTGTTTTTTTTGACAGTGATGGAGTGTAAATAAGTACATTTACTGAAGTACTGTACTGTACAATTTCGAGATACTTCTTGTTCTGTACTCGAGTATTTTCATGTTCTGCTACTTTATACTTCAGCTAGTATTGTACTTTTTACTTCACTACATTTATTTGATAATTTAAGTTACTAGTTACTTTGCAGATTTCATGCTGCATCAAATCATCTGTGGACCAATAGTAGAGTATGCATTCATGTTGTGTATATATTACTTACTTTTAATTGTACTTTTGAGTACATTCATTGCCAGAAAATGACTTTTCATTTTAAGTACATTATATATCAGATACTTTTACTCAAGTACTGTTGGTATGGCTGACTTTCACTAGCACCAAAGTAATATTTTAACACAAAGTCTTTACTTTTACTCAAGTATGTCTCTTGGGTACTTTTTACAACAAGTAATTTTTGCACACCTGCTGCTTTTACTGTCACTAAAGCAGGATTGTTCTCTTGTACATATTACTTAAAATATACAGTAGGGTGGTAGACTTGCATCATGTATGTGAGGCTCATAATACAAATTAAATGTGATCATAAGTTCGAACTTGAGACATTTTGAGCCTCAGCGGCTCCCGTCATTAATCGTCGGCGGCCGTTTCAAAAAGCTCCCAGGTAAACTAGCTGCTAGCCCGAGTTTCATTATTAGCTAGCTTTAGCATGTTTTTGAGTCACAGGGTTAACTAGTGTCTGCTAATTTAAGCAGAAGGACGTTAAAAAAACACTTAACACTACTGGTATTTTAATCCAAATGTACTCTTCCCTCCGCCTCGATGAGAAGTATACAAAAAAAATGACTTTAATTAGTTTTCCAAGATGGTGCCCCGCCGGCTACCGTAGCGGCCTTTACGCGGATAAAAATAAGGCTTAGCAGTAGCACCTATGGCTAGGAGTAAAAGAAGAGATAATTAGTAAATTGAATCACTAGTTGGAACAGAAAGGTGACTGTCAGATGTGCGAGCTACCAACAAAGCACCAAAGAGCTAACATTAACTTAGTTAGCTAGTTAAGTGTATACATTTAGCTAACTCAAGAATAATATTTACAACAAGACTCGGTGGAGCTCAAAGAGGAGTGATATTTCGTCAAATGGCTACGAAGAAACTCCAAATGAACTCTAATGCTGCTCTGCATCTACTGGATGGGTAGGTCAGACAAATGTATGCTAACAAGTTACTTAGCCAGAACAACTTGACTAATTTTCACAGCAGGCATATGTCATTCTGGGAAACTGCTAACTACTCATGGATGAAACCCATTTAGGGCCAATAAACAAATTGCAGTTCCCTGCAATGGTGCATGGTGATTTATTGGGCATATACACAAGTGGAATTGAGCCATAATTGTTATAAATTACACCTGCCATGATAAGTGAAAATGTCAAGGCCTTACAGCCTGTTTTGATGTTTTCTTCCCCCTAGTGGCCAAAAAGACAAAAGCTGCAAAGTCTGCAATATCCCAGGACCACAAACCACTGTATTTTTGGTTATTATTCCTTGATTTATCCAGTTTTGTTGAGAGCTGTGTTTGTTTTCTTCTTCAGGATGGCGCCTTTCACAGTTAAAGTTGGAAGGGTTTTGTCTGAGGACCTCAGCTTGTGCACAGGTAAGTTAAAATCAACTCTAAAATGTAACTAAGAGCCTGGCCAAGTTATCCTAAATCAAATGGGAAACGAGTGAAGTGATTTAACCACATCCACACGAGCAGCACTCTTTCAGGCTTCCAATCCAAGTTTATCCTGCCACGGATCAAACTTTCCCATTTGTTTGGATTAATGCTAAAAATGTTAGCAAAAAAAGTCTGTAAAATGTTGGATCCACAGTGTGTAACACCTTTTTGGACTCACTGCATTGACCTTTACCTTTCTTACTTTCATACACTATGTTATTATTTGGCACGTTCTGTTATATCTGTTACTACAACAAGGAGATAAGATTGTAGGATGCAATTGTGTTAAAGATTAGCTTTAACAGGACTTCAAATCAAATAAGCCTCAAGCTCACAGTCAATTACATCACTGCAGTCCTAGTAGAAAGGTCTCTGTGTGATAAGAGGCAGATTCAACGAGGGGGAAGTAAGGGTCAGGCAAAGGTCTCCTGTGCTGCATAGTAAGATGAGGTGAAACTCTGATAAGAAGGAGAATTGGCATGTTGTGCATGTTTCATTGTACCCTCTGTGAGACTCTGGCAGGATTATTCAAGAAGTACTGTTTTCTGTGCATTTTTTGCGGCTTTTTGCTTTGTTGTTGACATTCAAGTTAGTAGTTTGTAGTCAGTAAATTGTCTTTACATCATTCTGTTGTCCCAAATTGACCTTAAATACAACATACAGAATACTCAAACAACCTAACTAATAAAACATAGCCTAATAAAACACCTTTTCTCATGTGCATAAGCTTTGTTTAATCACAGACACTATAAAAGACATCACAATCAGTTGAGTGTATCTTAAGGACACAAGGTGGCTGACTGTCTTCAAATATCAAAGGTCTCGTTTATCAGGATTAAGGTCAAAGGCCTTATTGGATACCTCTGAATTTGCACAAAGCAATTACTTCTATTGCAATAAAATATTGGGTGAGAGGTTTTGCAAAATTACATTAGAGATAGTCAAAGTTAAAGTAGTGCAAAAATTGTGTTCACAATATGCTTCAACAGTTCCTTTTATTTATTTTTGTCTCAGTTTGAGGTTCAGGTACCCAAATATATACATTAAAAACATTAATGTGTTTCAAGTTGGATTAAAAAAAATGTTGTCGTTGTATTTTTTGTTGCATTGAATGCTGCATGCTCACTTCCTGTAGTTCTGCAGTGAATACTGTGGACAAGTTATAACCAACACCCTTTGCAAACAGAGTTACAGGTATAACAGGATGTCAACCATTCTGTTGGTAGGCTTTTTTTATCCAACACAGGCACAGTTGTGTTTACAACCATGGTGTTGCCTAATCAGCTGCAGCTCTGGACATTGCCTTGAAAAAAAATGAGCTTTAAACGGCCACATCAGCATTCAGTCAGATGGCGAGATAAGAGGGGTGTGTGCTTTAAAAGGAGCGACGGACTTGGAGTAAGACACTCCTCGCTGCAGAGTTGTCCAGTTCACCCCTCACAGCCACCATGACCTTCGACGGCAACTGGAAAGTTGATCGCAATGACAACTATGAGAAGTTCATGGAACAAATGGGTGAGTGATATAAACTGCTGATAAAACGCTGAAGACTATGCAGCATAGATTTTTTTTTTTTGTTTTTTAAATATGTGTAATTAGATGCATTGGTAGAAAAATCAGTGTCTCTCATCACCATATATGCCCTCTGTGTAAAAAAAGGACAATAATATGATAATATAATGATAAGTACAGCTAGTCAGTGCAGTTGTTACAGTTGTTTAGTCTTAGATTACAGGTGTTGATTAAAATATCGGCTATGCCGCAAAACTGATAATCATGCAAATGTTTAGTTTTTTAGATTATTTAAAATGAGTGCATTGCAATAATCTTTTAAGTCTTTAAACACTTTAATGGGAGACAGAACCACATACTGGAGCTAAGGTCTTACTTGGGAACACTTGATGGCACAATGACCTCCGTAACATATTTGTGATTTGGCTTTTCTGCCTACTTAACCTCTGCACACACACAAACTAAGGACCCACCTATGCATGAAAAGTGATTAAACCCTGACCAACATCCTCCGATTGTTCAGAGTTCTATTGAATATATTCCATGTGTCTGTTGATAGGAATTAACATGGTGAAGAGGAAGCTGGCTGCTCACGACAACCTGAAGATAACCATCGAACAGAAGGGGGACACTTTCCATGTCAAAGAGTCCAGCAATTTCCGCACCCTGGAAATAGACTTCACCTTGGGAGTCACCTTTGACTACAGCCTTGCAGATGGAACAGAACTATCGGTGAGCAAAAGTGGCATCTAGTGGGACACCTTGTAATGAATCAGAAGCTTACCTTTACAAGAAAAAAGATTAAAGTCTTGGCTGTTTTCTTTATTCATTCATTAAGTTATAAATACTAAGATGGGCTGGCATTTCAGTCCCTTTAGACTTTGAACCTTTGAGCTGCGTAAAATGATTGATTTGTTGGCAAAGAAAACATTCCACACGTCAAAGCTGGACTTTTTTTTACTGTTGTAACCCGTTGTGCCCAGCTGATTTCAGCCACTAACAGTTCAGCTATGGCTGTGACTGTTTGTGGCTACTACTACAACGGACTAACGGTCACAGCAATAAAATGGTCAACCTCTTGCGCTTTGTTCATGGATGAGTTTCATGTTTTACTCTGTAGGGTTCATGGAAGCTGGAGGCAGACGTGTTGACAGGGACTTTCAGCAGGAAGGACAACGGAAAGCAACTGATAACAACCAGGATCGTCCAAGGAGATGAACTTATACAGGTAGGGGGATTTTATATCTATGCAAATTATGGCACCGAAAATCCCAATTTTATTGGTGAACACTTGGAAAGCTGTTGTAGAAGGTGGTGAAATTAGATTTACCTGGGATAGAAGTTATTCTGTATTGTCTATTTCATATTCCAGCTGTCGCTCTGTAATTCTGAGTTACAAGATACTGTAATATGATTTAAATACACATGCACAGTCAATATGTCTATTTACATATGTTAATACGTAAACCCTCTTGATAATTCAGCCAGATGCAGACGCTATGATGATTTTTATTAACTGTATCTGATGTCATCTTTCGCCAACAGAGCTACAACTATGAAGGTGTGGACGCTAAGAGGATTTTCAAGAGGGCTTAGACCAAACTGATCGCGAGTAATATGTTTGCCTTCAGCATTACATACAGTATTGCGTTGAATCATCAACTACTTATACCAGTATAACCTTTAAAAGGTGCACTACTTGTAATGCCTGTACAGTGTATGAAACAGGTGTGAATTGCACACGATTTTGATACTTGCAGTAATAAAGCCATTCTATAACTGCCCGTTTTCTGTGTTTTTGTTCTGTGAAAACATGTGGAGGTCTGTGTACAGTTGACAATAAAACATACACAGTCAAGAGACTAAATTAAGAGTGATACAATAATTTAAACTTTATTCAACAATGAATAAAAATAAATATATATTATCTACAAAAATATAAAGTGTAGACAGATTTGTTATGGTTATTTAAATTGATCTGTACTTACATAAATCATGAAGCATTCACTGAAGCACCAACAACTCAATTCAACAGTAATGTCAGGCCAAATCCTCACCACACACACAGGCATGACAATAGGATTTAGTGAGGCATACAGTTCCAACACATCAGGCCACATCAGCCAGGAACTTATCAGATAAAATCAGTGAGATAATGTGGCAAGTTTTCTTTTGTTCCTCAGTGTTGATGCAATACAGTCTAATTAAGTTCTGTCCCCATATATTTAGCACGAGATAAAAGATATGGACTGATGCAATGCCAAGTGTGACGTAATGTGACACAGGACAGGAAAACCTATTGTCAAACAGGCCTCTTGAGCATATAAGGTACTGTGACTGAAGACTACAGATCATGGGTTCAAGAGGAAAATCAGTTATCGGCCTCTTTTTCCAAGCTCGCACACAGACACACAGGCATGCGCAATTAATAACTCTTTACCACTAAAAAAAAGTCTTTCAGTTTTTATACATTAAGGCTCTTTCAAACTAGGAAGCTTTGCAGCCTAGAAGGTGGGAAGCACTTGCCACTCAAGAGCCCAGATTTTTACATTTTCTGCAAAATGTCAAACTTGCGAATTGAAGCTGAATGGAGAATGAACTGCTGAGATTGCGGCTGTGGTTCTAGCTTCCAAGTCTGAAAGGGCTTTTAGGAGTACTGGGCCTGGCAACAAATCCCCCCCCGCCACTCCCACAGACACACAGACACACAGACACACACACACACACACACACACACACGTAGTAAAATGGTGCACACAGAGGCGTGTCATCAGATATGTCACTATTAGCATTGCATATTTTAAAATTTTGCATGACATCCCTTTCATTTATCGCCTTCATTGTCAAATCGTGGTTTCAATCACAAAAAACACTGAAAATGCCAAGGCACTCTTGATACAACTGAAGACACAAAGTTCAGAATGCAAAATACAACTTTTGTGAAAACAATAGAATTCTTATTTTTTACAGATGAAGAAAATAATGAAATAACAGGACAAATACTGTAAATAAATGATATAACCGTTAGTCACATAAAAAAAACACAAAAACAAACTTTGCAGGTGAGACAACATTAATATAATCTGGTAAATATAGTTTGACCAAGCTTCATCTAATCCAAGAGTTTAGCCATTTGGATTTCTTTATCCAGTGAATATATTAGATATCTTAAAAAGGAGTAAAACGAGTGATTTATATGTACTAAAGCACAATCAACATATATAAAGGCATCCTTATGTTATTTGAAACATTATACTGCTCAGCTAAGGAAATTCTTAATAGCTCAGCTACATTGTATGCCTTCTTTTTCTTCAATTTGAACAGTGTCAATAAATAAATCATGACAAACCCAAGTAGATGCTCAAATTACAAGTTTAGGTGTTATTCTCATAAATCTCTAAACACCATCCTTTGGGGTTGGACAGCACAAACACAACACATACAAACACAGCAAATTTAGCGACTAAATGTGTGCGGTTAGAATAGTCTAGAAATACCTGGAGAAGAGGTTATTGTGGTGAAAAGTGAAAAATGACTAAGTGTCAGGATGTTTAGGAGAAAAAAAAGTCTAGTGAGCACAAAATAAATGGTATACTTATAATAACAATTGCACAACACGCTGATTTTTATGTGCTCTCGGGAATGTCAAGTGTACAGAATACAAAGCCGTAAAATTACTAAAATCTGCTTTAAAGTGATCTTAAAGTAATTTTTTCATGAATGCATAGTATGTCTTGACTGTCTGCTGTTTTCTAGTGTATTGTTTGCATCATATGTTTATATTTACAATGAATGCATAATCAAACGTATGTGTCCTTGCATGAGCAAGAGGAAGAGAACAACATTCAAGTGTTAAAAAAGTTTCCAAATCAACTGTAGTTACAAATTGCTATTTAATGAATTGATTTTATTACAATTACATAAAATCCAATAGAATTTATGTCTGTTGGACTCAAAGTCCACTGTTATCATGCTCATGCTTATGCTGTACACACAGCTAGTAAAACTTTGTAAAGGCCACATGCAGGTTTCAGAACATTAGTCTTATGAACATGAATAATTGTTGTGTTGTATGGTCAATGTCAGATAGGCATATTATTTATATTGGCATCATTATGAAAATACCTGCAGGTACAGACCTGTTTAAATCTGTCTACTTGAAAAGGAAGACTGAAAAAATACAATTTGACATCACTGTGAATTACAAAAAAGGATTACAAGAACCAGCACAATCGAAGGTAGAATACATGAGGTGACATGGTTGTACAGTATATAGTGACCTATTGAATAACCTGAGGGCTGCCTCAACTACACAACATCTAAGTCAACCAATTATCGGATTTGTAGACTGCCCGAAACCGAACGCAGTCAAGCAAAAGCGCACTTCTAGAAATCGTGTGTGAATACATTTTTATGAATGAATGCATGAAAACTGCCAATGATTTGGAGTCATTTTGAATCAATGAGTTATTAAGAATTTCACAGCCCAGGAGACTAACTGGTACGGGGCAGCCCTCAGTCATTCATTAACACATAAATGTTGTAAAATAACTTATAAATGATAAGAGTTGAAGCAAATCATTAACTGAATAACCGTAAATGTTGCAATGTCTGTTCCCTGGTGACCTAAAGCCCTCGATATGCATAAAGTCAGTAAGCTGCCCAGATATTACTCCTCTGACAGATGTAAATAAATGAACTACCCTTAAACCTGCTGCTGAAGGTGCAAACCTTCGGCCTCTGGGTTTTTTATTTTGTTGTGTAGAATGACATCATATTCTGATCAAGTATCCATAACGTATCTTATCATTTGTCGTCACACCTCCTTGTTTCATTTTCATATAATAACTGTACAGACCACTGCATAATCAATCCAACTGTGGCTCATCACATTGTCTCATGCCTTAATTGCAGTACATTAATATATATCTTACTTTCTGCAAGACTTCTGCAGAACTATTGCACAAATAAAAAACATAAACATTTTAAAAATATTTTTTTTTAACTTGACGTAAGGTGACAAAAAGAATAATAAAGACTCAAAAACCCTTTGTGCAAACTAAAAACAGTCCAATCAGATTTTGGTTAAAACAAAATCTCCTTGCAGCAATACTGCGAGACAATGGAAGACGGTACAGTATACGTGATAGTTTAGAGTCCGTCAAACAATACGCAACAGCATTTAGAAATAGGTTTTACTTATATGACAAGCTTGCATAAATAAATTCCACTCAATCTGGAGATATCGTGCCTCAGAACACATTTCCATTCCATTCTCTACTCTTTGGCATCCAGTTAGTACTCTACTGACCACTGTTCATCCATGTAAACAAACCTTACCAAGTAACACTCATAAAAAACCACGTTCATCCAGTCCTTTGGCTGTCACTGGGTTCCATTTTGCAGTGGGTTTATTGCTATTATGGCCTGTAAGGAAACAAATAGAAAAATATTGTTTAAATTAGGTTTCATGGTTCACCCTGTTTGTATATTTACACCACAACAAAGAAACCAAAATAAATCGTGTTATTTTGTCTTTTCCAATATTTTCTATTGTGACATGTGGAATTGTTATTTGTCTTAATTGAGAAGCTGTTAATGGATTCAGAATAACCAGACAGGAATGTCTGTTTTTAGCAGCACATTTAATACCTGACAAATCAGGGTCCTTCATTACATTGAAACATAAATTTTGCAGTACAATAGTCTGGCTGATTTTTATTCAACACTGACAGCTGAATTTATTTAATCTCAAACTATATACAGTATATTGTCATAATGGTTAGCTAAGGGTGGGCGATCTGCCGATTTTAGATCATGATCGGTCTTGAAGTTGTCCACAATCTACTTTTCAGGTGAATCATAGAAGATTGCATTAATAAATAGCCACTTATTTCTGTTTCCAAACTTCACATAACCTCACCGACTAGCAGATAGATACCAATAGAGTGATGTAGCCATCTTGATGGCAATGGTGACTGGACACATAACTTCACGTGGCTCTTCCAATTGTTAGGTACTTTAAACAATGCAACATTAAAGTAAGTGAAATGGTGGAGCTTGCAGCTAAAAAGAACTGTCTTTGATGCAATATGGTGTTTTAATGGTGCAAAGGAATACATTCAAGGGCTATTTCAAGTCTGGCTATAGTCTACAGGGCATTTCAAAATGACCATAACTTAGATTGTGGATCAATACTGTGATTCAATAGATCATGATAATATATTTTGGCCAGATTACCCACTCCTATGGTTAGGCCTACGTTGCGGTTTGCAAGCGTATTTAGAGAGGCTTACTTGTTTCAGGTCTGGCTTTTGGCACATCTTGTGAGTATGTGTCAGTGGGGAGTGTGTGGCTTGTATCTCTGCGCTCAGTCACAACCACTGTCCGTGGCACGGTGGCAGAGAGCACAAGAGGCCTCTGGTTGTGGTACTTGAGACGGTATGTTTCCGTCATACAGTTATCCACATTGAAGTATGTTGTCAGAGAAACCTCTTGAGCTGGCACTGCCTGCTCCACTCTGCAACCAGTTAGTCTTTCCTCACTTTCACACGATGATGGGGTGCTCCTCTCTGGGTCAGAGCCCGACTTGGAGCTCGCATCTGAGAAGGTTCTGAGGCCTGAAATGTCAGGCTTCCTGTGAGGACTGACATAGGATGTGGATGAAAGACGAGGGCTTGATGGAAAAGGTTCTTGAAGCATCCTCGGACGAAATGCTGCGTGGCTTGTTTCACCCTGGTGTGGGGGGATCCGCTGGGTTGGTCGAAGGTGAGGAGACACTGTCGTGCTGAGCTGACGCTGATTGTTCAGTTGGAGAGTTTCTGCAGTCACGTTGTTGGGAGGGTGGTATGGCAGCGTTATGTGAGGACACTGGGATTCAGAGGCGACAGCCTCGCTGTTGCTGGAGCGGTATGCGTTATCTCTGTCTTCGGGCTCAGAGAGAGCGAGATCATCGGAGCTGTTCCACTCTGAGCTGCTGGTTTTTGTGATGTGCCTCAGGGGAGTACTTTCTCCAGTGTGCCCTCTACAGTTTGACAGCTCCTGCTGCTCACCCTGCCTGTTATCTAAACCAGTTGAGTCCCTCTCTGAAGACACTGCTTTTCTGGAGTTACTAGAAGTGTACTTTGATTTCCGTCTACAAGAGAGAAGTGTTGTAGAGAATGTTGGGAATAATCATGAAATATAATAGAAATCCAATTTACGAGTCCTTATATTACAATACATATTAGAACAATTTATATATTATTTATAATTATGGGCACTACCTCGAACTTGGACTGCACTTTAGATGTGAATGTGAAACTTGGTCATGGTTCTTTCCCTGAGGTTTGAGTTGATGTTTACCTATAAAATATAAAACAAAGGTGATCAAAACATAGAGATAGCAAACGATGCAATGTTAAAAAAATGAAAACGTAAATACAAACAGCAGTCTTACTCTTTTGGGGGAAGTAACAGTTACATACTGTAATTAATGCAAAAGGTAATGTATTTTTACCTCCTGACCTTTCCTTTTAAAAAAGGGAAGACTGAAATGTAAACTACACTATGTCAGAAGATAAAAATATCAAAATACAACAAACAAGTAGACATTAGGCATAAAGATGATTAGAGCCTTGTGAAGATTTTAGTGCTGAGATTAATAGTTTTCGCCGAATGTTTTTTATTGAATTCAGATTCCTGAGAATTCTGCTAAATCGCAGATTTTAGCCTTTAATCTCATAATTCAGATTTGTTTTTCTTTGAATTCCGAGATTAATATCAGAGCTCAAACACTTTTTCCACTGAACCCCTGATCTTCTTCCCTAATTATAAACTAGGCAGATAAAGATGCAGACAAGTACAATAATGCAAAATTAATCAAAAGTAGAGACCAAATGGAGACATAATCATCTACAAATCTGACTATGAAACTGTTGTCCTCTTAGGGCACAAGGTGGCAGCAGCAGAGTGTTAATCTCACTAGACATTCTCACAGCGGGATGAGCCAGTAAGCATGCTCGCTCTGTGCACCAGCGCAGTGAGAGGCAGCCTGGTGCTGAATTCCTTCCCTTTAAAAATAGATGTGTCATTTTTTTTCTTTGCTGTTGCCCTGGAGAGGTCCATGCAAGGATAAAAGCTTTAACTGTTGGTTGGAAACGCTGGCTCGAGATGCACATAGCCTCGATAAAGTATCAAGTGCAGCACACTCAAACTACTGCATGAAACAGAAAGATATTTATGACAATGCTGGCAGCCATGTCCAGCTGTGCTATCTGAATGAGCTTTGTGGGATTATCATCAGATTAATGCCTGTGCAGGGCTGACTGGGTGAAGAGGTGAAAGAAGCCAGTCCAAGCTCAGAAATCAACCCAGGCATCAGTCTTCAATTACTCTCACATTATCAGAGACAGCTCACACTTTATCTGTTAACTAACAGAAATATAAAGAAAGAAAGAAAGAAAGATAAGAAGGGAACAAACTCCTCCTTTGGAAGGATGTGTATTTTGTATTTACAAATCTGATCTAATGTAGGACTTAATTTTTCCTTGTAAATCTTTTCCTGTAAATTTTGCAGATTAGATGTGAGATGTAATCGACCCTGTGCAGTGACATATTCCTTTATGCTCTTAATCATGTTTTCATTTTCACATCCATTTACTTTTGTCACTGGCTTTATGTTCTTACAATTGATTTGATGTGAAACATTCACATACACATTATCAGGCTGTGTATCTACTCAGGCTGGGAGATATGTCATTATCATGATATAAGACTATATATCTTCTCAGAATGTGAATATCATTATATTCTGATATGGCAGAAGTGATGTAATTTTCTAAACTAAGCAGATTGTTCTCCTTGTTCTGATACTTGCCTTTACCCACTTAGTATTAATTCTACACTACTGATGAGTATTTATCAAAAATCTCTTTGTTAATAAACACAATTCTGTTGCAATATCAATATCGAGGGATTTGGTCAGAAAAAATGTGATATTTGGTTTTGTCATCCAGTCCTTTGAAAAGATTGAGAAATATATTATGTATTGCAATTAAGCCTAAAATTGTTGTGATAGGCCATATCGCCATGCCCTCATATATATAAACCGTACCAACAGGTTATTTGTTAATTTTTAGCAGGGGAAGTCAACCTTAACCCTAACCTGATGGCCCAGATGATTTGTAACACAGAACCATTGAAGAAGGCATCCTTGGAAACTGTTTGGAAAAAGGACAGGCACTTTCATTTACAATATTTGCCAGATGATTGGATGAACCATCCATCAACCAACCACGGGTTTACTTCTACCAATCAACAAACTATATGACAATGTAGGAGACCACTACCAGCAGTTGGTATATAAACTCTTACCAAAGGCAGTCAGGAGAAGAGCGTTCAATGTTATTCTTTGCTCTAGATGATATAGCAGCATCTACGCTAACCTCAAGGAGCAGCCATTTTCACCCCATCATCACACCTAAACTACGCACCCAGCAGCAACTAGTTTGTCATTGGACGCTGACTGGTCTGAACCACTGTGGCTCAGCCTTAAGCGCATTACTAGAAGCCTGGCAAGATGGATTCATTTGTGATCTCATGACTCCAGCTATCTCTCAAGGTAACCCTGACCCTAAAGTAAAAACATAATCTGTTGTCATAAAATATTTTGTTACAGAGGCAGCTTGGTCTGGGATGTACTATCAGCAGCACAGATGCTTCTAAATAATAATTAAAATACTGTAGGAATACTACAGGTAGCATATGTCTCCATGATCTTCTCACTTTATTGTGACTACATATTGCTGCACTTTGATCATGAAGGTGAAACTAATCTAGAGTATACAGTAAAGGCTACTATATTGTATATAACTGAGTTTTAAAGTGTACAGTTTAGAGAATATTATAGACCCAAGACAAACTGGCAGAAGGGCGGTACTGAGAGAAAAAATAGGCCCTTGCAACTCCATCTGCTACTTCAGCGCCATGGATTTAGCACAGTTAGACTATTGATATCTCAGAGCCATGAAAAAGGATAAACGAGTAAGACAGACTAGAATAACATATCCAGCTAAACAACTCTGCCCCTTCACTCTCTCTGCTAGTGATGGAGAGGAAGGATGACAGATGAACAAGAGCGATGCATTTTTGTCATTTTTATAACAAGTAGCAGCCTCCCTTATCCTTCCTCAAATTGCCTACTGAACCGTACTAAACATATTACAGTATAAAGACTCATAAATTACACCGATTACTGAAAGAAAGCTATAACCAGCCAATTGGTTCTGTTCATTCCAAACACATTTATTACATTTATTAAAAGCAAAAGCATTTACTTTTCCTGGAAAACCTAAGGAAACCCTTGAAATCTTGGAACTCACCATTGTGTGTTGGTGAGGACGATATACTTGATTTGGCATCGCCTCCTTTTTGGTGCAGCTGACTGAAAATAAAATACTAAAATTATTCAAAGCAAGTTTTCAGTCAAACAAAAAAAAGAAACATTCATGGTCTTTTGAGGCACTGGGTGAATAATGCAGAAAACTTGAGAAAAAACAGTGGCAGAATGGCAGAAATGAAGGAATTTAAAATGTACTGTCTGCTCAGGTTCAGCTGGATTTTAATGTCCTGAAAATGTATTGATTTTACTAGTGTTATTGTTGTTATAAAAGGTCTTGTGTAGAGCTCTATGTATTGGACACTGATTTTGTCACAGAAAGCCTTTAAACGTTTGATGAAGTTATAGATATTTAGAAATGTAATTTTGATAACTGTACAAGAATGATATACATTATCTGAGAACCATAATATAACAGTAGTATCTCATAAACTGAAACTTAACTTCAATTTAACTAATTTAACTAAATCCCACCTTAATTACCAATAACTACTAACGTATTTCCTTTTAACTTTATTTAAAGGAAAATTATACCATGGATACTTTTACATATATATGCCCTCAGGTCCAGTACATGTTAGGAATTCATGAGATGTTACCATTTACCTGTGTGCACAGATTTGTGAACATGCAGTGTGTATTATCTGCCTTATTGTCTCTCCATTTGTCTTAAAAATGTCAATCAAACAATAAAGAAGTTGTTTCTTACCTTTGCAACTGTGTCTCAGGTGTTGATCTCTGGTCTTTAACAATGAAGCAATCAACACCAGGTGAGTCAGGATTAGTGGAGCCACTGCTGAGTCTATCGCTGCTCTCATAGCCAGACTCTGTCCTTTGAATAGTCCAGGTATCACTACGCAGCAGTGTCTTGGGGCCACCCTTAAGTCTGCTGCCCCTCTGTTGGTTGGCCCTGCTTTCTGACTCTACAGAGCTATGGCTCTCAGTCTCAAGCCGCTGCTCGTCCTCATAAATCGTCATTAAACACTTCTGCTTCCTATCCTCTCTAGTTCGTACATACTCCCGCTCCCGGTCTCGGCTTTGTTCTGTGTGCACTCTTTCCTGCAATGAAGGCTTACTGTGCCGCGGGCTGTCGTTTTGCTGTTGACGGCGCTGCTCCAGTTCATTCAGCACAGTGTCCACATTTAACACCTCCCGAATGGGTCTCCAAGTGGACTTAGATTTATTGCGGCTTCCTTCACCTCCACCCTTTTCCCATTGTTCCTGGCAGCTCTCCTGATCATAGCGATTCGGGGAAGTGTTGTTTCTCCGGCTATGCCCACCACCCTGTGTACCAAAGGAGTGTCCACGTGACTCCTGGGATCCTCTGCTTGAATGGTTTGATGACTTCTCAGTGCGTGGATAGCTTTTGAATTTTTGGTCCACAGGAGGCCTCGGTCCATTCTCTGGTGGAGATGAAGATCTTGCATGTGCCATCGCTAGAGAGAGTGGAAATAGATAATTTTTGGGGCTACCATTTCAAATATGACATACAATGGGTGTATACGCCTTGTATGTCTTTGTGTTTGCCTTGTTATTGTCATAGATTCCCGGATACCAATGATGCAGACACAATGCTTTACCTTTGTGTTGTGATGGGTCCGTTTTCCGATACCCTCGATCCTTTTTGGATGTTTCACTTGGCCTCTGCAAATTCTCCATGAAAGGTTCCTGGAATTTGTTAGGACTGCCAAGCGGATGTTTCACTGAGGGAAAAAAAAAATACTGAAATGGCATAAGAGTGGTTGCTCTACATTTGTGATTTATTTTGTGGTTTCTCCATAGCCTTAGACTGCTGACATCAGTGAAGCAAATAGGAGATAATTGTTAGTTGGCCTTAAAATCCCCTTTACATTCATAATGCATCACTGGGTATGAACAGCCAATTAGGGTGTGACATAACTGTTTTTTGTTATGTAAGCAAATATCAACAGGTACAGCCTGCTTTTCTTCCACATATGAGGTTTACCAGAGGTGTTGGAGCATATGTGATAGATCTACACCTTGTCCTCAAACAAAGTGTCACTGTGCACAGGAGGTATTTAGCTTTAGATAACAGGTCCAGCTCTTTGACCATGAAGGCTACTAAGCTATATCAGCAGACCTAGCTGCAAACAGGGCAAGAAACACACATTGTTTTTTATTTTTGTTTTTTTTGTACTAAAGAACAGATGCCAGTACATTATTAGCAATGTTAAAAAAACACTGGTGCTGCCACATTTGCCAACCCTGTGGTGTGTTCCTCTGCAGCAGGCAGGTCACAGTGAGAAACAAGAGATGCCGTTAACTGCGAACATCTGCCTCCAAATCAACACATTCAGCCAACAGCTGCACTGCCTTGCACATTTAGTCCTCAGCTCCTCCTTTCAGCATGTGAGTTTCATTTTCTAGCGCATTGTTCTTTATATTTGTATTTTTATTCAATAAGCACTGTACTTCAAAAAGATGCTCCGTATTTTTGTCCCAATTTAGAGTAAAACATAACAGTTTAATAAATATTCTCCCGCAAACATGAGGCAAAATCGCACAAAGCTGTGTCTATGTGCATGACTCCTGGATGTTACACGGTGATGAGTAATAGCAGTGAGTAAGCTGTAGTATTATGGATTTCCAGATTTGTTATATAGCCTAATGCTGACATTAGAGTAGTCCCACTGAAAAAAGAATACTAGATTTAGATGAAGTGCACCGTACACAACTACCAAGTAACTAACCATTACTCTCTTCATCATGTTGCCTGAAGTTATACTGAGATTCTCAGACTTAGTAATGCGGTATTATACTGAAGGGCAGTTAGTAGATATGACCACATCCACTGTGTACTGCAAAACAATACTTCAGTTGACCTCAAAATAATTTAACAAAATAGACAACAGTTAATAATGAATACAATACATGAAAAATCAGAGCCATATCTCATTCTAAAACAAAACTAATTGATTACTTACACATATTTTCATAAAAACAAGAATCCAGTCCCATGCCAGTCAAAGTATCTGGACACAACACTAAAACAGAACAATCCATCTAAGCAAGCAAGGTGGCATTGCCAAAAAACCCAAGCAGATAAATTAATGGAGGCAAACATCGGAAATGTTTCGGGGAGGAGTGAGAACTGTGGGGCAGGAGCAGAGTGCGCTTGGCCACAGAATCAGGGATTAGGGAGGAGGCGTGGGTGGTAATCTGCGTGCAACAGAGGCATCATCCTCATGCCAAGTTCAAGCCAGCACACTGAGCAGGACAATCTTTCTGCCTGCGGTTTAACAGCACTCTCGCAATCCCACTGCAAACCATAACTGTAATTTGTGGAGTGAAATTGTTGTTGCCATAGGTAATGACATTGTTTGATGTTTAATTTTACTTCCAGATAAATGCTATAATAAACTAGGATTGATGGAAATGAAATTATTAGACAAATCGAAATTGATCTTCTGATCCCTATTATAATGTCTTATTATTAAATATGCTATGTTACAGTTTAATTTCACTTTGAGTTCCTGACACATCACAAAGGATATTTCTGTACTGCTGTCAATTCATTTACCCTACTGTACAGTATATGTATACGACAATAAAATAATATAGTAACTTCAGCATTTTTATCCAAATATGATGTCAAAGTGCACTTTTTGAGAAATAAACCCCAAAACATTTGTAAACTTGCTCATGAGTGTATAGCCGGATTCACATACAGCATTTTATTACGTACATAACCTAAAGACTGACGAGGATATTAGCTGTCTAATGTTTCCTCTTGCTTTTGGCACCATTTTTTGTGTTATAGTAAGACTATATCTGCTCGCACACTCAAGAAAAATTATTGTTTTGTGGCATTTAAATGAACATACTATTTTCAATGCAGACAAACAGACACGGGATAAACTTTAAAGAGATCTGTCTCATGATTGCACAGTTTAGTGTGGATTATGCCTATGTTGATTCAGCTCAAATTCTACTTTCATTCATTAATTCCTTGTCATGTTTTGCATGCAGTCCAAAGCTTTCAACAAACATCAGTGAGTGATTTATAAACATTTTTTTTGGCAGCTGACTATGGTCTAAGTGGGATAATCCATGACAAGGCAGTAATGCATGACGAGGTGTCCTGAGCTAAGAACATAATGAATGAACTGGAGGAAAAGTGCAATTTGTGTGGAATATTACATTTTTACTATTTTTAAAGAAAAATGAGACATGTTTCATGTTTACATGTTTGAATCGCCATCTAGTCTTTTTCAGAGTTAGATTAACTTGCTTAAAGGGGAGTGTGGGTTAACTGGTAGCATATTAACTAGTAACTAACTGTAATGTTTTTCTGCTGTGGTAATCTGTTGTTTCATCCAAGCTTAATTGATTTTGAGCCATGTTCAAGATGCCCCAGTAATAGTTACATGTACTGTACTTTCCAAACAATTAGAAACAAATTATGAATTTATTCAATGTTAATAGTAAAAGAGAACAGCTTTATTACCTATCGCTCTGTTTGATATAGTAGTAAAGTCTTTCTGAGGCCTTTATACCTAAATAATAATTTTCAAAAAAGTCTTAATATACAAATCCTGAATGTTTTACAGACGTGCGAGGGTCAGGTGTGCTGAGTGATAACTGGAGGATTGTCCTACCTATCGCGTCACCATTTACTTGGGCTTTGTAGCGAGGACACATGGTAGTTTGTCGTGGTGCATCTTCATTAGACACTGGAGATCCCTCAGGATTGGTGTAAAATAAAAGAAGTGGCTGGAAATGTCCCCTGATACATTTAGAAGCAACATCTTTCCATTTGGATCCAATCTGAGGAAAAAGGCAAGTGTGACATAAGAGCATGTAACACACAGTAACAGGTAGTTGACTTTTGAACAGGGATAAAGCAGATTAATGGCAGAGTTCCTAACCTCCTTTACAGTAGCATCATCAAAAAACATCCATTTTGAAGATTTGGTGTGATAGGCAAAGGCTGAGTAATGTTTACTCGAAAAACAGATCATCCCCACCAGATGTAGCTCACTCCGTTTGGCATTTTCATCAGTGACACGGTTGAAAAGCTGAAAGAGAGCAAATTGAGACAAGTTTGATCCCCACATATTGCTTTTTGGCAGATTTTAAATTAAATCCTATGAGAATAAAATCTGTGTTTTAGATACCCTGAAGTGTTTTTTTTTTTTTTTTGGAGAGAGATTACGGCTCACTGACCATCATTATATGGACAAAAGACATCAAATAGTTATGATCATTGAAATGTTTTAAATGAGTACATGAATCCTTTGCAGACTTTTGTCAACGTGGGAGCAAATCTAGAACATTTAAACTGGCAGTCCTCTGTGTTGCAGATAATACATTTCTGTTTGTCATCTGGTGAGGTTTTGCTTCGGCTCTTACCCCACATAGGTTCAGATTTGGGCCGAGTGACCGAATGACTTCATCCGTAAGATCAGACTGCTCAGCATCCCATACAAATCCTATAGTGACAATCTCTGGACAGTTCATGAGCACACGGCGGATCTTGATACTTTGACCACAGTTGCTCTGCAAAATATGAAGAAAAACATATGCAGGTCCACAACAACATTTCAAAATCAGTTTTATTTCCAAAATATTTGTCTTTATTTAAGACCTATAGTAAAAGAACATTTCAGAGGCATTTCAATAAAAAAATTGTTTAAGCATTGTTTTAAGGTATTTTTAATTTCCATTTCTGTTTTTTGACAAACAACAGCTTGGCCAAATACATTAAATCAAAATGTCTGGCTTTTGTAACACTAAACAAAAACCCTGCAGACTCCTGGATGTTTTGGTGATGAGATAAACAATAACATTAAAGATACGCAAATACAGCAACAAGACAGAAACCAATGCACCAGACTTATCTAAATCTAGTGCAGTGTATTAACTTGATAGGATGTCATTGTGTTGAATCACGATTATGGAGTTGCTGGAAGGCATATTTTGTTGTTCACTTTTGGCAGTGAATAACTGTTCCCCTGCCTCTAGTTTTTGTGCTAATGTCAGCTAAAAACCTGCTGGACCGATCTCACAACTGAGTACACGGAGATAAAATCTTTACTTTTAAGTCTCAGTATTAAATAAATTAGCAAATTTCCCAAAATGTCAGAGTAGTGGGCTGTGGCTTTCTCTCTCTCTCTCTCTCTCTCTCTCTCTCTCTCTCTCTATCTCTCCCTCTCCCTCTCTCACACACTCACACTCACACACACACACACAGACACACACACACAAACCTACACATGTGACTTATCACTTCAATATATCATATAAAGGTTGATTGAAGGAAATAACCAAACAGCATGTATCATCAGCACATCAGTATGATAAAGTCAACACTGGAGCTCACATTATGAGTTAAGAATAATGGGTAAAGGGAACAGAGCACTCAGCTTCACTAAATTGATGCACACTGAAGAGGAAGACAGCGGTAGCAAATACAGATGAGAGAAAAACAGTGGATATGCCCTTACTGCTATTTATATCTCGACACTAGTCTGGCACTGTCTCCTTCCCGCTGCTTCAAGTGCAGTGTCACAGCACAAAGCACAGAGTGTACTCTGCATAACTACAAGAATCGTTTTAATCAACCATTTTACAGTAACGTTGTTGTTCGGTTAAATTATTCATCAATAGGTTCCTGCAACAAATCTGCATTTACTAAAGAAAACAGCAGAATGGTTAAAGCCACTGCTTAGTAAACATGTCTCATTGGTTAAGAAAAACGTCACATTAAAATGACAATAAATCACATACCGGGCAGCTTCGGAGGTCACCTGTGTTGTTTGCTGCCTGCAGCAATTCTCCAAACATGTCTGACCTGAGCCGCTCGTTCTTCCCCAACATGCGATCAACCTGTTGGCTGTGAATTAAAACAGAGTATTTAGCCTAAATAATTGGATTTAGCATGGTGAAAAAGTCCTCAATATTATGTTTTTCACTTAGTGGAAATACAATATTCCATCATTGCAACCCTTTTTTATTTGATGTAGGAAATGGAACAACCAAGATGAACTGTGTAATCAGAATGACATGTTTTAAATCAGAATATACACTAACCACGCCTATTTGATTTATTGCCAATCGATATAACAAATCTGCCAATTCTACATTTAGGAAGAGCATAATGTTCAGTTTTTGTTGACACTGTCAATTAAACTAAATGTTCATTAATAAGGTGATCTTTAGTGGTGGTGTTATACTGGACTACATTATATTGAAATGTGTTCCTAAAACTGTAAATGTGGTGGGAGAAACATAATTGCAGACCATATGTTTACAAACATATATTTAAATTAATACTTTACTGACACTGTCAATCAAAACTAAATATTATCTCTATGAAAGGTAGAATTTATTGCTGAACTGTTTATTTTAATATGTTAAATTTTATAGGTGTACCTAATACAGTGGCCACCGAGCGTACATATAAAATCCTGAACTGTAAATTTAAATTTTTTTTATATTTTACAATATCTGTTACATTACGTTAATTTGAAAGCACAGCTGTATAAATATAGTATGCCTAAAAAAACTAAGGTGTTCCTAAAATGATTCTTTTTTATTTACTTTTGACAGGACTCATGCAAAAAGTGAGCTAAGAATGCATGGTGACATTTGTTGCACTATAGAGAAAAGTTGCGACATGTTTGAACTTAAAATTATGAAAAAATATAACGAATGACAATTTGGCATTGTCAACCTTTGGGGAAATTAAAGGGTAGAAAGAATGATAGTAATCAATGTTGTTTATGTGTTTGGTGCAGCTTAAAGGCAATACAGTGACTTATTTAAAATCTTGACTTAAGTCAACTTAAGTGATTTATGGGAAAACGTGATACAAAACAATTTACCACAGCAGAATTTGTCAATAATGATGATTTTCTTTTGTGCTACTACATGTACTTGCTACTATGTTGATCAGGTGCCCAAAAAATATGCCATCCATGTCAAGGTCAAATTCATGATTAAGAATGTTCACACTGTCTATGCTCCAACAAAAACAATGAACAATACTAATAATATTTATTAAGATACTCAAGCTGTCCCTGTTAAAGGACAGGAAGGAAATAGAATAAAAATTCCAATCAAATAATTTTCTCATAACCTTATTTAGTACTTTGACATTTAAATCAGGATTAGCAGTCTGGCCTGATTTTTGTATCCCATTTTTAAAGCCATGGCAGAAAGTCAAGTACTCACCATAAAGCAGTGGTTGAGACATAATGTACGAATTCTGTGAATGGGTGTGGGTCTGACGATGCACCACAACAGCGACACACAAACTGCAAAGGAAAAGTTGCACATTATTTAACAGATTAAATGTTAATATTTTAGTTGTAATTTTGTAATTTAAGTAATGTTATCTTCATTATTATTGTTATTATTATTATTCTACAGTAAAAAAAGCCACATTTACTTACTTATTATTGGCCCAATATATGTCACATTAATACACATCTTATTTAAGTATTGCATTGTTTTTTTTAACACCATTAAGCAGATAAAATGATATCATAATAAAGACTTAGTTACCTGTTCATAAAGCATCATTGCAAATTTCTGATGGGTGATGCAGGATTTGGATGAACAAGCATCAGTCGAAGCATCTGAAACTATGTGTAAATGAATTCGCTCCAGGATGTTCTCCTAATATATAAGAGACAAGATCAGATACAGTACCAACATTGAATACATGCAAACACACTATAGAGCACTCTTAAACAATTAGAAACACAAAAAAATGAAAGATTTTGGAAGCTTTAACTGAACAATTCAGCTTGACAGTGTTGTAATTTTGAGAATTTTGGATGATCTAGGCACTATGCAGACCAAGACCACACCAAAACTCAGTCAAAAGGCAACCTTAATCAACTAAATCCAAAATACAATCCTAACAGGACTTAAATATGCTAAAAAGCAAGAGGCCACATTCATACTTTACATACAGTAGATAAAATAGGTGGTTACACAGAGCCTAGGTATTTTGTCAGTGGCCTCAGCTTCTTTTTACCTTCATTGTCACAGAAGAGGAAGCACCATAACATTATTTAATACACAGTTACCGTGGAAAGGTCTCTCTGAGTATTACTTTGATTAAAAGCCAAAGGCACAGTGTCAACGTACAAAGCACTCAGCAGCATCATCCATCAGGCCAAGTTGGAAGCGCTGCTCATCCTTAAAAGTTTCAGCTAGGGCATTGCGCAGGCTGTCGGAGGGGAGCACACGCTCTCTGCTCTGCTGAAACTGGCTGAAGATACTCTGAAAAAGAAAAAACAGGGTTTGTTACTATTTTTTGCTTTTGTGGACAGTTACTATTGCATCAAATATTAATATGTAAAAGAATAGGGATTAAATAGAAAAAAAATCAACAATACTACAAGTAATTCCAGGTTCAGCTCAAACCTTTAAAGCGCAGAAAATGCAGGCATCACCAAGACAGAAGTGACCTGAGAGCTGTCTCAAACTTCTCCTGAAAATGTCCAGCTGCCAAAGCACCTGTAAAGGTTTAACAACAGCACACTTAACAAAATACTGACATTAACTGAAACCTGTTTAATTTTAATTTAAGTTTCAGAGGCTAAAATTGAAAGAAAGATGTATAGCAATGGTTTTTGTGTGATGTAAAAGAGTGGCGAGTACTGCCGAATTCACTGAAAATGAATACTCGACACTGCAGCTTTCCTCAGCTTTTAGTCATTTTCAGCTCTTTAATTTAACTATTTTAGATGAAACCAAGTCCACCTCTTTATGAAGAAATACTTGATGGCTGTGTCTCCATGGAAACCGCATTCACACAGGTCCCGCAAAATACAGCAGCTAGAGTAGCTTTGAAAATAGCGATATGCAGCACTGAATTTGATTAATTTACTGCTAGAGATATCTAGCTAGCATGCTATTTTCTATTGGTTGTCTGGTGTTAAGTAATGGAAAATGTTACTTCTGAAGGGTCAACAGTAAGCCAGAATAGTTACATTATGTGTCGCTTGGAAAATAGAGATATTGGGCACTGAATTTGATGAATATACTGTACAAGAATCAGCTAGCTAGAGTTGACATGACAGCTACTGAATTAATGTAACAGAGAAAAGAATTAGCTAGCTAGTGTGCCATTACCTAACTGTAAGTTCAGTGTGTGTCTGCTGTTGAGTATTGGGAAATGAGGCTTGAATTAGAGAACTAGCTAGCTAGCTTTGACACTACAGCAACTGAAGGGCTGTAATAGGAAAGCAGTCGTCGAGGCTTTCGTCAGACGGAAGTGGTTGAGGTTTAATCTAAAACAGGTTAGGAAAATGACATTGGCAGGTGGAAAAAAAATTCTACCCATAATGATGTTTCTAATGACGTAGTAAAATTAGGATAATGTTTCCAAAAATGTTTGCCAAAACAATGAGATTTATTTGGGTATTTTTTAAAACTTGCTGAGTTGGTTCATGGTCTACTTTCCTCTCTGATGTTCAAAACCTTTTTATTTAACACAACCATTTCAACAGATCAAAGATGGTAGAATGAGAATTTGTTTTTTTGAGCATTGAGATGTAGTTTAGAGATAGAAGAGATAGAAAATGGTTCTCACCTGAACGGCGCTGTTTAGGAAACAGCTGTTTTGCCCGGGCTCATTCAGCAGGCCTTTGGTAAGCGCGAGAGATAGCATGCTCCCAGGCTGGTAGGATTTCTTCAGGCCTCCTCCAGGTTTTTTGAACATCTTCACCCATGACATGGAGTTACCGCCTGCAACTGATAAAAAAAAAATTCTCCAGTTGTGTCATGTGTCACTTGTGTGGTATTTCACTCAGAGGGGGCTTGTCAGTGTCTTCTTTAAAAGCAATCCCATGTGTAACCTTTAAAAATCACATTATTTTAATAATAAAAATAATAATTATATTATGTTATATTATAGCATATATCACATGTTGTGGATGTTTTTATTAAACAGAAAAAATGCTACTTTTGATTACCCACTCAAAGCATACCAAACATGTATACTACACTTATGATTCAAAATGTGATTATTATTGCATGGCATGGTGGAGGCATAATAACAACCCTGGGTGAAAATTTAGTTCATCTTGGACACTGTTTCCATTATATCACTAATCCAAATGACTGATTTGGTTGGACGCCAGATGAATCATGTCATCTACCTTCTCCAGAGTTGGGGGGAGACTTGCTGCGGCTGGACATGCTGGGAGGTGGGAGCTGGTGCGTTGGTCTGGCCATGGGCTCCATCCATTTCATCCCCACGCACCTCCAGAGCGGTTAGTTGAAAGCATTGTCAAGATCAGCCACAGGGCAGCCTCAGCCATGTGCTAATGGACATTGAATAGCAACTGGACGATATCTGAGGACATAAATGTACAAGTCCACAGTGCAGTCAGTGACGAGCAGCCAATTAATGCTTAAGAAGCAGTGAAGTAGACATTTCCTGCATACTAACATACAGCAAAAGGGCAAACAAACACAAATCCAGCATAAAATTCACCAGAGTAGATTCTCATGATATTAATTGTAAATACTGTTTTATATTTTAATTTGTTCGGAAATGTTAAGACCTGAACTTTGAGTTGTACAACACTTCTATAATCTGAAACCTTCAAAATCTGAATTGTGACCACAATGATGCAAGAACATCTTCACTGTTTTTCATACTTTAACATACTTAACATCTGCTCATAGAGAAAAAACAACCTAAATAAGTTTTGGTCTGGAAACATCATTAAATTCTAATTAAAAACAACTTACAGATACTCAGATACCTTTAAATCTGTTTTTATTTGTATTCGACCTGTCATTGCCTGATTGCTGCAGAAAAAACAGTTCAATATACAAAGGAGGGTAATGATGCAAGGGACAAAACTACAATAACTTCATTCTAGTTATTTTTTTAATGTACCTTTATCAGATTTTCAAGGATAGTGTTGCTCTGGAGCACATTATTTCCTCTGCATATGAAAATGTGTCATCATGATAAATAGCTGCATTAGGATTAGGCGAACAATCAGCGTAAACAGCAGTTTGTCTTCTTTGATGCTCATTCACATCAAACTTCACGCCAACATTTTTCATACAAACATAAACAAGGGGCTCAACCCACCACCCAAAACATCTGAACACAGAACTGAAGCCTATAGCTTGACATGTGCAACAAGGTCCCACATTAGACGACCACTGAATTAATTTTGTTTAAATCTGATGCAGCTCTGCTTTGTTTACATTCACCATGTTCATACATAGGGAGAGGAAATCAATGTTTCCATTAATGATTAAATGACAAAGAAACATGACTGTTATTTTGCAACAGGGTGTCAACTTCACCAAAGATAGTATGTTTCATTTTGTTACTTGTAAATATTTGTAAATGGCTTATTTGTGTGCTAAAATGTATATGTTCCGAGAACAACTGATCACAGACCTTTAAATTAATCTCAGAGCGATTTCAGATCACAAAATGACCCGTTTCATGAAAAATCCTAACGTTTTCATCATGGAAATTCACATGTAAAGCCTTTATTTGGTATCATTGCCCACATGTGTTTCTGCAGCAACCTCTCTGACACCATGTGATGCCCATATAGGCCTATACGGTCTGACATAAGCGCCCATCTTTGCAGTAGGTTTCATAAAGAGGACATAAATCCTATAGTGGACGAGACTGTATGACCATCCCGTGTTTCCCTGCGTCAAAAAAACCAAAACAACACAACACACCAAAGCCTCGGCAAGCGCGCTCCCATCGCAGAGACACACACACACGCTGCCGGCGCTGCACCAGCCTGACGGTGAACTGTACATGGGAACAGCGCCCGGTCAGCTACAGTAGCAGAAATATGCCGCAACTTGCATTCAGGCATGCAGAAAACAAGTGCTGTGCCGACTCACCTGAAAGGGAAGCGGACACTTGGTCGCTCGCCTCCAATGAAGAAGGCGCAGGGCGGTCCAGCTGTCAACGCGCAAATCCCAACACTTCTCTCCGAAATCCTTGCGAATAAAACTGCCTAGAAATGACTGCAGATATGTCCAGACGCATGTAACGCACTATCTGTCATAGTGCAGCATTCCCCCGCGATCCCTCCGACACGCACACAGGCTGCAGCCCGAGCCTCTGTATGATGCCACACGGACTCGGTCGGGACAGTGTTATTTCGGTGAAAATTCGTCCCTTTTCTGTACAAACGGGGCCAGTGATGGCCTGTGCCAGAATTTACGACGCGGATTAGTGATGTTTTCAGACTTGAGAGGTCAAACTCCGCCCCTAGTGTAGCCTCAAGTGCACTGCTGCTGTATTGCAATCTTCAATCCCTGCATGGCAAACTGTGTGCTGCCTGGCGGAAGGTCAGACTTCCAACTTGTCATGATGATGATGAGAGAAGACATCACATGACCGCACTGGTTTCATAATCATGCAGCACTGTGGGGACTAAACCCTGCCTGTTTTTATTTATTTATTTATTTATTTTCTTTTTTGCTCTCACTTGAATGTCAAACAACAGAACAGAATACCATTTTATATTTTGATTTTTAGTCCATATGAAATACTAAATATGTGTAAATATGTCACAATTTCCATTACAAGCAACACTGGACAAAGAAGTTGTCATGCGTTCACCTCCTTTGTTATCATTTTGTCACACTGGTGCAAATAACACGTTATATTTAGCATTCATTTTGATCAAATGGCAACGCAAATCTGCCGTGTCAGAGTAAACAGGACATGAAATCACACAAATCAGGGCAGATGGAGGGCCTGGAAGGGGAACAGCCCGCAGAGCTGAGCAGGTTTTAAGTGTAGACAGGACAACTGAAAGAGGCTGATGGTGCGCACAAGCCAGAGTCAGCAAAAATGACACTCATTGGTGTGTCTCTTCCTGTTTTTAGTGGATCTGTCCAAAATAGAACAAAGTTTTTCTGTGATGTCTGGCCTCATTATACAGTACACAAATAATTCTGAGCTAGATTTTCAGATTCATTCTACAAATTGGAGATAAAATGACACAGTGAACAAGGGCTTGGTGATATGGCTTAGAATAATAATGCCATATGTTTTAGGCTATATGGAATACATTATATATGTCTGGATATTTTGAAATGTGTTCAAAAGCATGCTGTAAATGCTTGGACTGGCAACAAAATCAAATATCACAAAGTTTCTGACCAAATACCTTGATATTGATATTGCGAGAATGTTTTAGGGATTACTATTGGTGCTTTTACAAAATATTACCGCATTGAGATTTTAGTAAGTTTAGGAAATTACATCACTTCACTGTAATGCAGTCTTAAAATCAGGAAAAGACTACACTTATGCCATATTATGATACTTAACAATATCTCAGAACACAATACCAATATAATATCGATATATTACCCGGCCTTACAGTTGACCCAGTGCTTACCAGCCTCATGCCCCATGCCAAGTGCTCATCAGCTGCTGCCTTTCTCATTCACTTCCTTTGAGTATAGTGTGTCCTAGTATATTGTGTTCAGTACTGCATGTGTGCTCATTTGTGTGTGTGTGAATGTGTGAGAGTCCACAGCATGCCGGCCAGCCTGTGAAAAATAGTGTAAATTCACTCTTCATGAGTTGTTACACTGAGAAATCCTCACTGCTTTTCAGTCCAAGATTGAAATCTGTTTGCGAAATATTAAACAGGCAAAATGTCTATCACAATCACAGAAACAGTATCAGTGACACTGTGACAGTAGAGAGATAAAATATATATATATATATATATATGTATATATGTATATATATATATATATATATATATATATGTATATGTATATATGTGTGTATATATATATATGTGTGTATATGTGTATATATATATATATATATATAGATGGATATATTTAACGTTATACAAAGCATGGACCATGTGCAGTCTATAGAATGTGTATATAAATACAGTATGTGTATGGAGCATTTCTCTGATCCTGTCTCTGCTCCAGCAATAGCACTGAAACCTCCCTTGAGACACATGAAGAGTTTTTAGTATTATTTATAAAATAGCCTGGAAAAATAAGGCTTCAGATTTCTCCCTCTGAATGTTGCACAGCTGAGTTGTGTGGAGATGAGCTGTCAAACTTGACTCTTCTTCATGTTATTTTTAGAGCAGATTTTTTTTGTATCTGTTTTGTTCTCTCTCTTTTTTTAGTTTCCAGTGAGTAGTAGTTCAGCCTTTTCTTAAAAAAAAGTGACTTAGATAGACTTAGAGCAACTATAAATATCAGTGTGTTACCACCAGATTCAGAAGCTGTGAGGACAGTTTGAGTTTATTCAGTAGATTTATTTCAATTGCTTCTATCATTATTTGGTTTTTGGACTTGTGTCACAGAGAAACTGCATCCAACTTACAGTTAACCCTCTGTATAATACAGGATGTGGATGTCAGTGTCACATACTGTCCACACAGATATTCAACCATGAAATGTAAACATCTGCAACCTGCAATTGTTAAGTTATGATAAAAGTCAGGGAACAACATAATCAACTCCCAAGAATTTCTCGGAATACTTATTAACTGTATTAATGCATTTAAAATGATACAGATTCACATTTCTTATCATGGCAGCAATTAAACAGCTGACAAAATTAAATCACTTTTGCACATCTCACTTGATGGATTGCCCAAATGTTATTCTTTGTGAATGACATGCAAATTCTTTGGCTTATGATATCCATGTTTTAGGGTTGCTCATGAGGTCCCACTGGCCTTGAATTCAATCCTGCCAGAATTTTCTCTCCTACATCTCCCCCTCTCTTTTTTCCCAGCTGTCTGAAAAGCAGATTTTGTAAATTGTTCCTTAATCCAGGGCATATTGGCAGTTACATTCAGAAGCATAAAGATGATGTGAGTCAAAACGTACAATATACAGCATGTAAGTGTATGTAGAGGAAGGCAATACACTTAAACTGTCTAGAGGTAAAATACAATGAAGTACAGCAGAAACATCAAATATCACTCGCAGACATTCAGTGAATTTTGCAATCATTCACAGTATTACCAGGTTTTGACATTGTAAAGTTACAAGTTTTTACTTGATCTGCAACCAGAAACAACACAGAACAAACTTTTACATTTTCTCTTTAGCAGCATGACTACATCCATTTTGTATTCATCTATGAATTAAAATGTATTTATAAAATTTTCGTGTTGAAGTTAATTGGTGGCTTAATTTTAAAAACGTAATCTTTGTTTGTCACTCTAAATTATTTTTTTCTTAGGATTATATGTATATATATGATGATAAATAAAAAGCAATGAACAATATCAGTTTATTTTTCTGTGACATAATTTTTTACAGTATATAGACTTGAAATACTCACCAATAATAACTAAATGTGATTTACTGCATGTTCCAGTTTTGTGCCACCAATAAATTACGTTTCATTCTTTATTTACATTACATATTCATCAGTTCATTGACCATTTATAAAAGTTACAATTTTGCTTTCAGTATTGGTTGAAACTCTTAGACTTCTTGAATTATGCATAGCAAATTCATTTTGTTATTTACATGATTTTCCTTTGAATATAATTTAAGTGTACACCAAACACTCTAGCCAACAAATGCATGAAACATGTTGTGTCCATTGGAAAATAAAACAAAATGTGGGGAAGGAATTGTGACTGAGCTACTAATTGACTGTTATGCCGTCATCACAGGCAGGGCCAACATACTATAGCCTACAGCCGACAACATGTTGCCAGATTACATATAGTTAGACTATCTACAGGTCATCAGACTCTGGGACTGGGATAGGCTCCAGGGTAATCGTGGGTAGGATCAGATGGGTGCCCTCAGATATCCATCCCTGGGCTGATCTGTTGAAGGTGGGCCGTTTCACGCCTGGGTCCTGCAGTTCTGGGTAACTGGGCGGGTTCAGGTCTATCTCAGGGAGCTTGAATGTGATTCCTCTGGGTGCTTTGTCAAAGCCACCAAAAGGAGTAGCCACCCTGTAATTAATATTGAGTATGAATGGTGCTCTTCATTGTACTATTTCTCAAAAAAAGTGTTTTCCACATGTGGAAATTCAAATCCACATGCAGAAAAAAGCCAATCATGTCTGAATGTATGTAATTCACGTGTGAAAATGTGAATTTCTTTAATTTATGAAAAAAGAAAATATGATTTATATGTAAAAAGGCAAATTTTCACATGTGACATCTTCATAAGGGCGTTCTTTTCTCACCGGTTAAAGCATCTGTACTCAGGGAGATCTGGACGTGGGTCTGGTGCTGGCATTGTCAGTTTGAGGGATTCAGCGAGGTCGGGGTCACTGAGGATCGCCTGTTCCCACGGGGAGTGGTAGGACTTGGGCATAGCTGATGCGTTCTCTGGAGTTGTGTGTTTTAAGAAGTAAACAAAAACAAAAAGGCACACATGAAAGTCATGTTGAGGGGGATTGTCCCAACATTTCGTAGAACAGCTTCTACACCTGAGCCATAAACTTGAATACTGTTAAAAACTGACGTTGTGTGACTATCAGCACTATATTACACTCACTAACCCTAAAACACTACACGCTGCCACCCATTATGTCTTCAGCTGCATCATTGCATTGATATACAGTATTTCTAATTTGATATAGGGCCACTGCACTTTCAGCAAATGTGCAATATCCAGGAAGTGCAATATCTTATGTGCATATCATATTGTTTTACACGCTATAGCAAATATACTATTTTTATACTTAGCACCTTCATGATCTGACAGTATGGTTTATGCATTCACGGGTTTATGCTGAGCTGTTTTCTTAAGCCTTTTTTTTTGGGAGGCTAAAGTTTTAGAGTGGATAGGATTATGAATAGAGACTGTGCTTAGAGAACACTTACACGAGGCAGACTGAGTTGTCCATCATTGCGATCTGAGGCCTTAAAATAGCACATAGTTGAAGTGTGCACTCATCATATAAAGTGTCCACACGGGATGACACCCTACTGGAGCATTTAAGAACAAGCACAGGACTCTGTTCGCTTTTAGAACAAAATAAAATGAAATAAAGCATTTAAAGCTGCTCAGCCTGTATAATTAATCATAGTTCTGTTATGGTATCAAGCTATTCAAATTAGTTGCCTTAAGACGAGAACGGCTGTTAAGACTGTATGATACCAGTTGTCATTATTATGACAGCATTACATAATCAGTTGCTCTTATTTTACTGTGCAGCACAAGGGCTTTATTTAAAAGACAGTTTGACTGTGAAAGAAATAGTAGCTACAGGATTCCTTTTTCACTGACTAAACATTCAGTGCTAATGTTAGCATATTTATTTTTACTTATGATCATGAATGAGTTTAAATCCTGAATAATGTTTTAAATCATAATGCTCCATATTTGATTAATCAAATACAGCCACACAAACTGAACAGCAATATTACCTGAAGCAGTGTTTTCTTGATTAGCAGTATTTCCATCAGCTGGTGGATCCACTTTAATTTCCACAGAGTGTGTATTCTCAGTTAAAATATTATTCTGCAAAACAGAGCAAAGTACAGGACATGTATTGAGTTTTAGTTATCAATTGAGTGACAAATCGTGAAGTTGGCACATTCATAGCTGCTCTTGTACTTGATGCACTCTGATACATGTGTACACAAACACTCGTAACTACGCAAACATACCCACACGTACAAACACACGCAGGCACGCACACACACACATGCAGGAACACGTCTACAGGCACTGATAAACAGGGGAGCAGCCTCTCAGCAAAGTGCCTGACCAGCCTCTCAGAGGATTTGGCTGGAGGATGCAAAAGACACGAGGCACATGTCTCTGTTATCGTCCATGTGGTGTAACACTTTTTTTTTCAAGAGCGTATGTCCTGATAAATTTGCTTGATGATTAATACACAGACAATTTTACAAGTTTTCATGCAGGCAAAACTCCAAATACTGACAGTTAATATTGTTCAAGAGCATAGAAGTGTTTTACATATCCAATTATTCAAACATTTGAAGTGACTAAATCACACACAAGTTGACTTACATTTAGCTGTGCGTTTGCCTCATTTTGGATACTTTCAAATGTATATTTTTCAGATCTCCTCTGGCGCATTTTGAAAAGCCGGGAACCTCTGTTGGAAAGCAACGATAACTCCTCCAACATAATGTCTTTAGGAGTGCTGAGTTTCTTTCCCAGATCCATTATGTCCCCTGTCAGGCAAAAAACATTGTGAAAAAGTACATTTATTCAGATATACAGTTTATTTTTATAACTTTATAGCAACATAACAATAGGCCTATATCATTCAGTCAAGGTACATTTTATAATTTGCTTTATAACCAAGCAAAAACACTAATTAGTCAGTGATGTTATTGGGTTGCCAATAACGAGCAGAAGGGGGGAACCTCCTCAGGGGTCCAAAATGCTGGCATGGTGTGGCAATCATGATAATTTGATTAATGTAAATGGCAAAACAAAAGAACAACATAGACTGAATTGTTGAGCACCTCAATGTGGCATTTTAACATCATCCACAGATATGTGTTTCCATGGTATTAATTTTGGCACCGCTGTCGCAATGACTGCTGGATCGTTTCCATTTCCTCAGAGCACAACTCCCAACAACACAGGACTAAAACATGAGTCTATTCATTCATTCTAGTCTATAAGGCAGGGGTGAAAGCAGATAGAGATGGTGGCAGGCTGCCATCTTGACTGGATCCCTAGTAAGCCCTTTAATTTGTGCTTGCAATGGCAGACAATTGCATAATGAAAGCAAAAAGGTTTATAGGGAACTGACATAAATGCCAATGGTATAAATGTTCTATAGCCATACATTGTGCAATCAACAGTTACTTTATAATGATAAAGTTAAGTTAAGTTAAAGCAAACAAACTTGTCTGTGGCCAGTTTAGATAAATTGCCTATAATCAAATAATCTCAAACTAACGGGTAAGTGGTGGAGGAGGAGTGGCAGGCTTTGTTTTTGCCCCAGGACCCCCTGAGTTACTCCAGCCCTGCTTTTAGATCTTGAAAGTGCTGGATATAGAATATAAATATACACTCAGAAATGTCCCCTGATATCATTTCATCAGCTGAACAGGTTTTAGGGAGCATCCGTAAATGACATCAAAGGTGTCAAAAATTCATATTGTCCATTTTGTAATCTGTGTCATGGAAAATGAGTTATCATTGTACTTGAAAATTAGTTTCGGATGCACATGCTGCTTCCTCATCCACCATACGGAATGTACCCCAGCTGTCATGGACCTTCACATAACAAACAGCTACGCGGTCCTCACAACTTCCCTCCCCTCTCCAGAAATAGACTTTTGAAAAGGACAACGACAAAGGATCAGCAACCATAGGTAGTAAATCATCCCATTAGCTTATTTATGGCGAGTGCTAGAGAATAGCCCTGACATTTTGAACCCAGATCAGAATGGATATTCTCTTGCAGCATTGTGTTCGTCTTCTGAGCCTCAGCTATAACATCATACCATTGGTACCATGGATCTCTTGGCATATAGCTGCTGCACACTTCTTCCTCTGTCCAACTGGCATTGTACAGAATTGTGACATTGTGGCTTTGGCAAGGTTGGCAGAGCTCAGGAATACTGGAAACACATACAGGACACAGGATGTAGTTGTTTTGTCCAAGTCATAAAACTGTGACCCCCAACATCAATGCAGTGCCCTTATGTTGACAGGTTACAGCTAAACACAGCTGTTTGCTGTGCAAGTGTAAGGTCACCTTTCATCAGTCATAGGAGAATAAAACCCAAATATGTAATAAAGTTCATCTCCCATTTATTGTCATCAACTATGGGTATTTGAAGATGACTTCAAATGTTCGCCGTCAAATAAATCTGCCATATCAGTGTTTGTCATGTTACAATAATCTCTGTAGAGGTTACATTTCACAAATAACAATGGATTGCATAATCCTAAAGCCCCATTGTACTCACACTTGTACTACACACGTAATTCTTAAATCTGGCCTCGTCACAGGATCAATTTTTGTGTATGTGAGCTAATGTTAGTGGCATCTCTGGTTAATGTTGTCACAAGATAAATCGCTTGTTTAAAGGTCATGGGTGAATATTGTGTCTGAAGTTTGTGTGCGTTACTCGACATAACAAATGTCCAGCAGTACAAAAAAGTGCTCTAACATAATAACTAAAATATCTTTCTCACATTTGCATTGGTCAGCACAATCAGATATATTTAGATATGTTGTCAAATGCAGAACATGATGGTACAACTCTACATATACTTTTAAAAAATAAAAAAATAACTCAGTTGTGCCCATCTGCCAACTCAACAGCTATATATCTGACAATTTTAAAATTATTTCCATGCACTCCAAAGCAAAAGCAAAGCAATATATTACTAAAGATAGAAAATGTATGTGATTTACTGATAATCTGGCAACAATTGCAATTCCTTAAAGTCATAGGAAAGTGACATATAATCATATAATTCATAGAAAATATCATTGTTAGATTCAGCTTAATTTATTCAGCTTATTATTCATCACAATACACTGACTCGTATGTTTTAACATAACGAGAATATAATTCAAACATGACACATATTCACAGAATACACCTTGACGAGTCTCATCCGTACCTGTGATGGTATCCCTAGTGTTCAACCTGTATCCTTGAAGGGGGACACGGAGGCTCAGGGGTCAACCTACAGTCGGTAGTTTGATCTTCCCTGATCTTCACACTCCTGGACACTAAAGCCAAACTGTGAGTGTGTCTCTGTGTCTGTTGTGAATGGAATGCAGCTTACATCAATAGGCTAAATTTAACCTGCCAAACACTCAAAACCACTCTCAAACACCATGGGGCATGGATAGCTACCAGAGAGAGAGAGAGAGCAAGAGAGGGAGAGGATGGACAACACACACATGCCCACTGATGTTCCTTTAGGCAAGGACTCCCCTCAAGAGACACGTTCCCCTCCTTGTGTTGAGTCTTCAAAGTCAGCGTGTCTCTGTGGGTTGATGTACCCTCCGAACATTCAAGTGAGGGAGGTCGTCAGTGCTAGGCGCAGCTGCAACTTGTAAACTCCTCTCTTCAAACTGAGTTGTATTACTGTTCTTATGTGTGATTACTGACTGTGGATAATGATATACAGACCAGTGAGGGGCGTTAAGGGGAGTATGGTCTCATCCCTGAGATGATGGTCAGCCAAAAAGATTTTTATGAAGTAACATTGAGGTCATTACCCTGGCAGTTGAACCTGTTCTCATACTTCAGGCATACTGAACATTTAATCCCTTGTGAAAAAATACTCTTGATACCTGAGATAAGTTGCTCAAAGTTTAGTTACTCAAAGTTAGTAAAACATTTTCTCACACTTGTAGGGAACATGTATATCATGGCAGTCTTAAGTTCCAATGATTTCTACAGCTCTCTCTTCATGGAGTTTGGTTCAATAATGAATTCATTATAGGTCTTCTGAAATTCCAGGTCTTCTCCCATTTTAATGGGGCTTGTTTGACATACCCCTTAAAGTCAGCCACAAACACTACAATGGGAAAGTCTAAAGAGCTCAGCATTGATCAAAAAGAGTGCATTATTGATTTGAATAAATTAAGAAAGTCCCTTGGAGCCATTTCCAAGCAGTAACAGGACCCAAGATTAACTGTACAAACAGTTGTTTGTAACTGTAAAGTGCATGGGAAAGTTGTGTCACTGCCACGATCAGGAAGAAAACGCTGCTGAGAGAAACTGGTCAAGATGGTCAAGAGTCAACCAAATACCAGCAACAAGCAAGTCTGCGATGAATTAGAAACTGCTAGAAGACAGGTGTCAGTGTCCACAGTCAAGCATGTTTTCATTGCCGGAGGTTGCTGTGCAAGAAAGAATTAATGCACTAGCAAATTTTGAGATTTTGGGCTATTTTGTTTCCATAACATGTCTTATTTCAGACTAGTGGAAAGAAAACTTCCAAAATACTTAAGCTTAAATGTTTCGTTCTGATTTCTGTTCTTGACAGTCATGCAAATGCAAAAAAGTATATTTAATGGCATATTACCTCATTTGCATGTTTAAACATAACATTTCAGAAAATTTCTAATACAAAAAATATTGTCTTAATGCAAGAAATCAACTGGAGTTTGATTTTTGTGGTGATATCTGTTTAAGTGTTTACCCTGTTCACTTGTAGTGTCACACTTTGTTGTAGAAAATACTGCTGGAAAATATTAATTTCAAACCATTATATTTTATACCACTCCATTTTTAAACAGTAATATGCATTGTATTTGAATACATGAAGAATTGTAACAATCAAAGATTGAATCGAAAACAATGTTTTTTCTGCAATTAAACGCTTCATTTTTTTAATGTTAGCATAATGTCAATGGACTTCAAGCTTAGACATAAAGTCCCGCCCCCCAAAAAACCCACATCAAACACTTTTCACAATTTTCATGTATTTTTAATTTTTCAATTTGTGTGTGAAAGGTGTGAAAAATAACATTTTACTCAAGAAATTGATCAAACACAGTTTAAAATGTCCAAACATTTAGCCTGATAGAATAGAAAAAATGACTCCATCAATGGCAGAAACACCACACAGTGTATGATGAAATGTGGGACACTGCAGCTTCCTTAGTGCAAATAGATATAGTATTTATGTAATTATTAAAAATAGATAAATAGAATTGCTCACTCTCTGAATATACTTGTCATCACCACTGCTATAGTAGTGAGAGAAAGAAAATAAAAAAAATATATAATGTTTGTAATGGTTTAAATGGTACAATGGTATTGTATGAAACATTTCGATGTAAAAGAATATGCATAACTCCAACCTGAAGAAGTGATCACAAAGCCACAGTGAGTTACAGATACAGCAGCAGTTAATGACTGAAGGCCACACATAATATTTCTTAAAGTGCCTTATTTCTCTGCAAATATTTATAACCAACAATGTCAAAATTAAAAGCATCTTCAGTTAGCAACACCACTCGACTTAAAAAAGGCAATCTGCCAAACATTTCTTTCATCTACTTGTACTTCAGCTCTCATAACACATTGCTTAAACTTTCCTTGACTGTAGTGGTCCACGTCTGTCCTAAATCTGTCTCTCAAAAAAAAAAAAAAAGGAAAAAAAAGAAAATCACAAAATTAATCTGAAATGATTGCTTGCCAAAACTCCCATCAATGCTTCGCGGGGTTATATCTCATTTTCAGCAACACGGCACAATAGTATTAGTAAGTTGTTGTGTCCTTCAAAACAAGTGACCACTCGTACTGTGAAGAGTGACTTTTTTCATGCAAGACCAATCACTGCCATAAATGATAAATATAACATATTATCTAGAATAAAATTATCTAAAATAAGTCTTAGACTTTCTGAATAAGTCTGAAGCAAAACAAGCCAACAACAATAACCTAATTTTTCATCGCAATAGATTGAACATATTCCCTCTCTTTTGGCCAAATTTACTTTATCTTTCATCCTCAATATACTTAGCATGATCTTCTATACCATATATCATTTATGTTGGTATAAATGTATATTTCTCTTAAACTAACGTAGTGGTCTTAACTTCTCTGGATTGCACTATGCAAGGGAGAGTACTTTGTTGTACTCATGCCCTGTCCCATGTATCCAATACTGGCCCTGCTGGCAGGCCTTAAAGGCTGTGCAGGTCTGAAGGGAGGCCCATAGAAGGCTGGTTTCTCAGGTGAAAATGTCCTGTTCATGGACGGTGCCTGAAAAGCTGGGGCCGCATGGTAATGACCCATACCGACAGCTGCAGGATCAAGAGACACCCTACGCTTCCATTCATCAGGAGGCTCTGGCAGAGACCTGCGGTGTCCTGCTGCTTTGACATTGGAGGCAACAGATGATGGGACAGTCTGAAACATAAAGGCCTCATCAATGGAACCAATGGGGCTTCTGGATGCTGCCTCCCACGGTGATGGTGGCTTGTAGACTTTTTCTTGAAAGGATGTTTGCCTCTGTGTAGGTAAAAATGATGACTGGATTCCAGGTGTGCTCACAGGTGACAGAAGTCCATAAGAAGACACTGAATTCAATCGCCTGGGCAGGCTCAGGGAGCGGCTTCTACCAAATCCCTGAAAGAAAAGCACATCTTAGCTTACTGGTGTTACAGCTGTGCAGACTTTGCTGCCACCCTCTGGCTTCATGGAAGCTTGGATTATTAATAATGTTCTAGATTGATTATGTTTTATTTTAAATTAACTGATGAGTTTTAGAGAACAAAGGGGTGCAAACAAATATTTGATAATTCTGCTTAAATAAAATGTACAATTTCTTGGAAAAATTGCCTGCACACTGAATCAAAAAGTAGAAGCTCTTAAGATGCAAAAGAATACATTTACTTCATGTGTAAAAGTCACACTGTTAAAAAATGTGACAAAAATAAATGGTTCGGAGAAAGGACCATTGTGAGCACATCTTAAATAAGCAACCTTCTCCTGATTGATTGGGTTAATGATAGTCCTTTGATCAAAATATTTTTTTTTAACATCTACATTTTTGTTTGTTTCATTTTTCTATGAAATGGGACTGCTAATTTTTGCTACACATGACTTTTTTGAAACCCTGGTTTCAACAGCAGAAACCCTACACAATTCTTCGTCAAAAAATAACTTCCAAAATGTCTGATTTCTAGACCAGAGTTTTGAGTGATAGAAATATACGGGGTCTTGTGTAGATGTCTTGAAGCAGTATTTGAGATCATAACAAAAATTGAAAATAAGTGAAGTTTTAAGTACTTACCTGCTGTTGGTTCAAGAAACTTAAAATAAGTACAGCGGCAATGTTACAGCATTAAAGACCTTTAAAAGATTGTAAAACATAGCTTGGAACTATGTCTGTGCCAGATTGTCACTGCTTCATCTGCTTTTGGGAAATCCACCCTAAAACAGAACATTTTTAAAGGCCCTTGACACCCACAAAGGTGTGTTCACTTTTTCTGGCTGATTAGACCTCTGCTCACACTGAAGGCAGGAAGGCAAAGTTGGAAATTATGTGACATCACAGAACTCCCTGTTCTAGTAATAATGGTAAAAGTTTCATTTTTGTCACACTGGACCTCCAATCCGCCTATCACCTGTGTGGGTTTTAATAATGTTTGAATAATCAATACTTGACAACCAAAACAAAAAGCTTTCTTTTCTGCAGTTTGGATGTGTGAGTTGGAACACTGACAACCTAATTATTAGCTTGTCGACCTAGCAGCCTTCAACAGCTATTACATGACACAATCATTTAGCAACCATATTGCCACAAGACATTGCTGTAGGCCTGCGAGTATTGGTTGTTTCTTTTGGTCTAAATCAGCGAAAAACGCAAATTACTGTAAATATGTGTCACTTACATTAATGTTGTGCTAGCTACTGGTATAGCTGTGTGACATTTCAGCATGTGGGGAAGGTTCACAGTGAGTGAGTACCTAATGAGTTTTATGAACTATTGAATATACTCAAAGCTTGTTTCTATGAACACAGGTATACCTTTTGCTATGATAGTAGATACAGGCATGCTGTAAAAAAGATTAGAGTAGTGGAATGGAAATTCTGCTTAATGGTGGATTTCCCTAGGCTATGAGCCCTGTCCTAAAGCAGTGTCTTTTGAGTGCCAAGATCATAGTTCCAAACTTTTCAGAGCTAAAGGTAGACTGAAAGAAATGCTTTGAAAACAAACACACAGTCATATTCATCAGTGTCAGCATTAACCTTCAGCAATTTATCATTTTGGATTAATTTGAGCAATTAATGATTGAAAATGGCCAAATCATGTAGTGGATCTTCGAAAACTGATATTGCTGAAGGTGAGTACATTCTGTGTGAAAGTGTGAGGCAGTAAGAGAGATGAAGGAAGAAATATGGGTGACTCAGAAAAAGTAATAAGACAGTACAAAAGAATAGAAGCTCATGACGCACATAAGAAGTACACAAGTAGAAGGAAAGAGAAGTTTAATAGCATGATTGTGCTGAGTACAAGAAGTGCAATCAACAGTGATATGTTTGAAAGACAGAGACAAAGAGACGAACAAGACAAGTGGTTCCTATTTTCATTTTGAGAAGCTACTGGTAATGTGAATCAATAGCGGAATAGTCAAATCTCTGTGATAAGTTGCTATAGTGTTACATCAAGGATGTGGTTACAGAATGTCTGATGACTTTACTGACAATTAAATAACTGGCCATGACTGACAATTGAATAAATCCACATAAAAAAGACATTTAAAGTCATCAGGGTTAATGATCACAACTAACTTGCTTTTAGCTGTTGTGATACCATCAAAGTTTGGAATGAGACTGAAGGAATTGCAAATTGAATGCATCCAAACAAAGGAAGTGCATAGACAGTTTCTCCCCAGACACACTAAATGACAAAAATATAGTAGTTGTTGTTATCCCAGTATATTTTAATTTAAATTTAATAAATAACTCTATAATAAATATTATTGTCTGTAGTTTTTGGGGTTAATGGATATAATCCATGTAATCTTTTTTCTTACAAAAAAAAAACTAAAGAAAGAAAAACAACAAAATAGAGACCTTAGTTGAAGGCTCTCTGCACACATTATTGCACATGTAATAGCACTTCCTGAGAATCACTCAACATTATTTAGTCTCACATTTCCTTTTTCAAGCACACATGCACCTACAAAGTTAGAGGAAGATGATACAATGTGCTAAGTTATTTCTTTTAGATTATATCCCATTGTTTTACAATTTTAAGCTAGCTTTGCCTTCTCATGCGTTTCTTACATTGCCAGATGAAAATATCCTTGTAGCAAACTGTTAATTATTTTGGTAGTGGCCTACATTTAGACAGTGCAAAAGTCTATACATTTCCACCTGTTGAGTAAGACATTTTAGAAGCTATCAAGTTGCAGATGTAATTGTGCTCTACCATCTCCGTGTTGACTACACCAAAGCATGACCATATACAGTATTAGAACTAATGAAACATAGCAACAGGCTTCCACTGTGTGCTTGTCACCATTGGCTTCTTAGCAGAAAATCTTGGCCGTGGTGCCATTTGACGTGCACCTCTAGCAATAAGAGATGCAGGAGAATAAGCTGAAGCTATGCTGTCACCAACAGATGACTGCTGGGAGGATGTGCTTGCGGGTCGGGGGCTTGAAGCTTGCTTGTGATGAGCTGCAGGTGTGATAGTGCGCTTTTCATCCAAGTGCTCGCCCGTAGCAAGAGGCTCAGCTGAGCTTGTGTCTCGGTGGGCAGAACATTTTTGGGAACTTACCGAAACAGAAGACTTAGCAGGGACTTCTGCTTTGCTTTGAGCTGCAAGCTCAGGGGCAGTATAAGTAGAATGAGAAGGGGCAGATTTCTGTTTGCGGCTTTTGGCAGCCTCAAACTTTGATGCTGGAGTTGGTTTGGGGCTGGGGCTGGGGCTTTTGGCCTCAGGGGCTGCATCATACTTGAACAGTGAAGAGTCCAACTGATAAGGCTGGTGTTTCATAATATCTAAGGCGTTAAGGTGCTTTGGGGGAGCTTTAGGTTTTTCTTTGGTCTTAGGCTTGATTTTGGGGCTTGTGGAAGGGGGTTGCTTGGCTGCTGATGGAGGGTAGAAAGGAGCAAGAAGGGGGTTATATGATAAAGGAGGTGGGGCACGAACAATAGAAGAATACCTCCAACTGTTAGGGAGAGATAAGGTTGGGGAGGGGGATCTCGTTTTTTTAGCTTGCACTGTTTCAGCATCAACAACAAACTTCTCCATACGGGATTGTCTTTTGGCAAACAACTCTGCACCTTTTCCTGCCATTGTTGAACCTTCACCAGCGCGATTGATACCTCTGTCTGAGACTCGACCTTTAGGAGAAGCCTGTGATGCTTCAGATGCATGGATGTATGGCTTCCCTGCTTGTGGGGGGCAAGAGGTAACTGACTGAGGAGCACTGTCTGGCTTACTCCTTGAGGGTGAAGGTGGATGATGTGGGCTGTAAGTAGGGCTGCGGGCGTGCATACTCACAGGGGATCGTGGGGACTGTTGACTCCAGCTATTTGTGGTTGGCTGAAGATGAAGCTGAGAGGAGGAGTTGACCGGAGCCCAGGCATTGGCAGGTGTTTGAAGTGGTGCCTGAGTTTGATCTGGTGCCCAATGGTTGGCCATGTGTTGACGTTGAGCCCAATCTTGCTGCTGTAAGTAATGCTGACTATGAGGCCCTGCAGGACTGTGAGAAGGTTGTGAAACCGGACTTCTTGGGGGAATATAGGGCTCTCCAGAGGGGCTCCTCCTCATCCAAGGTGGACAGTTAGGGTCAATGGTAGGTTTTGGGGCAACTGGAGGGGGATTCTTGAGTTTTATTGTTCTCGGTTGCATGAAGTTACAAGCTTCAGCACCTAGACTAAAACAGTCTTCCTCTGGCTCAATATAAGACCTCCTATCCCCTTTGTTTTGAAGGTGAGCATCTTGTGCCTTCATAGTTTGCTGTTTATTAGCGATTTTCCGCTTTGACTCTGGTAGGATGCCGGTCTTGATTGCTGGCACGGATATTCGCTCATCTCTTGAGGCTATGATGTCACCAGTTGGGGACCAAACGTGTGGGTTAGTATTAATAGGCACAGGTACTCTGAATCTTGGTTCATGCGTCTTTGTCACTGGAGCGACGCCACCAAGCATGACAGGAGCAGTTTTTCCATCTTGCAATCTTAGGAAAGGCCTTGCAGTTCTGTTTGGCACCAAGGGTCTTGACACATTGGATAGTTGGTTCATCTGTTCAAAATTTTCTTGGTATTCTATGTGCTGTTTGACATTTACATCCATGTAGTTAGCCTGGTCAGTATGCACATACATTTCCTTAGTGTCATATATATTCTGTGCTTCTTTAGATTCAGGTTCTGTGAAATTCTCCACAGGATTTCCTTTACTCATCAGCTCTTCATGCTCTGACACAATTTCATCCATCCGTTTGCGGCGCTGGGCAAACATCAAAACACCCTTCCCTTTAGTTTCTGGTAATGCTTCCATCTCTCGAACACTTCCCCAGTTCAGACTCAAATTATACTGCTGGTGATGAACAGAATACTCTTCTTCTAACTCAGAATCGCTAAAGTTATACCCAGCTGATCGGACTTCTTCAGTTTCCTCCTCTATTTGGTCTTCACTGTCAAGCTTGTTATCACCAGTCCCGTAACTCACAAGTGTATACTTCTTGACCCTCTGGCGCCGTTTTTTAAACAGCAAGGCTCCTTTATTTTGAGGGTTTGGTGCATTAGTCAAAAGCCGAGCAATTCGCTTACATTTAGATTTGGTCTCCTTGACCTGTCTTTCCGATTGGCTCTCGTTGTGACAGAGCCCTGAGACAACAGAAGAGAGTGAGAGAGGGATAGAGAGAAAGGGAGAAGGGAGGGAGGGAGGAAGATGAAAACATTCAAATCTATACTTAAGCAACCATTGTTTTATTTAGATATTCTGTCAGTCAGTGGAAATTTAAGAAACAGTTTTTAAGTAATTTATAAGTCAAATAACTGTGGGACAGATTACATTTGCTTAACATTTGGGGGTTTTCTTTGAAAGCAAACTAAACACAAGAAAGAGAAATGTTGGAGCTGCCCCTGCTGAAGCAAGCACACTAATAAAAGCATCATATTTACTTACAGCTAACTTAGGGGGGGCCTATGAGGCAAGAAAAGTGATCAGCTCACTTTCCATTGCAAGTCTTACGATTGGAAAAGGGATCGGGTAACAGGCCAGGGTAACACATGCTGGTGTCCGTCAAGTTTGTTTCTGCCAGCCTCATCATATGGTCATATTTTATTCTTATCCTGCTCTGACTATTAAAGCCATGGGAATTCTCCCTCTAAGTCCACCTCAAATAGACCCCGCATTACTGCATGAAAATAACCAGCACCCATAGTGCATTGCAAAAGTTATTTTTCGATTAAATAAGGTCTCTTGCTTCAAGTAACACCTATAATGATTACAGGCAGAGTAAATGTAAGGTTATTATCAAAAGTTAATTTATGCCTTTGAAACAAACACAAAAATCCATCTCATCTATTAATAAATCACATATTTTTAATTTAGAAAAAAAACAAACATTTACTATATGCTGTACAGTTTGAACTGCTAGCTTCATATGTCCATGAGTATAACAAGGGAGGGTACTTACGTGTGTGCCTTGCCCTGAGCCTGTCCGGTCTGCACAGATCTGTGTCAGACTCAGAGTTCCACTTCTCTGCCTGCTCAGCACCCTCGTTTGAAATTCCAAAGAAGACAGAAGCAGGAGGTGCTTCACTGCTCCCTCCTTCCTCTGAGGATTCGACCCTCCTGTTCCCAGTGCCCAGGCCATGTCTATTACTGGCTCCCAGGGGTTGTTCTGTGGTCAGGGTCAAGGCCAGGGTCATATCAGCAGCATGGCCAAGAGAGGAGGAGGATGACTGAGAATGCGGCCTTGATATCTGGCCAGCTTTAGACTCTGCATCAGGGTGCTGTGGGTGTTGGAGCAGTGATGTTCGTGGGGTTTGGATGTGAGGAGTTTCTGTGATGGACTCTCTTGATTCATTAAGATAGATGTCATCCTCTTCTTGGTATGAAACATCCTCTTCACTTCCACTGAACTCAGGCAGGGACTGTTGCTCACCGGCAGATTCCCAGTCTTGTGATTGAAGGTGTTCTGTGGACTCAGACTTGGGGATATGAGCAGGCTGATTGTCTAAAGGGTACTCTGCGTCACTGGCATCATCTTCATAGTAGGACTCTGCCAAAGACTCAGAGACACAAAGTTCCTGGGAACCATCTGAACCTGACCAAGGGACCAAGTTATCATTGTTGTCTGGGTCTTCAGCTTCTGGTTCCATCTCTAATGTTGTTTCACAATGTCTTGCGTATCACCAATAATACCTTTATTGAGACAAAGATAAACAGAGTCAGGCCAGGGAGCCCTGGAATGTGACTGTAAACCCTTGATTTAAAGATTTACAGAAGTAAACACTTCAATGCTCTTGCAAAAATACTCAAATTATAACAATTGTGACTGTAAATCCTTATGAATTTGAGTGTTTACTGTTCAGATCAAGACATTTCAGCATTAGTACACTTCCTAATCTTTCTAACTATCATGTAATTGTCTAAGTTATTCCTATCCCCAATAGGTAGCAGAGCTTTGCTTTGGCAGTTGCATCAGGGCTGCCATCGCTCTAAATGGAATGGTATGTAATATCAAGGGAGAAACAGCATGCACATCCAAGAGCATAAGCAAAACAATTGGATGGCTGTTTTCCGAACTCCTGTTTATATAGCAAGCTTTCTTTCCCCCTTCTGCTCTCATCTATCACAGCAACAAATATCAGCACTGCAAAGGCTGTCAGCATTTCCATTTAAGAACTAAATCTGTGAGACTATTTGTTTTATACATAGTAGAAATACTAGGCCTCTACTCAAAGCCAGTGTTTGTTTTATCACAGAAGTTAAATTATATCAACATATCAAATAGGCTACCAACCTATTCTCTCAAATTATTCTGGCAATCAATCGTTGTATCAAAGTCACTGATAGGAAATGATTTATCCAATGCAAAATGACTCAACTTTTTTTTCTTCATCTAATCAATTATTTAAGCCAGAACTGACAAATTCAGCAGTTTTCCTACTTATACCTTTTTCAGGTTAGTTTATAGATATGAAATGAAAACAATGCCTTTATAACCTAGTATGAAACTGATCAGCAGTCAGCAGCAGTCAGCAGTTTTCTTGTCTGGCAAACAGTTCAAAACATGTAGATTTTACTGCAAACCAAAGCCCTTTATTCTCAAACACTGCATTACCAAATATCCACCACATGGTGGTGCCCTAATATTATAAACCAAACATGAGTACTCTCACATAAATTCACCTCCTGATTGTTCACCAGATTATAAGATAAGACATGCAATATGCTATAAAAACTTGACAATGTGTATTTTTATAATTTATCTGTTCATTTCAGTTGTGTGCAATAAACAGATTTTATGTGTAAGACAAGATCATTTAACTAAAGACATTTTGGGAAAAAACATTTGCCTTAATTTAAACATGAAGATAAATGCAGTCAGTCATCAGCACTCAAAAGTCTAAAGCCATGCAAGCAGCCATTGCTTGTTGCAACGTACTTTATTGGACAGTATTGGACAGAACACGCTAATGACGGTTCTTAGAATCAAAGGGGGCTGTTATTCTAGTTGTTTATTGATCACACAAGCTCTATCTTGTATTGGAATGGAAAATGGAAATTTGCAATATAAGCGGATGAAGGGAAGTTATTGTTTCATGAGATCATTGCCATAATTGCCACAAACAAATTTGAATTCTACTTTTACAGATCAGGTTTACTACCTAGGCTAATTTATTACATACCTGGCTCCTGGATTAAATATTTGCTGACCTTGTTTTATTCGTAATTGACTGTCCCTTCCGTCATTTATACAAACTGAGCAGGCAGGTTCCTATTTGGGTGTCATATATTCGATATACTGATTTTATCCATTGGGACCGAAACAGTAGGATATTGTAGCTGTTGCTCAACAATGAGTGACAGAACAGCAGTGTTATCAAAAAGCAATATTCAACAATAAATAAAACTGCAGTGACAGTGCTATGCATCATTGCACACATTCACTCATTGATGGCTGGAAGTCTGTTGGATAAATTGTTTTTGCCAACACGACTTCTACTGCATTTCTACTATACACCTCTACAAAGGCCCTATGACACATGCAGATGCAGGCTTACTAAAAGGTCTGGACTCTTGGAAACTTGTCCCATGCCCACGCTTCTCTTCACACTTGGTTCCACTTCATTTTGACACTCAACCATCATTAATCCTTACTTTGGTGCTTCGGAAGTTTCTGTTTCCTATTATGGCAGTAACTTCAGAATGTTGACTCATTACCATGGAAACAGGCAGTCAGCATCCTTGACGGACGAGTGAACTCTTGGTCTGAGGGATGACCCCCGCGAGGACTGGGCTCTAGCGGATTAGATGTTTCCATGTTATTACTAATTAGTCTGTTTTTTCCTCAACCACTATTGAGAAGCATTCACAGGAGCCATACAACAGAGCAAAAATCAACGGAGTATATCCCAGATGGATGTTACAATCAATACTTATACAAAGCCAGATTTTTTTTAAATTCACATTATAATGTAATCCATGCAGCCTACTCCACGATAGTTGCTCGTACAGGAGATAACCATAAAATCCCAATGTAAAGAATGAAGCAATCAAAGATATTACCAACAAAATGAAACTGTGATATTAAAATGTAACCCAGTCTTTTCTTCCAATACATAGAGGCAGCCATCAAATCCAAAAGCATAAAGACATTAAGATAATCTCACTAACTTAAATTTCTAACATTAGGGTTAATAAAACGAAGAAATATGACTTCACTGCAAATTCAATTTTACAAGAAAGCTGCTCTTGAAGGAAATAAGGAAGTAGTTACAGTACTCACAGTATTCATCCTTGAATCAAGTAAAAGATAAATTGTTTATCCAGAAAATGCCTCATCGATATCCAGCATAGTCAACTAGATATCCAGCTGGTTTCGGTGCACGACCATGGCAAAGACAATCTGAGCACTTGTTATGGGTTGCGGATGTTCAGGTTACCTACCAACTTGCTCATAGGACGGCCTTGCTCATTCATGTATGCTACTGTATTTAAAGAGAGACCAGAAAGGGTATTCCTGCCCCCAGCCCACTTCAGACACAGCTCAGTTAGCATCGTGCAGCTGCAGCGTTTTGACATAATGAACTTGTCCTTAGAAAACTTTAAAGATATTTTTAGAGTGATTTGAAATGCTTGTGCTCTATGGAGGTTATATGCTTTTGATGATAATTTAATGTCTTCACAACACAAATAAATACAAAGAAATGTATACACTACCTTACACAAACTCGATACAAATATACTTTTTCAACCACATTTGCATCAACAGATAATTTGCTAATTGCTGTCAAATTGGGCTATGAAATAGGGTTAATACAATTCAAGGTAAAATTACACAAAGCTACTGTACAGTAAATAGATGAGGTAAGACTGCTGTTCTCTTTGACAGCATGCCCGTATATGGAACTAAATCTGACTTTAGCAAAAAAACCCTGGTCTGCAGAGATAATATGTGGAAAGACTACTCTACAGTACAAACATATTCACATTCAGTCATTATTTCCAGTAGATACAATTTAGATTCATTGTTTATTTTACTAAAGCATGTCATTCACGTTCAGTCTTTGGGGCAGTCTAAATGTAATGCTGAGCGTGTAAGACTTTAACCTAAACTTCTCACAGCCCGTCCAGGTATGAAGCTATATCTGAATATGAATGTATTAACCTCCCTGGCTCTTTGATAGGGACAGTGTACCAAGGTCGCCGCAGCACATGCAACTAAGACCACTATGTTTTCCTGCACTCTTAGCATATTGCAAACTGGCTGCTACTTGAGGAAAAGTGCCAAGATTAAACGTGGTGCAATCCAGAGTAGGTGCCAATCCAAGCCCTATCTGTGCTTTTCATGATATTTAGTATCCGTGCAATATTGAGCTTATTCAGTGTTCTCTCATTTGGAGACTCCCTCTCTGGAAATATTATAAATAAACATGAAATGTTGCTTTTGTTGGATTATAAACAAGCATGTACGTGTTAAATTTGCATCTTCTTAATTAATCAAATAACAGTTTTACTATGAAATGTCCGAAAATAGGACATAATACTAATGATATATCCAGAAATTAAGTATTAACATCAACTTCTTGCCAACAGCTTGGTTGCTGTCTGGCAAAAGTGGTGTTTTATTTTAAGGTCTTGAAGGAGCTTTATGTAAAAATTTGTAAAAACAAATAATACATTCAAGGCACACTCTAACAATCACTCTAACAATTGAGTCATAGAAAGAGAGACATCCCAGGGGGAGTGAATAGACAATAAGAATGGTCACAATTAAAGTTGTATTAAGTACTCTTTCATATCAAAAAATCTTAAGATATGTAGCACCACATTATGTAATAATGCCCCATTATGTAATAATGTAATACATTTTCACTTCATTATGTAATAACGCCGCATTTTGTAATAATCTGCCACATTTTGTAATACAATTCTTGAACACAATATGTAATAAACTTTGCTGCATTAAGTAATAAGTTCTTACATATTGCATCAGTAATTACAAAATGCAGGTGTTGCACTTTTTTTTATCAAGAAAATGTAATAATTTGGTGCATTATGTAATAAACCACCAAAATGGATGTCTTAATTAGAAAAAAACATTATACCATCAGAACGACATTGACTTTAAGCAGACCAGCATGAATCGTAAATATGAATTAATTTTAAAAACTAGTAGGATGTTTCATTGGTCAAACCTAAATCAAATATAACTGAATTCATAGAGAATGTGTTTGAAAGCTCATAGAGACAACAACTGCACTAAATGAGTGTTACTGGCACGAACATTATCGGTGCACTGAAATGTTGGAAGACATACACACATGCAATCTGGATTATGTTATGCAAAATTATACGTGATAGAAAGCAGACAAAACACGAAAACACATATGGAACAGAAAAAAACTTTATTCCAGCACCATTTCTTTAATGTAACATTGATGTCCTTTCCTATAGTGAATAAAAATAAATGACCATCAAAACTAAACCAACTAAAAACAGCGTAAATAATCTTTCGCATCAAAAAGATATATCTCTAATTATGTTTATGTAATTAAAAAAGAAGGCTATAGACAATTGACTATTAACAAACATTTACTTTAGACTAAATGAAAAAAAAAAACTTCTCTAGTGGTAACAGTAGAAACACTTTCCCTCTGCTCATCAGATCGTTAGCTTAAGAGTTTGTTCTTTTATCTGTTAGCATTTCATATTAGTTGCAAATCAATCAACACAAAATTCTAAAAGAAATTTTCTGAGTCTGAAATCTGTTCTTTGTTCATACCTTTCATCATGTTGCCTTTTGTTTATTTTCCAGCAGAAGTGTAAGCTATAGAGGACGAAATCGCTCCCCTAAACTGAAGCCAAAATGTTTGTATCTCCCCCTTGTGGCTGGCAGTAGCACATGCATACATTCTACCAGTGCTCTAAATTACAGTAGGCTAACACCGACCGAATGTGTGGCATTATGAATCTTTACGGTACATAGATACACATTTATGGAAGCGTATTGCTACCATACCAGAAAAAAAAATTATATATAAATCAGTTTCACGTTATAACGTGATAAGTTGGTCTCGGGTGGAGGGGGCGGAAGTGAATCCATAAATCCACCTGGATAGTCTCAGTTTCATTGACATATTTATACTGTCATTGACATTTCATGCTGACTGTGGAGGTTCGAGCGTCTGATTGGTGGCCGCAGCGTGACATCGGGCTGTGGAGCCCTAGGTGTGCCACCAGCCGATCACGTTATAACAATTATAACGTTATATGATTTTTTTTTTTTTTTTTTCTGGTATGGCAGCAATACCCTTTGGTACTTCCATATATATAACTACTACAGTAAACAATTCCAAATGTATTGAGCGAGTTACTTTTTTCTTTGCTAGAATTTTGAGAAAAAGTTGACAGCTCTTGTCTGTAGACTACTTTTCACTCATATATATTATGAGGGTTTGTTTTACATATCCTACAACTACAGATAAAGGGCAAAATTTGTTACATTTTCTGTTCCATATTTGTTTTCGTGTTTTGTCTTCTTTCTATCACTTCTAATTTTGCATAACATAATCCAGATTGCATGTGTGTATGTCTTCCAACATTTCAGTGCACCGATAATGTTCGTGCCAGTAACACTCATTTAGTGCAGTTTTTGTCTCTATGAGCTTTCGAACACATTCTCTATGAATTCTGAATATGAGTTATATTTGATTTAGATTTGACCAATGATCCTACTAGTTTTACATCCTACTAGTTTTTAAAATTAATTCATATTTACGATTCATGCTGGTCTGCTTAAAGTCAATGTCATTCTGATGGTATAATGTTTTTTTTGAGACATCCATTTTGGTGGTTTGTTACATAATGCACCAAATTATTACATTTTCTAGATAAAAAAAGTGCAACACCTGCATTTTGTAATTACTGATGCAATATGTATGAACTTATTACATAATGCAACAAAGTTTATTACATATTGTGTTTGAGAATTTTATTACAAAATGTGGCAGATTATTACAAAATGCGGCGTTATTACATAATGAAGTGAAAATGTATTACATTATTACATAATGGGGCGTTATTACATAATGTGGTGCTACAAGATATGAGTTGGAAGTACATTCCTTGAGAATCCATTTTGTCAAAAGCTTAACGATGTCATGTGATCTGCTACTTCAGCACACTATAAGAACAAATATTACTGGGAACACTACAGAAAATTGCAGATTAACATTTAATATCTTGTACTGTAATTCACAGTATAGACTCTACCACTGGCTATCCATGTAACAATTTATAGCACGTGGTTTCGCCCTAGTCTTGTTGCAGTTACTGGGTCCAGTGAAATGCAAATTTCATTCTTTTGCTGAATAATAATTAACAATGGCGTGAGTAAATGTGTATTACATCCAACTCCACTTCGCTGTTGCAACATTTAGCTTCCTGTTGATTCTGGGAACAGAGCAAAATGAAATTCGACAGCATACTGTCAGAAATTAATGGGTTTGGAAAATTTCAAATCAAGCTAGTCTTGATTCAGCTGTTTTCTCGAATTACTCTACCATGCCACTTCCTGCTAAATAACTTCATGGCAGCCGTTCCCTCTCACCACTGTAACATCACTGCTCTGGATGATGGGGGTGACTTCAGGAATTTAACCTTGGAACAGAGACTGGCTGTTGGTATTCCGACAGAGCGAGATGGCACTCCGAGATCCTGTCAAATGTTTTCCAAGCCGCAATATCAGCATCTTTCAGGCTTGAACAGTAGTGAGGATGCATTTAGTGTTCAGTGTCAGGATGGATGGGTGTATGACAACAGAACATTTAAATCTACTCTGGCAACAGAGGTAAGTGTCTTTGACAACAGCATTATTTCATGTTATGTAGCCTATATTTTAATTAAATGTTATGTTCTTCAAAGACATTAAAGACATAAGACTTATTTCTTGATATCATATTAAATGTTGTTAACATCCTTTGTAGCTGAAATGTTTAAATGAAATAAAAGTTTAATAAAATGGAAAAAGAAAATGTGATTCTGACCAAGCCATATTTCAACTTTAAGGACTGACAACTGCAAAATTACTTATTTTAATACTTTCCATGTTGTTTTTCTTTGTAGTGGGATCTCGTTTGCAGCAGAAAAGGGATGAACAAGGCAACAGCCACCATTTTCTTTATTGGTGTTATGTTAGGTGCCCCTTTGTTTGGATACCTCAGTGACAGGTAAGATAGTTTATGACAAAACTCAGCATGTCCTCCATTAGTCTACAATGTCACTCACACTCTCTATCAAATGTCAGATCAGATTAAATATTAAAACATAAGTAGAGTGTAAAAAAACAATAATATTGTGTAAATAAACTGTTTATGTTACAAGCCTGACTTGTTGAAAACTATTAGTGATAATAAGCCAAAAAGTGTGCAATGTGAATAAATAAAATAATTAAAAAACTAAAGGAAACATAAATAATAACAGTAGTTGAAATAATGTTAAATTATAACTGATTAGAAGAACATATGTTTGCGAATTGAATACATTTGTAAAATGTATCTCAATAGTTTTGAACACAGTCACTGATTTGATCTTTTCTTCTCATGACTAGGTTTGGCCGACGGCCACTGCTCTTGGTGTCTTATTTGTCATCCATGACCTTTGCAGTCCTAAGTGCATTCTCCACATCATATATAATGTTTGTCATCATGAGATTTTTTACGGGGATGTCACTCGCGGGAATAAGTATCATCTCTATTGTTTTAAGTAAGTATGCTTAATGCTCATCTCTGAGATGAGAAAAATAGAGTATTTGATCACATTTGTGTGATTTCCCCAGATGTTGAATGGTTCAGCGTTGAACACAGGACCTTTTCTAGTGTAATTATAAGCCTGGATTGGACACTTGGAAACTGGCTTCTGACAGGACTTGCATATTGTGTTAATGAATGGAGGATGCTCATTCTGGCAGTGACCTCACCCCTCATACTGTCTGTCATTGCTTGGAGGTATCTAAGTATCACATTTTAAACACTGAGGCATATAAAGCTTCTATTAGAAGTCAATGAGACACTGAACTCACTGTGTTTGTTGCTTCAGGTGGCTTCCAGAGTCTGCAAGGTGGCTCTTGGCAAACGGGAAAGCAGATGCTGCTCATCATTACATAATGAAATGTGCCGAGATGAACGACAGTGCCAAGTGTATGGCCTCGGTCACACCAAGGGTGCAATTAATTTAGTTGTTTACACTTTGGTTAACCGGAAATCTCACAGTGATATAAGGATAGAAACTGCTGCAATGTAAAGAAGTGTTGCGAATGAACAGTTTGTCTTTTCTGCTTTCTCACAGGCATTACTGGAATCTGCACAAGCTGAAACTAAAGATAAGAAGTACTCGTTTATAGATCTTTTCAAGACCCCAAATATTCGGAAACATTCTGTTTTCTTAGGGATAGTATGGTAAGTGTCAATGTCATGCCATGGGTTAGAGGGATACTTCAGGATTTATGAGAGTTAGATATGATCAATGTCAGTGTCACAGTTGTGAATTAAACATACTACAAGGAACTTTTAACTGGTTACGAAACAGTGTCAATTTAATACTAATGCCTCCATATGACCTACATTAGCAAACTCGACCACCAGTGAGTAGATTGGCTGTTTCTGTACAGTGATTATAGTTGTTGTTATTGACACCTTTGTTCCATTTTGTAGGTATGGAGTTGCATTTACGTATTATGGGATAAGTCTGAACATCACAGGGTTCGGATTAAACCCATACCTCACGCAGTTAGTATTCGCATCCATTGAAATGCCAATGAAGATCGTTGTGTATTTCTTCCTGGAGAAAGTTGGTAGAAGACCTGGTGAGATGGTAGCCCTGCTGTCAGCTGGTCTCTGTATTTTCATCAACATTTTTGTTGCAAAAGGTTTTTGTTTCTTTTATTAAATCTAAATTTAATTTGAGAACTTTTAATCAACATTTCTGAAAATTCTCAATCAAATATCTAAACATTTTCCCTCAGATAAGTGGGTTATTCGTACTGTTGTGGCAGTCATTGGAAAAGCCATGTCAGAAGCATCATTCACAATTGTGTTCCTCTTCACAACTGAACTCTTTCCTACGGTCGTACGGTTAGTCAACAACAATCTTATGTAGCAACATTGACCACAATGATCTTCTATTTGGTTGTGACCCCATGTACCCATTTACAGTTTTACATTAACCGCGGCCCTTTGATTTTCCAGACAGAATGGTTTAGGCTACACTTCGTTTGTGGCACGGCTGGGCGTGTCCATATCTCCGCTCATCATGCTATTGGAGGACGTGTGGTATCTCCTCCCTGCAGTCATTTATTGCGCAGTGGCAATCGGATCTGGTTTAGTGGCCTCACTCCTGCCTGAAACATTAAACACCATATTGCCAGAGTTAATCAAGGATGTTGAGAAACCAAGGTAAAGAGGAAATGTGCAAGAGAAAGATTACAGAGAATTCAATATTAAAGGAACCTCAGTAACCTTTGCTGCTAAAGAATAATCTACTGAACCTTGCAAAACCAAGTTAACTCATTTCATTTCAACTCAACATCTTCCTGAATAATTTACATGCTTTAATCATTTCCCTGAGACGAAAACATTTTTTTGTTCTTCCCTGAACTCAGTAATCCATGGATGATAAAATGACTAACCTGAGTTATGTCTATATTGCAGGGTGCAGTCAACAAGAAGGAGGGAGATTAAATGAAAATCACATTTGTTGATAATGAGAATAACCAATCCACAGTATATTTGTTACACAATTTATTAAGACATTTTGATTTTAGCATTTAAACACTACTGAAATCCAAATAAACTGCCTGTCAGATTCAAAGGGTGTACCGTTGAAATCAACAATAAAAGAAGCCAGAAGAAGAAACCCAAGAGAAGTGTAAATGTAAATGTACCTGTGTTTGACAATAAAGTTGAATTAAATGAGAACACAACTATTGATTTAATTGGAATTAGACATTTTATAGTCACATGCATGTTTAAGTGTTATATCCTGCTTTCGTGGTACAGGGTATATTGTATATCAGACCGCGCAGTTATACACTGGTGATCTGCCAAGGATAAGCATATATCGATAATGGATGGATGGATGGAGGGGTTGATGTAATTTGCCTGATTATGTTCTTATGAATACAATAATTAAAGAATAACACCACTGAAATAGTTTCCCTAATACTTCAGAGTGAACAATCAGATCAGATTAAGAGTACAGTGTGTGAAATTTAGGGGGTTACAGTTATGTTGCAATACTACAGAACAGGCAAATAAGAGAGCCTTTCCCGTAACTGGACCTTTACACACACTGATATATTCATATGTATATTAATGACAAGAGGGTAAACAATGATATGAAAAAGGCAGACAGTCCATATTCGCTGAATCTGTTTGTGTAGTCTGCCTGACTCATTGATCCTTTATCTGAGGTTTGTGAATCAGAATCTATGGCCCCAAGTCATGGTTCTGAAATATCAATAGCCTAACTGTGTATTGATAAATCCATGATGCCATCCAATGTGTTGAAGTAGCATCAGATTTGTAATTGTCCCTTTTTCTATTAGTCCCACCCTTCTGTCAGTTTAGTCTTGGATCTATAATATCCTCCAAACTATATACTATAAATGTTCAGTTATATACTATATTTGTCATATAGTTGTTTCCCAAATGTTAAACACATTTTCTGAAAGTATTTTGAAAAATGTTTCAATACTATAAACACAAGAATGAAAAACGTTAACCATTTTGTCAAAACCCCACAGATTTCTTGCAGAATGAAACGCTGCACTCAAAACCATGTTATCTCTTGTCAAAACTGAGTCTTTACACCAGAACAACACACACAGCTATCACAGGAATATATCTGTTTTCATCTTCTCCTTTTTGAACATTTAGGGGTTCAGGGGTTCATCCCAAAAAATGATGCAATTTTATGGTACACATATAGTATAAAGACGGCTGTTGTATTGTAATACAATTCTATGAATATATTATGTAAATATTACACAGACATAATCATTGTAGCAAAACATGATATGATATGACATGAGTATGATACCAATTTGTCTATCCAGTGAGATCACAACCCAGCTTCCCAGAGTCACACTGTAAATTTATAGTCGATACTGCAACATTGTTCGAGTTAAAACCAAAATTACAAATCATAAGGGTGTGGTATTTTGAAGGCCAGGGTTTTTTTCCAGGTGAACAAAGTGTCTTAAATAATGACATTTGTGTTTAGAGGTTTGCAAAAGTATGATTTAGAAATTCTATTTGAGTCAGAACAATGTTGTCTCTTCTGCTTTTAATACATGAGATTTTAGTTTTCAGACGGTGTGCATAGTTCCCATTTTTGTCTATATGCAATGGAGAATAGTTAAAGTTTGGGCAGTGTCCCTGTTATAAATTAACAAATGATTTCTTGTGAGACTACACATGCAGCCATTCTCTGAGCGGACCATTGACCAACAAGGTTTGACAGAGTGCAAAAGCGGCTCCTTCTCAAGCTATTTAGCACTTTTGTGCTTTGTGATATATGTTTATATACATTTTTTTGATATATTTATGTTTCTCCAAACTGGAAGTGTTGCATTACTTTCAACATGAAGTTTGATAATATCCTGGCTGAGGTGAATGGCTTTGGGAGATTCCAATTAAGGACGATCCTGTTGATGTTAGCTGCTCGTATGACTTTGCCTTTTAACTTTATGCTGAATAATTTGATAGCGGCTGTTCCCTCTCACCACTGCGACATCACCTCTCTGGATTATGGAGGTGTTTTAAGCAATTTATCACACAAAGAGAAACTTATTGTCAGTATTCCAGTTCAGGAGGATGGGACTCTAAGCTCCTGTGAGATGTTTGCTGAGCCTCAGTATCATCTGCTGATAAACTCCTCCAACATCACTGACCTACCCACAGTGCTGTGTCAGAATGGATGGATGTACGATAACACCACCTTCAAGTCTACTCTGGCCACAGAGGTAAGTTTAATTTCTTTCAATTTGCAATGAATTTAGCTATATCAATCCCAAGTTAACCACTTTATGCTTTACTTTTCTGTATCTTTCTTTGTGTGTTTATCTCGCAGTGGGATCTTGTTTGTGATAAGAGAAGAGTGAACAAAGCCACAGCCACTATCTTCTTCCTTGGGGTCATGCTTGGAGCAGTCGTATTTGGTTACCTTAGTGACAGGTGTTCATGCCTTTAACTCTCAAACTCTCAAATCAGACACATTTCCATCTTGGGGTGTTTAATCACATGAATTTTTTCTCATTGTTTTTATACAAAAAAGAAAATAATATTTTTTTTGCCATTGTATAATTACTGTTGTTGTTTTAGTTTGCATCAGTGATATCCTTTAAAAATGTATTTAATATGCTGATAGTGCAATTATAAATAGAAGAGCTTTATTTGTTCAGTCTGCTCAAAATTTAGATGCACCAAAGAAAGAAGCAAATCTAGTTCTTCTTATTTGGAAACTCCAAAGTTAATACTCAGCAATTGACTGACAGAAAGTTGATGTACAGTAAAGTATAATCGATTGCAGAATCTGAACGTATTTCTAACCTTTACCACGACCATTAAATGAACCCTAAAACACACATTTAATGACTCCTGTGTAGAAGACACTATAAATTGGAATGTATTGTTATATATTATAATAGAGTGTTAATCACCTTCCTCTGAACAAGATATTTTGTCAAACTGTTTGTACATGACCTTTCCCATAGATTTATCTATAATTTGTCTTACAGGTTTGGCAGGAAAAGAACACTTCTCATGTCCTACATGACAACCACCTTCTTTGGATTTGCAAGTGCTTTCTCATCTAGTTTTGCCATGTTTGCTGCCATGAGGTTCTTTGCTGGATTGGGACTTTCTGGAATAAGTATAGTCACCGTGGTCCTTTGTGAGTTTTATGTCCTAGTATGCGTCTTTAGTAGAATTATCAGAAAACAAGAAAGAAAAAGTAACATGCAAACAAATATATACTACATTACATTAAATATCTTCCTTTTTGCCTTTTCATCCATTTTGTATTTTAACTTATATTAGTATTTATATTATATTGATAATAAGAGAAGATACAACTTTTTGATGAAGTGTGTATTTTATCTACAAATTAATTTATCTACAATAAATAACATCAGGTATGTTTTAATAGATTTGTTTAATTATTGTTGCTTTTTATAGGTATTGAATGGGTGGACATTGAGCATCGCACTGCAGTGGGCACTTTGATAAGCTTGGACTGGAGTATTTGTTCTGCTCTACTCCCTGTTGTGGCCTATTTTGTGAATGACTGGAGGTACCTGGTGGCCACAGTAACCTCTCCACTGTGTCTGGCCATTATTTGTTGGTGGTAAGCAAAAATAGATTTCCTGCCTTTCAGTTATTACAGTATGAAGCTGCCCTAGATTTACGTATTAAGTTGTTTAATGAGGCCTGACTCTGGATTTTCTATGAAAAATCACAGGTGGCTCCCTGAGTCAGCCAGATGGCTGATAAGTAACGGAAAGGTGGAGAGTGCTCATTTTTACCTAACCAGGTGTGCAAAAGTCAACGGCAGAGAGCAGTTCATGGCTGACCTAAATCTTGAGGTACAAAACTTTAGAGTCTGATCATTTCTTGTCAAACATTGATAGCAACTTCCATTCTGACAAAACGTTTACGTTTTACTCTCCAGGTTCTGTCCAAGGTTATACTTGTAGAAAATGAAAACAGAAAATATTCCTATTTGGACCTTGTGAAGACCCCCAGAATGAGGAGATTGGCTCTACTCACTGGCATTGTGTGGTATATACATTTGTTTGTTTTTGCTTTTAAACAGCCAAGATTTTCACCTTTTAAACGTTGAAATAATGTATAATCTGAATGATCCACTGTCCATATATCACTTGTTCAACCTAAGAATGGCACATTTTAAGAAAGGGATGACAGCTTGAACACAGCTCCTCTGTGCTGCAGTTATCATGTAACCATGATTATACACTTCCAGATGTCCTGAAATAGAAAAATCTTAGCACTATATTATCATGCGGTGTTACCTAACTCACATACCTGCAGTGACCTTGCACAATGATTTAGATCAAATATTCAACTTTTAACAATTGAAGTAATCGGTCACAAAACCTGCCAGCTAATTAGAAACAATATTTTTTTGGGGGCAGATGTGTAACTACTCCTCTCTTTTTGTACATAGGTTTGCAGTGGCCTGTACATATTACGGAATCAGCTTGAATATTGACGGCTTTGGTGTGAACATTTATCTCACACAGTTCATCTATGGCGCAATTGAAATACCAGCAAAAGCCTTCATCTATTTCAGCTTGAAAAAAATTGGCCGAAGGTTTAGTCAAGCTGGAGCACTCGTTCTGACTGGACTTTGTATCTTCTGCAACATGTTTATCCCTAAAGGTAAATCAGTTCAAGTTCAAGTGTGTGACTCTTTAGCTGTGTTTCCACCGCAGGAACTTTCTCCAGGGACAAGGAGCCTTCAGAGGAACTCAAGGCATTTCCACCACAAGGACCACAGTCTAAATTATTTTTTTTTTACCCCTGAACCTTTTTGATTGGTCAAGTACTTGAAACATTTATTTCAGTCACCATTTTGTAAAATCTGCAGCAGCATGCTGTAATAGAAGAAACAATACGACAGATGGACTGACAAAGAAGTCCAGGCATTGTTGGAGTATAGTGGTGAACAAGAATGACAAGTGAAAACAGCCATCAGGTGACTCATTTGCCTAAACTTTGCAGGTCTTTAGGTCACATTGGAAACACAGACAACAGTGGGCTGAGTTGAAAAGTAGTTTGTGACTGAAAGTTGATTTGGAATAGCCAAAAGCTCTTCTGCAGCTGCACATACGGGAGGTGAATGAGAGAAAATTTCTGGCCTTTGGAAGTCAGTCAGGTTTGTGGCAGCTGAGAAAAAGTCAGGTTAGTTAAGAAAATTTGCCGGAGGGAGTGTAGCATTTTGAAAATATTTATTCATATTAATGTCCCCCCTGCTATGAGTATCCTTTATGTTAGATCTATCAAGCAAAACCCTACATTCACCTAATCTTGCTTCTTGTTCCATGTTTAACATTTTTTTTTATGTATTTATTAAGTCATTATTCATTTAGTATTTTTTTAATATTTATTACATTAGACTTACATGAATTGAAAAGTAAGGTAAAGTTATACAAATAACCACCGGGCCTGTCTGGGCAGTTTGACTGGTTGGGTGGGTAAGGAAATGTGTCAACACAGGCTTCTCAACCCATGCCTACTCAATCCTCAGCAGGGAAGACAGACACAGGAGTCCAACAATTTTTCACAGGAATTCAACAAGTGATAAAATTTGGAAAGAAATCACACATCATTCTGCTGGTGTCCAGTGTATTGTTAAACATTTTGGTGAAAGTAGCATAGAAATTAAAGAGATGAGCATATGTACATATGTGACCAAGTTATCTAATATTACTGCAGGCAAGCCATTGGACCAATCTGACACAATTCTAACCACTTGATAGATATAGACATTTATTGTTTTTTCATATTTTTGAAAAATACACTGACGAACCTCTGAATTGACAATAACAAGCGAGGCATCATCTTGTATGTGCACCTGCAGTTCTGAAAGTTTGGCTTACATAACTGTTACGGTGCAGGCTGCAGGATCAGTTTTATATGGAAGAAAGAAAATAATGAAAATCAGCGATTTCAATGTCAGCTTGGACTCCTATACAGTTGAGGTTAAAATGTCCTTTCACATCTTTTTCTTTTCAGATAAGGGGTCATATTTGACGGCTGTTGGAGCTTTGGGAAAAATGTTTGCAGAGGCAGCTTTTACAACTGTATTTCTGTACACAGCAGAGCTTTACCCCACAGTAATGAGGTCAGTAAGCTATCGGATATTGAGTTTAGATTATCTACATTTACAAACAGCATCTATACAGAGGTCTTTTCCTTTGTATAGATGCTTAAACACCTGGATTACTAAACACCCTGATTAGGTCTTTATACATGAAGGAGTTGCAGTCGTATTCTGAAACGGGGGTTTCTGATTGTTACCGGAATGATGTGTTTCTGGATACACAGGCAAAATGGACTGGGTTACTGCTCCTTCATGGCCCGTACAGGCGTGGCTGTGTCTCCCTTGATCCTTCTTGTTGGAGAAGTGTGGGGTCATTTACCAAGTACTATTTTCACCCTGGTGGCTTTTGCTGGAGGGCTGTCAGCTTCTCTTCTTGCTGAAACACGAAACGTCCGTCTGCCGGAGACTATTGAGGATGTGGAACAGACAAGGTACTTGTTTCTGATTGCATAAAAATATTTAAATGAGAGATATGTTATAAAATAAAGATGTTTTTTGTGTTTCAGAAGAAGATCAATCTCCACACCAGAGGATAAATCTCAACTCTGAATTTTGTCTAATTGCAGTTAGTAGACTCATAATTTGTGTTGTAGGGAATATAAGAAGAAAAGAATAAACAACGCGTTACCTTATAACATACCTACAGGTATAACTCTTTTCAACTCTAAATGTCCTTGCAAGAATAGTCAAGATTCGAACCACTGATCTTACAGTCCTGTGTGTATGAGCTTTATGCTCATATACCAATTGTCCGATGAGCAGGGCAGCTATGTGTATGTCAGTATGTGTGTATAAAGCTGAATAAACATCATAATGTGTGAGTGATGTGGCCTTTCGTGGTTTTATTGTGATAGTACAAGAAAGAGTGACAGGAAGTGGAGAGAGACAGAGAGAGAGAGAGAGAGAGAGTTTGTGGATGAAATGCAGTAAAGAGTTATAGGATGGATTCAAACCCCGGGCCACAGTGACGAGGACACAGCCTCTGTACATGGGGGACATGCCCTAGCAATTGAGCTACCATGGCACTTCTAAAATGTGGAGTATTTGAACGTGTCAGCCCTGTAGTGTCTGTCGAACCAGCATAGAGAGTCAACTGAGGGTCTGACATAGGACTTCTCCAGTTGTAGTAGTACCAGTAGCAGCAGCAGTAGTACAAGTAACAGCAGAGGTATAATGACTGTAGTAAAAGTAGTAGTGGTAGTAAAGGTTGTAGTAGTAGCCGAATGCAGGATTGAAACCGCCAACCTTGTGATCGCATGCTTTCCATTCATTCTCTATGGTAAAATTTTGTTGAAAAAAACATAATATTTTAGTACAAGAGGTATACAAAGTTGAACACAAGCACCCTTGTCCTAAAAAGGCTGAAAATTAGATATTTGAATGGTTTTATACCAGAAAGCATGCAGGTCTTGAAACATGCCAAAAAATGTGAAAAGGAAGGTCGCCCACTTGACAATCCAGTAGTGTGAACCGACTCAATACTTGCAGGTGACTTATTGTAATTTTCTTGTAGCTTGGAAAGCAATTCCTCTTTCTTATCTTGTTTTACAAGTAAAACTTGGTGTGTGATAATTAGAAGGGAAAAACATAACAAGCAACTGTAGTGTCCTCACTTCAGCTTGAAATGTTTAAATTTCAACTACTGAAGCTTCCAAAAATAATGAATAAGTATTATTAAAGGATGATTCAGTGATCTAATGTTCAGACAGCAGTAAACACAGCCATCATCTGTAAGTCAGAGAAATGCATCCTTTTGTTGACAGGTGTGGGTTTGATGTGCACAGGATCCACCTTTATTGCTTAAAGTCAGTGAGATAGTGATAAAATGCCATTCTTTGATACAGGCAGTATGTGTGTATAAAGCTGAATAACTTCTGATCAACATGTTATTACCACGAACAAAAAAACAACCCCCCTCTTTCCTTGGCATGACTAACTACTGTCGTCATTGGATTTGTGATTACACTGCAATGGACTCTGTGTTACAGGCAGCCACAGTGCTAAACACTACAGTGGAATGAAAACATGCTTTTCAGGAACTGAACGCCGCTCTTCCGGCGGCTCCAGCTTTGGGCCTCCCCGACCACTGTAGTGGAAATTCTCCTTTGGTTGGATAGGGAGTTGCTAATTCTACGAAGAATTTTAGACTCGGCGTGATGAATCAGATCTCTTTAATACATGCAGCATGGAGAAGACCCGAAGTGTTCTCTCCAGTCTTCCAAATGTTTCTGACTTAAATAAAAAACAGAGTAGAGGTCACATACTTTTACGACAGTTGGTTGTTTACTCCTTCCCAAAACAATGACCCCCTGACGTGTGGTTGATCATGTCTTTCCCAGGACAGTGGCCCTTTGATGTTTTATTAGAATGTAAATGTCATCCTATCTATCTTCCTGTAACACCTCAGACAGAGAGAACTGCCCCTCAAATCTCCCCTCCTCCTCTCACATCCTGATATGGTCTTTACAGTACATTGATTACTGAATGGAAAACTATTAATTTTGTCACACTACACACAGAAATTTCACCTTCATGTGAGAGGGACGACTTTGCCTCTGGCGTTTTGGTTCCTTCATGGCAGTCCACCAAATATTTCTCACAACAAAGTCAGAGAAATGCATCCTATTGTTGACAGGTGTGGGTTTTGTGTGCACAGGATCTAAAGTGCACAGGATCTAAAGTAGACACTTAAGGTATATTGATGTGCTTAACTGGTACTCTGTAATTGAATGTGTTTTATTAGCTGTGTTGATGTTGCCTGTCCTGCACTATGAGCACACCAAGACAAGTTCTTACAAGTACAACAATGTTTATTGCAATGCCAACAGAGTTAACTCAAACAACCATTTCATGGCAGTCCATCAAATATTTCTCACAACAAAACACAAGATGTCAGTTTTTGAACCCTAAGACAATCATTTCTTCCTCAGTGGTAACTAAATTTTAACTTGACAGGTGTTTTTTTTTGTACTGTGGTATACTGGGCTCATTAGCAAATGATTTATTTTTTACAACATGTCACAGTGATCAAAGAGCAGATGCAATCTCCCTTGTTAACCAGATGACTCAAATACATCCTCTGTGTTAACCTGCAACCCATCCACTAGTAGCAAAGACGGTGCAGGGGCAGAGACGTTATTTAGCTGGATATATATTTTAAAGTTAGAGTGTATAGATGCCATCATGGCTCTTAATTATCAGTAGCCTAACTGCTGTGTATTGATAAATCCATGGTGCTGAAGTAGCAGACGTCAGACATCAGTTTTGTCTTAACTCTAATATGATCTGAACTATATGGTGCAAATGCTCAATCCTTTACTATGGCATAGCATATATACTCTGTTACTACTGTTTCCATAACTGCAGGCTTTGAACAAAAACAAGTCAGTGAGATGGTGATAAAATGTTATAAATAAAATTATTTGATACAGGCCGCTACAGAGGGACACACACACACACACACACACACACACACAGTAACAGCCGTGAGAGATGGATTGTTTATGTTAAAACTAACAAACTCTCTCACACTGTCCCCAGATTCAAAATACTACAGTCATTGATTTGTGTTCACCCTTCTTTTCAATCCCGTTGCTAGAGATAGCCAGTATCTGTTTGCATTCACATTTAAAGGCCAGCAGCTGGCTTCTTTACAGAAAGTGCAGTATTGTCAGCCTGACGTCACCTATCTTGGTCATGTGTTGAGAGACGGTCAGCGACTGTTGTCATGGCATGACTAACTACTGTCGTCTTTGGATTTGTGATTACGCTGCAATGGACTTGGTGGTGGTGTGGTGTTACGAGCAGCCACTGTGCTAAACACTGCAGTGGAATGAAAACATGAACACTGCTTTCCAGGATCTGAACGCCGCTCTTCAGGCGGCTCCGGCTTTGGGCCTCCCCGACTACATACAGAAATTTCACCTTCATGTCTGTGAGAGGGATGACTTTGCCTCTGGCGTTCTGGTGCAAAAGCATGGGTCGTTTTACGGTCCTGTGGTGTACTACTCGTCCAAGCTTTTTCCTGTTGTTCTGGTTGTCTCAGGTCGGTGGCTGCTGTTGCAATCATGATAGATAAATCCGCTCCTGTTGAACTGGCCAGTGACTGACGGAATTGTAATTGCCCCCTTTTCTCTCAGTCCTGACCTTCTGTCAGTTTTGTCTTAACTCTAATATGATCTGAACTATATGGTGCAAATGCTAAATCCTTTATAGCATATAAATATATATATACTCTATAGAGTAGTGTCATCTTCACTATCAGAGTGACAAGTAGCAAGGTGTAGTCACAGAAGAGTAAGTAGAGACACACTGTTGCCTGTAGTATTCCTATATTATTTCTACATTAATTCGTAGCATCCCCGCTGCTGAAAATACATCCCCAGAGCAAAACATCTCTGTTACAAAACATGACTACAGATCGGTGGTTAGAGTTAGTATTAAGCTGGCTTACAGTTTTGGTCATACCCCTGTTACAAATTAACAAATAACCTACTGCTTATTAGACTACAAATGCACATATTCAGTATATAACAGTATTTGTCAGCACAGAAGTGGCTCCTTTTCATCTGTAGTGAGAAAATACTGAACATGAGACAGTGACTGACGGTCTTTACATCACCTCAGGCTTCAATGCAATGTGGGACACAAAACTCTGGTTTCTATATGGACACGGGCGAGGAGTAGGCTAGTTGGTTAAGGTTGTTTCTTATGTTACCACCCCCTCCTCTTAATCTTGGCTTGGAGCCACAGGAGGTACTTGTCTCGACAATGGTGAATGGTCTCGTCCGCTATCCAGCCGAGGCCAGTTCATCTCCAACGATCCTTTATTATTCAGGCTTCATTTACACCAAATCCGGCGGTGCTGCGAGAACGCATCTTTCCTCATTGATTTTAATGAGGGCAGTCTGGTTTGGCTGCGGCGGTGCGGGTCGCAGGGGGCTCCCCGAAAAATGAAAAAAAAAAAAAAAAAAAAGTTGAATCCAACTCAACTTTTGGGGAAACGCAGCCTGACGTCACCTTGAGGTGGATAATTACATACATGATGTAATTTATCTAAGGATACTACAGAACAGACATTTATGTGTCGCCTTTAGTTTCACTTTCACTTCGGGTTGGTCTCTTGCCACAGTTTAACACACAGTAGTGATCTGCCACGCATCTGTAATTTTTAATCCGTTGATGAGGGATAGCAATCACTAGTACATCCCAAATGGGTTGTCCCATTCGGTGGGTGGAGCTGTGGAGGAAAACTAGGGTCTGAGAAGTGCGAACATTGAATATGCAGTCTGCTGCAGCTGTACCCTACTCTGCAGACAGCAGACAGAGCAAGCCCTGGGAGAAAAATGCACAAAATAATCTTCAAACCTTGATTAATCAATCATATCAGTGCTAATAAGTTGCTCCTCTATGAGGGACCGAGCTGTGAGATAACTTCTGTTGAGTTATTTTTGCCTTTGGAAACTCTGGTGAGTTGAATCAATGTTGCTCTCTGTTGCTTGATGCTGCTGAAGTTCAGATACACTTTACAAAAAAAAAAAAAAAACAGTTGGAGTATGAGAAGGTTGTCTGATGTTTCCAGTGTACTTTGGTGCATTTTGTAGTGAATGCTGATCGCTATCATAATTGCTAGTTCTGGTCAGGGGCCAATGCATTGTTCAATTCAGAGCGGAGGTGAGCGTGGGAGGGGCCAAACAGTTAACTCCGCCCACGTTCTCCACGCTCGCCCGTCTTCTTGTACCTCCGCTTCTGAACGTGACTCGACTCGTTCTCATGCGCCACCTAGTGGCGGAGCCCATCCAGCACATTCACAAACACCAATGCTGCATCAAGTACCTAACTGTGAACACAGCGGCCTAAAAACATACTATACCACAACATTTGAAATATAAACATTGCCTCGATATAAAGGAAAAGGGATGCAATTTCACACTGACCTGCTAGGTGAATTTAATTAACTAAAAAAGGAGAAAGTTGAAGCAGTCATGAATGAAGTGCCATTGTTTTATCGACTCTGTACTGATGTGTAACGCCAGCCTTTGAGTTATAATTGTAGAGGTCACTAAAATAATTAATATTAAGGGTCAAGATAAATACCTTACTCAAAATTATTAGTTAAAAATCCGAAATTATGACATTATAAACTCAAAATCAATTAAACAAATTACAAAAAATAGAAATTATAAGATAAATACTATAATTATGAGATAAAAGAAACAATTATGAGACAAAGGTCAAAATTATTAGATAAAAGTCATCATTTCAAAACAAGAAGTTACATTTTTGACATGCTGAAAACTTTCGACCCCAGGTGGGGCATGTCTCAAACCAGAGGTAGTAGACGGGCTTTGTTTCCTGGTCACAAATGTGTAGAAAAAAAATGAAAAAAAGAAATGTTGAAACTAAAGACAGCAAGCACACACCTCATGTCCTGTACATCTACCAACATATGATGTTTACGATGCAATGCAGTGCATGCATATAATTTTGTTTACATATCTTCAGGGATACAAACTACTTTTTGTATACAAAAAGCACCTTTCATTTATCTGGGAAAAAAAAAGTGTTTAATGAAAGTTATGATCACACTTTATTAATCCCAATGGGGAAACTGATCTGTTTTTGTTTGTCAGTTAAAATTTTAAACCGAGTTTGGTGTGAAAAAAATTGGGGGGGAGTGCACGTTGAGGTTCGCCCAGATTTGCACACTGCAGTCAGGGGTACTCGAGCAGAGCAGCACATATTGTGGCAAAACATTAAAGGAGTACTTCACATATACTCTGCTGACTATAAAGCACTTACGTTTTAGTGTAATTGACTCACTTTAATGGTTTGTAGTATAACTACATGAGGATTTAGCTGATTCTGGTTGTAAAATGCACGTTAAGTGAATTTGTAATAATAATTCAATTAATAGTCGTGTTCTAAGTGTAAAATGTTACAAATGTGTATATAAAGAGATAAAAAGGAGGAATTTTGTGGGTAAAATAGGTGTAAAAAGAAAAATAATTCATTTGTTTGCTAAAATACCTTAAAAAATGTTTACTCATGGCAAGTAATTCATTTTTTTGTTGCTAAAACATTTACTGTTGTGATACATGGCAATTTATTTCATTGCACTAGAAGTATATCCTTAGCTTTTGGTTGTACATTGTAAGGTACACAAACTGGAGAAAGAAGTTAATGAGAACTTACAATTCTGTACTATTTGTGTAGGTTGGTTTTTTGAAGGACCAGATTTACAGACGAACTTGGTGGTGGCGAGCACAGACCAGCGAGACTGTGGACGGTCGTGGATGTGGTGTGGCCTTCCGTAGGACCTGCCCACAGAGGATGTTGGATTTGCTTGATTCATTCACTCTGATCCCAGATAAGAACACATAGACACTATTAAATTAGTAGCTGTAACCAACACTGAACACACTTCAGGACACCAAGAACTGAACTGAAACTTTCATAACTCCTAAGTCAAAGGAGCTTTTGAGTTGGAGAGTCTCATTCAGAGAGACTTATCCTTTCATTTTTGTTTATTATTTTTGAAGCGCTCTATTTTATTTTAATTTCATACAAACTGCAGTACTGTGAATGTTTTGCTTATTGCTGAACAGGCAATAAAATTGTCAACTGTTCAGCCCAATACCTACTCCCTTTGTGACTTATTTAAGGTTTACTCCTATAGGACCTAGACAGGTGTTAGTATCTCTTCTACCCTACCCAGTAAGGACTTGAGGTGCTACATGATATTTTCTATCATTTCTGTGTGGTTGCATCATTTATTTTCAAGATGAAGTTTGACGATATCCTGACAGAGTTGAATAGCATGGGGAGATTCCAAATGAGGATGATCCTGTTGATGTTAGCTGCTCGTATGACTTCGCCTTGTCACTATCTGCTGAATAATTTCATAGCAGTTGTTCCCTCTCACCACTGCGACATCACCTCTCTTGATTATGGAGGTGTTTTAAGCAATTTATCACATGACGAGAGGCTTATTGTCAGTATTCCAGTTCAGGAGGATGGGACTCTAAGCTCCTGTCAGATGTTTGCAGAGCCTCAGTATCATCTGCTGATAAACTCCTCCAACATCGCTGACCTACCCACAGTGCCGTGTCAGAATGGATGGAAGTACGATAACACCACCTCTAAGTCTACTCTGGCCACAGAGGTGAGTTTAATTTATTTCCATTTGCAATAAATTTAGCTATGTCAATCCCAAGTTAACCACTTTATTCTTTACTTTTCTGTGTGTTGTCTGTGTTTACGTCATAGTGGGATCTGGTTTGTGGTAAGAGAGGACTGAACAGAGCATCGGCAACTATCTTCTTCATTGGGGTCATGTTTGGAGCAGCAGTATTTGGTTATCTGAGTGACAGGTATTCATGCCTTTAACTCTTAGACGTGGTTAAATTACGCTAATTTATTCTGGTTCTATTTACAAAGAAAAGAGAGAAACTTGTACACAGAAATACATTTTTGTTATAGTATAACTGTTAATATTGTTAAAGTTATGTCTCTGTGCTTTCCTTAAAAACTCATCTTACTATTACGATACTTACGTTGGTGTGCTTGTGGATAGAAGAGCCTAATTTGTCCAGTGTGCTCACCAAAGAAAGAAGCTAATCTAGTTAAAGATAAGACAACTCAACTATTGACTGACAGATAGGTTGATGTACAGCAAAGTATAACTGTGTTGATCTCCACAGAACCTGAACATGTTTCTAACCTTTACCCCAACCATAAAGTGAACCCTAACCCATGCTTTTAATATCTCATGAACAGACTACGTATTATTTTACACAGTGTAGACACTGTGTAAGCAGGAATATATTGTTGATTACACCTGCTTTTGAAAGGGATGTTTTATCAAACTAAGTGTTTTTACACTTCTAATAGAGATTTGACCTATTCCATAGATTTATCTATAATTTGTCTTACAGGTTCGGCAGGAAAAAAGCACTTCTGGTGTCCTACGTGACAACCACCGTCTTTGGATTTGCAAGTGCTTTCTCACCTAATTTCGTCATGTTTGCTGCCATGAGGTTCTTTACAGGATTGGGACTTTCTGGAATAGGTTTAATCACTGTGGCCCTTCGTAAGTTTTATGTCTTGGTTTGTGCCTTGAAAATCAGATCAGAAAACAAGGAAAAAGACAAAGTCACATTGCAAACAAATATGTAGCGATTTACAATAAATCTCCATTAGATGTGGGATTTTTTTTACAACCTCAGAGTCACTACAGTCAGTACAAGCTATAACTTAGCATAATAAATAAAGTAAAAGTATTAATAAAGTGTTTATCTAAGTGTGTATGTACCATAAGTATTGTCAGGTATGTTTGAATCAATTTTATTTATTATTATTGGTTTTTTTTTTTATTATAGGTATTGAATGGGTGGACATTAAGCATCGAAATGCAGTGGGCAATTTAGTGGGCATGGACTGGAGTATTTGTACTGCTCTACTCCCTGTTGTGGCCTATTTTGTGGATGACTGGAGGTACCTGGTGGCCACAGTAACCTCTCCACTGTGTCTGGGCATTATTTGTTGGTGGTAAGCAAAAATAGATTTCCTGCCTTTCAGTTATTACAGCGTGAAGCTGCCCCGGCATCATTCAGACATATTTACGGTGTTTAAAGAAGCTTCTTCTCATTAATAGTATGACTTCTAGTTTTAAGGGAGCAGAGGTCTGACTCATGAATTTACATGAAAAATCACAGGTGGCTCCCTGAGTCAGCCAGATGGCTGATGAGTAATGGAAAAGTGGAGAGTGCTCATTTTTACCTGACCAAGTGTGCAAAAGTCAACGGCAGAGAGCAGTTCATGGCTGACCTAAATCTTGAGGTACAAAACATAGTATAATCATTTCTACTAGGTATTGATATCAACTTCCGCTTTGACCAAGGTTTCCTTTTTACTCTCCAGGCTCTGTCCAAAGAAATACCTGTAGAAAATGAAAACAGAAAATATTCCTATTTGGACCTCGTGAGGACCCCCAGAATGAGGAGACTGACTCTACTCACTGGCATTGTGTGGTATATACATTTCTTTTTTTTTTGGTTTTTCACAGCTGAGATTTTCACGTTTTGACAAATTGAATAATGTATAATCAGTCCACTGTCCATATTACAATGAAGTCAGACAGTATGATTATTTCACCTCAAGGTGTCCTGAAATTGAAACATTGCCACACTATTATCATGTGATATTAACCCACGTAGCTGCCTTGCACAATGATTTAGAACAGAGGTTTAACTTTTGACCGTTGAAGTAATCTGTTACAAATACCTGCCAGCCAATCAGAAACTCATATTTTTAGGGGCAGATGTGTAACTTCTCCTCTCTTTTTGTTCACAGGTTTGCAGCGGCCTGTACATATTATGGAATCAGCTTGAATATTGACGGCTTTGGTGTGAACATTTATCTCACACAGTTCATCTACGGCGCAATTGAAGTGCCAGCAAATGTCTTAGTCTTTGTCAGCTTTGACAAAATTGGCCGAAGGTTAACTCAGGCAGGAACACTCGTCCTGACTGGACTGTGTATACTCTGCAACATGTTTATCCCTCAAGGTAAATGAGCATTAGTCAAGTGTGTCTCTAGCCACATTTCAACTGCAGGAACTTCCCCCAAAGACCTGGAACCACTCCGGTGTCCAGTGTCGTAATTAAAATCCAGGTTCATTAATTTATCCCCCTAAAAGTTCCTACACAGGGGGTATTATTTAGCAAAAGTACAGGAACTTTCAGGGATTGCAGCGCTCAACATTTCTGATTGGCCGTGTACTCGCAGGATTTTAATTTTATCGTCATCACTAAAAAATCTGCAGCCGCAAACCAGTTTATTTTTTGTTCATTGTGTTCATTTTGCTTTTACACATAAAAAGTAAGTAAGGTGACTAATTTGCCAAAACTTTGCGGGTCTTTAGACCATGGTGGATGCGCAGATAACAACAGGATAAAAGAAACTTTCAGTTCCTTGAAAAGTAGTTCCAGGTACTTTGGGTGGAAATGTTGCTTTGGAACAGTAAGTGTATATTGAGACCACTTTAGCTACTACAACAACAATAGATCACAGCAACAAAAGACAAAGCTAAACTCAGAATTCAAATGCTATACATTTGAATTTTCTAATTTCCTCAGTAAAAAGTAAATAAGATAAAAAGGAGGTTTATAGGTAAATAGGAGGTTGCCATAGTTGTGCAAAGTCAAATTCTAGACGTAGCAGCTTTAGATATATTAAAAGTTCAGGTTAAATTGTCTTACGATTTTTTCTTTTCAGATAAGGGGCCATTTCAGATGGCTGTGGGAGCTTTGGGCAAAATGTTTGCAGAGGCAGCTTATACAGGTGTATTTCTGCACACAACAGAGCTTTACCCCACAGTAATGAGGTCAGTAAACCATCTAATATAGAGTTTAGATTGTGCACATTTACAAACAACATCTATACAGGGGACTTTTCCCAGAAGCAAGTTTACTGACACATCTTGATAAGTGAACACTGATCAGGGGCCTCATTTATAAAATGCGTCCAAGACTGTGGTGAACTTTGTATGAGCTTTATGAACATCGTCCAGCAGTGTCACACACCAAAGCTGCAGTTTTGGCTTTGTCTCGTACTATTTAGTCCCCAAAATGATACGTGCTGCCTGGCTTCAGTCTCTTCTAACATTACAGGGATCTTGTCTGGGACCATGGCTATTCCTAACTTAACTGTCATTTGTGCTGGCATTAGATATGCGGATATCGCAATGCACGGCAGACAATAAAGTTAATTTGAGATTTATAGATCACAGGTGCGTAAGGTACAAGTTGGATTCCTAGAACCTGCTTAAGCAAGGTTAAGAACATGTTTTATAAATGAGGCTCCGGGTCTTTAGAAATGAGGAAGTTGCAGCCATGTTCTGGAGCTGATTGCCTCTAAATGTTACAAATGTGTTGTGTTTTTTGGTTACACAGGCAAAATGGAATGGGTTTCTGCTACATCTTGGCCCAAATCGGCACGGCTGTGTCTCCCATTATTAGCCTCCTTGAAGATGTGTGGGGCCATTTACCAAGTACTGTTTTCAGCCTGTTGGCTTTTGCTGCTGGGCTGTCAACTTTGCTTCTCGGTGAGACACGAAACATCCATCTGCCAGAGACTATTGAGGATGTGGAAAAGACAAGGTACTGGGCTTTGTTTTTGATTGCTTCCAAACATTTAAATGAGCGATATGTTACAACCAAAAAAATTGTTTTTTGTGTTTCAGAAGAAGCTCAATCTCCACACCTGAGGAGAAATCTCAACTCTGAATTTTGTCAAATTGCAATCAAAAGGCTCATAAGTTATATGCAGGGCATATAAGTGGTGATAATGTGTTTCAACAATGAAAAAATAAACAAGAGTTACATATCTGTATAACACTTTCAACTAGAAGATGGATTTCCTGTCGAAAATTCAGTGTGAATGCTGAAATGCCTGTTGCTGGAAATGCAGAAATTGCCTTGCACTGCCATACCAATAGCCATGATATGAACCACTGATCTTGCAGTCCTGTGTACATGAGCTTTATGCTCATATACCAATTGTCCACAGAGCAGGACAGCTATGTGTACTGTATGTCAGTATGTGTGTATAAAGCTGAATAAACATCATGATAGGACAAGAAAGAGTCAGTGACAGGAAGTGGAGAGAGAGAGACACACACAGAGAGAGAGAGAGAGTTTGTGGATGACATGCAGTAAAGAGTTATAGGATGGATTCAAACCCCGGGCCACTGTGACGAGGACACAGCCTCTGTACATGGGAGACATGCCCTAGCAAATGAGCTACCAGGGCACTTCTAAAAAAATTAGATATTTGAGTGGTTTCATAGCAGAAAGCATGCAGGTCTTGAAACGTGCCAAAAAATGCAAAATATTAAGGAAGGTCGCCCACTTCACAATCCAGTAGTGTGAACCAACTTAATACTTGCAGGTGACTTATTGTACATTTCTTGTAGCTTGGAAACAATTCCTCTTTCTTATCTTGTTTTACAAGTAAGACTTGGTGTGTGATAATTAGAAGGGAAAAACATAACAAGCAACTGTAGTGTCCTCGCTTCAGCTTGAAATGTTTAAATTTCAACTACCGAAGCTTCCAAAAATAATGAATAAGTATTATTAAAGGATGATTCAGTGATCTAATGTTCAGACAGCAGTAAACACAGCCATCATCTGGAAGTCAGAGAAATGCATCCTATTGTTGACAGGTGTGGGTTTGATGTGCACAGGATCCACCTTTATTGCATAAAGTAGACACTCAAGGTATGTTGATGTGCTTAACTGGTACTCTGTGTAATTGAATGTTTTATTAGCTGTGTTGATGTTGCCTGTCCTGCACTATGAGCACACCAAGACAAGTTCTTACACGTATAACAATGTTTATTGCAATGCCAACAGCAGTCCATCAAATATTTTGCACAATAAAACACAAGATGTCAGTTTTTGAACCCTAATCATTTCTTCCTAAGTGGTAACTAAATTTTAACTAGATAGGTTTTTTTGCACTGCGGTATAGTGGGCTCATTAGCAAATGATTTATGAGTTAGGTCACAGTGAACAAATGCTCAAATGTACTGCTTGTCAGACTACACTGAAGGGTCCCTCAGGGTGTGCGTTGTCTGTCAAATTGTCTGAAAAACAACAAACATTTATCCAGGGTTGTTGAATCCTACCACACGTCATTGTTTCCATAACTGCAGGCTTTGAACAAAAACAAGTCAGGGGGATGTTGCTGCTACAGACGGACACACACAGTAACAGCCGTGAGAGATGGATTGTTTATGTTAAAACTAACAAACTCTCTCACACTGCCCCCAGATTCAAAATACTACACAGTCATTGATTTGTGTTCAGCCTTCTTTTCAATCCTGTTGCATCCAGATAGCCAGTATCTGTTTGCATTCACATTCAAAGGCCGGGAGCTGACCTAAACCCGCTTGCCACAGGGTTATGTTGAATGTCCGACTGTATACGCTGTAGCGGTGAGACGCAATCTACAGGATTTGCACTTCTCTGGCGGAAGTACTCTATGCTGATAAATTGTTGACTGCATCTCCATCTAAAGAGGCCTCCCACATTGACTCTGTTTTGCTGCTGAAAAGGCTGGCTGAGTGCGGCCACAAGGCTTCTTTACAGGAATTGCAGTATTGTCAGCCTGAGGTCACCTATCTTGGTCATGTGTTGAGAGACGGTCAGCGACTGTTGTCTCCTGAGAGAGTGAAACTTCTGATCAACATGTTATTACCACGAACAAAAAAAACAACTCCCCTCTTTCCTTGGCATGACTAACTACTGTCGTCATTGGGTTTGTGATTACGCTGCAATGGACTCTGTGTTACGAGCAGCCACAGTGCTAAACACTACAGTGGAATGAAAACATGAACACTGCTTTCCAGGAACTGAACGCCGCTCTTCAGACGGCTCCGGCTTTGGGCCTCCCCGACCACTGTAGTGGAAATTCTCCTTTGTTAGGTAGAGAGTTGCTAATTCTCTTTAATACAAGCAGCATGGAGAGAAGACCCGAAGTGTTCTCTCCAGTCTTGTTCTCTCCAAATGTTTCTGACTTAAATACAAACAGAGTAGAGGTCACATACTTTACAACAGTTGGTTGTTACTCCTTCCCAAAACAAAGACCCCCTGAAGTGTGGTTGATCATGTCTTTCCCAGGACAGTGGCGCTTTGATGTTTAATTAGAATGTAAATGTCATCCTATCTATCTTCCTGTAACACCTCAGACAGAGAGAACTGCCCCTCAAATCTCCCCTCCTCCTCTCACATCCTGATATGGTCTTTACAGTACATTGATTACTGAATTGAAAACTATTAATTTTGTCACACTACACACAGAAATTTCACCTTCATGTCTGTGAGAGGGACGACTTTGCCTCCGGCATTTTGGTTCCTTTATGGCAGTCCACCAAATATTTCTCACAACAAAACACAAGATGTCAGTTTTTGAACCCTAAGACAATCATTTCTTTCTCAGTGGTAACAAAATTTTAACTTGACAGGTTTTTTTTTTGTACTGTGGTATACTGGGCTCATTAGCAAATGATTTATTTTTTACAACATGTCACAGTGATCAAAGAGCAGATGCAATCTCCCTTGTTAACCAGATGACCCAAATACATCCTCTGTGTTAACCTGCAACCCATCCACTAGTAGCAAAGACGGTGCAGGGGCAGAGACGTTATTTAGCTGGATATATATTTTAAATTTAGAGTGTAAACTAATTATCAGTAGCCTAACTGTGCTGTGTATTGATAAATCCATGGTGCTGAAGTAGCAGACAGATTTGTAATTGCCCCCTTTTCTCTCAGTCCTGACCTTCTGTCAGTTTTGTCTTAACTCTAATATGATCTGAACTATATGGTGCAAATGCTCAATCCTTTAGTATAGTATAGCATATATACTCTATGGAGTAGTGTCATCTTCACTATCAGAGTGACAAGTGGTGTAGTCACAGAAGAGTAAGTACAGACACACTGTTGCCTGTAGCATTCCTATAATATTTCTACATTGATTCGTAGCATCCCCACTGCTGAAAATACATCCCCAGAGCAAAACATCCCTGTAACAAAACATGACTACAGATCGGTGGTTAGAGTTAGTATTAAGCTGGCTTACAGTTTGGATCATACCCCTGTTATAAATTAACAAATAACCTACTGCCTATCAGACTACACATATTCAGTATATAACAGCACAGAAGTGGCTCCTTTTCATCTGAAGTGAGAAAATACTGAACATGAGACAGTGACTGACGGTCTTTACATCACCTCAGGCTTCAATTCAATGTGGGACACAAAACTCTGGTTTCTATATGGACATGGGCAAGGAGTATTTCTGAACGAGCTGGTTAAGGTTGTTTCTTATGTTACCACCCCCTCCTCTTAATCTTGGCTTGAAGCCACAGGAGGTACTTGTGTCGAGAGTGGTGAATGGTGAATGGTCTCGTCCGCTATCCAGCCGAGGCCAGTTCATCTCCAACGATCCTTTATTATTCAGGCTTCATTTACACCAAATCCGGCGGTGCTGCGAAAACGCATCTTTCCTTATTGATTTTAATGAGGGCAGTCTGGTTTGGCTGCGGCGGTGCGGGTCGCAGGGGGCTCCCCGAAAAATGAAAAAAAAAAAAAAAAAAAAAAGTTGAATCCCACTCAACTTTTGGGGAAACGCAGCCTGACGTCACCTTGAGGTGGATAATTACATACATGATGTAATTTATGTAAGGATCCTACAGAACAGACATTTATGTGTCGCCTTTAGTTTCACTTTCACTTCGGGTTGGTCTCATGCCCCACTTTAACACACAGTAGTGATCTGCCTCCCATCCCGGTTGTTTACTGTAATTTTTAATATGCTGATGAAGGATAGTGATCACTGGTACATTACAAATGGGTTGTCCCATTCGGTGGGTGGAGCTGTGGAGGAAAACTAGGGTGCGAACATTGAATATGCAGTCTGCTGCAGCTGTACCCTACTCTGCAGACAGAGCAACCCTGGGAGAAAAATGCACAAAATAATCTTCAAACCTTGATTAATCAATCATATCAGTGCTAATAACTTACTGAGGGACCGAGCTGTGAACCTGAAGGAGATAACTTCTGTCGAGTTATTTTTGCCTGTGGAAACTCTGGTGAGTTGAATCAATGGTCCTCTGTTGTATTGCTTGATACTGTGAGAAGAACCAGATCATTCATGCTGCTGAAGTTCAGATACACTTCACAAAAAAAAAACAGTCGGAGTAATGAGAAGGCTGTCTGATGTTTCCTGTGCACTTTGGTGCATTTTGTAGTGAATGCTGATGCTAAGATAATTGCTAGTTCTGGTCAGGGGCCAATGCATTGTTCAATTCAGAGCGGAGGTGAACGTGGGCGGGGCCAAACAGTTAGCTCCGCCCACGTTCTCCACGCTCGCCCGTCTTCTTGTACCTCCGCTTCTGAACGTGACTCGACTCGTTCTCATGCGCCACCTGGTGGCGGAGTCCATCCAGCACATTCACAAACACCAATGCTGCATCAAGTACCTAACTGTGAACACAGCGGCCTAAAAACATACTATACCACAACATTTGAAATATAAACATTGCCTCGATATAAAGGAAAAGGGATGCAATTTCACACTGACCTGCTAGGTGAATTTAATTAACTACACAAAGAGAATTTACTGTATATATAATTTATGTAAATCAATCTTGGTGTTGTTATTTGTTATGTTATGTCCGAATGTTTGGACAGATGCTTTGGCAACATTGTTGTTAAACTTTCATACCAATAAAGCCCCTTTGAATTTGAATTTGAGAAAGCTGAAACTTAAGTCAGATGTATAAAGTGCCATTGTTTTATCAACTCTGTACTGATGTGCAACACCAGCGTTTGGGTTGTAATTGCAGGGGTCTCTAAAATAATTAGTATTAAGGGTCTAGATAAATACCTTACTCGAAATTATTAGTTAAGCAGCTGAAATTATGACATTATAAACTCAAAATGAAAAAAACAAAAGACAAAAAGTAGAAATTATAAAATAAATACTATAATTATGAGATAAAAGAAACAATTATGAGATAAAAGTCATCGTTTCAAAACAAGAAGTGACATTTTTGACATAAAAAGTCCATATTATGAGAAAAAAAACTTAAAATATGAAAAATAAAAATGAAGAAATGAAAGTTACAATTATTAGATAAGAGTCGAAATCATCAGATAAAATGTCAATATTTTACTCATTATTTGACATATTTTAATCACATAATTTTTACTTTTAATGTCATGATTGGCATGACAATTAGAAGTCCAGAGTTTTGTGGAGGGGATGAGAGACATTGTCCATGATAGCCAGCAGCTTTGTCAGCATCCTGTCCTCCGCCACCTCCTCCAGGGTGACAAGCTTAGAGCCAACAACAGACCCTGCCTTCTGTATGAGTTTGTTCAGTCTGTTAGTATCCTTCGTTTTGATGCACACACCCCAGGACACCACAGCGAAGAAGATGGTGCTCGCAACAACAGAGTGATAAAACATCTGGAGCGTCCGGTTGCAGATATTAAAGGACCTGAGCCTCCTCAGGAAGTAAAGCCAGCTCAGGCCCTTTTTGTAGACTGCCTCCGTGTTTCGACATCAGTCCCACCAATGCAGACTGGAGAGGGCGGGGGCTTGTTCCTCCTGAAGTCCAACACCATCTCTTTCGTCTTCACCACGTTCAGTTGCAGGTGGTTCTCCCCACACCACTTAACAAAATTGCCGACCAGGTCCCCGTACTCACCCTCCCTCTACATGCCCCACAATGGCCGTGTGATCAGAGAATTTCTGCAGATGACACGACTCAGTGCGGTACTTACAGTCTGCAGTGTAGGTGGTGAAGAGGAAGAGAGACAGCACAGTTCCCTGGGGGGCGCCGATGTTGCCGATCAGACAGTCAGACACACAGTTCTGTAATCTCACAAACTGTGGTTTGCCCGTCAGATAGTCATTGACCCATGTGACGAGGGGAGCATCCACCTGCATGTTCTCCAGTTTGGCCTTCAGCAGCCTGGGCTGGATGGTGTTGAAGGCACTGGAGAAGTCGAAGAACATGACGCGGAGAGTGGTGTTGGGTCTATCCAGGGAGGAGTAGGCTTCCTGCAGCAGGTATATGATTGCATCATCTACCCCAACATGGGGCTGATATGCAAACTGTAGGGGGTCCTGTGACTATGGGTCTAAGGTGTGCTAGAACCAGCCTCTCCATGACTTTCATAATATGAGAGGTCAGTGCGATCGGCCTGTAATCATCCAGTGCCACAGGACGTCCTTTATTGGGCACTGGGACAAGGCAGGATGTTTTCCACAGTACTGGCACTCTCTGAAGGTTGAGGCTCAGGTTGAAGAGGTGCTGGAGAACTCCGCAGAGCTGGCTGGCACAGGCCTTCAGCATGCGAGGGCTGATGCGGTCCGGTCCGGCAGCTTTCCTCTCTTTGAGCCTCTCCAGCTCTCTCTTCACCTGGCTGGCTGTGATGTTAAAGGATAACTACCGTTTTTTACAACCTGGACCTTATTTCTAGCAAAATATATGGTCATTTACTCACCCAGATAACTTTGGTGTCATTTGGAGTCGTTCGGATGAAATTAGATCCGGTGTAGCGCCGATATATCCATATAATGCAAGTGACGGGGCAGCGACACACAGCCTCTATATAACGCATTATCTGCCACGAAACTAGTTCATTTCACTAATATTTTGTCATGATACGCTATCGCCATTCCCCTCTGAGTCTGGGCTTGTCCATTATCAACATCCGGGGTCAAACTAGCAGTAGCAGCTACAGGTAAACAAGCCGGGCTGTCGCGGGTGCTCGCGCAGCTCAGAGACGACATCCTCCAGGTCAGAGGTAGTAGGTCAACCTACAGACCCCGGATGTTGATAACAGACAAGCCCGGACTCAGAGGGGAATAGCGCTAGCGTATCGTAACAAAATATTGGTGAAATGAAATAGTTTCGTGGCAGATAATGCTCATAAAGGCTGCGCTTCGGTGCCCCGTCACTCGCATGGATATATTGGCGCTACACTGGATCTAATTTCGTCCGAACAACTTCAAATGACACCAAAGTTATCTGGGTGAGTAAATGACCATATATTTTGCTAGAAATAAGGTCCAGGTTGTAAAAAACAGTGGTTATCCTTTAAATCCGGTCTTGGGGGTGGGGGGTGTGGCAGGGTCTGTGGTGGGTGGCAGCAGGGGGGTGAGGGGTGGTGCAGCATGGTGTTTGCTGCAGGAGTTGGTAGGCGGCAGTGGGGGGTGTGCAAGTGTCCTGGGGGAGGGGGGTGTGAGAGAGTCTGTGGTGGGTGACAACAGGGGGGTGGGGGGAGGGGGGGAGGGAGATGGTGATATAGCTGGTGTCTGCTGCAGGGGTTGGTGTGGGGCTGTGTCCTGGAGTGGTTGCTCAGAGGAGCAGCAGGGGGGGCTGCTGGGGGTGGGGGAGCTGGAGTCAAACCTATTGAAAAACAGGTTGAACTCATTTGCTCGTTGTTCATTTCCCTCAGCTGCTCCTCCACCTTTACTCTGGAAGCCGGTAATCTCTCTCATCCCACTCCATACGTCCCTGGTGTTGTTGTTCTCCAGTTTGTATTCCAGTTTTCTCCTGTAGTTGTCCTTACTCTCCCTGATGCTATGTTTGAGCTCTCTTTGAACACGCTTGAGCTCTGCTCGGTCCCCTGACCTAAAGGCCCTCTTTTTCTCATTAAGTAGGGCCTTTAGGTCGCTGGTAAACCAGGGTTTGTTGTTGGGGTAGCAGCGGACCTCTTTAGAGCAGAACCCAGTGTATTCAGAGATGCAGTCAGTAAGGCCATCAATGTCCTCGCCATGTGGTTTGTACAGGACATCCCAGTCAGTGGCTTCCAGGGCCCCCTGCAGTGATTCCATGGCTTCAGGAGACCATTTCCTCACAGTCCTCACTGTCACTGGTTGCTGCTGAACCACAGGCTTGTAGGATGCTTCTGCGTTCCCAGATGGCGGAATATAAACAGTGATGGTGATTACACGAGTGAACTCCCGTGGCAAATAATATGGACGTAGTCTGATGACAATGAGCTCGATGTCTGGGTTGCAGACGCGCTCTTTCACAGAAATGTGCCTGGGGTGACACCTGCTGTTGTTAAGGAGCATGGCGAGCCCTCCTCCTTTTTTCTTGCCACTCGCAGTGGTGTCTTTGTCGGCTCGGACCGTGTGGAAGCCGGGGATGGTGGCATTGGAGTCCGGTATCTGCTCGTGTAGCTACAAAATACTGGACTCTCTGTACTCCCTATGCTTCCGGGCGAGCGCTTCCAGTTCGTCCATCTTATTTGCTAGGGACCTCACATTTCCCGTAATAACTGCAGGGATGCAGGGTTTAAACTTCCTACTTTTCCTTCTCCATTTAACACCCGCTCTGCAGCCTCGCCGTCTCCTTCTTAGCTCCTCCGGTATTGTGGGTCTCTCCCCCGCTAAGACGGTTGCGGGCCTCAGAGCAGTCAGCTGGTCGCGGTTGTAAACAATGCCGGGTGTATTGCAGGCATGGCTTCCAGTCATAAGGAGAGACCCAAGTACAAGTAAAGTCAAAAGGAGATGTCCAAACCGATGAAAAAGCATCTTGATGTGTGGATAATGTAAAAATCCACAGCGCAGTGTAAAGTTACGAAAGAAAAACAAGCTAAAAACAAGCTAAAAACACAATAAAAACTCGAAGTCCCGGGAGCTGCTACAATAGGCTGCCACTAGCACGGCTCCATCTTGGATGGTAATTTTATTTCATTGCATTAGAAGTATATCCTTAGTTTTTGGTTGTACATTGTAAGATACACTAAATGGAGAAAGATGTTAATGAGAACTTACAATTCTGTACTATTTGTGTAGGTTGGTTTTTTGAAGGACCAGATTTACAGACGAACTTGGTGGTGGCGAGCCCAGACCAGCGAGACTGTGGACGGTCGTGGATGTGGTGTGGCCTTCTGTAGGACCTGCCCACAGAGGACATTGGATTTGCTTGATTCATTCACTCTGATCCCTGATAAGAACACATAGACACTATTAAATTAGTAGCTGTAACCAACACTGAACACACTTCAGGACACCAAGAACTGAACTGAAACTTTCATTACTCCTAAGTCGGAGAGTCTCACTCAGAGAGACGTATTCTTTTATTTTTGTTTATCATTTCTGCGCAGTTGCATCATTTATTTTCAAGATGAAGTTTGACGATATCCTGACAGAGGTGAATGGCTTTGGGAGGTTCCAATTAAGGACCATCCTGTTGATGTTAGCTGCTCGTATGACTTTGCCTTGTCACTATCTGCTGAATAATTTCATAGCAGCTGTTCCCTCTCACCACTGCGACATCACCTCTCTGGATTATGGAGGTGTTTTAAGCAATTTATCACATGAAGAGAGGCTTATTGTCAGTATTCCAGTTCAGGAGGATGGGACTCTAAGCTCCTGTCAGATGTTTGCAGAGCCTCAGTATCATCTGCTGATAGACTCCTCCAACATCGCTGACCTACCCACAGTGCCATGTCAGAATGGATGGAAGTACGATAACACCACCTCTAAGTCTACTCTGGCCACAGAGGTGAGTTTAATTTATTTCCATTTGCAATAAATTTAGCTATGTCAATCCCAAGTTAACCACTTTATTCTTTACTTTTCTGTGTGTTGTCTGTGTTTACGTCATAGTGGGATCTGGTTTGTGGTAAGAGAGGACTGAACAAAGCATCGGCAACTATCTTCTTCCTTGGGGTCATGCTTGGAGCAACAGTATTTGGTTATCTGAGTGACAGGTATTCATGCCTTTAATTGCTGCTAATTTATTCTGATTGTATTTACAAGGAAAAGAAGAGAGAAACTTCTACACGGAAATACATGTTTGTTATAGTATAACTGTTAATATTGTTTTAGTTAAGTCTCTGTGCTTTCCTTAAAAACTCATCTTACTATTACGATACGTTGGTGTGCTTGTGGATAGAAGAGCTTAATTTGTCCAGTGTGCTCACCAAAGAAAGAAGCTAATCTAGTTAAAGATAAGACAAGTTAAAACTCAACTATTGACTGACAGATAGGTTGATGTACAGCAAAGTATAACTGTGTTGATCTCCACAGAACCTGAACATATTTCCAACCCCAACCATAAAGTGAACCCTAACCCATGCTTTTAATATCTCATGAACAGACTACGTATTATTTTACACAGTGTAGACACTGTATAAGCAGGAATATATTTTTGAATATTATTATAAAGTGTCATTGCACCTGCTTTGGAACAGGATGTTTTATTAAACTATATGTTTTTACACTTCTAATAGAGATTTGACCTATTCCATAGATTAATCTATAATTTGTCTTACAGGTTCGGCAGGAAAAAAGCACTTCTGGTGTCCTATGTGACAACCACCGTCTTTGGATTTGCAAGTGCTTTCTCACCTAATTTCGTCATGTTTGCTGCCATGAGGTTCTTTACAGGATTGGGACTTTCTGGAATAGGTTTAATCACTGTTGCCCTTCGTAAGTTTTATGTCTTGGTTTGTGCCTTGAAAATCAGATCAGAAAACAAGGAAAAAGACAAAGTCACATTGCAAACAAATATGTAGCGATTTACAATAAATCTCCATTAGATGTGGGATTTTTTTAATAACCTCAGAGTCACTACAGTCAGTACAAGCTATAAGCATAATAAATAAAGTAAAAGTATTAATAAAGTGTTTATCTAAGTGTGTATGTTCCATAAGTATTGTCAGGTATGTTTGAATCAATTTTATTTATTATAATTGTTTTTTTTTATAGGTATTGAATGGGTGGACATTAAGCATCGAAATGCAGTGGGCAATTTAGTGGGCATGGACTGGAGTATTTGTGCTGCTTTACTCCCTGTTGTGGCCTATTATGTGGATGACTGGAGGTACCTGGTGGCCACAGTAACCTCTCCACTGTGTCTGGGCATTATTTGTTGGTGGTAAGCAAAAATAGATTTCCTGCCTTTCAGTTATTACAGCGTGAAGCTGCCCTGGCATCATTCAGACATATTTACGGTGTTTAAAGAAGCTTCTTCTCATTAATAGTATGACTTCTAGTTTTAAGGGAGCAGAGGTCTGACTCATGAATTTACATGAAAAATCACCAGGTGGCTCCCTGAGTCAGCCAGATGGCTGACAAGTAACGGAAAGGCGGAGAGTGCTCATTTTTACCTGACCAAGTGTGCAAAAGTCAACGGCAGAGAGAAGTTCATGGCTGACCTAAAGCCTGAGGTACAAAACTTTACATAGTCTGATCATTTCTACTAGGTACTGATATCAACTTCTGCTTTGACCAAGGTTTCCTTTTTACTCTCCAGGCTCTGTCCAAAGAAATACCAGTAGAAAATGAAAACAGAAAATATTCCTATTTGGACCTCGTGAGGACCCCCAGAATGAGGAGACTGGCTCTACTCACTGGCATTGTGTGGTATATACATTTCTTTTCTTTTTGTTTTTTAACAGCTGAGATTTTCACGTTTTGACAAATTAACTGATGTATAAACAGTCCACTGTCCATATTAATAATAATGATAATAACAATAATGCATTTTATTTAAAGGCGCCTTTCAAAGCACTCAAGGACAGCACACATAGCAACAACAGTACATCAAAAAAGAAAATCAGGAAACATTTTAGTGCAATTATAAAAGATAAATAAATAACTACAAAGATGGGATAACAATTATAGAGAATAGGCAAGGGTGTGATTGTATTATTAGTCTGATACAGAGTAAGCCACTCGGAATAAGTGTGTTTTCAGGCGGGATTTAAAGGTGGAGACAGCGTCAGAAGTGCGAATGTCTCGTGGGAGAGAGTTCCAAAGGCTGGGGGCAGATCGGCTGAAAGCTCTTGACCCCATGGTGGTTAGGTTGGCAGATGGGGCAAAGAGCTGGATGGTAGAAGAGGATTGGAGAGTGCGGGGAGGTGTGTGGATATGGATAAGTTCAGCGAGATATGATGGTGCCAGGTTGTGAAGGATCTTGAAAGTGAGGAGTAGAATCTTAATTTGATAGGGAGCCAATGGAGTTGCTGCAGGGTCGGAGTGATGTGTTCAGTAGAGGGAGTTCTGGTGATGATACGAGCAGCTGCATTCTGGACCAGTTGGAGTTTATAGAGTGATTTTCGAGGAAGACCATGGAGGAGAGAATTACAGTAGTCCGGACGGGATGTAATCAGGGTGTTTACGAGAATAGCAGTGCAGGTTGGTGTAAGTGAGGGACGGAGATGGTTGATGTTGCGTAGATGGAAGTATGCAGACTGGGCAACATTATTGATGTGGGCTTCAAAGGTTAAGGTGCCGTCCAGGATGACACCCAGGCTCTTTACCTGAGGTGATGGTGGGACAGTGGAATTGTCAATGGACATGGAGAAGGGGTTGTGTTTTACTAGGGTGGATCTGGTACCAATGAAGAGGACCTCGGTTTTGTCGCTGTTCAGTTTAAGGAAGTTGAGTGAGAACCATGATTTAATTTCCAGTAGGTAGTTGGATAGAGCTGTGGGTGGTAGAGTGGAGGTAGGCTTGGTGGAAATATAGAGCTGGGTATCATCAGCATAGCAGTGGAATTGAATATGAAATTTCCTGAGAATGTGTCCAAGGGGCAGAAGATAAATAGTGAACAGGAGGGGGCCAAGGACAGAGCCCTGGGGAACACCGCTGGAGACTGGGGAGGAGCCGGATCTTAGGTTCTTGAGTTGAACAAACTGGGTGCAACCAGTGAGATAGGATGTCAGCCAAGCCAGAGGGATGTCAGTGATTCCAATGTAGGCCAGTCTGTCCAGGAGGATGTCATGAGAGACGGTGTCAAAGGCTGCTCTGAGGTCGAGGAGCGCCAGGACGGGGAGTAAACCAGAGTCAGATGCCATGAAGAGGTCATTTGTGATTTTCACCAGGGCTGTTTCAGTGCTGTGAAGAGGACGAAAGCCGGACTGAAATTGTTCAAAGAGGTTGTAGTGAGACAGATGCGTATTTAGGTGAGCTGCAGCAGTTCTTTTAAGTATTTTGGAGAGAAATGGCAGGTTTGAGATGGGACGAAAGTTGTTCAAATCATTCGGGTCTGCACCAGGTTTCTTGATAGTTGGAGTGATTGCAGCAGTCTTTAGTAGATGATGGAACAACACCAGAAGACAGTGAGGAATGAATGATATCAGTTATGAGAGAGGACAAGACAGCAGGCAGCTTTTTACGAGGTAGGAAGGTAGGGGGTCTAGCTGGCAGGTGGATGATTTGGATTTATATTACAATGAAGTCAGACAGTATGATTATTTCACCTCAAGGTGTCCTGAAATTGAAACATTGCCACACTATTATCATGTAATATTAACCCACGTAGCTGTCTTGCACAATGATTTAGAACAGAGGTTTAACTTTTGACCGTTGAAGTAATCTGTTACAAATACCTGCCAGCCAATCAGAAACTCGTATTTTTAGGGGCAGATGTGTAACTTCTCCTCTCTTTTTGTTCACAGGTTTGCAGTGGCCTGTACGTATTACGGAATCAGCTTGAATATTGGCGGCTTTGGTGTGAACATTTATCTCACACAGTTCATCTACGGCGCAATTGAAGTGCCAGCAAAAGTCTTAGTCTTTTTCAGCTTTGACAAAATTGGCCGAAGGTTAACTCAGGCAGGAACACTCGTCCTGACTGGACTGTGTATACTCTGCAACATGTTTATCCCTCAAGGTAAATGAGCATTAGTCAAGTGTGTCTCTATCCACATTTCAACTGCAAGAACTTCCCCCAAAGACCTGGAACCACTCCGGTGTCCAGTGTCGTAATTAAAATCCAGGTTCATTACTTTATCCCCCTAAAAGTTCCTACACAGGGGGTATTATTTAGCAAAAGTACAGGAACTTTCAGGGATTGCAGCGCTCAACATTTCTGATTGGCCATGTACTCGCAGCATTTTAATTCTATCGTCATCACTAGATAACATGCAGCCGCAAACCAGTTTATTTTTTATTCATTGTGTTCATTTTGCTTTTACACATTAAAAAGTAAGTAAGGTGACTAATTTGCGGGTCTTTAGACCATGGTGGATGCGCAGATAACAACAGGATAAAAGAACCTTTCAGTTCCTTGAAAAGTAGTTCCAGGTACTTTGGGTGGAAATGTTGCTTTTGAAACAGTAAGTGTATATTGAGACCACTTTAGCTACTACAACAACAATAGATCACAGCAACAAAAGACAAAGCTAAACTCAGAATACTAATGCTATACATTTTAATTTTCTAATTTCCTCAGTAAAAAGTAAATAAGATAAAAACTGCCACAGGGAGTTGCCATAGTTGTGCAAAAATTCTACATGTAGCAGCTTTAGATATATTATAAGTTCAGGTTAAAATGTCTTTTACAATTTTCTCTTTTCAGATAAGGGGCCATTTCAGATGGCTGTGGGAGCTTTGGGCAAAATGTTCGCAGAGGTGGCTTATACAGGTGCATTTCTGTACACAACAGAGCTTTACCCCACAGTAATGAGGTCAGTAAACCATCTAATATGCGGATATCGCAATGCACGTGCTGACAATAAAGTTCTTTTGAGATTTATAGATCACAGGTGCGTAAGGTACAAGTTGGATTCCTAGAACCTGCTTAAACAAGGTTAAGAACATGTTTTATAAATGAGGCTCCGGGTCTTTAGAAATGAGGAAGTTGCAGCCATGTTCTGGAGCTGATTGCCCCTAAATGTTACAAATTTGTTGTGTTTTTTGGTTACACAGGCAAAATGGAATGGGTTTCTGCTACTTCTTGGCCCAAAACGGCGTGGCTGTGTCTCCCATTATTAGCCTCCTTGAAGAAGTGTGGGGCCATTTACCAAGTACTATTTTCACCCTGTTGGCTTTTGCTGCTGGGCTGTCAACTTTGTTTCTCGGTGAGACACGAAACATCCATCTGCCAGAGACTATTGACGATGTGGAACAGGCAAGGTACTAGGCTTTGTTTTTGATTGCATCCAAACATTTAAATGAGCGATATGTTACAACCAAAAAAATTGTTTTTTGTGTTTCAGAAGAAGCTCAATCTCCACACCTGAGGAGAAATCTCAACTCTGAATTTTGTCAAATTGCAATCACAAGGCTCATAAGTTATGTGCAGGGCATATAAGTGGTGATAATGTGTTTCGACAATGAAAAAATAAACAAGAGTTACATATCTGTATAACACTTTCAACTAGAAGATGGATTTCCTGTTGAAAATACAGTGTGAATGCTGAAATGCCTGTTGCTGGAAATGCAGAAACTGCCTTGCACTGCCATACCAATAGCCATGATATGAACCACTGATCTTGCAGTCCTGTGTACATGAGCTTTATGCTCATATACTAATTGTCCACTGAGCAGGACAGCAATGTGTATGTCAGTATGTGTGTATAAAGTTGAATAAACATCATAATGTGCGAGTGATGCTGACGTTTATGGGTTTATTGTGATAGGACAAGAAAGAGTGACAGGAAGTGGAGAGAGAGGGAGAGTGTTTGTGGATGACATGCAATAAAGAGTTATAGGATGGATTCAAACCCCGGGCCACTTTGGCAAGGACACAGCCTCTGTGCATGGGGGACATGCCCTAGCAATTGAGCTACCATGGCACTTCTAAAATGTGGAGTATCTGAACATGTGCCGGTCCTGTAGTGTCTGCCGAACCAGCAAAGAGAGTCAGCTGAGGGTCTGACATAGGACTTCTCCAGTTGTAGTAGTACCAGTAGCAGCAGCAGTAGTACAAGTAATAGCAGAGGTATTAGTGACTGTAGTAAAAGTAGTAGTGGTAGTAAAGGTTGTAGTAGTAGCCGTGATCGTGTGCTTTCTATGGTAAAATTCAGTTGAAAAAAAAGTTGAACACAAGCACCCTTGTCCCAAAAAGGCTGAAAATTAGATATTTGAATGGTTTCATAGCAGAAAGCATGCAGGTCTTGAAACATGCCAAAAATGCAAAATATTAAGGAAGGTCGCCCACTTGACAATCCAATAGTGTGAACCGACTTAATACTTGCAGGTGACTTATTGTAAATTTCTTGTAGCTTGGAAACAATTCCTCTTTCTTATCTTGTTTTACAAGTAAAACTTGGTGTGTGATAATTAGAAGGGAAAAACATAACAAGCAACTGTAGTGTCCTCGCTTCAGCTTGAAATGTTTAAATTTCAACTACTGAAGCTTCCAAAAATAATGAATAAGTATTATTAAAGGATGATTCAGTGATCTAATGTTCAGGCAGCAGTAAACACAGCCATCATCTGGAAGTCAGAGAAATGCATCCTATTGTTGACAGGTGTGGGTTTGATGTGCACAGGATCCACCTTTATTGCTTAAAGTGTAACTAAACCCCCGAACCACTTTTTTCTGCTGAAAACAAATGTACTTGGGTATGAAGTAGTGTTGTTGATGTATTCTGGCATTTTTTGAATTTCCAGCCCAGATGCACCTCAGCCAAAACCTAGGGGTTTAGTTACACTTTAAAGTAGACACTTAAGGTATATTGATGTGCTTAACTGGTACTGTGTAATTGAATGTGTTTTATTAGCTGTGTTGATGTTGCCTTCATGCCTTCAGCAAATGTTTTTAAGGCTGTACTGTACATCCTCACTTTCTAAACTTTTCAAAATAACGCAGATGACATCATGGCATTAGGTAGCTGTCAAATAGTGGTTGGAATTTACACAATGTTTTTTTAAATTTTTTTGCAAAACACAGTAAATTGTGTCTACAGTGGAATTAGCATGTCACTCAGAAGACAGTCTCATTTGGAGCAAAACACAGGGACACTAAATTGACAATATCATGAATAAACGTAAACAAACGCAACAACATGGACAGACTCAGGGCCATCCCTATCATCATCAGAATGCGTGATTTTTATTCAGTTTTTTTCCTCTGAGTCAATTTTAGTTGAAACTATTATCAGTCTAGTTCAGGAAATTAAATAAACATTAGTTACAATGGAAATTAATTGCTATTTTCACACTTACAAATAATCAAAACAAATCTTTGATGCAAATCATTTAAGAAGATACATGAACTGTATACAAAATGAATTTATGGTTTCTCATTACTCTCATTTCTCATTTTCCCTTGAATTTATCACACACTATGCCACATATAAAGCAAAAAAAGAAATAGTTGTTTTCTAAATTACAAGAAATTTACAGCAAGTCCCGTGCCAGTCTTGAGTCAGTTGATAAGCCCACCAAATCTCCAGAGGGTTCAGCAGCCGGATCTGCCATCTCAGATCCCCCTTTCTTTCATCTCTTTACCCTTGCTCCACTGTTTTATCACCTTATAACGACCTATTAAATCTCAGACTGTCTTCTGGTTTTTAGAATCAACTATTGCCTCCTCAGCTTTTACTTTCTTTCAGGAAATATCCTCTTGTTACTGAACCCAAAAATCAATCATGAATCAGTGATAAAATATTTAATTACATTTATTGAAAAAGTTATACATGTTGTACATATTTGAGAAACACTTGCATGTTCAGTCTTTTGTTGTTTAAACATATTACCACTACTTACAACGATCAGGCATAGCATTATGACCACTGACAGGTGAAGTGAATAACACTGATTATCTCTTCATCATGGCACCTGTTACTGGGTGGGATGTATTAGGCAGCAAGTGAAGTTGTTCTCAAAGTTGATGTGTTAGAAGCAGGAAAAATGGGCAAGCGTAAGGATTTGAGCGAGTTTGACAAGGGCCAAATTGTGATGGCTAGACGACTGGGTCAGAGCATCTCCAAAACTGCAGCTCTTGTTGGGTGTTCCTGGTCTGCAGTGGTGAGTATCTATCAAAAGTGGTCCAAGGAAGGAACAGTGGTGAACCGGCGACAGGGTCATGGGCGGCCAAGGCCAAAATTGATGCACGTGGGGAGCAAAGGCTGGCCCGTGTGGTCCGATCCAACAGACAAGCTACTGTTGCTCAAACTGCTGAAGAAGTTAATGCTGGTTCTGATAGAAAGGTGTCAGAATACACAGTGCATCGCAGTTTGTTGCGTATGGAGCTGCATAGCCGCAGGCCAGTCAGGGTGCCCATGCTGGCCCCTGTCCATCGCCGAAAGCACCAACAATGGGGACGTGAGCATCAGAACTAGACCATGGAGCAATGGAAGAAGGTGGCCTGGTCTGATGAACCACGTTTTCTTTTACATCACATGGATTGCCAGATGCGTGTGCATCGCTTACCTGGGGAACACATGGCACCAGGATGCACTATGGGAAAAAGGCAAGCCGGCAGAGGCAGTGTGATGCTTTGGGCAATGTTCTGCTGGGAAACCTTGGGTCCTGCCATCCATGTGGATGTTACTTTGACACATACCACATACCTAAGCATTGTTGCAGACCATGAACACCCTTTCATGGAAACGGTATCCCCTGATTCTTTCAGCAGGATAATACGTCGTGCCACAAAGCAAAAATGGTTCAGGAATTGTTTGATGAGCACAACAACGAGTTTGAGGTGTTGACTTGGCCTCCAAATTCCCCAGATCTCAATCCAATCGAGCATCTGTGGGATGTGCTGGACAAACAAGTCCGATCCATGGAGGCCCCCCCCACGCAACTTACAGGACTTAAAGGATCTGCTGCTAACATCTTGGTGCCAGATACCACAGCACACCTTCAGGGAACTAGTGGAGTCCATGCCTTGACGGGTCAGGGCTGTTTTGGCAGCAAAAGGGGGACCAACACAATGTTAGGCAGGTGGTCATAATGTTATGCCTGATCGGTGTATATTTCCTGCAACTCAACTTATGAGCCCTTTGGTTGCATTAAAGACAAAACTCAGGATAGAGATTTCTCCTCAGGTGTGGAGATTGACCTTCTTCTGAAACACAAAAGACATCTTCATGTTATATCATAACTCTCGTTTGATTGTTTGGATGCAAATCAAATTAAAGCCCAGTACCTTGTCTGTTCGACGTCCTCAACAGTCTCTGGCAGACGGACATTTTTTGTCTCAGGAAGAAAAAAAGCTGACAGCCCAGCAGCAAAAGTCACAAGGGAGAAAATAATACTTGGTAAATGGACCCACACTTCTTCAAGAAGAATGATCAGGGGAGACACAGCCACACCTATCCGGGCCATGAAGGAGCCGTAACCCAATCCATTTTGCCTGTGTTACCAAAAATGCAACACTCAAGTAACATTTAAGAAACAACCATTTCCAGGAAAGAACTGCAACTCCTTCATGTACAGTATAAAGACCTGCTCAGTGTGTTCAGTTAGATGTGTCAGTTAAACTTGCTTCCTGAAAAAAGTTCTCTGTATAGATGTTGATTGTAAATGTGCACAATCTAAGTTCTATATTAGTTTACTGACCTCATCACTGTGGGGTAAAGCTCAGTTGTGTACAGATATAGACCCGTAAAACCTGCCTCTGCCACCATTTTGCCCAAAGCTCCCAAAGCTGTCCGAAACATCCCCTTATCTGAAAAACAAAAAGTTGCATGAGGACATTTTAACTCAAACCTTTATTATGTGTAAAACCACTATGTGTAGATTTTGTCTATTTACAACTATGACATCCCCTAAAGGTGGTCAGGTACTGTCAATTTTATAACTACGGCTTTTTGTATATCTGTTTAAATGTGCCATTATGTTTGCTGCAGTTACATACTATGAGCATGGAAACGCTTAAAATGACAGAAAGCAGCCTATATGATTCAGACAAGGTTTTTGTTGGTCTATGGTGCAGCCCCTTCGGCTGCCTCAAGATAGAAATGCGGCATCATTGTTTCTGACCGTACCTCACTTTACACGTTCAGGGGTGCACAGATGGCCGCAAGTGCATTTATTACTTACACAGTGTGCACTGGGTGTGAAAATGGCAACTGCGTCAGTCTGAAACTAACAAAGACATTTGCACTGCACTGTGTGCCACTTTGCCCCAGGCGTAAGATAGGGCCCTTATTGTTTCAAAAGCCACATTTTTATGCAAGGTACCTGGAACTTTTAGTCTCAGAAACTACTTTTCAATTAACTAAAAGGTTCCACTGTGGTCCAGAGACCTGCAAGGTTTAGCTCACTGAGTCGTCTGACGGCTGTTTTCACTTGTCAATTTTGTGCACGACTATACAAAAACGATGCCTGGACTTGGTCTTTGGTCCATCTGTCATATTCTTTCTTCTGTAACTGCATGTTGAAGTGTTGAAGCACAATGAACTAAAACTGAACTGGACTGTGGCTGCAGATTTTTTAGAGGTGTTGACTGAAGTAAATGCTGCCCTTACTTGACCAATCAGAAATGTTCAACACTGCAAGCCCCAGCCCAAAAGTTCCAGTGCTACTCCAGAAAGTGCTACTTGAGTAGGAAGATGTAGGGGGGTTAAAATACTGTCCCTGAAACTTAATTTAGACTCTGGACCCTGCAGTGGAAACACCCTGAGTTACTCCAAAGGTCTCTGGAGAAAGTTCCTGTGGTGGAAACACGGCTAAAGTGACAGACACTTGAACTGATTTACCTTGAGGGATGAAGATGTTGCAAAGTACACAAAGTCCAGTCAGAACGAGTGATCCAGCTTGACTTAACCTTCGGCCAATTTTTTTAAAGCTGAAATAGATGAAGGCTTTTCCTGGTATTTCAATTGCGCCGTAGATGAACTGCGTGAGATAAATGTTCACCCCAAAACCATCAATATTCAAGCTGATTCCGTAATACGTAAAGGCCACTGCAAACCTATGAACAAAATGAAAGTAGTTTTTTTTAGTTAAACATTCGCCCCATAAGATAGTAGTTTCTGATTGGCTAGCGGGTATCTGTTACAGATTACTTAAACTCTCAATGTGCAAGGTAGGTTGGGTTCAGTAATACCATGTGATAATACAGTGTTGCGCCTTATTCTCCAAGAAGAAGTTATAAACTGTACTTTTTGTCAAATTAAGCAAAAACTAGAAACAATATGGTCTTTAAAAATCAGCAAGCAAAGATAATCCTACCCTAAGTAAAGTTGGTTATTTTTTTTAACATCTAATTCGAGAAAACAGTTACACCATAATTATACTGAATCTATACTTATAATTAGAGAGCAAATAGGAGATCCAAATCCACTATTACACACTATTTTACAAGATTATGCAATTAGAAATCAAATGCAATGCCATATCAGATCCAAAATATATTAATAAAACACAATTTTACCCTTACTATCAAATAATGATGTGAGCCTAGAGGAAGACGCATTTCACTGCCACACAGAGGAGTTCATACTGTCATCCTGTTCTAAGGTTAGGCAAGTGATATGAAGACAGTGGATTTAACAGATTATATACACACACACACACACACACACACACATATATATATATATATATATATATGTATATATGTATATTATAGCATTTAAAATCTCAGTTGTTTAAAACGCAAGAACAAAGAATTGTACTATATACCACACAATGCCAGTGAGTAGAGCCAGTCTCCTCATTCTGGGGGTCCTCACAAGGTCCAAAAACGAATATTTCTTGTTTTCATTTTCTACAAGTATTACTTTGGACAGAACCTGGAGAGGAAAAGGAAACTTTGGTCAGAGTGGAAGTTGGTATTAATAACTCACTAGAAATAATCAGACTCTGTAAAGTGTTGTACCTCAGGCTTTAGGTCAGCCATGAACTGCTCTCTGCCGTTGACTTTTGCACACTTGGTCAGGTAAAAATGAGCACTCTCCACCTTTCCGTTACTTATCAGCCATCTGGCTGACTCAGGGAGCCACCTGTGATTTTTCATAGAAAATCCAGAGTCAAACCTCTGCTTCCTTAAAACTAGATGCTATTAATGACAAGCAGCATCTTTAAACATTGTAAATACGTCTGGCTGATGCTAGAGCAGATTCATACTGTAAAAACTGAAAGATCAATTGTTTATTCTTCCTTACCATGTACATATAATGGCAAGGCACATTGGACAGGTTGCTGTGGCGGTCAGGTACCTCCAGTCATTCACAAAATAGGCCACAAGAGATAATAAAACAGTAGAAACACTCCAGTCCATACTTATTAAAATACCCACTGCAGTGCGATGCTTAATGTCCACCCATTCAATACCTATAAAAATAGCAATAATAAATATCTGTTTGAAATCTGTCTACAAAAACAACACTTCAACATCAAGTCATATCTTTATCTGTTTAAGTTAAAACACAATGTAATGGTAAAGCAGAAGATTGTATCACCTCAACAATTTTACTTTTTATCTTTTTCATTTTTGTTTTCTGAGAAAAAACTCACAAAGGACCACGGTGACTATACTTGTTCCAGAAAGTCCCAATCCTGTAAAGAACCTCATAGCAGCAAACATGACGAAATTAGATGAGAAAGCACTTGCAAATCCAAAGACTGTGGTTGTCACATAGGACACCAGAAGTGCTCTTTTCCTGCCAAACCTGTAAGACAAATTACAGATAAATCTATGGAATAGGTCATGTAAAAACACTTAGTTTGATAAAAAACTTCAGACGAAGGTGTAATGATACTTTATATTAACATATAACTATATATTCCTGCTTATACAAAGGCTACACTGTGTAATATATGTAGTCTGTACAGTAGATATTAAATGTGGAGTAAAGGTTAGAAACATGTTCAGGTTCGTCTGTGGAAATGAACTCCGTTAAACTTTGCCATACCTCAACTTTCTGTCAGTTTAGTTTTAACTTTGGACTTATACCAATACTTATACTTATACCTGTCACTCAGATAACCAAATACTGCTGCTCCAAACATGACCCCAATGAAGAAGATAGTTGCCGATGCTTTGTTCAGTCCTCTCTTATCACAAACCAGATCCCACTATGAGGTTAACACAGACAACACACAGAAAAGTAAAGAATCACGTGGTTAAATTGGGATTGATATAGCTAAATTCATTGTAAATGAAAATAAATCAAGCTCACCTCTGTGGCCAGAGTAGACTTAAAGGTGGTGTTATCGTACATCCATCCATTCTGACATGGCACTGTGGGTAGGTCAGTGGTGTTGGAGGAGTTTATCAGCAGATGATACTGAGGCTCTGCAAACATCTGACAGGCGCTTAGAGTCCCATCCTCCTGAACTGGAATACTGACAATAAGCCTCTCTGCCTGAGATAAATTCCTAAAAGCTTCTCCATAATCCAGAGAGGTGATGTCGCAGTGGTGAGAGGGAACAGCTGCTATGAAATTATTCAGCAGATAGTGAAAAGGCAAAGCCAAACGAGCAGCTAACATCAACAGGATCATCCTTAATTGGAATCTCCCAAAGCCATTCACCTCAGCCAGGATATTATCAAACTTCATCTTGGAAACAAATGTTGCAACAGCTCAGAAATGATATAAAATATCACATAGCACAAAATATGAAAAGGAGCCACTTTTGTGCTCTGTTAAATACTGTTGGTCAGTGGTCAGCTGAGAGAATATGTGCATTTGTAGTCCGACAAGCAGAAGGTTATTTGTTGATTTATAACAGGGAGATTACATCTGCCCTCAAATCACTTACAGCTTGACAAGTGACATATTAAAAAAAAAAAAAAATCATTTGCTAATAAACCCACTATAGCACAGTGCAAAAAAAACCTGTCTAGTTAAAATTTGACATACACTGAGGAAGAAATGATTGTCTTAGGGTTCAAAAACTGACATCTTGTGTTTTATAGTGAAAAATATTTGATGGACTGCCGTGAAATGGTTGTTTGAGTTAACTCTGTTGGCATTGCAATAAACATTGTTGTACTTGTAAGAACTTGTCTTGGTGTGCTCATAGTGCAGGACAGGCAACATCAACACAGCTAATAAAACACATTCAATTACACAAAGTACCAGTTAAGCACATCAATATACCTTAAGTGTCTGCTTTAAGCAATAAAGGTGGATCCTGTGCACATCAAACCCACACCTGTCAACAATAGGATGCATGTGCAATCCTATCACCTGCAAGTATTGAGTTGGTTCACACTACTGGATTGTCAAGTGGGCGACCTTTATTAATACTTAATACTTAATACTACTATTAATACTTCATTGATGAGCCCACTACATCTCCAGAGGGCTCAGCATTTGCTCTGGGCTCAGATCCCCCTTCCTTTCATCTCTTTGCCCTTCCTCCACTGTTTAATCCATTCATAAAAACACAATTATCACTGATCAGTGGTTGATAAAATATGTTATCACATTTACTTGTTTGAATGTTGAAGCAGTCATACTCTAGTTTCAAGACCTGCATGCTTTCTGCTATAAAACCATTAAAATATCTAGCCTTTTTAGGACAAGGGTGCTTGTATTCAACTTTTTGTCCTAAAATGTGTTTTTTTCAACAGAATTTTGGTTGCAGAGGTAACATTTATTTTTACATTAGTTTATGCTACTGCCCCTGATTTTTGCATTATTAACTACTGACACGTTAGTTAAGATATCCAATCGCTTGAAATAAGGCAATCTTATTTGGAGAAATTTGCCTACTTGATTAATATAATCATATTAAGCCAAGGTCTACATACAGTACAGTTATCTTCTAATTCAACCTTTAATTTTGAAGTGGCTTCAGTGTACGCCTTGTTCTAGGCTACTTGTTAATAAATTATGGCTCTTAATGTATATTGTTTATGCCACGGCCATTTCTTAACCCTTACAAATAGCGAGTCATGGCCTGAACATATAGTGTCTACAATTATGAAACTAAATGCATATTCTTTATTTTATGGATTTCTAATTGTCATGCCTTTTATGTCTATGCTAATTCTTTTTGATGTGTCTTGCTCAATAGCAAATGTAAGTTTCAGACCTCCTGTGACTAAGGTCTGACTTACTTTCAAGGCAGTGTGTTGCCATGTTAAGGGGCACATTGACCTGCATGTACTTGGATGTTCTGGAGTCATTAACAAATTATTTATTTGTAAAAATGTCAATACTTGTTATACAGATGACTGAGCATTGTTTGTGTGCCGTTGCCTTTACTAAACATTCACATGTTGTCATAGCTGACCATTAACCAGAAGTATTTACATTCATACAAGAGGATAAATCTAGGTGCTGTATCGTAGGCAACTGGACTTGCGTTTCAGAGTTGTTAGGGCCACTTGTGGGTCGTTGGTCAAACCGGCTTTCATGTGGGTTTCTTAGGCTAGGTGAGCCCAAGTGTGAATGGTTGTTAAGCTGTCTGGGGCATACCTGGCGCTCAAGAGTAAGAAAACTTTAGCCACTGACAAAATAACATTGACATTATTTATTGATGCAAGTAGAGTATTGTCGCAGAAAAAAGACATAGTAAGAATGTAGAATATTTTGTGAAAAAGTTTGCAACTTGAGAATTGTGAATGAATTCGTATGTTATCAACAAACTGGTGCCATCTTGTGTTTTTGATGTGTAAAAGCTGCAAGAAGTGCATCTGTCGAGACACACTTCTTGAGTGAGTCAGCACAAAATCTAATAGCAGCAATCTGAAGAGATTAAAATCCAGTTTAGAGGGCCACAATAATACTGGTAACCATATTCAAAACTATTCCACCAATGAAGACATGTACTTACTATTTCATTTTGGAAGATAAAATGCAGGCAGCATCAATGGCCAAGCAGTTCCTGCTGAAAAGGCAAGCAGACAAGAAGTCAGACATTATTATTTTCTGCTCTGTGTAATTTTTAACATTGTCACCTGTTCATACGATCAAGGTGTCTTGTATCTATTAAGAAATCAGCTAAAATGTGTCTGGATCTGGTGTGAACATTTATCAATGGCGCAATGAAAATTCACTTTGAACAAAATAGTACAAAGGTCAAATCAGACTGGAACAAGTTTTCCGACTGGGACTGTTCGTAATTTGCTGCATGTTTAATTCCACACTGTAAATGATCAATTTACACTTGTACTTCTTGCAGTACATGTGCCACTCCATAAGGTTTCTTACATTATTTTTTTCTTAAATATTTTTGTCTGACCCAGGACCAGTTTTCCTTCGGGGACCCCTCAGCAAATCACACAATATACCAATTTCTACATAATGTAGCTTTAAAGATGAGACTTTTTAATGTTCCAGAAGACAGTCAGTTTGGGTATGTGATCATATATCACGACTGGGGCTGCAACTCAATAATTACTTTTATTATCGGGTAATCTGGCGACAACATTCACGATTAATCAATCAATCATTTAGTCTAAAATGTTTTAAAGAAAAGGTGAAAAATGTTCATCACAATTTTCCAGAGCCGGAAGTGACGTCTTCAAATGTTTCTTGTTGTTCAACCATCATTCCAAACCACAAAGACTTTTCATTTACTATCATAAATGCTAAAGAAAAGCAACAATTCCTTACATTTAAAGGTAGGGAAGGCAATTCTGGAGAAAGGTAGTTGATTGTTGAGTCTCATTCCCAGGTTGTCAAAAACCAACGCTATATATAGTATTCAGCCCAAAATTCTTACCAAAAAGCTTCGGTATCTGACTGAGACTCAACAACTGACTATTCTCCAGAATCACCATACCTTTAAGATATGTTTTGCTTCAAAAGTAAACAGAAACAATTAATCAATTACCAAATAAGTTGGTGTTTTTATTTAGATTGACAACTCCATTTAACTGACCCATCGCTGCAGCTCTAATTGGTACTTAACTGTTCTCTTCACGGCAATGACATGCTCCATATGATGTTGAGGAATATCACTGAAGCAACAAAACGTAAACAAAATACATTTTTACAATAAACTATTTGAAATCAAATGTGATCATATACATTACACTACAGCTGATCCATGGCTACTTTTTGTGTTGTAATGTAATACAAAGATGGTATTTTTAAAACGAGATGCAATAAAATGATAACTCATGTCACATGTCTGCTTTAACTTTTAACCCACATTCATGCTGTTCCACATTCAAACAAAAGTTATTTTAGTGGTTAAGTGAAGTCAAATATTCACCAATTTCAACTGTAAACCTTCAGCCCCTGAAATGCCAAAGGTAAGCCTGTGCAGGTCTCACAGTCAGATTTGCTGTCTGTTTGTTTTGGGTATATATGCATGAGTGAGTGAAGAAAGAGGAATTGTTTTTTTTTTTATTTTAAAGAAAGACATTTAGCACACGTTGGGAGGCCATAATGAAGTTTGAGAACGTACTAGACGATATTAATGGATTTGGAAAATTTCAGATAATGATTATTGTAATCAGCTTCATCGGCCGCTTCACACTGCCCTGCCACTTCATGCTAAGCAACTTTGTGGCGGCTGTTCCCTCTCATCACTGCGACATCAGCTCTATGGATGACTTCGGTCGTTTTAGGAATTTATCCCACGAAGAGAAGCTTATTGTCAGTATTCCTGTCCAGAAGGATGGAACTCCAAGCTCCTGTCAGATGTTTGCAGAGCCTCAGTATGATCTGCTGCTCAACTCTTCCAACATTGCTGAACTACCGACAGTGCCGTGCGAGACTGGATGGAAGTACGATAACACCACCTTCAAGTCTACACTGACCTCAGAGGTGAGCTAAATTTCTTATCATTCGTAAGACAACAAAGTAAAATGTACTTGTTCACCATCATGACCACATTTCATAGAGAAATCACTCATGATCTCTTTATTTTTTTTGTACCAGTGGGACCTGGTGTGTGACAGTCGAGGGAAAAACAAAGCAACTGTTACCATCTTCTTTATTGGAGTGATGTTTGGAGCCATGACCTTTGGGAGTCTGAGTGACAGGTTTTTAACATTCTGCTTATAGCTTTGATTAAAACATTTCAACTTCAAACAAAACTAAAATTTCGAGACTCTGACTCTCTTTAGGTTTGGCCGAAGGATCATGCTGCTGGTGTCGTATGTGTCAGCAATGCTTTTTGCTGTTGCAAGCGCTTTTTCTACAACCTACGTGATGTTTGCCGTGCTGAGGTTCTTCACAGGGTTTTGTATCACTGGCATCATCATTGTCTCAACAGTCCTCAGTAATTATATATTTCATTTTACTAACTGTTGCCTCAGAAGCTTAGGCTACCTAATGCTGGCCTACAGAGAATTAAACAAGATTTCAACTGTTTTGATCCTCGCAATTGATGAAGTGTTTGTTCTTTGCAGGCATAGAGTGGGTGGACATCGAGCACAGGAAACTGGTGGGAGTGATTGACAGCTTATCCTGGACATTTGGAAACACAGTCTTTGCACTTATTGCTTACTTTGTTACTGACTGGCGGCGGCTAATTGTTAGTGTCTCCTCACCTCTAATCTTGGCCATCATCACATGGAGGTATGACTCAAATGGTCAACAACAGAGGCCCAGTTGTGAGTGACTGCTTAACACAGAGATGCTTAAATTGAGGCCTGCAGGCCAAAATCGACCTGCCCTACAGTTTGATATTGGTTCACCAGTTTGGGCACCCCTGGCTTAACATAATAAATACATGTTAGGGCAATATATATTATAAATATCATTATCCCAATATGAGACAGGTGTACCGTCTGAGACTTTGGATATCGTGACATAGCATAAGTGTTGGCCTTTCCTGGTTTGTTGGCCTTTCCTGGCAGCATTACAGTAAAGTGATGTTATTCTGAAGTAATACTTCCCTTTACTGACTTAGTCATTATAGCCACGTTACTGTTTATTATTTATAAAAAAAATAATATTGTGTTAATATTTTGTCAAAGTAACAAAAGTGTATTGCGATATAGCTTTAAAATATTGGGATATTATTTTAAGGCCATACCGCCCAGCCTAATAAATGTTTAATAAACATAAACAAAAAATTTATATAGTTTGTTAATTCCAAATTGCATAATCCCAAATATGAAATTAGATAAAGTTTCAAGTGTCAAAGGTTCATCTCACAAAAGCTTGACAGCGGTTTAAGATCGTATGCACAAGAGCGAATAGTTAGTGTAAGGTAGAGTGCAAGATCAAATAGCTAAACATGCAAAAGACGGAACAGCCAGAAAGTAAAACAGGTTAAACAGGGCTAACAAGTTTAAAGCAACATTATGTAACTTTTTTACCTTAAAATAACAGCTTCAAAATCATTGTGATGGTACAGTATCTTGTAACAGGGTGAAAAGTGTCTCTGTCACAGCCATTAGTTGTTTCTGCGATAGATAGATAGATAGATAGATAGATAGATAGATAGAACTTTATTAATCCCAAGGGGAAATTAGGTTACCATAGCAGCTGGTACATTCAAGTACAAATACAGTACAAATATAGAATAAGAAGCAATAAAGTACTATATACAATATACAAAAGAACAATATATTACTATATACAATATACAAAAGAACAATGTATCTTCAGAGTAGGATCACAGCGTTACATACATGTTTACTTCAACATACACGTTTTCAACACTTAACATTGTTATAATGTAATGAGTTTTGTCGGTCAGCGCCTACATTACGTCTGACAAATTCTTACAGACCTGGGATTTGTATTTACAACAGTGGTGTTGCACTGTGGGGGGCAGCAACTCACACAAAATGCCATTTTCTACAACATGTTGCCTTAAAGGAAGGATACCACTATGGCTCACTAAAGTCTTCTCAATCTGTAAATTAAGTTTACAGAAGATGGCAGGAGTTATGAAATAGTGACTCTGGTAGGTCATATTGCAATCTGTTCGGAGCACCTGCATGTTTAAAATAAAAATATCAATATTTGGTGCCAGTGTATCGCCAATCGTATCGCAGGAGGATATTTGTTTTAATGTAAACATGCAGTGGAATTAATCACCATCAACAGTACAGAATGTCTTTACCTTTGACAATCAGGTGGATGCCAGAATCTGCACGGTGGCTCATTGCAAATGGAAAGCTGGAGCAAGCTCAGATGTATCTGAAGAAATGTGCCAAAATGAACAAAGCAGAGAAGTCGGTCGATAAACTCAAAACAGAGGTTAGTATATTCAAGATGACTGATAGGTCAAGAAAACTAACAATGAGTTGTATGGGGTAATATCCTGTGACTTATATTCAACACATGGTTTAAAGATTAATTCTGATTTGCATTCTTTCAGACGTTATCAACCATTGTTGTGACTGAGAAAAGGGATCGGGCATATTCATACCTCGATCTCGTGCGCACACCCAAAATGAGGAAACTGGCCCTGCGCACTGGCACACTGTGGTCTGTATTCCCAATGTGATTGTGTTCGGTCATTTAGGTTGTAAAATATCTTGTGTTTCGGTCAGAGAGTCAGTTTTCCAGATTATTCAGATGACCAGTCCTTATTGGATCTATTGTATCCACTCTCTCTTCCTCCAGGTTTTGTATTGCAACCACATTTTACGGCATCAGCTTCAACATCACAGGCTTTGGGCTCAACATCTATCTCACGCAGTTTACCTATGCTTTGATTGAGCTCCCAGTCAAAGTGTCTGTTTACTTCTTACTTGATAAGATCGGCAGACGATCCACTGAGGTGGGAGCTCTGCTGTTGGCTGCCGTCTGTCTTGGGATCAACATTGTGGTACCTAAAGGTAGGTAACTGTTAAAAGAGATTACAGTAATTGTATATGAGAATATAAGGAATTATAGTATTTTCATTATTAGACACTAAGAAGTCATCCCTGTTACTGATGTCCTGTTTTCAGACATGTCTGTTGTCCGAACTGTGGTGGCCATCATTGGAAAAGGGTTTTCTTCAGCGTCCTTTGCAACTATTGTGCTCTACAGTTCTGAGCTCTATCCCACTGTAGTGAGGTAACTCTGCATACCATCCTTTTTATCCTTGCTGTCTCAATCTGAACATCTTTTTTCAGGATTTTTCCTTCCTAAAAGTAATTAAACTCCTCTTTTAGAGCCCTGAAGTGAATACATGAATGAATGTTTGTCTTTAGGCAGAATGGTATGGGCTACAATTCCTTCATGGCTCGGCTTGGCGTAGCCGTGGCTCCGATGATCCTCCTACTGGATGAGGTGTGGAAGGACCTGCCTCAGGTCGTCCTGTGCCTTGCAGCTGTACTGGGGGGATTAGTGGCAAGAACGCTGGCAGAGACTCGCAGCCGGTGCCTCCCAGAGACCATAGAGGATATTGAAGAGCAGTGGTAGTGAAAACAGTCACTGGCATCAGTGTGTATTCAGTCATGTGGTTATTTCAAGTACTTCGGTTTGTGTATGTTATTTGATCTGAATATTGGTTAGTTTGAAGGATCTTTAAGGTGTAAGGAACACTGTGCTCTTTCAGTAACACTGAAGTTAGTAAATAGTACAATTGACTACCAGTAAATAAGAGCTAAGATAAAATCCTTTATTAGTGCCACGAGAGGGAAATTAATAGTTACGGGAACAAAGGGGATAGCAAAAGGTGGTATAAGACAGTGGTTCCCCACCTTTTATTTGACCCTTTATAACAGACCACCTGGTGGCTCAGGGTCCAAATGCGGACCTTTGATCATACAGGCTGTAGAAGCAGAAAAAAGTCACGTGAATCAAACTGGAAACCTACTTCTAGGATTAAAAAGATGCATTTTTTACTGTATATTTCTGAGAAAACTAACAAAGTGCATTGATTTAACTTTAAATTCTGAGCTTTACTGGTCAGATAGGAAAATAGGCTTAAAGTCAGGCACCTTTGTTCAAATCTGGCCCTTGTAAAAAAAAGTATCTGGACAGGCCTGCTTTCAAATTACAGTATATATGACAACTCACAAACTTTTGTCAGGGGATACAGTCAGTGAGCCTGTGAGCATTTTAGCCCCATGAGTGATGTTTCCTTCCAAGATTGTATCATTTTTTGTTTTCTTTCCCTGTGAACGCAAAACTACCCAGTATTTTAAAATGCAATAAAAATGTAAACACAATTTTGTACAGCAGTGAAGTTTTTTTCTTTGTCATTCATCCTTCAACCCCTAAACTTTTATCCTGAGATCTTTCAAGAGGGAACCTCTAGTTTTAAGTTCAATTGTGTACAATATTCACTGTTGTGAAAAATTAAGTGTTTTAATGAATGCTTCGGACCGGATTTCATTTCCTCAAAACTTAAACCAGAACACACTGTAAACAGTTTATCTGTACAGTTGGGTATTATATAAAAGCTGAGTTGAACTGTAACAAAGTGGCTGCTGAGAATCAAAGAAACACTAGAATGGCACTCAGTAGAGTGCATACCACCGTCAAGACCCAACAGCCCCCATGATTTTTTTGCAATAACAGGCTTTACTAATTAATATGTACACAGAAATTAAGTCAAAGCTCCTTTATTAAAGAAACAAAGCAAGCACAAATCTTTTTTATGACTCAGCAATCCCCTAAAGGAAGTCAACCACATCTAAATGACATGTTTCTGATATTCCTTTTGAAAATCTTTATAGCCAGTTTCTAATATTTACTGCTGATATTTTCATATGACATAACATTTAGTTACATAATTAACATTGATGGGAAAAAGAAAACAAAAAAAAGCAAACAGAATATAAAAATCAAGATGCCAAATTTGAAACATTAAGATACAATGATACAGAAAGATCTAAAACTATTGAACGCAGTTGTTTTCCAGGACACTTCTTGGCTATTGTTCAGTACTGGGAATACTCCTTGCTCTCTAGTTTGGCAACGATTCGCTCCAGCTGTCTTTTAGCTTCACATTGTGGGAAGTTACTCATTTCATAGTACTGGGGCGCAATCTTCACCAGCCTGTAACAGAAGAAAGAACAGGATGAAATAACGTGTCAGGAGATCATTTACAATCAAAGCTCACTCACTCATTCATTTTCATGAACCTGTATTTCTTAATTTCCAAACGTACCACTCTGGTTTGATGTCTGTGCAAGTGCGGATGTAGTTTTTGGTGGTGAGGACAAATTCATTGTAGAGCACCCACTCGGGCTTGTGGTCCAGGACTGTAGATGGGTGCAGCTGTACCACTTGGTTGTCTTTGACTGTGAGGTAATGACCTGTGCGCTCCAAATGTGCCACCTGGAGGATAAAACAATAAAACAGATTAATGTAGAACTCTAGAACGGCTGCAAACTTAAGTTGTATCCTGTAAAAACATCTTGTACCACGTCATTGGATTACTGTCTTACCAAACAACTATTCAAACATTAACTGCCGTGTGTTTACCTGCATGAAGAAGCCGGTGCAGAGCGCCCGGCGGATGTTGATGTAATAATCTCTGCTGGTGAACTCTGTGCTCCGGCGGGGCAGATTGAAGCGGTCCATGATCCTGGACAGCTGCTGCCTCACGTTGTCAGCAGACATCAGTGAACGGTAGTTGACAAAGTTGTCATAGCACCACTGGTTAGACTCGTGGTCTGGAAAGGGTATAACAAGGATTTAGATAGAGTTGGTTAAGTGTCAGGTTTACATACTTTCAAATACAGGTTTGAGAGGTCTGATTTAGAGAACAGATTTAAAGCTGGATTTATCAATATTTTTTTCATATTAACAATGGATCAAATGATTGAGTAAAGCAGTAGGGGTGCGCCCCCTAGGGGGACCCTGAAGTTACAGCAGCAGGGGCGCTGCAAGGCCAAACGAATGAATGATGAGATATTCTGCACCTCTAGTATGGATAAGTTTGGATAGGACTCCCAGGTTAACATAAAGCTGACAATGTATCTACACCAAACGTCACCAAAACAAAGACAAGGGAACAAGACAAGGCATTAGTTTACATAAGGTCACTTATAATGACAAACCTGCTGATAAATGTCAATAAATTTGCAGTAATGTTCTCTTTGGAGCATTTTAGTTTATTTTGGGGAGGGATGGGACAATATACGACTTCACAATAAATAAAAAATAAAACACAGGATAAGTTTTCATTGCCCAGATCGATGATTGTGACTATCCTCTAGAGTGGCTTGAAAAAGATGTCTAGATATAATTTTCAGAAAGAAAGGTAACCAATCTGAAAATGTAAATGACATGTTGCCAGTGCATAAAACCAATAATTTGTTGAGCTTTACAAATCCAGAGGAGAGTCTAAAGAATAGCAAAGCAGTCATTGCTGAAAAAAATAACAGTTACATTGAAAATGTAATCAAATCGTGACCTTACGACTGAAAGTCAAATCACATTGTGGATTTAGAGAATCTGAATCTAAAACTGAATACTCACTTTGTTTGAAGGCGTGGTAGACGTTGAGCAGCGTCAAGTGGTCTCCATCGATGTGAGCGAACCTCATCTTGGACTCGTCGGCTGCCTTCTTAGCCTCCGTGGGGCGGACAAAACACTGTGGGACTAAACAAGGTTGGTATGGGCCCCAACAAAGCCGCCCATAGGGATGAGTCAAACATTCAGAGAAAAATGGAGCAAAGCCTATGATGCTAGGGCACTCGACACTGCGTTGGGACAGGGCAGGACCACAAGCTCTATCAAAGGGGGGCTGCAGTCTTTTCTCATGGTCATTCCCAACTGTATTGGCTATTAGCTCGTAGAGAGGGGGGTCATTTAACCACATCTGTAAAACAAGAGTTTTCACACAACTACAGAGTGTTAGGGACATCAGCAATGCTTTAACTTTTCAAGACTCAGAAATTTTACTTTTTTTTTGTATCAACATGTAACGGTTAGGCCTTTAAGAGAGCAGATCACTAAAATACTTCCACGCTACACATGAGAACTAACATAACGATAATAGTTAAAATTCACAATGCATTATTTCAATGAAAAGAAAATTGTGATAAATGCGATGAATGTGAAGAAATTTAAGTGGTGCCTGCCCTATCCACTTGCTTTGGTTTCATTGAACATATAGTACATATTATGGCCCTAAACTGCCCAGAGTGACAGGCATTTCAACCAAAACAGAATTTGTGGATTATCGATCTTTTACAGAAGCTGATAACAGTCGTGGTTGCAATTAACCTTTTTCCCCCAAGAAAATCCTTGAGATAATTATTCTGTTATCTTCAGATAATAGGACTTAATTTAATGGAGATAACAACAATTAACTTGTGATCTAAAGATAACGGCATTCAAATTCATTCAATTATTTGCATCGACAGCTGTTCTCTGCATCTAACTTTTTTGACAATGACGCATGATTTCATATGGGGCTGCATGGCACTAAAAACTGCCATGCATATTAAGCGGTTTAATATTATGTTAAAATAATAATGAACATTTTTAACATACATTTCCTGTACCATATTTTCTTGGTAAAAAATAAAATCTTTAAAAGAGTAAGACCAAGATTTAAACAAAGATTTATTCATCTCCAAAAAGCTAAATATTATTTATTACCGTAACCTCAGATATCAGGTGACCATGGTAGGGTCCCCAACAATGTTCAAACAAATTATGTTGAGTTTTGCAACTCATTTTTTTTAAATAAAGTTCTATTAAAGCTGCAACTCTGTGTGCATTCCCAATCAGGAAAAATTCTCATATTTGACACTCTCTCACATCTGGATATAACTACAATATGATCGTCACTTGATATACTGAAGGATTGTCACTTGCTGGTTTAAACCAATATAATAGAATTAAATTCAAAGGCCTGTTCATATGACATGAGGCCAATATTATGTTTGCTACGTTTTTATGGGAATCAAACACAGGGAAAAAAAAAAAAAAAATCACAATAACACGAAATTAAACATGTGCTTATGAATGATTAATAGTCCCGCCTTCATTTGTTCCATAATGCTGTTCACAAGCTATGATCTTGGTGGGACACTTTTTTTTTTTTTCTTCAAATACCACCAGTGAGTAGTGGTGTGTTTAACCCTCAAGAGATTTGGCCCACAGAAGGCAAGGAAGATGTCAGCCCAGTCCTGGGCATTACCTGACAGCATGGCAGTAATGGAAAGGATCTCGTTAGAGCAGTTAAACTCGCAGCTGGCAATGACCATCTTAGCCAGCTGGGGGTCCAAAGGGAACTCTGCCATCATGGAGCCCAGCTCTGTCAGGTCACCGTCGTCGTTGAGAGCTGCCAGGTAATTCAGCAGCTCGAGGGCCCTCATCAGTGTCTCAGGAGCTGCAGAGGAAGAGAGGGAGAAGATAGAACTTAGTTGAAGCTTAAGAAAATGTTTTATCGCTCAATTTAACTAATGCATAACAACTCACCTGGTGGATCCATGAAGTCAAAGTGCACAAGATCATCAATACCCAGCTTTTTCAGCTGCAGCACAACAGATCCCAGGTTGGATCGAAGAATCTCAGGGTATGTGTTATCCTAAGATGAGGACGTTTACAATGTTAATAAGCAACAAAAGACAATCATGACTGTGCAGTTATCTTTAAAACACACTAAACTAACTGTTTTTTTGTTGTGTTTGTGTCTACTTCCATATCTCATTAACTTCAAAGATGACGAGAAGCCTTTGTAATTGTCACTTGCCTGCATCTCTGTTTTGTAGGCCTTCTCTGTGTAGAGGCGGAAACATTTCCCTGGACGTGTTCTGCCGGCTCGTCCCGCCCTCTGCTGGGCAGAAGCTTTACTGATCGCCGTGACGAGCAAGGATTCAACTCTGATACGGGGATTGTAAACCTGAACAAATATTTGGAAGCATGTTTAGTTGAAACATCTGAGTTAAATGAATGAGTTTTTAGCCATTTTACACACAGGATTAAATGCACCAAAACTCCAGTGAAGTGAGTTATGCTCCACCCACCTTTTGCTTTGCAAATCCAGGATCAATGACGAACACGACACCATCAATTGTCAGAGAGGTCTCAGCAATGTTTGTCGAAACCACAACCTGAGGATGAAGCAACAGGCGGTGAGATATCCATCATCAATGGACACATAACGTAAAGCCATCTACAGAGCAAGATGCATCATTTAATCTAGTCCCTTAAAAGTTCTGTTAAAATTTCTCGGTTCCATTATTTACAACATACCTTTCTTCCTATTGCACCATTGGGCTTTCTTGGAGGAGGCGGCTCAAAGATCCGTTGCTGCTGCTGTGGTGGCAATGTGGAATACAGTGGAATGATTTTGATGTCTCCAACTTCAGGTCCGAGGTCATCGACCTCACGCTTAATCCGTTTGCAGGCCTCATCAATTTCCTGAAAGAAAAATTAAGATTTCAGTTTGTTTTTTAAGGAGAAACAACAATGCAGCAATAATGAAAAACCCACTGTCCACAAGTCTTACCTCTTGTCCAGTGAGGAAGAGAAGGCAGTCGCCTTCTTCTTCCTCACACATGTGTATCTGGATGACGGTGCGGATCGCTGCCTCAAGGTAGTCTCGCTCCGGTTCGGGTGTGTAGAAAATCTCGACAGGGTGTGTACGTCCAGGAATCGTCAGAAGAGGACAGTTGTCAAAGTAAACCTGGAACTTCCCGGCATCTAGCGTGGCACTCATGACGATCACCTGTGCACAAAGGAAAAACTTTGCTGTATATGTTGCGTTTCCAAGCATGAAGCAAAGCACCTGGTTCTAGCAAATTAATACATATACTGTGATAAAAGCAAGCAAATAGATCACAGCGGTTATTGAAAAAATAATACCTTGAGATCCGGTCTTTGGCGCACCACCTCCTTGAGTACTCCCATGAGGATATCTGTGGCCAGAGTACGCTCGTGGGCCTCGTCCAGAATGATCACACCATACCGTTCCAGCAGCGGGTCGTTCATAGCTTCTCTTAGTAACATACCATCTGTCATGTACCTAAACAAATAACAGACATGCTTTGTTAGATTCAGACCTTCTGGACTGATTGCACTGTGCCTATAAAAAGCCATTTTTGTGCATTAGCAGACCTCTAAGACCACAATCTCTTACTTGAGAATAGTCTTAGCAGAGCTACAGTCCTCAAATCGGATGGAGTAACCGACTTCCTGTCCAAGCATGACGTCCATTTCGTCGGCCACCCTCTGAGCCACGCTCATAGCCGCCACTCTCCTGGGCTGAGTACAGGCAACCGCCCGCTTAGGACCTGGCTGGCCCCGCACCATGTCCACACACCACTGTGGGATCTGGTGGTTGAAGCAAAGTTTGCAATTTGTTCAGATATAAAAGTTTAAGAGGAGAGTATCAAATCATTCTTATTTTTGACACTGCAACACTCTGTCATCATACTGACTATGATGAAACTTCAAAAACTTTTAACATGCACTATACAAGCTTTCAGTCCAGAACATTAGAGATTGGTGGATTTACTGTTTTCACACCTGTGTTGTCTTTCCAGAACCAGTCTCTCCGACAAGGACAAAGCTCTGATGACGCGTGATGATGTCACTGAAGCTTTCCTTGTACTCCCACACTGGAAGCTGTAACCTCTTCTTCAGGATCTCGTAGTAGCGCGGCGTGTGCGGCAGGTTGGTGAACGGGTTGATCTGCTGCTGCATGGCCATCTGCTTGATTGTTGGCATGCATGGCACTGGTGCCGTGCTGTTCGACGGGGCAGGAGTAGGCTTCGGGTCTCTGTCCCGGTCTCTGTCCCTGTCCCGGTCCCTATCTCGGTCCCTGTCCCTGGAGCGGTCCTCGCGGTCTCTGTCACGGTCCCTGTCCCTCCTGTCAACATCAGAGTAGGGCATCAATATAAATATATAACAATGTAAGGAAGCAGTTTTGTGATTTTCTGGCTATACTACTTTGAAATGGACAACACTACTATGTACACTATAGCCCATCCAATAATAGTTCTTGGAGGCCAACACTGATACGGATATGAGTTTTACCAAAGTTCCCATCATAATAACCGTGTCTATCATATTCTTTAAAAAAAAAAAAAAAAAGTACCCATACATTTGTTTTTAAAGGATTAAGACCCATGTATTGTGACTTGGATTTATTGCAAATGTGTTGTGCAGGCGAGACGAGGACGTCAATAGCAAGAAAAACACCCAGACAAAACCCATTATAATAATAAGTATCATCATAATATGAGGAGGTCAGGACATTGTGCTTCCACAAACATTAAAATATCCTTACATAGATAAAGAGATTCATCCTGTGCTAGCTTTGTTAAGTACTGCTACAGCTGCAGGTACGAAAGTATATCTGTATTATTTACTTCTCCCCTCAAGGGCCACTAACTTGGCAGTGCTTTCTGTTGGAAACACTATACAGTGGTGGCACTGTTTCTAGACTACCTAAAAATCTAATGAGCAACATACACACAGATGTTGACATATCTGCATTGCTAATCTTAGCTAATGTACACACACTAGGGTGTCTGTTCATTGGACACAGCTAGCTAAAACAGTCCTGCAACTAACCCCACCATTATGAAGGCTTTTAAATGTAATGTTGTTTAACCTTTAACCATTTTGGAGGTGATACCTGATACTTCAGCACAGAGAGCCTACTCTCTTAGACACACATCCCAATACGATGCAATACACTTCAACCCCTCCAAAACAATAAGACTGAATGAACACCTTATTAAAACTGTTTCAACTAAAACTAAAACATTATAACCTCCACAGAATAGTATTAATTGCAGGACAATCGCCACTAGTTTTAGCTGAAATGCTGATTAACTCATTAAGATTAAAGTTAAAGTTTTGGTAAGCATGCAGGCTAGCACAATGCTAAGCACAAGGTCTGTTGGGTGCCGATAGTATAATAATACAAATATAAGAATTACATAACATTACTTCTATTAAAAGTTTGCTTTTAAACGTGATAAGCCTGCCTTTTAATGTGTGGCTAAGGTTAGCTGGCTAAGTCAACTTCAGCTCGCTAGCAAAGGTTGTTAGCATTTCGCTGAGTTACCGTTAGCCACACACGTGCCTCAATAGTGAGGGTAACGTAGATGCTTCGTTTGTTAGCCCGAGTCACCCCAAATGGCTAAATGAGGTTATTATCACAATGCGGCTAAATGTTTTACATTTATAGTCATGTATCAGAGGACACTCGGGTGCAGCTGAGGAACACCGGCTTGAACCAGAACCACAGCGTATGGTTATATTGTCTCGGTTCTTCTAATACATCCGTAGTGGCTGTTAGCCAAAATGGCTAGCATCGGCTAGCAGTTAGCTAGCTAGTATCTAACTGGTTAAAGCAGACATGTTCACTTCAGAGCTTCACCTACCCGTCAGATCTCTTCTTACTGGTGGAATAGTCATCACCCAAATCCAGCCGATGTCTTTTGGACATCTTTCGGAGAAAATGTAGCTTATGTTTAATCTATTAACGTGAACACTGTTCTACCGGGTAATATGGAACTAACTTGGTTTCCAGTTTCCTGTGAGGTGCCTCTGTTTTCCCCCGTTCAAATCGGTTTCACAGCGGCTGCGCAGAACACACCGGCGCCCCCTGCTGGCCTGGAGTGCGTGCTGCCATTTACACCCACAAGTAGTGCAGAGGAACAGGCTGTGTTTGTGATCGTTTCAATGGAGATGTGTGCAGAATTTAAATTATTCAACACATATGATACAAAGAACATACAACATGAAGGAGATGCATACAGTTACAGTTATTTAATTTTTTTTATTTTTTGTTTAATATATTTTCTATACCTTCAACAAGGTGTTCTGCCTTCTTGTCTTAACTCACCTTAGACAAGGTTTCCTTGTGCTTGGCTTGACTGTTGAGTGTTTGCTCCATAGTATTGTCTCTAGGCTGCTTTAAAAGGAGCTATGTACATAAAGTTTATTATAATATGCACACAGTGTCTTGTAGACATAGTATATGAGCTTGACATTTTAAAGAAAAACAAGTGTCAGGCCTTCACTTATACAACATTTGTTGGTTAGGAAGGTTAGTTAGGAAGTCCTCATAGTTTGTTTGTTGATGCATCAGCTGTTTGGAGAGTCGCCTTAACAGAGTTTTTCTGTGCTCACATGAAGCCTAATTAACAATTGCAAGTCTGCATGTTTTTAGACTTATCCGAGGATTCAAGCGCGACAGGGGCTGAATAATCCTCCTGTGGTGTTCGGGTCAAATCTGACCGATTTACAACTTCATAATACCAGTAAAATTGTATTTTTCCTCTGATTGCCTCAAGGCCTTATGATATCCTACACACTAGACATTTGAACATATAAAATTGTTGATCACCACTTTCATTGAATTTTGAGTGGTCCAATCAGCTTTGTAACACCTGCGGTGTTCCCGGTCAAAAATGACCGGCACAGGAAATGAAAGGGTTAATACTAGATTATGTTCATCCAAAAGATGGAAAACATCCCCATGCACACCCACACACAACCACAACCACACACACACACACACACACACACACACACAGAGAGAGAGAGAGAGAGAGAGAGAGAGAGAGAGAGAGGACAATTCATGTTGATTTTCTGATGTTCTGTGAATTTGGTCTCTGCTTTGATTCTTATTATAATTTTCAGTGTCTATTCTTTGGATATTCACTGCAGTTATTCATGTTCATCACTAGTTGGATACATTATTTACAGCATTAAAAGGTGTTAAATACAGTTTGGTGATGATTATGTTTGAATGATGTTTTTTGTGTTAATCTAAGAGCAGTTAAACCAGACCGGTCAAATTTGACCGGGAACACCAAAGTAAGGGGGGAGAAACGAACATAATACAAGGGATAATAAGACTCAGCTGCAAAAATGAAAAGTGAACAACAGCTGACGTCTTGAATCATGAACTAAAATCAGCTGACATCAACGGTACCCGTGTGTTTGAACATCTCAGCTCCACCCTCTTTAAACAACGCCTCCTGACACGCTTATACAAGACTTTATAAAACATTTCATCTGGACTCCTCAGCTCAGGCGATCCGCAGGGAGAGTTTGTGCTGATCATGCGTCCACACGGGTGAGTCCAGTTTGCTCAGGTCTCTGTGTCTCTGTGTCTGTTTAACTTTATTTGCAGGATAAAACACTGCGACATCATGTTTGTGTAGTGATGAGAACAGCCTGTGCTCTTATTCCTTATTCCTCTTCAACGCTGTGTAGCCTCATGTGTTACGTTGTGTGCATAACTGTGCATTTATCTGACATATGGCAGAGTTTGATGTGCAACGGGAGCTGACCCTTTGTGACAACAGGAGCACAATCAAAGCTGCAAACCAACTCAGTCACTGCGCTGCGGCCCGTTTCTGAGGCAGCATTACATAACATGTGTGCAACTCTTTGTTTACAGAAGGGGAAAGTCACAAACTTCATTTCACTGATTAATTTTAATGTGATAATTCTTGTTGTACATACTGAATGGGCAGAGACTTGAGTTATAAAGTAAATTAAATGTTTTTATTTTAAACAATAATCAAAATAATCAAGATAAACAGACAGGGGTTGGAACTGCTGAGGGGGAAAAGAAAGGGTTAATGAGCAAATGAAAAAACTCTTAACATCAGTAAAGTGTATGAAGTTATTACTGGGACACCGAGCAGAGACACAGCAGGAAGCAGAGGCAGGACCATGGCACACAGGTGCCTTATAGTTTGGCCTCGATTAGGGAATATGTTGGGGGAGGAGTTGAGTCAACCTTGCTCTTTACTAGGGGAGTGTACCCCATCACAAATGTTTGACGCAAAACATACAACTAAAATATGATCATCACAAATTGATCCACTCAGCTGTAAAGAAAGCAGCTAAAATGAACTCCACCATAAATGTTCAACGTTTCTTACATGTTTATCAATTAGGCATCAATTTATTATCAGTTATAATCCCACAATGTATTAGCCGATATAGATAATAACAAAACAACCCTGAAAAGAGTTATTCTGTGTAATGATTGCTTTTTTTTCAACTTCTGTACATTTTTCTGACAATGCTACTAAATGCAGTACTTTTACCTGTGATTTGGCTGTCACGATATCAGGTTTTCACTACACGATTATGTCTAACGGAAATAAATAAAAAAATGCTGGCACTCAAATTCATCTCTAAATTTGTTTAGTGTGGGTGTTTGTCTCTCTTTTCTGGCAAATAAATGACCCTCAAAATACAAGATATTCATGGTTATCGCGACACCTCTCACCTGTAGCAAAGTATTTTTATGGTGTAGTACCAATACCAATTTACAGGTCTTGGTGAGTATACAACTAAATATGTGAAAAAAGTTGTGTAAAGCCCTTTGTGGCTCCAGAGGAAGCTTCATGTAATCTATAAACTGCCTCCAGTGATGTCACTCAGTGGCTAATTTGCATTGTGGGTAATGTAGGCTGCAGGTTTTGAAAAAGAAGAAGAATGTGTGGTATTAAAAAAGGCGATATCTGTCTCTGCTGTGTCGATTTCGATCATTTGTTTTGAAACTGTCTGTAATGAGTCCAACAGTGTTGTAGGAGTGCAATGATAGAGCAGTGGACTGCTTTTCAAAACCATGTGCCTACATTACCCACTATGCAATTCAGCCATTGAGTGACATCACTGGAGGCAATTTATCAGATTACATGCAGCTTCCTCTGGAGCCACTAAAGGCTTTATACTATGTTTTTCATGTACATGGAAGTACTCTCAAACAGCTGTCAAACACGTTGATGTGGAAAATTGGTGGAGTTACCCTTTAAGTAAAAAAAATAAATGAAGAATTGTCCTAATAAGTTTAATTTCTTTCAGGTCTATGAGTATATTGGGAGCAGTGTTGGTTCTCCTGGCTGGAGGTCAACAATGTGTCTCGGCTACCACTGACACTTTGGCTCCACCAGAGGTCTCGCAGCACAATGGCACTCTGTATGCAGCCTGCAAAATGAGACCCAGCACCTCACTAGCTGAGGGTCTGCCCAAAGTGTACGGTCAGGCGCTGTTTAAGCAGGATTATCCTCAGGGAAAACTCAAAGTTCTGCTTCGGTTCAGTGGCTTCCCCACAGAAGGTGATCCTCAGCCCAGAGCGGTGCACATCCATCAGTACGGAGACCTGAGCCAGGGCTGTGACTCCACTGGGGGCCACTACAACCCACACGGTGTACATCACCCCAACCACCCCGGAGACTTTGGTAACTTTGAGGCCCAGCAAGGGAAAATCAACGCCATGATAGAATCAGAGGCAACGATGTTTGGAGGGATGTCTGTGGTTGGACGAGCAGTGGTGATCCATGAGAAGATAGATGACTTAGGCCGTGGTGGGGATGCTGGGAGTCTGCTGCATGGGAACGCAGGAAGGAGGCTCGGCTGCTGCATCATTGGGATTTCATCCCCCAAGCTCTGGAATTCGCACCATAAACTGTATACCAGGAGGATGAGGAGTAATTAATCTTACAACAGCGGTATATACTGCAGGCCAGCGGAAAGATTTTTCCTTTGATTTCATTCATTCATTGAATACATTGTATTTTGCCAACAGAAATAAATACATTTTGCACACAATGAACACATAAACACACATGGCTCTATGTAATTTCTATCTGGTGAGCGGATACTATTTTTGCAGACAGAATTGGTCTGGGCCAATTTCAACTTTTCCACGACCTTTGCCCAGAATAGATATGTCAACATCCATGGGCATAAGTTTGTGTAGAAAAATCTATGATTCCTAGAGGAAGAATCCTACTGACTTATCGTGTCACCGATTCTTCCTATAGTGCTATAAGGGTCAAAAGTTAAAGCAACATTATGTAGAAATTGGCATTTTGTGTGATTTAGCGCCCCCCAAAGTTCACAGGTCTGTAACAATTTGTCAGACACTGAGACACTGTCCCATCAAAATGATCTTGAATCTGTTATTTTAAGTCAAAAGTTACATAATGTTGCTTTAAATTTGTCCAAGTTAGTTAGTTTAGGACCAAATACCTGCAAAACTCACATTTCCATCAGCCTCTGCTGTACTCTGTTTAATGTTTGTTAGCATGCTAACCTAACCCACATGTGCATGCATCATCAGAATGTTATCATTGTCACTGCGAATATGTTAGCATGCTGATATTAGCATTTAGCTCAAAGCACCTTCATCACATACAACAAACCAGTAGGTGAAAATTATTTATTTTGCAGAAATAAATACATTTTGTACACAATGAACACATAAACACACACGGCTCTATGTAATTTCTATCTGGTGAGCGGATACTATTATTCACCACAAAAACACAAAGACATCAGTGCTGGTAATCTAGAGGCTGTGGCCTCGTTGTGTTACAGACTAATAGCTGTAGCTGTAAATGTACTTTTAATTAAGATCTTTTGGTTCAACTGACAAATTCTTGTAAAGCATCAAATGTTTGTCTGTCTGTCAAGGAAAGAAATAAAAGCATGGCTTAAAGAAGAAAACGCAATCATTTTTAATCAATGACTTTTACAATTGTCATGCAGCATTTTATACACGTCTTATAATATTGTGTTATTATGATTAAAAATAAAAACTCATATAAAGGATGTATAGTCTTAAACTAAATGACAGCAGCTCCTGGACAAAACCTGCTAGCAAAAAAAGCAGGATGGGTAAATTTGCCAAGTATAAAAGAAGAAGCTGTTGGGAAATGTTGGCATTATAAAGCTGCTGCTTAGCTTAAACATTTACAACAATTGAATGTCTGTTTGTTGATGTAGTGATCAATACAGTAGGTTTCTTTAAAGTCAAAAGGGGGAGCGTGGAGAGAGGTAGAAAGATAAAGGACAATGTTTCTGCTGGCATCAACTGCACTTTGTCCTTAATCTTGAATTCATTTCTATATGAAACAAAGCTGGAATCAGTGTCTTTCAAGAGTCAACAGCAGAAATGTAACACTTATCACATTCTCCTTCACTGTTATGTTGTGGGAATTCTCACACTGACTGAAAAACTCAATGTGGACACAAGGAAATGATCGAAGACTGAAATGTTATGATCAAAGGAAGAAAAACCTAATTATCACAGCCATATCAGCTACAATCATAGCCCTTTTCTGCTACTTTTAAATCACCATAAACCATCACTTCTCCACCTCTGACACATCCACAATGTTTGGTGTCCGGCAGTTTGTGTTTGACCTTTTCCTGCTTCAACATGACAGTAAAATAAATGTTTTTATCCCCTCAGTTTGGTTTGGAAGAACTTGAAGAACTTGACTAACCTGCACAGATGTCTTGCTTCTTGCCATGTTTGTGTAAGAACAATCCCAGCAGAGTGCAGGATGTTGTAGCAGCATATTCATGTTAAACAATCACATTATTTTATATTGTGCTATGTTCTGGTGTCCACATACTTTGGGCCATTCAATGTCATTTATCCGTTTAACAGGTTAATCTACACGAGGCTCTTAAAAAGTGAGGGAACAAGTTTGATAACCAGTTATCAGACAGCTAACACTAAGATTTTTTAGGTGTGTTACGAGTCATTCTTCCTACTTTAACAGGGTTGATGACTGAGAAAAGTCCCACTAAATTGAGTGTCCCCATAATTGGTTTTCATATTTGTTGGATTTACAGTAAATTATTATGAAACCTGGTGGTCGTTAATGTCAGTTTCTCCAGATTTTTCTCATTATATCTAAAAATGAATAAAGTGCTATCATATTTTAAACGTGACATTCATGCCTTTATTTCCTGTCCTAAGATTTCCTGACGAACACAAACATCTGTCTCATCTGAAAGCTCTCTCTCCTGGTTTGACTGGACGTCCTCTTGCTCTTCAGCAGAACTCACAGCAGCAGCGGTGGATGCAGCGATATCAGTATCTTCCTCTGTAATGATACACGCCATCTCAACAGTTTCCACCCCGTCAGTGCATTCGTCTGACTCATCCTCTCCTCCTCCTGAGTTCTCTAAAGTTTCCTGTAAGTGGCTGAAGTCTGACAGTTGTTGTGTGCTCACATCGGGCTCTGTGGGAGGACAATCGCTCAGACACTCCTCTTCTTTTGACTGGTGACTCGTTAAAGCCGTTAAATCGATTGTGATCTGTGATCGATCGCTGTCATTACACTCTTGGCTGTCTGGTGTCTCTGGCTCTTCCTCAGCTGACTGGTACGAGGAGTTCTGCTGGCACGTCCCCTCACTCGGCGGTGATGGCTCCTCCTCGTTCAGTTCCTCTCCACCACCTGACACAGCTGCCGGTCCAGTCTCTTGGTTTGGGACCTCTGTGGAGCTCTGCTGATCGACCGCTAATTTTTCTGTTCCTTCGTCACCTGTAAGAATGGAAGATTTAACGGTAACATTTTTCAGGTTCATACTTTTATTCAGGGTGAAGGAAAATAAAATGTTTACATGCTTTAATGCTCAAAAATGCATTATTTTTCTGCTGCAGCACCTCTATTCATCCTCTGTCTGAATGTTTCGTTTAAGCTCCCCCCCTCCCAGAGAGCCCAGACTGCTCTGATTGGTCAGCTCTCACAAGCCTGAGCAGGCACCACTGACTGTGTTTCTGCATCATCTGGTGTTTTTGCAACCACGGCCATACTGAGAACATAGCTGAGAGTGGTGACTGTGTAGTTGTGACATCACAACCTTACGAAAGTGAGGTTGCGAAGTCATGTGACTTTTTGACCCTTACACCATTATCCCCTCCTCCTCTCACATCCTGATATGTTTTCTATAGTACATTGATTACTGATTACATTTCTCACTAACATGATGTTAATAAGGTAAAGTATTTATGCTTGTATCATGTATTAATTTGAAGAAGACCTCTCAAGTGGAGCGTGTCATGAAGCTTCAGTTTTAACTCGCATGTTTCATGTAAGTCACAATTTATTCGCTGTTTCTGTTTCGTTGTATTTTTATCCACTAACTTTTCCACCTCGCCCAAGCGAGTAATCTTTTATGCACAAATTGAAAATGCGTATAAAAAACAGGTGAACTTGAACCCACCTTTTGGATATTCACCTTCTTGTCCAGGAGACTCTGCTGACTGTTCCTGCTGAGGATTCAGGATGATGCTGTCTTTTCCCCCTAATATGACAAAACATTATCCAAAGTCAGTCTTCAGAAAAGCAGCAGAAATGTTGTCGTGTCACAAAGTCAATACTAAAAACTGCTGGATTGGATAGAAATGATTGAATGAAACTTGGGCTGATATGAGAAGTGATGGAAGAAGATGAAGTTTAAAGGTTAAAAAGAGGATGATCATGTGAGGAACATACTTCCATATATTCCCAGAGACACATTATAAGTCAGGCCTCCAGGTAGCAAGAAGCAAAAGGACAGAAGAAGAAAGCATACAGACATCAAATTATTGTAAACAGTATGTAGAAAACAGGCTTCAATGAAAAACAATAGTTTCAGTCTATTCCTTTATTTTTACCTGGCAGGCTCCATAATCCGGACATTTCTAATGTTTTTAATTTCTTCTCCAGCTCTGCTACTCGAGTTCCAAGAATCCTTCAAAGAAAAAATAAACAATGAATTTCCGTCTTCTCATTGATGCGTCCAAATTAGAGCCGAGAAAGGGAGTACACAGACAGAGTATGAGGTATGAGAGGGAGTACTTGTTGATTTGGCGCTGGTGCTGAATCACCATGTTCTTCTCGTGGATGGTTTCCAGCAGAGCCGTGGCGAGAGACTTGAGGTCCGAGATGGACTGAGGAGTCACCGGCAGACTGCAGCCGTTTTCTTCAGACAGTAACAACTCCTTCACTGCACACACATCATCAGTCACAGTTGAAGTACAGACACCGTGCTCGTTTTCTCCACCGCTATTGTACACAATAAACAATAAGAGGTTTTAACCCCTCTGACCTTGTTTAGCGGAGAGCACCCCAGTCAGTGCGCTACTGTTGGCTTTCCCACCGATTTTAGAGTTTTTTCTGCACTCCAGGGCGCTCTGTCAGCGAAAATACATTAATGAGTGTTAGAGGTTTCTGTTTCTAGAAAAAAAAAATCTATAAATGCAATAGTCTTTACAATAACTCCATATCCACAAACATTTAGAAAACTAAAAGTGGCAATGTTTTCATGGAGTTGAGAAGGGAATAAGTTAAAGAAACAAATGAGAAATAAAAGTGACAAAAAAATAAAAATGAAGCTACCTTGTACTTCATGAGATTTGTCTTGAGTAGGTTGATTTCTTCTTGCAGTTGACTGAACCGTTGATGCAAATACCTGAAAGATTGTTAAACGTCATCAGTTCCAAGCCTTCGCAGTTATGACTCCATAAAGTTAAAATATCCTTACATAGTGATCTCGTTTATGTTATAGCTATATACAGTACTTGAATATTGACATAAATATATACATTATTAAGTGTTTCAACAGTATACCAGACTCATGCAGAACTTAGAAATTGTTCCTTTAACTGTGGACATTGCTGCAGACACTGTCCAACTATTTTGAAGTGACGGACCTGTTCTCCATGCAGAGAGCGTCGATGTCTAATATCCGTATCTCATCGTTGCCCACGATGTGGTTCATCTCGACGTTGAGGCGATGAGCCTTCTGCTGAAACACGTCACGCTCTGCCCGAACGTCCTGCAGCTCGTCCGTGAGCGACTTCATGCTGTGCTCCAGAACCTCGTTCTACAGTGACACAAAACACACCGCGTTAGTGCGCGAGCCGTGATTTCATCTACCAATGATGCAGTTTTTGTCTTGATTATTATCGAACAGTATTTCATCTGCTTATATTTCTATATTTTTGTGACAATTTGAAGAAAATTATCACCTGAATTGCTTGTGGTTTCATTCTTTTCTCTTACACAATATTTGACACGCTTTTCACTTATAATCATTAATAAGTCATACATCACATTAAGTTGTGCCCCTGTGCTTCTGAGAGAGCCTTTCTGTACTTATCGTAGGAATAGTGAATCTTTAAGGGCCGGCACAGTATTTTACTTAAACAGGTTTTGAGTTTAATGTAAAAACAGATGCCTGAAATGTGAAACCTCACATGTAGAAAACACTAACCTTTCAGAATATCAGTTGTTATAATGATCTAGTTACTTACTCTAAATATATATAATCAATATGGTGTTTCATTATAGATTTAAATGTGCAACATCTATAAAAGCAGAGGTGAAGTTATATATTAACAGAGAACTGTTGTGACCTGCTCTCGAGCTCTCTCCAACTGTTTGACCAGATCCTCTCGTTCATGTGCGGGAAAGTGTCGAGCGCCGACCTCCTCGTCTCCCAGCCTCTGTTTGGTGATGGTCATCCGTAGAAGCTGTTGGGACAAAGAGACCCAGTTTTACAACCTGTGACTGGAATATTGAGACAAGTTGGAGATATATTAAAGAATAAGAAGACACAGAAAGGGAAACATACAACACATTATAAACATACAACCTATTTTAACTGTATTCAGTATGATGCACAGTATGACACGGTACCTTGTTATCACCCTGGGCTTCTGCCAGTCGTTGTTTCAGCTCCTTCACCTCCTCAGAAAGTTGGCTGCTCTTCTCTCTGGAGTCTCTCAGCAGCTGAGCTAAATTCACCTGAACGACACATAAACATGAGGTCACATGAGCGAGACCACACAGGCTTAATGCAGCCATTAAATGACTGACATTTAAAGCTGCAAACAACAAGGGCTTTGTGTAAACACGCTCCCCCTGTCTTTTAATCTAAAATGGTCGAAAAAAAACATGTGCAGGTTAAAATCAACCTACCTGATTCCTTTTCTCAGGAGGCAGAGAGGGATCTCCATCCTATTAGTCATAAAAAACAAGGGAAACTGTCATTAAATGTGGACAACAGACAATGACAATTTTTATTCTCCATTCTGTTTCCTATTATAATAGTAACAATGCATCTTTAGGACGCACAGGGATGGCTTACAATGAGTTCTCTGTACTTCTTCTTGAGTCCTTGGTGTCGCTCTCGCAGCTGGTTGGCCATCAGTTTGTACTGATCTCTCTCCTGCTGGCAGGTGTCCAGCTCTTTAGACAGAATCAGGAGAGCTTCTTTCTTACTCTCCAACTTCCGCTTACATATCACGAACTGTGTGTGAGAAGGAGAAAGTAAAAGAAGTTAAAGGAATATTGAATGATACGGGCAAGGAAATCTACCACAGCCAAAAAACTTCATGTTAATTTGTTTGTTGTTTATTAAACCTCTGGCGTCTAAGGTTATTTTTTTGTACTATATCTACATTTGCAGAACAATCTGAGCTCTTTAATGAGGCATTCATTAGTCCTAGAGCACTTTGATTAGAGATGACTTGGCTGTAAAACTGAAAAGCTGAAGTCTAATTTTTTTTAAATTCCTCCACTCATTGTGAAAACACCTTTACTCATGTGGACCGAAGGTGTTGATGCTGGTGATGGGTTTACTGTAGTCTTCACAGATGATTCACAAAAGCAGACAAATAAAATAGATAAATGTCTAAAAATTGTTTTGGTGGTAGAAGTGCTGTCTGTCGCTTTACTTTCACCAAATGTTAGAGATAAATTGTGACTGAATAATCACTTAATGCTACATATCATGTGTCAAATACAGAGAAAAAACATATTTACATAGTTTACAAGAAGATAGTTATATTAGATAAGTTATAATAAAATAACCACATAGACCTGCTTCTGACTTACATCGATATTTGTCATGGTCTTGATTAAACTGTTAAACTCAAGTGGAGCCCAACTTGGTAACACATAAGTTAAAATGTGGCAAAATGGCACATTTGGAGATTCTGCCTGAGTGCTCTGTACCAAAGCCTCTTTAATTTTGCTCTGATTCAGTTTACTAGCATAAAGGTCAGCAGAGGTGATGTTCAGATGTTTTGCTACGGTTTGGAGCTGCAGCTGCGTCACTCCTCAGAGATATTCAATCTAAATTCTAAAATCATTCTGTGATTGTGTATGCTCTGTGCCAACTTCATTTACTCAGACCCAGTGACATGTATACTTACACTTACACATCTGAACACATATTTCAAGCGTTCCCTTTATTATGAAACACCTTTACTCATTCAGATAGACCTTGTAGTTGCAGAGATACACTCTGTTAATTATGGGCAAGTCACTTTCCCAGTAGTGCCGAGATCCCAAACAGAAGCTAGTTCTTAACAGGTTAAAGTGGCAACAGCTGATTATTTTCCTTGTTGATTAATCTTTAAACCATGTATTTGATTAATTGTAAAGCCTAACAAATGTTGGAAACATTTGGGAAAATACCGCATGTTCTCAGAGTATATACAATAAAGGAAAACAGCTGATCCTCACATTTGAGAACCTGAAACAAGTGGAGGTTTGGCCATTTTGCTCATAAACTAATTAAATGATTAATCAATTATCAGGGCTGGTGTCAACTAAAGTCTCCACTAATTGCTTCTATCACATTAGATGGGCTCCATGCTGTCAACTTATCGTGAGCTGCCATCTAAATGTATTGATCGTGACAGATTATCAGTAATAACCAGCGAGCAGACAGCACACCTGCAGTGTGGCACATACTGTTTCACAGGTCTCTGCTGCAGGTACAACAGGGAGAAAAACAAACCTACTTCCTTATCTACATTCCCCACAGGCTGCTGACACCAAAGCAGGTTGATCAGTTAATCCTGTTTACTCTGTTTCATCTGAACATACAACATAAACTCGCCTGCAAGCTGCAGACTGGAGGGCAGACAGGACATTTAAAAAACAAACCCATTTCCAGCTGCTGGTGCACAACCTGAGCGGACAGTACAGTGATAATATCCTGACGCTCGTCTCCTCTCTAAAGGTCTCCACAGTCTCACCTCGTTGAGCAGCCCCTGCCAGTCGCTCTCGCTCCTCCTGGACGGATCCATCTCCGCACAAACAATTAAAAAAATAATAATAATGTGTTAATAAAAATGACGCAGAGTGAGTTTCACACGAGCATCACCGTGTTGTTTTTTGCTGGTCAGATTTCCAGACATTTCGCATCATCAAAACGGATTAGCCGATCGAGGAACACCGTCTGCATCACTTCCGCCCGTCGTGACGTCAGAGTCACGTCACGACGCGTTTGGGAACCCTCGTTAAACTGGGAACTCGTTTATGGATGCATTTATGGAAATGTTATCTGGGGCCGAGGTTAACTTGAAGAAAAGACATATCACCTTCCTTTATGACGAAAACGATCTAGGAAGAACTCTTGCATATATTTTAAATATTTTAATCTGTATTTATGCGTTTTTTATCCATAAATGCAAGTCTAAGAGGCTAAGAGGCCTCCATATATTCCCCAGTTCAAACATGATATGAAATTAAGCCATAAGGACAATGAGCATTTACGATACCTTGAAATCTTCTTTTTGATGTCTATATTCTGGGATGCACGATATATATCGGACAGATAAATGGAAAATTTACATTATCGATTATTGGCAAAAAAAGAAATTATCGTCGATAAATGTAGCCATTAATACAAAGCCAAATGGCTTTTGTTGTCTTAACAAGTGCAGCATCTACACACAGTAAGTGGTGGTATGCACCTTTACAGTTGTTTTGGGAGCAGCCAATAATCACAGAGAAGAAGAACAAACACTCTTTTTAATCATTTTATATACTATTGGGTGGTTTAATCAACAGTAATGCATCATATATTATAGAATAATCATATGTTTGTAGTGTCACTGTGCTGTGAGTGTTTCATGTCTCATAGTGTGCACAAGAATGAATAACAAGCTGTAACATTTGGCTTTTTCCATTTCATTCATATTTGACAATGACTACAATAATGCTGTTTGTGCATTAGACGTTTTCCCAGAATGTGGTGAAACTTGAAAGTATACACATCCTGCTCGCTCTGTAAATAATTGCTACCGTCGATGGGACATAATGGACGGTATGCGGGCTATGGGCAGATTTACCGAGGCTTTACCTCAAGAGGCTTTTACTGTGACATCAATCACTTTATACTTCAACTCTGAATGACAACAACAGACTCTGTCTTAAAAGTATCCATGTGATATTGAACAGGAACATCCTCTCTTGACAGACTGAATCGCAAAATACTTTGGAAAAGTGTAAGCAGCAATTATAAACCTTCCTCTCCTGTCCTCTTAAATAAACCATATAATTACGTCTGTTGTTGCAGCTGAAAGAAGCTGCTGTCTCAGACGTCAGCTGCTGACATGACTATCAATTTCAGACCTGCTGTCTGAAGCACTTTGCCTTTGCTTTATGGTCACGTTTCACAGTCTGTGCATCTGCCAAGACTGGAGGACAGAGTCAGGGACAAGACAACACATGTGGTTAAATGTTCTTTAATGCAATTGAACAAACCCATTCTTTTATAAGCCTTAAGGTTGTTGGTGAAGCGTTTTGTAAAAGATCAGCTCGTAATCATTAGTTTATGTTAGTAGAGTGGAAAAGATTTACAACATTGTAAGGCAGGACACGAGGATAGATACAAGTGCAATGATGTATTTTGTTTTTGCTAACAAAAACATATCGCCTATGCTAGATCTTGTTAGCATTTTGTCATGTTCAGCTGATAAAACAGCCTAATTTGCACATCATGCCATTGTTATGTGTGTGAAAAGTTCATTTCAAGCCTGTGAAAGACTCTGATTGAACCGACCGTGATTAAATCTGTACAATACATGAAAAATATCAAAAGAACAGTAAAGAAAAGAGCACACATTTGTGTCCTAGGACCAAGTAAATGTCATTTCAAAGTCAGATAGCAGCACACAATTAACCTCATGATTGTAATCAGAGCAACATTCAGTATTATACACTTTGCATAGGAATCGGGAGTAAATTGCATTTTGTTTTGCCACTAATCAGGCACTCTGTTCATACAGTAGCTAGATATAAATATTGTACAGTTAGGCTTAAAGCTCATGATAGTAAGTTAGCTGATACATTCTGCTGTAAAAGAAGTTTGAAGAAAACCTGTTTCATGCACATTTAAATCACCAGTCATGACAGTTACTGTGATGAAATGTCGTCACAAGTCCCAGTTCTCTTAAAGGAGACCGATTATGCTTTTTCCTTTCTTTCAGTGTGTTGTATAAGTTTTTTTTCACGTAAAAGTTCTTGAAAGTTAAAAAGAGCTCCTCTCTCCCACGAGAAAACACCGCTCCTGAAGCTGAAAACAGGACAGAACCGACTGGAGACAGTGTTAGCAGTGCTGGCTCAGACTTGTGTGAGCCGACCAATCAGAGCACTGGGACTGGGTATTCAGGTTTGGGCCATAAAGACACAGGAGTTTAGACAGTTGGGGAATACAGTGCTGCAGCACTGGACAGTCTGAGAAAACTGATGTGTTTTTTTAGCATTAAGGCATGTAAATCTATTCTAGAGCTAACCTGAAAATGAGCATAATATGTCTCCTTTAAAGAAATCACTCCAATGAGTATTTTAGGGAAAGTTATTGTCATTTTCTTTTTAATTTTTTAGTTGTAGTGGTGAAGCTAAACAGTTTTCAGGCTGAGCATCTGAAACCTCAACCTCCCAACATCTTTTCAACACCCACATGTTTTGCACTACATCTGTCAACTTCTGTAATTTTCCGAAGCTGACAATCCAACAATCACCTTCTCCACAAGCAATTTGGCAAGGTGTGGGGAGATGTGAAAGTCAGAGGAGTTTGAGCTCTCTTTTCGTTTTCACATAACAACTTCAGTCACATCCCTCGGCTCGGCCGTTGTTTGCTTGACAGAATTAGCCAACACTTTTTAAGATAATATCTAGCATTAAAATTAAAGTCTCGTCATGCTGTACATTTCAAAGTTTGGCATTGTTTTATATTTCTGTCAACCTTCAGTTCTGAGCAAAACTTCTTGGGTTCTATCATAAACCATACCTCCATAATTTCTAGAAAAGCACATTAGTTGCAGAAAGAAGTTAATCTCAAACCAAGAAAGATATATCTACTTGCACAAGGAAGATACACAGCATTGAGACTCCTTTGCAGCATACACGCAATAGTGATGGAAATGACCAACTGATAATTTGATTAGTCATTATTTTGCGACACATTATAAGCTTAAATCTACAATAACATGCTCAAAAACCATCGATTTGCCCTTGAAGCTGGAGGAGAAGATGAAATTCCTCCGGTCGGTGGTCACTGCTGTGAATGTACGGGGCGACTGCACATAAATGTCCTTGAACTTGTGAAACTCTTTGGTCTCCACATCCCAGAGATAGATCTGTGTGAAGGAGTAATCGCTGCCCAGAGCAAGGTAGTGCCTGTCTGTGAAGGTGAAAGGTTGGAGGATCATCGCTCCTCGAGAGGGCAGAGCCTGCACCTCAGTGAACACCTTATTGGCCCACTTGAGGACTTTGGAGTCACCGATGTAGCACGTCATGGCCAGATACAGCTCGTTCTCCACCCGGAAGGCTTTGACCGCCACCACATCGTCGACATGCGGGATTTCACCGTGAAGTATGAACTTCAGGGTGCTCTTGTTCCAAAGGAAGATGACAGGTGGCTGAGAGCGACTGGCTATGATGAGGTAGGACTTCCCGTCCACCTCCACAAACTCAGCATCTGTATCCCGAAACCACTCGTGGAGGAACTGGTACGAGTAGAAACCAGTTTCATTGCGGTCTGGTTGGTCAGTCCACTTGTACAGAGTAGACAAACCCGCCTTGGAGCTGTCCACAATCACAAAGTACCATTCACCGTCCATTTGGAAGACCTCAATGTCATTTGGCTTCGAGATGTTGAAGACCTCGATAGTTTGAAACTTTGTGAACTTGTTTTGCTGATCGTCAAACTTGTAAATATGGGAGCCGCCAAAGAGCTGCGTGACAATTATCAGGACGTGGTTGTCGATCAGAACCGACTTGCATCCAACAACAGACTTCCCTGTGAGGATAAAAAAGTTGTCACAACACAGAAAATCAAATTTGAGTGGATCATTAAAGGAACCTCACAGCAAGACATTCGCCTTAGCAGAAGTATGTTAAAACATAAAAAAACGATAATAATGAACACAAAATGTCTGCATACAGCTCGTTCAGAGTAACCCTAGCCTCCTGAAGCCCCGAAATCCCAAATTGTTTTAAGAAGACGTTATTTCCAACTCAATCCACAGTTGAGCCTGTGCACCCACTTCAGGTGGCTATAGTTAAAATTTCATCTTAAAAAAGTGTAAATTATGTCTTTTCAAATCAATTTGGGATTTCGGAGCTTCCAAAGACTTCGATCACACCAGACAAGCTGTGTGGAGCCATTTCACGTGTTTTGTCTGTAGTTTTTTACATTTTAAAACAAGTCTCCATCTAATTCAGTTGTTTAGGAAAATGCTGCATGATGTTTTGCTATGAAGCTCCAGAAATGTTTCGTGACTACGAAACTTCACCATATGTTAAGTGAATTGTTCCTTTAGCTGACTCAGAAACAATAACATGGAGTTGTTCTCGTAAATAGTCTTTATAAGGGTGACATTATTCTTAATGTTTGTTATTGTCAACAAATCCTGTGAAAAGACCAAAACCAACAATTAGTTAGTCCGTCTCTTAACACCTTAACTTCCCCTGCCAGCTTGTCTCTACCTCGAGCCCACTGGTTCCTACTGAAGTTAGAAATGTTTAAACACACATTATAAGTGTATGTCTTCATTTAAAAAATAAATAAATAAAGGACTAAATTAAAACTGCCATAAACAGCTGGGCACTGTAGTTTTTAGCAGTTACTTTGTAGGGGACTATTTTCAGCTGCGGATTAATACACATTTGATGCTCTTGGTCATTGTTAGATTATCTGACTATAAGAAAAAATATAACATATCACCAGACTTGTCTTTTAAAAAGAAAGACGTTGGATGTATCTTGTCAAACCTGTGATATTGTCAAATTTCCTGAAATTCATTTCGATGTGATCCCACTCCATCACCACACAGCTGTTAGAGTTGGGGGCAGCCATCGCCACGTAGATGTCCTCTTTAAAGGAGAAGATGTCCGCTGACATGGACTGAATGGGAATGGACTGATGACGCACAAAGTCTGTGAAATGCAGACAAAAACAGAAACTGCTAGACCTGCTGACAAAGTGAAAGAGGCGACACTTAGATCCTCACTGCTTAAATTACATTTTTCATGCAGTGAAAAGCTTCTGGATGACTCTGTGCGGAGTTATGGATATCATATTTTGTGTTTAATAAATGGTTTTTCATACAGCATACTTTTTAATGTTATTCTTGTGAGCTAAGTCAGTATTATGCAATGATTTTCCTTGTCTGTTCACAGTGCATTGATAATTGTTCTGTCCATGATTATGAAATAAATGTGATAATTGTGAAAATAACACTTGTTTCGTGTTATATATTTTTCTTATTTTCTGAGGAAACAAGCACTCCTTTTTACAGAAATAAACTATTTTTGATCATTATAGACTTTTACAACAAAGTAATATTACACGTATTATATTATATGACACATACATGGATACATGTATCCATACAGCATATGGATACATGTATCCATGTATGTATACATTCTGTTTTCTATCTACTAATAATCTCAAACAGACAAACATGATAGCTGCAAAACAATATTATGCTGAAGATTTACAACTGAGATTGATTTTTCTTCCGTTTTCATATTTTAGTATCTATATTTTTAGCCGCGTTAGCAGCATTTTTGTTCAGCGTCACCATGAGGATGAGATTTGTTATTTTGGTTGCCAAGAAATTTACTACACACATTCGTGTCCCCCGCTTGATAAACTGTATTAACTTTGGTCATCCTCTGACATCTCCTCATGTGCCCTCATCAGGTCCAAATGTCAATGTCCGATAACTTATGACATACCTTAAAAAACTAAAGGCATTCCCATCAGCCTCAGTTGTACTTCCTGTTTAGTGCTAATTTGCAGATGTTAGCATGATTCCTGCAAAACTAAGATGGTGAACGCAGTTTATATGATACCTACTCAATATTTACCGTCAATGTTAGCATGCTGACGTCAGCACTTAGCTCAAAGCACTGCTGTGCCTCACAGAGGCGCTGGTCTGGCGCTGTGGACTCTTATTGTTTCTTAGTCTTGTTCTTTGTGTGTGTGTGTGTGTGTGTGTGTGTGTGTGTGTGTGTGTGTGTGTGTGTGTGTGTGTGTGTAGCTTAAATATGCATGGGTGTTTAAGGAGGTAAACATATTATTTGTTTCTTTTTGAGTGCAGAGCAGCACATGTAAGTGTCTTGTTGAATTATTTAACGGTTTTACTGATTTCTTTCTTTCTTCCTTCCTTTCTCTCTTCTTTTTCTTTTTTAACATGACATGTTCAGTGTTCGGCCTGTGACTCATAATAATTGATTTTCATAGTGTGCTTCTCATTTCACCTGTAGAGATGCAGCCGCCGGGCGGGATAGGAAGGTCATTGAGCCGCTTGCCCTTCATGTCACTGGGCCCTGCGCAGAAGACATCTGATACTGTGGCGTTTGTGTTTTTCAGCCATGTCATCAGCCACTTGTTCTCACAGTTGCACTGGAAAGAGTTGCCGCGCAGATCCCTGATATAAGACAGAGGAGATCATCACTATCTGCAATATCAGCTTGGACGCATCAACTGCAAAATAAAATATGTAACATGGTTTCTTTAGAGCTTGAGACAGGGCAGTGAGTCATTAAAGGTGTTAAAACAAAGTCAAATTCAATCTTACACCTGCTCCATGATAGTCTGAACACATTATGATGAACTAAATTGTGATCCTGCAGGATAAAAAACAAAATTTGAGTTTTGCAGGAAAAAATATTGGTTCAGCCTGATTATAAAGCATTGCAGTGGTCACATACATGAATCATTTTACAAAAAAGATTGTTCTCACAGTTTATCCCTGACTATTGTTTACCGATGACAATTTGTGCATTGTTTCTTAATGAAGTGTATTTTAAGTGACAATCAAAACAACAATTCTATCAACAAATAAAATTCATCAGTACGTTGTGGTGTATAAAGTGGAGGAGAGAGACACAATCTTAATATTTATGACATCCACAATATCATTCTTGTGGGGTTTAATGCTGCCAAACACAAAACACAGCCTGAGTCAGCTTCACTTAGGAGTGCAGTATGGAAAAAGACACACACACACACACACACACACACACACACACACACACACACACACACACCCTCTCTCTCACACAAACACACACTGCTGACACCACAACTGCTTACTCACAGTTCCAGCAACGAATCCAAGTCAAAAAACAGATCTCTTGGCAGAAACCTCATCTTGTTGTTGGCAAGCGATCTAAACCAGAGACACACAGAGAGACCATAGAGATGCACATTATTGTCATCTTTAAGCCTTTTTTCGACTTGTAACACGAGTCTGTCTCTGTGATAACAAGGTGTCGGTGCTGCAGACGGTGAAGAAGATGACAGCAGACTCACAGATGAGTCAAATCTCGCAGACCTCGGAAGGCGTTCTTGGTGATCGTCTCAATCTTGTTTCCTTCGATGAATCTGTTCAGTGAGTCAACAAATGGAGTCATCAGTGTGGAGAAGTGAAATATGAACATGTCATATACTTTATCACCTCAGGAGGATATACATCTGTAGATTTTGTTAGTTGAGCACATCAGAATATTATGCTTATTACTATTATTTCAGGCCCATTGATGGGGCTGGTGGGGTAAGACTGGGAAATGATTGTATTAACAGCATGATGCAATACATCTTGTAATGTACATTATGTGGTGTAATCAAGTCAGCTGTCATGCACTGAATTGTGATATATTTATGCTAAATAATTATAAAGGAAACCACAAAACATTACATAATGTTGTTGCATTATGTTACATAAAGAAAGCGGTAAATGAATCAGACGACACTCACAAATATTCCAGATGTGGGAGGCCAGAAAAAGCATCATCTTTGATTGTGGTCATAGAATTTGCATTTAGAAGTCTGTAAAAGAAAAACAAACCCAACAACTGATTAAACCGAAGATTCAAACTTCTATTTTTGGCACTTTTGCCTTTTTCTGACTGAAAATCTGTGTTTTTTAGTTTTCATCTGTACAACTAAGCCCTGAAATGTCAACTGCTGATCAACCGACTGATTAATGAGAGTTTCACGCGCACTTACAGCAGCTGAAGAGAGGGCATGAGTGCAAACATTCCCTCTGTGACTTCAGAGATAGATCCATTTACCATGCTCCTGTTGGAAGAAACACATAAATCAGAGTCTTAACTAGGAGTGGGACATGTTGTACACACTCTGTACCAGACACATCAGGTGCTAACTCTGCAGGGAGGCACAGAGCAGCAAGGGAAGCGTCTCCTTGAACGCAGCATTGATTGCCCTGTGCTTTATTGATAAAATAATCCAACAAACACGACTGGTTACTCACAGGGAGTTGATCTCGCTCGGTATAGTCCGCGGGATGTGTGAGGTGCCGACGCAGATGATGGTCTCCTTGGTACAGGAGCATCCTGAAGGACATTTGAAATTCCTTTTAGATTCAGCCGCTCCAGAAATAAACAGAAGCGCAATCCCGGCCAGAAGCCACTGCTTTGTGTATGCCATGTTGCCTCTTGGACATTAATAATAGTAAATGAGACCGAGGTCGGCGCTGGCAGCAGCTTTAACCCGCCTGGGCGACATCAAAATGCAGCAGTACAGAGGAAAGCCCTGACACAGGCTGATACGGCTGCAGCTGCGTCCCGGAAGGCTGCTTCAGTTTCGGACAGGGGAGGAAAAAAACAAAAACATCGACTCGTCAGTAATCACAATAGAATGGGGAAGGCTGTTAAAATGAATGTGCGGACGTGTATTTAATATTTATTTGTGTTTAAAACAAAAAACAACATTTAAAAAAAAAGTGATTTTCAGGCTGAGGAGATCAACACAAACAGCAAAACCACACTGAAACGCTATAAATGAGGTTATTTCAGCACCATGGAGAGTTAACGATGTCCAAACTCACGTGCAGGCACGGTCACGTGACGCATTCTGCATACCTCAGCACTTACCTTAATGTCCCGCAGAGAGGAGAGTGCATTAACGAGGGAAACAGCAACTCCATACATGGAGACAGACTGTGAGTATTGTGCACCAGGGGATACATCTTGCTGTCACCAGGGGGATTTGTTTGTTTGTTTGTTTGTTTGTTTGTTTGTTTTAACAAGGGTTAATGGATTTGATTTAGAAACACATGTTGAGTCAGCCATTACAATGAATCCAGGTGTTATTGCAATTAATAGTTGACTGAAAGTAGTTGAATAAATAACATAAAAATAATTAGATAAAACTGGTGAAATACATCAATAAATGGTCGAAACCTGCAGCTTATGTGTTTGTAGTTGGCCTACAAATCAAAACTTGAGCAAACTGAACTAAACACTGACATATTAATTGTATGAAAATGTTGTAACATCCAGGATTTAGGTCCACTTTTATATGATTTATAGTCAAATACATGAATGTTGATGAAGGGGTGTTGAGTTTCCTGGACTGGGCTGTGGGGTTAGATCTTATTAAAACAATGAAAAAAAGCATGTGATCCACTGCTGTAGGCCATAGATTATGATACATATATCAAAAACAATCTTCTTCACAATATTTAATCCAGGCTGCTTGATTGGGACTGACATAACTGATGCTTTCATCTTTGAGAAACAACAGAGAGGTGATCTGTCTGTGTTGAGAGCTCTGCAGCCCTGTGTAGTGCTGTAGCATGATGTCACCACCAGGGGGCAGCTGCTGATAGCCACAGGAGGAAAAACTCAAAGTCTGAGTTTGACAAACAAAGTGAAAATTAATCTGCTGTCTTTTGTAGTTTTCAAGTTTTTCTCGTCAAGTTTTTGACATCATGTGTAGAGTTGGTATGTGATTTTGGCTTCAGGTAAATTTTTTCTGATGAAGTAAAGTTGCATTTGTAGAAAAATGGGTAACACTTTTTAACAACCATCTTTAATAATTGGTAAATTAAAAAAATATAGTTAATTATAGTTAATAATGATATTAGTTAAGCCAGTGTAAAAGTTAATAAACATCAGTTGCAACAATTTCTTAATAAATGGTTTATGACGCATGTTATTGTTTGTTGACTCTGAAATAGCTATTAACTAAATATTTTTGTATTTATTGTTTAATTATTTTTTTCCCCTATCTCTTTCTTTACACAACTACACACACATACAATAAAAAACATATAACCTCTTCTGTAATTAAACACAATATAAGTTTTAAATATATATGCTGGAATATAAGATATAGGCTAATTTCTACAGAACTGTCACTGAAGCTAAAATAGCTAAAAACATGCAGGAGGAACACATGTTTTTCTTTCCTATGTTCCCTTTTTGCACAGTTATTTTCACATTACACAATATTAAAACTTAATGCACGATGAAGTGGGGGTTGTGAACCAAGCAATATATGCTTAATGTAGTAAATTGATGTCATTATATAAAAAGATGATAAACAAACAAGCAATAAATACTAAATCTTTCTTACTGAATGATGTAATAACATCTTAACCTTTGTCTGTTCAGTAGTTTAATTGGTCACAGAAGTCATTTTTCCCCACATTTTCAATCCACAATCATAACCTTCAAGCTATAAATGTAACTTTTCCTCTACGTTATCTTATAGCCCACACAGCACCACTGTTCATAGAGAGAGGAATTCACTAAACAATAGGGTTGTTAGTTGTCGCAGCAGGCCCTAACAAGGTGCTGACCTTTGCCGGAGGACCAGAAGTTTATGAGCACGAGTGAAACCAAATACCCATTGCCAGAAGGGAGCAACCGTACATGTCTGCCATTGCTGGCATAATTCATGACAGCTCTCATCTCTCATTGCTGTTTTTAGGCTAGAGTATCCCTGAAACACTCGGGACACGTGCAAGCTGAAACCAGATGACGCCACAGCAAACATGTCTTTGCTGTTACTTTCTAGACAACCATCGAGATGTGATCAAGGAACAGGAAACATCATGTCAATAAGTTTTAATTGTTTTTACATTTTGTCTCTGTTAAAATACAAACAAATCATATAAGCCCCATTCATTTGTCTCTCCCAAACCAAACATGATGAGATGCCTGCTTCTCATGACCTCTGACATAGTGAATGTTATATTATTACATTTTGTTCATGTTTTGGATGTTTGTGCAACTTTATGAACTCAGTAAAATGATCTTGTTTTCTTTAGCTTTAGCTTCCCTAGCTCACAAATCAAACAGCAACATCTGACAATGATGGACAGGCAGTTTACAACTGCTAATCAGAAAAATGATCACATTTAAAAAGAGCTGGAAGAACCAAAGACCATCTTCATGTGTTCTTATTCACGGTCATGTGATTGATTTTGTGACAAATGCAACAGGGCGCCGAGTTAGAGCTGCTAGGATCAGCCGATCAGTCGATTACTCCTCTAGTCGATTGAAAGAAAATGAATTATGTCAATCATATTCTGGTTCCAGCTTCTTAAATGTGAGGGTTTGCTGCTTTTCTTTGTCTGTTACGGTGGTAAATGAAGAGTCTTTGGGATTTGGACTGTTGGTTGGACAACAGAAGCAATTTGAAGACTTCACTTTGGGCTCTGGGAAACTGTGCTGAGCATTTTTAATATATACATATTTTTTTGACATTTTATAGACAAAAAAAATTAACACAAACTTAATTAGATCTAGAAACTTGTAATACAAAAAAAATGTCTTTATATTAGTAATCAACAGTGTAGATCCATGGACATATCTATTAGTTTAAGTTTACACCCTATTCACCTCTCGTGTCGGCTCATAAAGCCCCGAAGTGCAGGATTTTAATTTTATTTTACTGTGGTGCCATCTGATGGTCGTATAAAGAATGATGCTGTACTTGTAACTCCTATCAAGTTAATTGGTACACTTTCTAATGAGGTTATTGTGTGGAACGATATCTAAACTAATAGTCTATAAATGATTTACTCATAATTTATAGATCAGTTATAATCTATTAATTAAATGAACATTCTAATAAAAAACACTTGGTGGTGTTTATACTTTCTATTTAAACATAATGTAATACAAATGTTTGTAATTAATTAGTATTCACAGAGTTTACACTTTCAAATGCAGTTATAAATGATAATAAATGGCTCATTTTAGGAATTTAATAAAGACACACCAGCTCTTTTCAGGGGTCAAAAGGTCCACTGAAGAGGTTTTCCTGATGAACCGAGGAGCAAACCACAAACATATTAGGTGCTATGCTGAAGGAGGATAAACTCCAGTTTTTTACAACCTGGCAACACAGAAGTTGTTCCTTATTAACAACCTATAAATAATTAGTAAACTATTTATAAACTCTGAATAAACCATCCATTACAACATAAGCCCTGTAAAAGGTGTCAACCAGTAGATTAATTATCTGACCTTTATGAATTCAAAGATAACCTTTAGCACTCTTCAAAGCTTTACTCTTCAGGCTACATTTTCATATGAATGTGTTGCTCTTTAAATATATGACAACTATAAATTGGTAAACCGACTGAACCCTTCAGCACCAGTCGGTCAGTAAAAGTGACCTAAATACTCGCAGAGATCACTTTTCCTCCTCAAGTGAATTGTCATTATCGGTGGTTTAGAGTAACGCTTTAATCCCTTACATCCACTAAACTAGCTCACATATGACACTTTCAAATCCAAAGATGACCTTTTACCCTTTGAACTATGAAACCCTTGAGGTTTCGGAGGGGGTAACCTGGAGGAGTGCGGTGTCTGGCTGCTGGTGACTGCTTCACAGCAGGTGTTCAAGCTCTAAAACTTCTCCAGTTCCCACTCAGAAGCCGCAGAACGCTCAGCGGTCAGAATCAGAAACTCACCGGTGCTGCTAGACGGCGCGATCCCACAGGAAACACAAAGATATCAGACTGGGATTATAAGAGCATGTCACTAAAAATACATCTTTACTTTTACTCAGGTAACATTTTGAAAGCAGGACTTCTACAATAGTAAAGGAGTATTTTTAAAGTTTGGTAAAAGTGAGGAAGTAAGAAAAGAATCATCTTCCTCCACAGGAAATGATCAGTCAGTGAGGTTTCAAGGGTTTTATAAAACAACTCCTTTAATCATTTTTAATCATTAAAACAGCAATGCTTCTATTGTTGCCGCTGCAACATTAACATTACGATCATCGTCGTCATTATGCCAATCAAAAATAATTTTAGAAACATTTGCTGCATTAGAATGCAGTCATTAAAGGGTGAATCTTATTGCATTGATGCCTAATGGGCTGTTTCATTAATAAATCATGATATAATAAAAACATTTAATTGATTGGATAATGAATTTTTAATGGACTATCACATCACAGTTATCTGAAAGAATTTTGCTTTAAGAAACTTTAAATATGTAAGTACATGTTGAGTATGGAGAGGGCACTTAAAACTGAAGAAATATTTCAAAAAATAATTAAAAAATGTTCTTTATCTTTTCTATTTTTTAACATGGAATTACAAAATGAAGGGTTTTTGATATTGACTTTGTGTTATTCCCTTTAATAATGCACCTGCCTACAATCTATATATTTTGTATTCCATCTCAGGACTTGTTTGTTTCCCACTTTCACATTTACAGTTTCTATTTCTTGATCAACTGGGCAGCTGTTGTTTGTTGGTGAGAGTCTAACCAGTGAGAGCTCCTGTTGCTCCGCCATGGATTGGACTAATTTCATTTTTTTTTTTAAATAAATAAATAAAGCATCTCCCAGCGGTTAACTCCAGGCTCCATAAGTACACGCTTGTCAGAGTTTACCAAATGCTTTGAAGCGGCCGATGTCCAGCCCCTGTCAGCCCTGTGACTGGACAAACAACTGTCCTACCGACACTTGTCAACTCTGAAAATGTGTCACTGTAAAATCAACACTTGTTAACACTGGAAGATTTGCTGTGTTACTGCTCAACCTATCCTTCAGGCTCCAGCAGTTATTTTTAGAGCAGGTACATATTGTGTATTCTGTATCAACATCTGAAGTTTGAGGGCCAGAGCGAAGGTCTTCACATGGACTGTTGGTGACATTGATTAATGGCGCTCATGATTTAACACCTGCTGTTTTAATGTAGCCACTGTAAGAAACTGATCTCAACACGCTTGCGTGAGCGGTGTCCCCATTTTAAATAGCTGCCTAAATTTATCAGCTTTGTGGAGGTCAGTTCAAACTGTGAGTGTGTTCGTGTTTTGGCACAGAAAGGGAGAATCAAATCTTTAATAGCTCAGACTTGGGGCAAATACAAAGCTCATGTGCATGTTTTCCACATGAGATATACTATGAGAGTATATTAACTTTTTTTTAAGTATACAGGGGGTGGTTATCACCCCCTGTATACTTTATCGAATATTTGAATATGTATCATTCAAACATTCGACTGAGAAGAGGGTCTGCAAACCGAATTACACATTTAGCAGTATTTGATCACTGTTACATAATTTTAAAGCAATTAAAGGTGTAATCTGTTGATGTGAAATCTAAGCTTGAGTCTTGACCTTTAGTAGTTTACTGCTGTTTGTCTTTGCACGGCAGGAGAAGCACTCACACAAACTCATGTCAGATAAACAGGCTTCACCCATCAGTAAAGTGCTTCAAAAACAGTCGGGGAGGAAGTATAAAGATCCTTTACTGAAGTAAAAGTAGCAAAACACTCATGTAGTAATGCTACTACACGTATATGTCCTGGATTAAACTTTTCTTAAGTAAAGTATCAGCAAAATGTACTGAAAGTATCAAATTTTACTGCATTTTACGGTCGAGTCTAGTTTTAACTACTTATTTACAGTATAGTTGTGTATTCTACTCCAGTGGTTCCCGACCTCGGGGTTGGACCCCTAAAAAGGGTGGCAAGATAAATCTGAGAGGTCATGAGATGATTAATGAGATGATTCTCTTTTTTTCTCTAATCTTTCCTCTTTTTGTAAAATACTGGATATTTTACATTTTTAGGCTTAAAACAGAACTTTAAATGAAACCAAGAGAGGAACATTTTGAAAGGAAATGTGTCTTTGGTGGAACTGCTAACAACAGACATCTGAAACATGACACTGGGTCCCAAGAAACTTCTTTTTTGTGATGGTCCACAGGTCAGAAAGGTTGGAAAACAATGACTTAATATTTACTTTGTAAATACTTTCATAAGTATTTACAAACTTTCATATACTTTCATAAACTTAAAGCTGCTGTAAGCACTGGCATCATTGTAGCTGACTTCCTGTCTGTTCTGCAGTTAGTAATCTCCTCCCTCCTCTCTACGTCACCACATGAACGCACAGCAGTGATCGCCAGACAGCAGCAAACAGGACGATCCTGCTCTCTGCATGTTCAGGAGCAGACAGGACTGCCCCTTTACAGAGTGCTCTGTCCTGATTGGATAAAGTGGGCAGGGATAACAGAAAATTTGTTTTCTCTTTTACTGCATGAGCGCAAATACTCTATAACAGTATTTACTGTTGGAATAAAAAGATATTTAACATGTATTTTAATAAAAGAACTTTAACAGAAGCTTTAAAATATCTTTTAATGCAAAAATCTTAAAGGGACAACTCACCCCAAAATCAAACATACACATTTCCCCCCCTAGATGTATGGCTATGTATCCATCTAGATTGTTTGAGAGGCTAGCTGACTAAGCTATCTAAGCCAACCAACAGCTAACAGTAATGTTCACATCCCGTACTGTCACAAGCAAGACCCTCTCGTCCATTACTGGACGCACGCTTACTTGTCCATGGTGACACGCTTGGTGGGTGTATTTCATTAGAAAGAAAATACTTTCTGCTTGAACCTGCTCACAACGTCTGCTGTCTACGGTAACTGGGTCATGATTTCTGGAGAGAGATACTGCTGTTGAGTTTCTCAAATGTTTTCTGTTGAGTTTCTTTAACGCTTCGTTATCTCTGAGAACTCTGCAGCTCACACCAAAATGGATAAATAGCACTACAGGTAAAAGGAAAAGTATATATTTTTGGATTTTTGGGTGAACTGTCCCTTTAATGTAAATAGTAAGTAGTTACTGCAGCTGTCGAATTAATGTAGTAGAGTAAAAAGTACAACATTTCATCCTGAAAAGTAATATGAAAACATTCAAGTAAACCACAAGTACCTCAAAATTGTACTTAAGTACAGTACTTGAGTAAAGTACACAACTGCAAACAGATGATTTCTAAGAGGCTGCCCTACATTAATGACTCTGAGGGTACAATCGGGCTTTGAGGGTGACAAAGGCTTTATACTGGTGCCCTCTGTCCTTGATACTGCTGTCAGTGTGCCCTCCACATGGAGCAACTGTTGGCCCAACCCCTCCCCGCTCCTGCATACCACCAATCTGGGGCCCCGTCCAGAAACAACAGTTGTGTCTTCAACACTTAGACAGAGCTCTAATAACTGGATCATTACCATACAAGATAGCATTATTCAGCATTGTCCCTGGTAGCAAACATCCTTATTAACAAACACCATCTCCTTCATTTAGATTGTCCAGTCCCCCCACGGATCCTGCACGGCCCAGTGGTGACGGAGGGAATGACAGATTGGAGTTAGACAGATCTCGACCTGCATCGACACATGAATGGATGAACTTATAGTAAATTCTTTTAGCTGACTGGCACCAGCTGGTGGGGAATATTTGTCTGCAGCTGTTTCAGTGAGAAGGCAGATCGCTGGTGGCGTTCTCAGATCCACAAATATCGTTAGTAACAATATTATTAAGTAACTTAGTACTTACTTCCCTGGTTGTAGAGCAACAATTTGACATGTTTACAATGCTAGCTACTGAGAAATACAGAAGCTGAGAAATGCCATGCCTGCCAATTTTCTAATGCTGTCATCATGAGACCACAAGTCAATCATTTTGTATTCTCCACATAACAAAGCTTAACCCTTTAGTAAGCTTGTGTATATGTACATATATATATATATATATATATATACATGAATGTTAATGTGAATGGAGAGAGATTATTACATTTTTGATCCTGTTTGAATTGTGCCATGAATCACACATATGACGTTTGTCAATTTAAAAAATAATTTTCCACGTCAATAAAGTCACAGTTTGTCATAAAACAAATGAAATATGAGACTGTGAAAGACGAGACAGCCAACAGTCGCGTTAGTGACGTCATCTCGTCGAACGGTCACCAAAACCCGCAACTTAAACGCTGCAGAGCTGGTCCTTTATATTAGCAGCTCACAGAACTGACAAACTCTCCTTTCACATAACTGCAGTTATCAATATGACAAGTTTTATTGTGATTTTCATCTTTTTTTAAGAACCTTTTCGGTGCCGAGTTGGCGGCCATGTTGGTGACATGTGTTGAGTGAGACAATGTAGTTCACTGAGCGGTTTCACGCAAAGCTAGATGATATTTTACTGTAATTACGACAAACTGCGACTTTCTTGACTTGGAAAATTATCTTTTAAATTGAGAAACATCATAGTTCATGGCACAATTCAAGCAGGATCAACAAATTATTTGTCTATCTCCATTGACTGCCATACAAAGTTTTTCCAAAATAAGGTCCCTTGGGTTCAATGGAAGGGACGTGACTTCAGCACTCTATTGCTACTTATACTATAAGTACCATTGATATTTTGTTGATTTTGGAGGCCCCTGTGGAGAAAAATGGTAGAGTTTCCACTGTCAAAACTACAAAATACATTAAGAAAAACTAGAAACAGTAAATCTTCTCACTGATGGTCTTGTTTGCTAATGTAGGTCATTTAAAAGCATCATTATCATCTTTGTAGCAGCTTTAAGTAAAATATCTGAGCAGTTCTTCCACCACTTCAAATAAGAGAAATAAAAATGAATAAATGACCAATGTCAGTGTTCACCTTCACTCCTATTGACAACAAACTCCTTATATGAAGTTTGATGAGGGACAAATGTGCGTTCAGCTACAGTTTCAGAAAGTGTCTCAGAAAATGTGCTTGAAGGTGCAGTATGTAGTGTTAGAAAAGGAATTAAAACAGAAATGTAACGTTTACTATATGAATGAGGTAATAACACAAACTTCAGGGATATCTATTTGATATAAGGTATTTCTATAAGTAAATAAACAAGATGTCCTCCGATGGAAATTAGGTGCCCGAACGCCGTGTGAAGCCAGAAAAGAGGGGACATTGTGTTGTCCTGTGTTTATTCAGTTTCTTCAGTCCTGAAACCAATAAAGGAAGATTTTACTCTTCTGATAAAAACCCACCAAAAAAAACTACCTAATGCACCTTTAAGCTATGCTGAAACCTTCATGGAGGGGAGCTGTTCCTCAGGAAAAGGTGCTGAATCTGGAAGCTTTGTGCTTCTTGTAGGCAAAGTTGGGCAGTAAACATTTGAAAATGTAAAATGCCACACACCCTCTCCACCCTGAGAGAAACCATCGTGGGATTTTCCTCGGGACTCCCCCCATCTCTCTCTCTCTCTCTCTCTCACCCACTCACCCTCCTCCCTCTCTGTCCTCCCGTCCCTCCAGCCCGCAGAGTTTTCCGTCCTGTGTCGGGATAACATCGTAAACGAGGACCACCTGACGGTAAGACCGGACTAAATGGAAGCAGCGGAGGAAACTCTCACTTACCGAGATGTCACCGGACTTCACAGGAAGCTGCTCCCAGAGGACAAGGATAAGGACAACGCGGACGGTAAGGGCCGCGCCACCGAGTCCAACTACGTGGATCTGGACATGAAACCGGACGGCGCAAAAACCGTGAAAGTAACTTTCACGGGCGAGGGGAACCAGCTGTCCGTGGTGAAGGGCGACGGTTCAAAACACGGGGAGCACGACAAGGAGGGGGGGATCGTTTCAGAAGAGCAGTTAGAGGACAAGCCTGTTTCGGGTGAGTCTCCTCTGGAAACTCTGACCAAACTTCCCAACATCGATCAGGACTTTGAGAATGAGACGCAGCTCGAGCCGAGCGAGTGCAGCGAACACGTGTGCAGCGAGAGCGAGGAGCTCCAGTACACCGACATGTATCTGAACAGCAAGACGGAGTCGGATGATGGTGCCAGCGCGGTGCTGTCCGACCACTGCGGCTCCGACACGGTGGAGGACGAGTCTCACTATATCACGACGCACGAGATCCAGCTGACCGAGCTCGACCACGACGTCGACTACGACCTGGGCCGCGGGACCTGCTGGGACTTCGAAGACAACAACCTGGTCTACTCATTTGTGGATTACGCGTCGTTTGAGAGCGATGACACGCAGGAGGGGACTCTGATACTGGAGGGCAGGAGCCAGGCGAAAGTGCAGTCTAATCTCGGTGGAGCGGTTGTCAGCACCGAGCAGGAGGACAGTGATCTTTGTGACTCGGACAAATGCGCCAGCTCCGATGAAAGCGTGTTTAAAAACCACAGCGGTGACGCAAATGCGGGGAAGATTCACCTATCGATCAAAACATCCTCCAGGGCGCTGAACGAGCCTGTCAGCAGCTTTGACAACAGCACCTGTGGCCCCACAAAACACTTCGGAGACAGGAACCACTTCTCTTTTGTGAGCTCTGGCGCCAGAGCCGGGCCCCTGTACGACAGAGCCGGGTATTTCATCCCTGCTCCGGGCCGTCAGCACCTTGCAACCAAACTAAGACGGAAAGATATTAATGAGTATTCCAGCGGAGCGTCCAGCTCCATCAGCGAGCTGGATGACGCTGATAAAGAGGTGCGTAATCTAACCGCCAAATCTTTCCGGAGCTTGGCATGTCCATACTTCGATGCCATTAATCTTAGCACCTCCAGCGAGTCCTCCATGTCGGAATATGGGCTAAATAAATGGTCGGCTTATGTCGACTGGAATTATGGAAACATATCTCGGACGAAAGAGCGGAGCGTAATTGCGCACAAGACTTCCAGCGCAACTGTGGAAATGAATAAGACTGTGGACAGTAAGAGGCATGGTAAGTCTAATACCGGCATGAAAACTGCACAAACCAAAACGCACGCACTGAACAAGAGAGCAACTTCTCAACAATCTTCCTCTTCCAGCAAAAATATCGAACTGACAGATCCCGTTCAGCCAAAGCAGCGCGGAGTCACGCTGAATTTCCGTTGTAATGTTGTCGCGCCCGAAGGCGCCAAACGTCCAAAATGCATCAAAAAAGCCCGATCCAGTGAGGTCAGCGGGACGGTGGTGGACAGGTCAGGGTGTGAGATGCAGTATAATCACACAGACAGTTCGGGGGACACGCACAAAAGAGCAGTTTTTGCATCAAGTCTGTTGAAAAACGTGATCTCCAAAAAGATGCAGTTTGAACAGGAGCGCAAAATGGAGAGGGGGGAAATCCGTGACACGTACCCAGCGCTCTCCCCTTCTTTTCAGTTCAAAGATCAAGAAAGGAGTCAGGGAAGAGGCCTGCAAAGACAGACATCAGAATCAGGCTCGGCATTCACCGTTAACTCTGCCGATGATCAACACCTGGAGGGCAGCAGACCTGCTTCCTGTGAGCCCGCAGAGGAGCCGAAGGGCGACAAAGCGGCAGATGATTCAGAAAAGCCACAGGTGGAGCCTGATAAAGCTCCGCTCGGCCACAGCCGAAGCAGCGCTTTCAATTCAGTGAAAGAAGATGAGCCAGCACCTGTGAAGGAGTCTGAAGCCACATGTTCAGCAGCAAAAGAGGGATTAGACACCAGCAGCATGTTGACCAAACTACTTTTTGTTCCAAGCTGCCAGCTCCTTTCAAAAGAGAAGGATTTAACAGAAGACGTGCCAAGTTGCGCACCTGCTGCTCCACAGAAATGCGAAAAGGAGTTCAAAACAGGCAACAATGGAAACATAATAGGTAAACAAGAAGACGAGAAAGGCGGAAAACCCCCCGAGATAAAAATATGCCTGAGGAGTGTGAAGGAAAATAAAGGCTGCACGCTGAATATCGCCAACCTGTTAACCCCTAAAATAAGTTTCAACACTGTTAACACATTCAGGGCAGCGGGTGATGCCAAGTGCCACGTCATGTCTGCGTCAGACAAAATCCCAAACTTCACCGTCAGAGACATACGAGATACTAAATGCAAGTTTCAAACGCCCATTTATCACGTCAGAGATGTCAGGAAGTTGGTTAAAAGTTCATATCGTTTTGTTTCTTTGGATAACAGTGAAGGTAAATGTTCCACGGCCGCTGACAAACCTGAAGAAAAGGCCACAAAGGAGCCGGTGAAGCACGTGTTACCGTCTCCTATTGTGATTAAATGTCACTCCGTGAAAACAAACGCGAAGCAGCAGGCGGCTGAGAAACAAGCAGAGGCGGGGATCCCGTCAGAAACACCTCAGAGCGACATCACGACAATCAGGGCGCCAAATGCATCCAAGCAGCTCAACCCTGACCCGTCAGAAGTTCAGCCGAGCACCGACACCAAACTGACAAAACAGAAGTTTGCAGGCGAGACGGCCGAGAGGAGAAACGAGCCCACGATACCGAAACAGGCCGCGTTAGAGAAGCTCAAAGCTGCCGTCAAAACGATGGAGCAGCTTTACGTTTTTGACAGAAATGAATGGAAGCGTAAAACTCAAGCGCCGCAGCCGGTCACGGACAGCCACGTGTTGTCGCTGATTGCGCGTGAGGAGCAGGGCGCAGAGGAGCCGGACGCGACGAGCGCTGACAGGGTCGCCGCAGGCAAACCACAGGAAGACAGAGGAGCTCTGAACATCATACACGTTCCCTACAACAACGACGCGTTTAAAACGCAATCGCCGCAAAGTCAAACGTTTAGCAACAAGAGCGTCCTTCACTTTGGCAACAAGGCGCGCGTCAGCATCAGCTCGGTCAGTAACTCCGGTCCGCAGAGCTCCACGCTGCAGACATCATCGGCTGTGAAAAGCTCCAACGCGCCTGTGGCCCCACTGTCGGTGAAAATAGAGCCCTCGAAAAATGGCCAGGTGGAGCAGGGGAAGGTCAAAATAATTCCCAGTAATCCCACTGTAGCAGACTCTGAGAACTATCTAACCATACCGGGGCTGGGGTACACGAATGAAATCAAACTGCTCAATCGAGAGCCGGTGTCGAGGGAGGTGAAGACACCGGAGCAGAAGAAGTCTCCGTTAATCATGGAGTACCCAGCCTCGAGCATCTACCATCACTCAGGGCCTCCAGCACAGCAGCAGGTGTTGTGTTTCTCCCCCTCCATCCCGGCTGCGTCGCCCACACCTTCCGCTGGAGAGACCCAGCGCAAGATGCTTCTGGACCCCACTACAGGACATTATTACCTGGTGGACACTCCCATACAGGCCACCACAAAGAGACTGTTTGACCCCGAGACAGGTCAGTACGTGGATGTACCCATGCCCCATCCCCCTGTGGCACCCGTCGCCCCCGTCACCCCCGTGCCCCTCTCTTTGTCCCCCCTGGCACATTGCCCAGGAGCCTACGCCCCCACCTACATGATCTATCCGGGCTTCATCCCCTCGCCCACTCTCGCAGCCCAGGCGGTGTTGCCACAGTCGCCGTGTCACCCTGAGGACGCAGGTGGAGAAAAGGTGAAAAACGCAAGAAGCCCAAGAGCGGAAACTACTGCGACAGGCGGCGAGAGTGCGTATTACAGCGCGACAGGTGAGGCTCCACTGCAGCTACCTGTGAGCTCGGGACATGTGACAGCCAGAGGAGGAGCTGTGAGCTCAGACAGGAAGCCAGTTATCAGCATCACAACGCCACAAGGTCCAAGAATCATCGCCCCGCCCTCCTTCGATGGAACAACGATGAGTTTTGTAGTGGAGCATCGGTGACCAAGGAAACATCTCATCACACATGTAAGTCTGCTCATATTACACATGTTTGTTCAGAGAGGCAGCCTGTGTGTGGATGATTGTCACAGTGGCCTCATACTTTAATTTACCTCAACCTGATTAAGGTAACATCAGTTTCACAGTATCATATCTAATGGTATTATACAAGTATTATAATTCTAAAGTCACAATGAGTCTTTTGGTTTTTTGGATGAACTTTATTATAATTTCACAAAATGCTGTGTTCTGACGGACATGTAGCTTGATATAAACTTGAAATATAAGTTTTTAATATGGTAGAATTCAATACTGGTGATAAATAAATGTATCCAGTATGAATATCGTCAATTTTCACATATTTAAAACCGTTAAAAACAGTATATACCGCTGCAGCACTACTTGGAAGTCTCCTGCCACTCCTGTTAATAAATAATCCAGCCCTAAACTTTTTCCCTTGAAGGGACAAAACAAAACTTCGTAATGGGCCACGGGCCAGTAGCCAAAACCTACTGCATTGTATTGTTAAGATGCAAAACTTAGTCTGACCTCAAGTTTGTATAATTAACTGAATTTCCGCCAAAGTGTCACTCTGCCGGCTGTGCTCAGATTAGGAAAAATAATTAATCTTTACCTCTGAAAAATAAAATAACATGAACAATGATTTATAGTAGCATTTTGTTTAAATTACATTTTTCATTTTTGAGCTAGAAACATCTGACGGGCAAAAATCGAAGCCTATGGTGGGGCCAATTTAGGTCCCCGGGCCCCACTTTGGACATCCCTCCCCTAAATTGGCAGTGAGATTTCTAGAGTTTGATATATTGAGGTTTTTTTCCAGCTGAGCCACGTGGTCTCATTGTACATCTGTATAAGATAAGTGGACCAGCTTAAAGCAGCTGATGTTTACATGAGTTTTACATCATTTTTGCGTTGGTAAAGCAGCAGAGGAGCTCGGCTGCTTCAGCAGAGAATGTCAGTGTTAATAGACATGCAGTAGCTTCATGACAGGTAACCTGACTCCACTGAGCAGTGGCGCGGCTTGCTGAGAGACTGGATTTTCAGCCGCGGTCCAGAGTGAGTTCCCTTTTCTCGGCATTACACATCGTCGGGCTATTTTGATAGTGCGAGACGAGTTTGTTTACATGGCTTATTCTCAGGGTTGGAAGGTGTCACAGGAAACTATTCCAGTCAGTGACACCTTCCATCGAGTTATTCTTAATCAGTGTTTAAATGCTTTAATTACTCGGATTGCATTACAATCCATTAATGTGTTCGTTCCTTGTTCGTGACATTTCTTGAAACTTTCTCCTGGCTGAAAGAGTTGGGACAGTCTTTATTGTGTTATCATACTGACCACTAGGCTACAGTTTAAGTAAAAAAAACAATTATACTGCTATTACACTACTGTAATGTTTTCATTAACTTCTAACAAGTAACAGTCCCTTTCTTAACAAACTCATGCTGAACTTGAATTGTACAGAATAAGGTAGATATGTAGCTTAACAGTTCGGTTCACATGAATAAAAAATACATCAGAGATTTTAAAACTCACTCTCCAAACACAACAGAAGTTTCTCTTTTAAGAAAGTTACAGTTTTCTAGTTATTGGTACTGTATATTCAACAAACCTTGCAGTCAATAGATTAGAAGAACTTCTTCTAACTTACATCATTAAGTTAAAGCATATCTAGGTCTGTTGATGGTCTTGATTTACCAAGAAATTGCTTCTGTAAAGAGAAATTGCTGTTGAGTTTGAGAACCACAAAACAAATGCAATTCAACTTTACTGCTGTGCGAGGGCGGATATTTCACTTCAGGGTTTGGGGGGGACAATAAACAGAAAACATTCTCAAGAGCAACTCCTGAAGGGGACACCACTGAATGTTTTTGTGTGTGCTTAAACCTAAAACTTTGTGACAAGAGACAAATAGCACCTTTCTCTAAAGTTAACTTTTGCAAAATATCTACCTCCAGCACCTCCAGCACCACACTCCTGCAGGTTGGCAGTGGACCGAACCACTGTGAGGCGCATGGAGGGGGGAATCGATCTTTAAAAAACTTAAAAACACATTATTCTGCATTATTAATTAGCAGAAGTGTTTCCATTGCATATTACTATATACTTTCAAAGTATATGTTTTCACTGATAAAGGTTATTGAGAGGGACAAATCTATCTTTTTCCTAGAAAGAGGGGGTCCACCTTTAGCTGCACTGTATCAGCCTCAGCTGTGACCTGGATGCTAGCTTGTAGGATTGCTGTGCTTACTGTTAGCATGCTAACACATTCGCATATAGCCTTTCACATTAACCAAGCTTGCATCAGTATTCCACGCTAATAGATTTTTATTACTTGCTTCTAATAATACATTGTATGCATACACAACAAAGATACATCCATTTGACTATTGTGTGTATTGTGCATTTTTTTTTTATTTTAGCCTACTTCAGACACTGAACATTGCTGTTGTTGTTTTCAAACTCATGTTTACAAATTCATTTACACACAGCGAACAACACTTACAACGTTTAATCATCATAAAGTTTTGGTGTGTAGTTCAGGGTTAAACTCAAAAGGCCTTTTTTACAAAACACTTTCACTTGTAATGGCAGGAAAAGCACAGGTGTAACTACAGCAGCAACGTTATTGACGCATGCAATCATTATTAATGTTTATTATTTATTTAAACCTGTACTTTTCCTACTATAACATGGGTTCTTAAAGGTGCACTACGTAGCTTTGGGAAGACATTTTAATCAAAAGAAAAAGATCTTCACTCTTTAATATCCAAACAAACTAAATAAACAAACTCTTTTTGTTTTCATGACTGAATAAACAAACCGACCTTAAAAGGGGACCCTGCCACCTTTCTAGCTTCAAACCATTTTCTAGGGACCTTATTTTGCTCTGAGAACAGCTTGTTTCTTCACTTAACAGAATAAATATTTATGACTTTGTAATTTTACCTCATTAATATTGTAAATATTTAAAATGAATCAGAAAACACTTTCTATCTGTCCCTGTGTGTGAAGCGTTACTAATGTTGCTTCATCATGTTTGCTCTTGGCCCTAAAGGCAGTTCTAGTTGATGGTGGTGGAGAGAGTATTCAGATCCTCTACCTAAGTTAAACATAAAACGAGTTCATCAAGTAATACTCAAGTCGAAGTACAAGGAATACAAGAAAAGAAGAAAAATATTACATAAGTAAGCGTCCAGTTTTAGCATCAATACGTATACTTAAGTACCAAAAGTAAAAGGAGCCTACTCATTATGCAGAGGGGTTCATTTGAAAATATATATAGATGTGAAGTGTATGGTTAAAGTTGCAGCTGGTAAAGGAGAGGCTAATTTCACCCACTTTATCTACTGCTGGGTAGCTTAATCCATGGTAATATATTCTAATTCATTAGTTGATTCATATTTTGTGATAACAATCTGAATCTGCAAAGTAACTAGTGACTTTGGTTGTCAAATAAAGAGTGTAAGAGTGTAAAGATTTGTGAATAATCTGCTCAGTTCTCCTCGTTCCTTCTTTGCTTGCCTGTGTACATTCTTGAGAAGGTCTGAAAGTGACATGCAAAAATACGAAAAGGAAAGAAATATGAAATAAATGCAGAAATAAACTGTTGAAAGATTTACAAAAAGACTGACGGAGTAAATTACTTTCCCTTACTGTTAAAAACTTCTCAGTTTCTCATATATACACACTTACAACTAGTCACAGTCCATTCTCAGCTAATGTGTCAAAGAAATAATACAACTGCATGAGCATGAGGGATACATGTCAGCTGGGTGCGTGGCAGGCAGGGGCCTAGCATAGGGTTGAGTAGTGGTGTGAAGAGGAATACAGGGTGTGCGTGTGTGTGTTTGTGCGTGTGTGTGTGTGTGTGTGTGTGTGTGTGTGTGTGTGTAACTGGTGGGGGTGTTGGCGGCGTGGGGACGCGGGGGCATGGCTGGGATAGTGATGCAGGAGGAAAAGGTCAGGCAATGTAAAGTATTTGTTGTGCTGATGCAGGGAGAGGACAGCTGCTCGGAGAGATCAGATGCTGCTGCAGCTCCAGCTTGGAAGCGAGTCTGCAGGGCTGAGATGGGGTCAACTTTTTATAGCCCCCTCCCCCTTTGCCTTTTTCCTAAACGGGGAGAAGGAGGTGGAGAGCACTGTCGACCTCCAGCACTCCTACGTAAACAAATCGAGTAGCGTGCCCCCGGCAGTCATTTTGCTGAATCTGGTCAGCTGGTTCAGAACCAGGAACTCAACCAGCTGACAGAGGCTCAGATTAACGACTCAGGTTTTTTTCAACGAAATAACGTGTTCTCCTCTGTAATCTCACCTTGTTTTCATTGCATCTATCTGAGTTTAACACAGATTTTATCTCTTCTTTGTCACCTCTAGACTTCTTCACTGAAGAATCTGCCTTCATTCATCGAAAGTGCAGCATCCACCCTACCTGTGATCTACTTCCCAGGACAATTTCCATCAACAATTTCTCTCCCCACTTTATTGTGTCCTATATCCTTGCAGCAGACATTACTGTAATCTGGATGCATTGTAGCACTTTGGAGGGTAAATGCATTCAGCCCCGTCCTCCCGTCATATTGCTATATGAATCTGCTTTGTGAGACTTTCCATTCAGCTGCTGTCTAGAACTCTTGAAATGCTGTTTGAGCCCTGCAACATGTCTATTCAAAAGGAAACAAGGCAGGTCTTCTATTATAGTTAGTTACACTATCGGTCAAGCCACCATTTTACTATTGTGACTTGAATGTTACCATGTGTTTTAAGTGAGAGTATGTAACTTTTGAAAGGAAACAAACCTTCCTTTTTACAAATGAAAAGTTGAACTCAAGAAATAAAACAAAACCTTGCTGCTACAACCTTTTTTGGTTTCATGAGAATGTAAGCTAATGTTAGAAAGCTTGATAGATACTAATGTGTAATTGTAATGATGGTCTCATAACACTCAGCCTGTGTACAGAGGGCATCAAAAGCTTGATTCGTTACAGCAAGTCAGATTTGTTCCCAGTGTGTCCTAGTGGCCAAATGTGGTAAAAAGAAAATCCCCAATAGACCAAAAAGTAATCTCCCTGTAGGCCATCATTATTTAAGAGACATCAGTAAAACATAAGGATTTCTCCCGCATCCAGGGGACTGCTGGGGGCATTGAATCGGAGTGTGCCATGTTCAAAACCTCCAAGTGACTTCTCAGGGCTTGTGTCAGAAGGTCACCTGTGCTTGTCGTGGCGGCAACCAAAGAACCTGCTGGTGAACATCAGTTGTAAAGGAGGCTGTTAAACTGGGAAAGGGGTCCTTTCTGGCTTGTTTAGCCAGCAAGGTCCCCCAAAGCATCAGACAGGTATCAGGAGTCCAGAAGGACTGAAGCTTCTGTGGTCAAGGAGGCAAAGCCTGGATGTGGGAGGAATTCAAAGAGGTCATGGAGAATGACCAAACTGTCTGATAAGTCTGGAGGGTGTTGCAGGGCTTAGCCCCGGCTGTTACCCGCTTGGGATTCAAACTGCAGTCTCAGCATAAAACAATATTGTTAGACAGTTGAAACACTTTGAGGAACTCCTGATCCTGACTGACACATCCTCCATAGAGGAGGCAGAGCTTGAAGGTTCAGGAAAAGCTTTATCCATTTCACTAGTGGTGGTCAAGAGGTTGGTCAAAAAGCACCACAGTTGCCAGACGCCAGGGGTGGATGAGAGTTGCCCTGAGATGATGAAGTGTCTGGACACCGTCGGTAGGTCTTAGTTGACATGTCATCTGTTGGTTAGGGACAGTGCCAGTGGACTTGCAGGCTATAGTGGTGGTTCACATTTTTAAAATAGGGAACTGGAGAGTATACTCCGGCTATTAGGGTATCACATTGCTTAACCTTCCTGGGAAGACTTATGAACTTATGAAGGACTTGAAGCATTTTGGAGTCTTGTACATGAGTGAGGGTAAGATGGAGTGACAACAGGCAGATTGCTGCTATGTCAGCAGGAAGGCCAACGCTGTACTGGACTGTTGTAGTTAAGAGATTGCTAAACCTGAAGGCCATGCTGTCGATTTGCAAGTTGAGCTTTTCCTTACCTCAGAGTAGAACCGATGCTCTTTCATGTTGAGAGGAGTGAGCCTACGTGGTGTGGGCAGTTGATTTGGATTCCTCCTGGATGCCTACCTGTGGAGGTATTCCAGACACACCCAAGTGGGAGGAGACCATGGGGCACATCCAGACTATCCTGGAGGGGTCACATATGCTGTCTAGCCTGTGAATACCGCAGGATTCTCCAAGAAAAGATGGAGGACGTGGCAAGAATGATGGGCTACTTGTCTAGCATGCTGCCACCCTGACCCAGACTGGTCTCAGCAATAGGAAATGGATGGATGGATGGATAGATGGACATCTGTCAAAGAATTAACAGAAGACTCTCCCATGCTTTGGTAGATTCGATGCGTCTTTGCCCTGTAATTCTTAATCAAAAGTTACATAGTCTTGCTTTAGTTTACACAATAAGAAAATAACTCACAGTAAAAACAATCAGTAAAGGCCCTTGGCCTATTGTGACAAAGGCACAACTATTTCCAATGGCTTGACCATGCCATTTTTTGTTGTGACAAGCAAAGCGGCACATGGAGCCCAGCTCAAATCACATTGTGTCTGAAAAGGCCTTAATATCTATTTTACACGGTTTTCTGAGAACAGGGACCATTTGTCTGCACTGAATTAAGGAAAGCTCTGCAGATTCAGGGGTGATGTTGGATCACCCAATTTCTTACAGTAAGTTTAAAGACAAGGAATAAAAATGAATGTATTTTTAAAATGATATTTTTTAAACATCTCTCAAGTCGATGATAAATATCTGACATTGCTGTGTCATATTACTACTCTCCGACACCAGTTTTCCACATTCACAATAACATTTCCATGTTTTTTAGGAGTCTGGGCCTAATGTTCGACTTGACGTATATGTGCTACTTCTAAGTCATGACTCACAAAATGCTGCTAATACCTGCACAACTGATATACTGTATGTAAGTGGTGTATGTTCAAATTTTTAAAGCACGCTCCTTGGTTGTTACAGTGAGAAGTAAAGAGAAACACACTGAGTGTGTTGCTCAGATGAAGTGAAGCTTGGTGAAGCTCTGGTCTAACAGTTTACTTAGTATGACCTAAGTAATGTTGGGCCAAATGAGTCAGAGCCAGCTGAGACATTTAGGGGATAACTTCCTCTATTGGTGTTGGTTTATTTTACACTTTTGTGTAATGAGATGGAAGTTGTGTGCATCTGAATGTGTTTGTGTATGTGGCTGTGAGTGACGTGTGGCATTTCAGCATTCTGCGAGCGTACAACAAGGAGTCATGTTACTTCACTGTAGACAGAGCGTTCAGACTGTACATGTGTTGGCTGTGATTTTACACTTTACACACAGCAACGTCAGATTCTCTTGTTTGAACACATTGGCCTCTTAAGTTAAAATATCTATAAATATTTATTTAAATAACACATTAACTGATGACAACCACACATTTTATTACTGCTTTATTTTCTTTTGTCTGTCCTGTTTCCTTTTAAATATGCAATGGGGCATCGTAGGTCACTGTGCTATACTTGACTCAGTTATACCAGCATCCCATGTAGAATAAATGCAAACTGTAGATGGCTATTTTTAGCATGTTTTAAATCTAAACACATATTAAAGGTATTTGGAGCTGCTGGTCAGTCTATGTACCCTAATTCTGTAAAATACATGTTGTAATGCCTCTGTGAAAACAGACTTAATATAAATTGCCCTTTGAGTTGAATTCATTATAAGTGATATGGATTCATGCAGTGATTCGAAAGACTTGTTTTTGACTGTGTAGTAGATTGGACATTTGCTCTTTAGAGCAACTTGATGTTTGGAAATGCATTTTGAGGTGAAATTTTACTGAAATTTGTACATTTGATTCATAACGTGTACTTCTTAATGATAGTATTTTAATTATCAAATGAATGTGCCCCCGAGGCAGTTGAGAGCAGTGCAAGTTTAAATGTTATTTTCTTTGAAATAATGAATATGTTGTATAAAAATGTAAAAGTATCCAAAGAAAGAGAAATTACCAAAGAAGCTTTTGAACTATGAAGTCCAAATTGAGAAATATGATATACTACCTCTTTACAGAGTTTTAAAAGTATGTGTTCGATCAGCAAGTTGTCCAAAGATGGAAGATAATAAAATTATATTTCATTAGTTTCACTATCACATATCATTTTGAAACCCTCATTAATAAATAAGAAACATATAATTTGTAAGCTCCAGTAAACCAGCTATTTTAAAACTCCTGCATACATTTTATTAGTTTCTTGTATGACCTTTATATGTGAATAATAATGTACTTAATGCACTTGGATTGTCATTATATTGTCACCAACACTGACAGCAGTTACTGTAAACACTGGCGATAGCAGTGGCACGACATGGATATTTTAAAATGAACATTGTACAATGTACATTGTTAATCGTTACTGGTGAATTTTACCCAAATATGCACTGTAATAAAGATAATATCGATAATTATCATAAAAACATTCTTGCAGATGTCCTTCAGTAAACCTGCTGAGTTTGAGGTTCAATGTGGAAAACTGACTGTATCAAAGCTTGCTTTTGTATAAAGGGAAAGGGTTAATTGAAGGTGAGATGGTCTGAGATAAGTGCATTTATGAATGTTCATAGAAAAAGGGCACATATTTGAATGAAACCCGTTAATAGCCATGGCACTGGTTATGTTTTATGGCTGATTTCACCTGGGTCGGGTGGCTGCCCCAGAAAAAGACAGCGGTCAGGATGACAGCAGAGAGATACCTTGAAAGGAGAAGTGCGTGCTGTGCTTGCACTTACAAGCTTGAGAGTAATGAACATGATGAATGAGTGTAATGTAGACTGACAAGCCTACATATGTTTTCAATAAATTCAAAATGCAAGCTACTGAACATGTTTGTGTCTGTGATCTTGTTGTGTTTAAATGAAAAATGTTTGCTGATGTCTGTAATGTTACCCATCAAAAAACACAGATGAACTCTGTTAGAGAAATTAAAAGCAAATATGCAAACAAATGACTTTTTTGTTTGTGATACAGCTATTGTACAAGTACAAAGATGCCATAATAGTAAAAAAAATAGTAATAAGAGACAAAGCCTACTTTCTAATGAGGCCTTTGGCTTGTTGATGAACTTGATGAATTGAAGATAAGTGTTATTGTTTAAGTATTAATACATGATTTAATAATCAGGAATAAATTATCATATTTGCAAATTATAAACCCTTTGTAAATGGTGATTTATTAGAATACCTTACCATAAAATGGTCAATAATTTATAAAATATTTTCCTCAGTGACTGACTGAAATGAAATCGACATTTTTGTATGTTTGTACTTATTAATACTTTATACTTATATTTATAAGTATATATTATACGTATATATCTGAATTCTTTCTATCTCCATGGCTGTCTGAGGTTTGATACATGTTCTACATTTGATAAAAGTTTCACAACTAAAAACATACAGAAAAATAAATGACAAGGGTCAAAGGGAATCAAACAGATTTATGCCAACACAAGTACACATTTGGCATCTGCCAGCGTGCGAGGTTAGCTTTCTGGTGACACTGAAACATCACCCGGGCCGAGGCTTAAGTTTAACCTGACAGTTTGCTGCTGTGTTTACTCGGTTGCCATGGATGCAGCGAGACTGGCAGACACTGGTTTTCCCCCCAGCTGCTCTCGGTGGTTTCTGAAGAATCTACATTAAGGCCCAGTTGTTGTATTTAGATGCCAGTAAGGGCTCTGATGTCACAGCTGTGACACAAGAAAAGTCATGACTTATTGCTTCACCTGGATCAACAAGTGCATTTTACTTTGGGGTACTAAGGTTCATTTTTTCTCCTTGGGCAGTGCAGATAAAAAAATACATACTAATGTGGAGACAACCTACACAGTAGGGAGTGGGAAAAAAACCTTATCTTACAAATGTTTCTATAGTGAATACAGTTTCAAATTCAAAACTTTGCCATCTTGAATCTGATTGCCAGATAGTTGAATATTCACGGTACCACCAGCAGGAACTTGTACACCAGGATCACGGGTTTAAGCCAAAGCTAGTGGCTCTCTGAGGTGGTACTAAGGCACACAAAAGCCTTTAGACGTTAGCATGCTAACACAGTTATTATCAAATCATGTAGATGTTTAGCTTAGCAGATACATATACAGTATGGGTAAACAGTCTGTGTCATCATGTTCACCTAGTTTAACTATCGGCATATTCAGCTAGCTTCCTTTGTTGGCAGGTTAAACTTAGCTCATTTGTTTAAAGTACAACGCAAAGTATGGGAATGTGTTAGTATTGCAAAGTATCGGACAAACAATACTGATAATCAGAAAATGTCAACCTTGAAGCGGCACTAGAGGAAATGTCAGGGGAGTACCGAAATCATAAGGATTCATCCCTGGGAACCATGAATGGATGGTAAGAGTGACAGACTGACATTTTCATCCATAGAGGAGTGTTATTACTGCAGCTGCATTGTTTCCCATGTCCCATGTAGAGACAGAGATTGTGTTGGCCAAGCAATAATGCAGCCTATAGCAGCCATGTTGCAACATACATTATAATCAGCAGACTTTCAGGGTCCCTGAAAGCCATGTGGCAGTAGCTTTGTGGGAAGGGAGGAGAGATGCATTAAAATAATTGGCACCCCGGCATAATAAGGGCCTTGAGGTACCTCCTTTATCTTCACCTAATGTTGAGGTCTTGTCTTGTGGTCTTATGTTTACTTACATGGTGCATATACCCAGTACATTTGTGTTTAATCAAATGTCCCCAAACTAAATGACACACTGTGGACTCAGGACAGGACAGTATCCCAGAATGGGAGGACCAGTTAGTCAAAAGCAAAATATTATGAATGTGCCATGTGTTTTTGTGATGAGCGTGATGAGCATTCCTGAAAATGTGTGCTGTACTTTCACAAATTTGTAGGTCTCATATGCAGAATAAAGAATGGTCAGTATCAAACCAGCAGAGGCTGAGATCATCTGACTTTTGAATTCATCAAAGTATGTTATGATCCATCTGAAATGTAAATTTGTAGTTTTTAAGCTAAGTAAGGTGTTGTCTTTCTCAGACATTAAGTGACATGTAAAATTAGTGGAGTGCCCCTTAAAAGGCAAAAGGAGCCCCACAGTGTAATTCTACCCCCAGCGGGTCAATCCAGTTCTGTTGTGTATATAGTAAAAATGTGTGTATACAATTTTTTGTTGAATTTGAATCCATAAACCGAGTCAAAAGTGTTTCCAGTGCACATTTATTGTCAGCCAATTACAGATCTAACAATCTGCTCCCTTAACATGGAAACACAAGTTCAAAGTAGCTCAAAAAACTTCAAACTACCAAAATGTTTTCAGACAAACAGAACAATTACACCCACGTACAAAAAATATATTCAAGTATTGATGGATTCATTTTTGATGATTCAATTTCCAACTTAAATCTTGCAAAAACAAGGTAAACACAATGAACACTCGTAGTTTCTGTAAGGAATATTAAACATCACCAAAAATAATTACTTAAAAATGGAATTAATTCATATTACTTTGCTTAATAAGTTATTTCAAGTGTGGGAACAGTGACATAAAACAATAAACTGCTGCTCCTTAGTAAACACATTTAATTAAAAAACAGGAATGTTGACAGAGAGGAGCGTTTCTATTAAAGGGGGAAGTTAGTCCACTGTCTCCAGTGTGATATTTACATGTACATCTTTACTATAACTGTGTTGGGAAAATTGCAGTGGTATTTTTCAGCAGAGTATCACCTATCAAATAAAACATACATCCTGCGCGTGCCCATCATAAATAAATCTTCAAGGAAATCCATAAAAAGACAATTCAAGAATTCCTGATTTCAAAACAAAATGTCAAATTAAAATGACTTAAATACTCACAGGCATGTAAACACTGCATGTGTTGTTAAAAAAAAAAAAAACAGAAAAAAATATACACCACTTTTCTCTCTACAGTCTTTCACTGACGTGAGGCTGAGGTGTGATAGCTGTCCCTGAATGCAATAAACCCTCTTTGTGTGACAATAAGGATGACGACTCGTTCCTGGATGGTTTATGATGTCTCCTCTACCAGCTGGAGTCAAAAACCTTCTTGCACATGTTTGAGTTCTCCTGGTGAAGAGGGAATTCAGAGCCAGGGACGAGCTGCTTCTTGCTCTTGTGCGACACAACGCTCTTCCCCGATGACAAGCTTTCATACTTGCTCAGGTGCTCACTGAAAGCGAAGAAATCAAGGAATTAGGTTTGGTATACGCTGATTTAACAATAAAACCCCAAATAGTGAAAGAATCTCACAATACCTGAAGGGAAAGGTAGCTTTGTCCATCTGCATGCACACCAGGAAGGGATATTCGGAAAACTGGACAGTGGTGATGAAGTCCAGTGATGCCTCTGTTTCAAAGCTGACCTCCACACCCGCTCTCATGAAGTCCATGTCCACTGTAATGTTTCCAGTGACCACCAATGCTCCCCTGAAAACCGTAAGTAAGTGAAAGTTGAAAATGTGCCCAAATTACATAGAAGAGTATATAATAATATATGTTTTCCCATGTGAAATATTATATTTAGATAAAGTTCATATGAAAATGCCATTATTATTATTATTACTATTGTTATTATTATTATTATTATTATTATTATTATGTGTGAAATGTATTGTTATTACATGTGACATCTTACATTTCACATGTGCAATACTACATCATTTAATTTCATACGTCCATAATAAGTGTTATTTTACTTTCTTTCAGTTCATCACATGTGAAATGGAGTTAAACATGTGATATTCCATGTGAATGTTGTTTTTACATGTGATGTCTTACATCACATGTCATAGTTTACAGTTGAAATATTACATTTCATCATTTAATTTGAAAATACCATTAATTTTACATGGTAAATGGCCCCAAAACAATTTGAGTTTAATTTCATGTCAATATAACACCTGTGAAATGGAGTTACTAATACAATATTACTTGTTAAACTTATATTAATACTTATATTGATTATACATATAATGTCTTACATTTCACATGTGAAAATCACGTGTAAGTCATGTGAACTTATTACATATGAAATGTCCCAAAGACACATGACTTTTTGTGATTTTTTCACTTTTAAGACGTGTTCCATATATTATAAACATTTGTTTGTAAATTCACATTTGTGGGGTGAAGGGGTAAGAAAAAGGAAAATTATTATTCTTGTAGGAGTCTATACTTTAATATATTGTGATATCTAACAGGTCAGTATCGTACACCACACCCACTTACCAAAAGATAAAATAAATCTTGTTAAATATACGATTATAACGGACGGTTTCCAGCCAGTAAGGAAACGATTATGCTCTTTAGCCTCGTCATAACCACTATGTGAAATGACCTTTTTTGTGTATTTGCATCATGCTTTTTGTATCAGGGGCTCAAACGCACAGTTAAGCTCACACACCAACAAGTACAGTTTAACTACCATGTAACAACTTCCCCTTATGTTTCAAATCATAGTGTGTGCCAACTAGTTGAACATCCAACCTCTGTAACTTTGCCCGCGGAGACATGCCTTGGCAAAGATGCCAGTGTGGTTTGTTCTGCTTCTATAGATAGCCTGCCAGTCTATTATCAGAGTGGACGATGTACAACTATGCTGATCCATTCACCTGCCTCTGCCATTCCCCTCCACACATGGGTCAAATCATCCTGAAGACTGAATTCAAGATGTGACCCTCAACAGTCACGAAAAAAAGGAAGGAAGAAAATCCCAAAACAGATATAAAAAACATATTTTTGTTCCCCATGATGCTATGCAAAAGAGGTAGTATGTCTCTCTCCGCCCTTGTTCTTTTCCATATTTTGTAAGTCATAGTGGAAATGTACATAGAGAGCTGTAGATTAAATGTGTCACTAAGTGTTTTAATGGCCCTAGGACAGGCTAGAGTCTCAGAGTCTAGAGTTCTGGTCTTACTTTAAACAAAGTTGTTTTGCTTACCACCAACGTTTCCTACCACTGAGATCGGGATTTCTGGGTCAAATAGGGATTCTTACAGCTGTTTTTTGTCTTTGGACACTAGCCAGGCTGCTAGCGGTAGCCATGTTGCTAACAGTAATATCACAGGGAAATGCTAGGAGGGGGGAAGTTGAAAAGTTATCTATTTCAGCCTTTAAGTAAAAATATATTTTGCAAAATAGTAAGACTTCTCAAATTAGAAAAGCAAGCGAACAGGATGAAGAATCCTGCTTAATTCAGTGTGAACTTTTGTGTCTTGACTTTACTGTCATGGACAGAATGAGGTTGGTACTACTTGTCTACAGAAATAGACAACTTTTCAACTTCCCCCCTCCTAGCGTTCCCCTGCGTAAGCAACATGGCTACTGCTGGCAGCCTAGCAGCTGATCAAAGCAAAAAACAACCAGAAGAATCACCTTGAAACCCCGATCTCCTCGCTATGAAAAGGCGTAAACACCTGGTTGTATTAATAAATGGTTTTGTAACTTACTGATCTAGTAGAAAGAGTGCTGGTTTTGAACCATCTCAAGTCCCAATGGTGAGGGGAAAGACATACCAACAGGGGAACAGACTTTGACACAACACCGGTGCTGTCCATTTGAGTGAATGCCCGTCAGTTAACTCTTGTTCTAACTCGGTTTCTCTCTCAATGTTTTCCTTCTTTGCCATCAGTGGGGTTTTTTTTCTTTTTCAATGTAGAGTTTCATTGTTACCTGGGGATAGCGACCAGGGAAAACAATGCTTCTTCCTGTTTTGGTTGCATAATGGCAGACGCACTTATTTCGTGCCGTAACGCGACCTTCAGGCTGAGTAGCATATTGAAATTATTTCCGAATGATAAGTTATAGCAGATAAGATGTCTATTTCCACTTTAAAAAGTACTGAGGTTCATATGCAGCCCTGTTTTGCACACGATAATCCCACTGTACCTGAATGTTACAAATCTGTGGCATTGGACTTTAAATCCTGTTTCATCACCAGATGCCGCAAGCTAACTAATACGAGCATGATGATGTGCTCCATTTTCAGCAGCTACTGTTGCGCTTCGACTGTAATGTTTTAAAATAGCGAACCAGACAGACCTGACATCATGGCCACACAAACCTGAAAATGAGACATGCGTGAGGCACAATGCTGGAGCGTGTCCAGCGCAGCGGTGGAACAAATGAATCAGACAACACTTATAGACCATCTAAAGTTCACATGAATCTAACATCAACAGAAATCTATTTGCAGTGCGTTGACACTGCTCGGACGTCTGGAACGACTTTCCTTTCTGTCACAAAGGTTGTTTTCTAAGAATTATCTGCCTTTCGCAACAGCCTTTGCCCTGCAAGTGTATTACATCATACAGTACATACAGTACTTCACAAACAGTGAGATAATGTATCACTCCTTGGTTGTACGTGAGGCTGTGACCCATATACATGACACTTATGTAAATGCTCTGCTGATGCCCCAAATTAGCTACAGGACAAAAACACCTGCAGCAGCTGTTTTAGTGTATTGTCTCTGGGCTGTACCTGTTGTTGACGCTGGTCTTGGACTCCCTGTACCACAGACTGATCTCCATGCCTCCAGAGATGTCGATGGCTAACCCTCCCTGGAACTCTGCGTTAGCTTTCAGACCAGACTGCAGTGTGATCACCTTGAGGACCGGAGAGGAGCAGGAGAGAAGAAAAAAAAACACATTTAAAGACTTGGTCGTGTCTCACGATTAACACTTCTTTTGTCATGAAGCACACGTTTCATAAACTGTCAAAGCACTTTCAAAGTAGCAACTGTATAAGGCATAATAAATGCTAAATCCTCGTGTCAGCTGTTCACATTTAGACCGTTTTCACACTCACTAGGCTTAACGACTGACGTTATAAACTTGAGTCACTCGCTATCTGTGGCTGTGTTCACAGACTGTATGCATCTGACCAAGTAAACAAGTCCTTTTGTGGCAATATAAAGTAGCAGCACATCACACTTCTTCTGGTTTGCAGCTGTAGTTTATGTACAGTCTTTCAAGCTGTTTTCACAAATGATCAATGATTTAATCATTCTTGTACGCATGCAAATTTTGTCAGCCTGTAATTTAAGAATAAATCAATTAAAATAACAGCTTCAAAATCATTTTGATGGTACGGTGACTTGTAATAGGATGAATGGTGTCTCTTTCTCAGCCACTCTGCCCTCATCACTTATTCAAACACATAACATTGTTATGATGTAATGAGTTTTGTTTGTAGTCAGCGCCCACATTACGTCTGACAAATTGTTACAGACCTGGGATTTGTATTTACAACAGTGGTGTTGCACTCAGAAGCTGTGGGGGGGTGCCAAATCGCACAGAAAGCCCATTTCTACATAATGTTGCTTTAAGGTGTGGTGTCAATGTGGCACTGACGTTGAAAACGGTAGTAATTAATTACCTCAGAATGGTCAGTCAGCAGGATCAGTCCCTTCACCACATTCATGGGCTCCCCGGTCATGGAGAACATTTTGGACATGAGGTCACTGTAACCCTTGAAGAAGGTGACGGGCCGCAGCTGGACGTCAAAGAGCAAAGCTGACATCCCAGCAAACGACTCCAGGTCTCCCTCTCCCTCATCAGGTGTGGCAGCAATCAGTGACTCCAGACCCTGGGCTTCAATCGCAACCTGGAAGATAAGAAGGAATTAGAAAAATATTGCAGTTTTATGATTATTTGTTCTTACATTTCAAACAACATGATTCATAATGAAAGGTGAGGCAAGTTTATTTGTATAGCACATTTCAGACAAAGGGTGATTCAAAGTACTTTATGTTAAATAAAAAAAGAAAGTTAAACATAAAAACATCTAAATTCCTCTTCCTGCAACAGTCTTGCAAAGATTGTTTTATATATATTACAATAATTCACTTCATCGTGTGGTTTCCTTACCTGTAGTCCATGTAGCATCGCTCCTTTACTAGCACCGTAAATGTTCATGTTGCTTCTCCTCAAGATCCCAGAGCCTGAATACAGGATGTCCAAACTGTATGTGGAGGTCACATCGGCAGATTCTGCAGGAATGAGGATTTTACAGTACTCAGTCAACACATAACATTAACATGCACGTGACTTAAATGTGCAGTGTCTTTGATTCAACAAGCTATTGTGCAGATTACTTCAGGCATGAGGCTTGTTTACTCACGTGCCATGAATCCTGAGTACGCAGACGATGACCCAACTTTTGAGAAACGGTCATAGTTGTGGGAATTCATGTCCTTCATAGCTTGTTGTATAACTTTGCTGAAAATGAAAAACAAATATTGTTCAGTAAATGGCTGGATATGAATATTAATGTTACACAAAATACTCCTTGTTGTGAGTGTTTGACTAAGAAGTTTAGAAGGAAAAGTCATTTCTGTTGGTCCATGACAAACCTGGCAGGCAGCTGGAAGCGGACGATGTCCTGGATCTTGGACAGCATGTACTTGTTCATCTCATGGGGCAGGTTTCCAATAGACAGCAGCAGATTTTTGACCTCTATGTACGACGGGTTGCTACTGAGGATGACGTCAGCGGCGGCAGCTCTCACGTTTTTCTCATAGATCCGTCGATTCTGGTGATAAACCCTGTTCACTGTCTGCTTAACCTACAAATGACATAAATATTTGGTTTCAGATTCTGTTAATCAGCTCCACAGAGCATCAGTTCAAATGAAGTGTTATGTACATTACGGCTTACCTCATCGGTCATGAGCTTGACATCGTATCTCTGCAGAGCTGTGAGGGCGATGGTGCTGTAAGCTCCCACCTCTGACTCTGCGTATTTGGTGAAGATGGGAATTGCCTCGTCAAGCATCGAGTTCTTCAGAGCCAGAAGGTACATCTGGACCTCGGACTCCACCTGTGTGCTGTCAGGACCGGCTAAAATCAGCTTCTTAGCCTGCACCACCGCCTGGGAGGCAAATATACAGCAGAAGGTCATCAGTCAGCTCAAATTCAGCTCAATTTCCAGAGTATTGTATGTTTTCTGACATTTTGACATGTTTCGCATTAAAACAGCCACCACATGTTTGTGTAACTTTACATTAATTGTCTTCTTTGATACTTACCGGTAAGTCACAACCTCCTTTCTGACACAGCTTATGGACCAGGGCTCCCATTATGATCACCACAGACTCCTTAATGTCAGTGCTGCCGAACTTTCCCTTTGAAATATCCTGAAAAGGAAACACTTCTCATTATAATCCACACAAAACATTTCGACAATTAGGCATATTATTTAAAATAGAAAGTATTCTGTGGGCAGAAAGCAATATTTTTCATATAAAGTAATTTATGAAGAGACCACTGATATGAATTGTGTTAGTTCAGCCCAAACAAAGTCAAACAAAGTTCAAGAAAAAGGCAGCATTTACTTCACATCTTGGTTATTTTGGGGAATTACATTTTATACTAATGGACTGCAATTACAGTTGTTGCAGGGGAAGCACCTTTTCCTCACATAAATTACTGATACGTACTAGCTGATGGCAGGTCTTACTCTTTCCTTTATTAAGGCAGAAAAGTTGCCGGTTCTGTTATAATCTTACCAGCAGAGCCTGGAGCATCCTCTCATTGGGATGTGAAGCGAAGCCACATGCATAGAGAAACCTCTCCTGCAGAACCAAACCTTTGGCATCTGTGAAGTTAAGGAATTCAAGCATGGCGTCCAGAGATGCTTCGGTCTGGGAGGAGGTCACAGCATCCACCACCTGAGGTCTGAACCCAGCAGAAAGAAAATAATACCACGAGGGTGAGGGATTTGATCCTGACAGTCACGACCTTAAAAGTTAAGAGTAATTCAAAGAACCAGCAGAGTGATGGAGCCAGTAGGTAAATTAAGATGTAGGGAAGAAGGAGGAGCCTGTTTACAGAGATGTCTTGCTGGCACTCTTCAGCACTTTGAGGATCTCGTCCTTGGACGCCTTCCTAATGCTCTGGATGAGGGCCAGGAAGCTGCGAGGAGCCGTGGCTTTGGACAGGCTCGCTGGCTCCAGCTGCTTCTGTTGAGTTTGCCAATGTTCGAAAAGCTACGAGGGAAACACAGGGGAGAGGGGATTAGGAGACAGATCGTCTTCAGTTAGTAATTACTGTACAAAAATATACCGTATCTGTTTACTAATACAGTGTTATTTGGATCAGTTTTGTAATAATGACTCAACCCAGACCTTCTTACTCAGAAATGGGAGCTGTACTGATTCAATAAGCGTAGGGATCTTTATGAACCTGTATGAGAAATGTTGGATTGCACATGTTTTCCTAACCTGCTCCATAGAAATAAGAACTTGTACAAGCTCATGGATACAAGTTAGTCAATTTTAAATATATCAAGCAGATTTCCTCCACCAGGAAATAATGAGAATCAAACACTGCATTTATGTGATTTTTAACAGCACTGAGGAGAGATGCGTTTTCACCCATATACTGTAGGTTTGTTGGCTGGTTGATTAGTGTGTCCGTCAGCAGGATTACACAAAAACTACTGAATAGATTTCCATGAAACTTGGATGGAGGATGGGTCTCAGCCCAGAATAGACACCATTATCATCCATCTGATAGTTGAGTCAAGACATTTCACTTAAAACAACAAAATTCAACCTCATGGTGCCAGAATTAAAGTCAGGGGATCACCAAAGTCATCAGGATTTATCCTCTGGAGACCATGAATGTCTGTACATAATGTCATGGCAAAAAATGTAATAAAAGTGAACAGGTACTCACTGATGGACATCCCTTGCACTTGGATTTGACCTTCTCCGCCACAATACCAACGGCAGCAAATTTGGCATCGATTGACTTGACAACCCCAGTCACGTCTTTCCCAGCAGCCTCTAGTGGTCCGGCCTCTGTCCCGAGCAATGTGAGGGTTTGCCTAAGAAGAAAATTTTGAATTTAGAGCACGCCTGTAAAAGAAATGGCAAATTGCATTCATTCCTTGCTAAGGCATTTACTGTACCTGGACACGACTTTAGCTGCAGCGGATCTACGGGAGTTGACGGCCAGTGAGTGCGTCTCTTCAGCCACGGCGGAGCGGATGAAACCATCTTCAAGCGTGAACACTGTAACAGAACTGGACTTCTTGCTCACGCCCAAGACCTGAAGGAGGACACATCGAAGCATGATTGATCAGTGAAATCAGTGATTTAGTAACGTTCATATTTCAGCACGGTGAGCTGGTCTGGATGCCGACATACCTGACTGTGTGTGGTGAATCCGCTCTCTGCAGTCTTACACGTCTCCAGGATCTTGGTTCTCGTCACTTGACCTTGGGCTGCTTTGTACTCGACTGTGCACCTTCCAGACACGTCATTCTGTTCCCACACATCAAGTTTGTCACATTAGCAGCATATAACGAAATACTACAAACATGAATACATGTAATGGGAGTTGTTTTCACGCCATTTACCTCTACAACCTTCCCAGTCTTGAGCTGTACTTGCAGCAAGCTGGCCAGCCCTCTTTTAATGTTCTTGATGGTTGCAGGTTCGGCCCAGTAGGAGTAAAATGCTTTTGCCTACAGCAGATACGGAAAAAGAAAGCAACTTGTTAAACAATGCTTGTGAACAATGGATGCCAAGGCAGATAAAGCAGCTGATGGACCCACATGATTGTACTGTATGCAGCTCAAAGAGTTTCATGGTGTCAGTTTTCCATGCGTGCATGGTGATGACATCAGAGACTATTTACATTACACGCAGAAATAAAATATATTCTTTGAAGTGCACATCAAGAACAGAGCCAGAATACTTTGGTGTTAGCACTTTAAATGTTTAAAAAGAACACCTCAACCTGGCATGCAGTTTATTTCCTCTAATTATATCCTGAATACACGTCAGTGCACAGCAATGGCCACCATGAAAGATGAGTCAGTCTTATGTTTACTGCTGTCAAATTAAAACAATCAGTCAAATAAGCTTAGCTCATCTTGGGAAATATCATATCACACCACAGAGTTTTCCAACGAGGCTCGATGGAGGACTGTGCATCCTGTTCATGAGTGGAGAAAGCAGCCGATTACATCATCCGACACTGTCTCCTATACAGTATGTTATTTATTCGTGGCGCTCAGTCACAACATCAGCCAGGACCACCATAAATAGACTGTCCACTCCTCTTATGTGTAGTTTTTCCTGCCGCAGCCAGCCATCGGTATAAATAAGCTATCCGGTTTCACACTGTCTTTCAACATTTACTCCACAGTGAACCACTGTTCATCCAGAGAGCAGCTTTTTCTTCACTTCAGATACTTTTCTGACATTAAGAATGGCGTTGAAGCATCTTTACACAATAGTCCCGGCATTATGTGAAACCTGTGTGAACAACAAACATGTCGTCATACCCTGGGCTCCGATCGTTCGTTGCTCTCCTCTGTTTTACTATCTCCTTATATCTGTACTTCTGTCAAATCTGATGCCTCTTCATTCTGATCTTTTCTTTTTTGCTGCTAATTAACTTGTGTGGCCCGTTCTCTCTGGGGTCACCACGGTGGTGAGGAGGTCGTGTGGCTCGGGCCCACTTTCACTTTTTTATTTAATATTAACACGATTATAAATGTTCAAATCTTCATCTTTCCAATGTTAAATGTTCATAAAAGACAATTAGTCAAAGGAGTTTTTGTCAAATGTTTGTCCTGTTAATGACCTATGTAGCATTAGTAAATGATTCAGGAACCATTACTGAAACCCAAAGTCAAAGCTTATAAACCCTTTATAATGTGATACCGAGGCCTTTACTCTATGTGGACCAACGGACATCAAAAACGTGAAATATTGTGGGAAGAGATAGTTTACCCTTGCTCATAGTCTCACTGGAGTCTTTCAATGAGATATCTAACAATCTACGCACATTGTTAGATAGCATACAGTGATAATGATGTGATAATGATGCAATAACTCATCTTACTATGAAGATAGTATGAACCTTATCCACCATTAATTTACTGACCCTCTGAACGTGCTGACCTTTGCACACACACCTACACACACACATCTGGCTGGCTGGTAATTCCCCTGCCAGCATCATCACTCCAGCACAATGGAGGCAAGCTCACCAAGTCCAACAACAGTGCTGGAAGCAAACTACTGACTTCATATCATTACTTATAAGAATATCTCGCATGTTTACGATTAAGGAATTGCCACTGTTATTCATGACATGAAGTGAATATAAAATATGTTCATTTTTAACACAAATAATAATGATTAAAGTTGTTTTTATCTAGACAGTGTGTCAAATAAGGTCTAAATTCCTGAGACTGAGGTTGTACAGAGAAAACAGTCTTAAGCAACTGAGTTTCACTGCAACAAAGCCAATTCTTTTAAAAATTAATCGATTAATCATTTAGTCTATAAACTGTATTTAAAGACTTTTCATTTACTATTATCAATGACAAAGAAAAGCAGGAAATTCCTCACATTAAGAGGCTGGCACCAGAAAATATTTGACATTTTTGCATGAAAAATGACTGAAACAATAAATCCATGAGCAAAACAGCTAATCGGATAACCCTGCAGCGCTACTGATGAGGACATTTTTCTTTAGATTGCATATTGTTTAATACCAAGGATCTAAGTACAGAGGAGTCCATGATAAGTGCCTAAAGTAGCAGTTAAGCTGAGTTAAGTACTAATACTCTTACCTTTCCATTTTTCAGGTGCACCATGAAGGGTTTCGTCAGAGCTGCCAGTCTGGCCTTGCCCAACACACTTTCAACTGTGGATCCATGGAGGATGTTCTTCTTCTCTGATCGATGGGACGCAGGGTCGATCCTCACGTTTGAGATCTGTTGACAAGAGATTAATTCGTGTCAGCAAAAACACACTAACATCTACTCTTAAGAAGAGGAGGCATGCAGGCTTTACTACCAATCTGAGCAAAAGTGTGTGTAGTCAGATATATCATATGGATTAATCTTACTATCTTTTTGTAAATGTACTTTATACTATGATTGGACCGACGTACCGCCAGTTGAATCAGTTGGTCATCCTTGCTGCTGGGGTCTCTCCAGACTAGGTTGACGTCCACATCGCTGGAGATCTTGTAGCCGGCGCTGCCCTCTTTTGACCCCCGGGCCTTGTCCACCAGCACCTCGGTGGTGTAGCTGAATTTGTACAGCTGGTTGTTGTTCAGCCGGGGTCCAGCAGCACCACCTGAAGAAACACAGGAAACACAGCTGGTGAGCAAACGAGTGAAGAAGGGTGCTTTACATTACTGCCAAGGATTTTCATTCAGAGTCATAGACTAAAAAAAGTATTTATTTTCTTATAAATATCGTTATCGTCATAGACTAAAAAAAGTATTTATTTTCTTATAAATATCGTTATCGTTATAGTTAAAACCTGCAACTTGTGTGTTCTGCGAAATAGCCTGAAAATATCAGGATATTGTTTTAAGGCCATACTGTGTGTCTTTTGAGACAAACAACAAGCAAACATGTATTGTGGAAAAAGTTGTCGTCAGAGCTTCTTGCTAGCACACAGCCACACTACATAGGAACCCTCTCAAGGCAAACCACACTTTTAAAGGCCTTGCTATCAGTGATAATGTAACTTTTTAATAATAAAACATACTGAACACGATGAATAAACCCTGAGGCATTAAACCTTTGTTAACAAAATACTTCAAACATCCTTCACACTGTGATTTATGACAAGAAGGTCTTGGATTCATTATAATAGTGTTATAAATATAATGTGTTTGTAACAAATGGACAGAGACACTTGAGTCTGAGGCATCTTTATACATGTTGTCCTCATTTATACTGTTTTTCATATTATTATTATGATCTTATTCCTTTTAATTGTTTTCATTTCTTCCGTGTTCATGTCCTTCATTCTCATTTTATCTGCCGTGTCTGGTTTTATTTTATTTTTCAGTGCACTTTGTAAAATTAAAGTCATAAAAGTGTCATTAAAAAACAACTTCCACTGAACAAAACTCCTTCTCCTCTTTCATTTTTTGTTTCCTTTATGGAGATAGCGTTAAGGTGATTCATCCAGCAGCCATTGAACGAGGCGTGTTCAATATGAGAGAAGATAAAAATCCCTCCTCTGCTCTATTAATGAGAAGCTTTTCTGTTAGACAGGATGACATGAGGGCCACGAGGAAAGACAGCCTGACGTGTCAGTATTTGATTTCATCAGAGGTTGGTCACAGAGGAGCGAAGAGCCGAATTCAACAAATACGCATTCTGGGTCAACAACTGACTGACTAGCCGAGATTCTGAGGAAACATCACAAGCAAAACACCAACAGAAACGATAAATGTTGTGTTTTGTCTTTTTTGACTTTACTCTTATCAATCAGTGATGTCGTCAGGCAGCGTTATCTGAAGCTACTCCACTGACAGCGAATAGGAGAGTGACACTGGCCATTGATTCCTGACAAGATTCATTCATTCGAGGACTTGTAAAGTCTCTGTTACGCAATTAAATTTAGACCACAGAACCCAAATATGACAGGATTGTGTCTTAAGGAATCACCTCTCAATAAATAGATGAATAAAAGATTAATAAAGTAAATCAATGACTAAAAACGACCAACCATATTTCTCATCTTGTTGTTCCAATTTAAAAAAAAATGTGATAAAATGTAAAATATTCTGTTCAACCTTTTGCTTGGGACGCCCTACAACCCACTCAAGGACCCTTGTTGGTCCTTGGACCCCAGATTGAAAACCACAGTGTTTGATCATCAACAATTCCCCAACTTTTCCCCCGATGAGAAGCTTCCACAGCGCAGCAAAGCTTCATTTTGAGCAACAAATAAAGCCTCGGCAACACATTTCCTCTCCTCCCAAATAAATTCATTCAACTTTCATAAGACAAATCTGCCCGTAGAGCCCCAATCACCCCACTACCACAAGCTATACCTGCACATGAGACATAACAAAAGTCACAACAACTCATCAACTCACCTTTGGCAGAAGCTGAGACACAGGAGGCTGTGCAAATCAAGAACACAACCAGGGTTAACATTGTGTGTCCTCTCTCTGCAGCCAGAAGAGTCAAAAACTGACACAGAAAAAAAGGAGTCAGCGGCTGAAGAGGCACTAAAGGGCCAAAAAGAAAGGCAAAGGGAGTCCAAGCTTCTCCTATTATGTTCTATCGGAGGGGAGGGCAGACTCCAAACTCCACGCTCAAGTACTAAGTACAAGATAACCAAACAATCATTAACCTGAGCAGCACAGATTTGACAGGAACTTCTGCTGCTGATGGACGCACTCAGGTTTAAATACAGCGGGGCAGGAGGTGAGTCTGCGCGTGGCCATGTGACCGATTGATCAGTGAGATGGGATTATCTGATTGATTCAGTTGATCAAGGGAGAAGGGAGACTCACTGTCGCTGCGTGCCCTGACTTGTCAACAAACAATAAAGTTATTTTTGACAGAACATAATCATAAAGATTATTCTAAAGGTATATTTTTATAAATGTATATTTACCGAGACGTGGCAGAGAGACGTCCTCATGTTCAACACCTCTCACCTCGTTTCTTCTCGGGATGAACAGGCTGAGCTTTGTCGGTGTGTCTTGGTTGGAGGAAAAGGGCAGTCCCTGAGAGAAACCAGCCCAGGAGCTCAGATTACAGCATCTCAGGAGACACAAGAAGTCTCAGTCTGTGTGTGTAGTACTGAATATGTGATGTGTTTACACAAGAGGAACCAGTTCACAGAGTAAAGCAAATCATAATTGGATGCCAGCTTTTTGACAAACTCCACTGCTGAGTTCTCCAATTATTGCAGTCCAAACACCGTTAAAGGATAAATTCACCCAAAAAATGAAAATTCAGTCTTCTCACCCCCATGCAGGTGAAGTTTCTTAGTCCACAAAACAAATCTGGAGCTTCACAGCTAAACAGCGTTCTCCTCAACAACTGAATCAGATGGGGACTTGTTTTAAAGCAACTGCAAAAACATAAAATTAGGCAAAATCTAGGTCCGAGAGTGTAAATAACATCTTTTCAAATCAATCTGGGATCTCTGGGCTTCCGGAGACTAAGATTGGGACTCCAGGCGACTTGTATGGAGCCATTTAATGTTTTCTTTTAGTTGTTTTTTATCATTTTAAAACAAATCCCCATCTACTTCAGTTCATTGGAGAAAGCTGCATTTTGTGGACTACGAAACTTCCCCTGACATTGGCTTGGAGCTAAGAAGATAATTAGTTCATTTTTGAGTGAATTTATCCTTTAACCTATGAATTACTGTGTTACAGCTAATTACAAAAGTTGCAGTCTGTAAAATTTAAATATTAGAAATAGGTAAAGGTGTTCTTATAATCTACATACAGTGGTTGTGAGTGTGTGGATGTGTCGGCAGACCTTCAAGGGTAATCTTAATTAATATGCAGCAAGAGGCTACTTAACATTCACACTCTCGTCTTCATTTAGATTAAATCGAAACTCTATTATTACATTGTTGTGGATTTTGACAGTGAATAAACCCACCTTCACTTTTTTTAAGATCAGACTTTTTGTTCTCAAGTTGTTTCTCAAGTTTATTATTATTATTATTATTATTATTATTATTATTATTATTATTATTATCATTATTATTATTATACAGTAAGATCCTCAAATAAATGTAAACAAATCACTTTTGTAATGAGATAAACAGTCAGTCTTATTCAATAAAAAACAAAGATGCCACTCTGTAAAGTACAACTAATGTTTTGGTTATCATCCCATCTTCTGAAAGGCTCATTGCATGGGTGAAATATAATCTTGATTAAAAAAATTGTGAAATGCAAGATATTCAAAAACAGTCCAAGGCACACTGTAGAAACTGCAAAATTAAGATGCCTTTATTTTACAAGGCAAAAATGATAATGTCTCTATTCTATGTCACTACTTGAGTAAATTCACTAGCCATCACTGAACACAAAATATTCAGATTGAGGCACAGACACACTGAAACAGTGTAAGTGTTTGTCTGCGTGTGCTAACTGGTCTCATCCTCTCAGCTGGTCACTAGTTTGGAGTTTCTGTTGGAGAATCTGAAATCCTCCTCCAGCACACAGACATCATCTCAGCTGTCCTTATCTGATGATTCCTTCACTGTCCCGAAGATAGACGTCTCCAGTAGTTAGAAAGCTCTCATATGTGCAGGGTAAGCCTGGAGCTGTGCTTCTTTAGTGGTCTCATTATCGCTCAAAGATCATCTCCTACAGATAAAGTGACAGGAAGTATGTCATGACCTGTGGTACACTGCAGGAACGTCACTTTTATTAACTTTTAACTAAAAACACATTTTATTGCTGGAAAAAAGATATTTAGTTAACAGTTTGGGATGCACATTAGCAAATTTACAAATTTTACAACTTATTACATGTGTCCTGTTACAAAAACAAATTATTTAGTAGTGGTAATCAAAGCATTTTGGCATTAAACTGGAGAGTGTGTGAAAGGCTGATTTAATCAGTTTGAACGACTCTGCTGTTGTTCTCCACTGAGACTAGAAAGCAGAAACACTGAGGCTTCTGGCCAAAGGTCAGATCATAGGTTTGCAATCAATCCCTGATAACACAGCCGCAAACAGATCCTCTTATCGAAGCCGGGTATCTAAATTGCAAATAATCTGTGTTGTGTTGAAAGAAAAGTGTCTGTTTGTTCATGTGTAACCCTCTAATCTTTGTTGCTCTGAGGTTTATTTTAAGAGAGGAAACAGCAATATGACTTTTCCTCTCCAACTGTGGCCTGACTGCTCCACCTCAGTTTAATCAACGAATCACAATCAGCGGAGTGAAAACAGTCAGAGACAACATCTGAACAGCACAGAGACGAAGCCCTGCTCTGATCCAACACTAACCTCTGGTTACTTCTCAGAAAAGATGCACCTCAGTTCTATTTTAATAAAAATTGTGACCGTTCTCTTGAATGGATGTCTGTTGTCAGCATGTTTGATTTTGAGCATCTCCTTTCATAATAGCAAAAACTGGTTTAAAATAACATCTGATGATGATTTTTTTGAGTGTAATATAAAAGCTGGGTTCAATCTCCATCTTAGAGGTGAATTAAACCAAGAAGAAGAATTTGATATTAAAACCTGACATTACTTTGACATTTTCCAAATGTTTTGAGCTGAAACATGTTTAAAACATTTTTTCTTGTCATTGGAACTAAAGTCTACTTGGTTTAGGTGTGTTTATGTGTGCATGTGTGTGTACAATAATAACAATAACAACAACAACAACAACAACAACAACAACAATAATACAAATAAAAGAAAGTATGAATTGTCCACTCTGGTCATGGCCTCTGGATTCCTCTGGAGATTTTGACATCACAGTCTGAAAAGCACAGGTGTAAATAATAAAATAATGATAGCTGTGACACACAAACACAAACAAACTTATGTTATGAGTAACTCCTGTTGTTTTCCTGAAAGGTACAGTTTACCCCAAAATAAATACAAAAATAAATAAGATATTTTTCCTCTTACCTGTAGTGCTATTAATCGATGATGAATTATGTTTTTGTGGGAGTTGCCAAGTTTTTAAAATATTGTCCGCAGAGATGCCTTCTCTCAAATATATATTAAATCTAAATAGATAAATAAATATTTCTTTTTGTATCCCATGACACTGAGACAGTGAGCCAGCAGGCACAACATCAGGACCCTGAAAAGAGTCTGCAAATCACCCCAAAACGAACCAGATGGATAATCCTACAGATGAGGTATTTTAATGCAGAGCTCCTCATAAAATTAAGGTCAAAAGTCATCATATGCAACACTCAAAAAAAATTGTGAATTATATCTTTGTGCGGAAAAGTTTAACTACTAAGAAACTTTTCAACTTTTTTATTTTTGTTCTTTGACTTGCAGTAGCTCAATACTGACGATGATAATATTAATTTCAAAGAAACACTAGGTGGTGGTATTGAGTTATTTAGAGTCATTAAGGCTCAATGACTTTATCAGACCACACAAAGTTAACTACTTCATAAATAAGCATGTTGGCTGAGCAGAAAAGGACATTGTACTCACTGTCATCATACAAAAGGCTGATGTATTTTCTTTTCTTGTGAATTAAGTAGCGTAATAACTGTGTATCACTTGTTCTGAAGGTTAAATGTATCTATCTTTACCTTTAAGAGTATTAATAACTCGAGCTAAACTCAATCAACTTGACAAAAGCCTACCAAATAACCACATTTATTCAGATATATATTTACAACTTGTCACAATCCAGTTATTTACAAGAATCAGGAGTACAGATGAAACAAAAGTAATATTATAATCAAGAGTATGTAGAAGTAGAGATCACAATTATGGCACTGAGTGGTAAGAAAAAGTGTGATCAGTCAACAACAATCATATGAAGCTTTTAGAGTGAAAACAGGAAATTTGACCCACGTGCTACTGCTGTATTACATTTTTAAGATTTCAAAATGCAGAACTGCATTTTCTAATATATTCTGTGTGAGGCTGTCCATTTCATCAAGGCTGCAAAGGAAAATCTCTGCTGCAGGGTCACGCTGCCTTCACATGAAGTTTTTACTTTCATGCTGCACAGTTCGATTAAAGGTAATTACTCAAAATAATATGCCTCTAGGAAAGAAAATCATTTAAGCTGTATGTCGGCTTCCAAGTTTGCATTTAAAATAATGCTGGTGAGAGAGCCTGTGTGCTCTACTTTCAAGTAATGTATGTATGCAGGCTATAAATCCTTTCTATGTTCAGTTAAGTGCCTTCGAGCAGTGTGAGCATGCCATTCTTCATAAGCCTTGAAAATACATGTATGCTTGTATCCCAATTTTCCAGTGAAAACTTACAGATCAAAACAGAAAAAAACACAACCAACAATATTGGCAGATTTCATCAAAGGAACACATTGGAAACACTTAGAAAATATCAGGAAATGAATTAATGCATGAACACTGATAAGATAATGTGCAAGGAACGGCACAACACTCATAATGTGTTGAAACACATTTTCTGTCAAGCTACTTTCAGACAAATTATGAAGTTACAGATGCAGTTTTTAAGGAAAAGTGCCCCCTCTAGTGGCAGCCTCTCGACTAAAATAACTGAAATAAACTGCAGATTAAAGTGCTTAAGGCTGAGTTTTGTTTTAGATGCAACATCTTCTGGTTTGGTTCAGTATATTGAGACGTTTTTTAACGTCTCTGCCAAAACCTTTAACAAACTGCATCTTTGCAAAGCCGGCAACATCCATCATACCCCTTCATGTTACTGCATCCTTCTTCTTACAAATTGTATATAACTTTTTAATATAAGCATGATGTCACAGATGGAAATAAATCTAAAGTTAATTCTCCGTAGCTTTAAGTAGATTCCATTAAACATTCAACAAAGTGCCAACCAGCCGATTCGGTCTAAACTAGTGACTATTTTACAAATATTTTAAAATACTTAACATAAATGAAACACATTTAGGAGAGCCAGTGTCCTACCAGTAGACAAAAGGCATGCAGTGCATTTCCAGAATCACTTTTATCTTTGTACACAATCCTTACATGCAGTGTTAAAAACTGCAGCTGTAAGACATATAAAACTGAGGCCCTTTTTCTGTAGGAAGCACCGACTCTGATAAAACATGAAATCTACCTTCAAGTTATGACCCCCTCAACTCTTCGTTTACAGGCTTACAGACTTATCTGAAGTGGGACTTTACCATCATATCTGCTGCTATATTCTGTAAAGAATCGGCATTGTACTGTATGAGAGCTACAGTATATTTTAGAGGTCGTGCTTCATTCAAAAGTAGGGCCACAAATAACTCTAAAAATAACTCTAAATTTACTATTTACATATGAATGAGACTTTGTTCTGGACACCTCAGCTGATTCATTATTTCCCTTCGTTGCCTGCGTCCAAACTGCAAAGTCCTGAGGGGGGGAAAAAAACACGGGGAGAGTCAATGGAATCAATCGATACAAATATAAATATTTATATGCTGCAACATTAGTAATAGTGCTTACCTGGTACATCCGTCTTGCCTTTGGAGATTCTGAGGAGGTCTTAGGTAAACAAACTGCACACGGACAAGAGGAAGATTTAAGAACAGTAGTACGACTATCAGGACAACTTTTTACAAGGTGCACCACAAGAAATGCATCGACTCGTGATGAATTTGTTATAAATGCTACAGACGTTCCTTTGAGCCGTACTTACAAGTGCAGTGACTTTGGGTTGATGCTACTGTCTGCATGCTAACATACTCACAATAGAAATGTAAGTATAGTCGTAGAGTGTTTACCATGTTTACAGTCTCATTTTAGCATGTTAGCAGAGGATGTGGACAATGTCAGCAGGCCTGTTGGACTGAATATATGCCTCCCTATATGTTGTGATATTCTGTTATATATTAAACTATACTTATACAGTTCTAGTCTATACCAATACTTACTGCATCAAATTTGACATTTCATTCTATATAATATTGCTGTAGACTGTATAGAGTGTAGTACATAATGTACTATATATTATGTTGTACTACTACTACTTTTCACCCTATGCTCTGTCTCATATCAGGCACTTACACTTTCTTACATCTTAATTTACCATATTTTTCTATATTATGCAAATATGCTCACTGGTTTTTAAATCATATCCTTTATATACTATATTAATAAGTTCCATTGCTTAATCATACGATATGTCAGTCTGGTGTACAGATCAAAACATAGTCTGTTAACTCTGCTGCTATTAATAACATCTCGGCCACTTCAGCTTGTAATCTTTGTCTCCAAATGGTCTCTTTTGTTCCTCTTTCTTATTCTATTCTCATTTTAGTTTTATGTCGTTTATTTTACTTTCACTATTCACCTGTCATTGCGATTCTATAAAAAACAAATTTCCCTGCTGGGGATTAATAAAGGTTTCATCTCATCTTATTCGGTGATAAACCAAAATATGTGACTTTCAATAATAACCACAAATATACACCTCATGCGCTAAAGTCAGGATCACCAAAGTCAGTAGGATTCATCCTCTGGGGATCGTGAATGTTCGGACTAAATTTTGTGCTAATCCATTCAGAAGATGTTGAGATATTTCACCACATAAACTAAACTTTGACCTCATGATGGCGCTGGATGAAAAGTTAAAGGACTACCAAATCACAATTCATCCTGTGACGGATCATTACTCTGTGGCTTTTTAAGAGGTCATGCATCGAGAGAGGAACAGATAATAGCAGTCAGAAAAAAAAGCTGTTTAGGGAAAACTCGGACACCAACGTCAGGGATGCTCCAGCACCTCTAAGCCAAAACAGACGGCACCAGCCACGGCCCAGGGACCGAGACTTTCAGGCCCCACTTCAGCCACAACCTCTGGATGTGACGCTGCTGTAACTGTTACGGATGCAGAAACAACTCCAAACTACTGTGAACAAAACCAGGACCCTGCTATTGATGTACTGTATAAAACTGACGGCAGGCAAATACTAAATAATGTTTAAATGACATCTTAAAATAAGGAGTAAAAAAAAAACGTTAGGGTTGATGTACATATCACTTTTTGCTTTGGTTCTTGCACACCTTACATCCCACTGGCCAACCTACATTAATATTTCAAAGTTTTTTTTAAATGTATTCTGTGTAATATCTCAACCTTTCCTGGATGAACTGGCACAAAATCTAGCACAAACATTCAAAGTTCACATAGGATGAATGTTAGCTTATTTAGCTATTTCCCAACTGTAATCACTGGTAAATAAGTGTAATTGAACAAACTGCCACCTACCAACTCTCTCTCACAGCTTCAATGTCGCTGACGAGATTCTGTGCTAAACAGATGCCAAAAATCTAAGAGAGGAAACAAACATAATTTACATGAGGTAAAGTAAAGGTTGACAGAGATCAGTTAGTAAACCACACCATTCACATTGTTCCTCACCTGTAGTAATGCAATCCCAATAAAGATGCCTGCCACCACCGTCAGGTTGTCTTGAAGCCACTTTTCAAACTGAGGAACGCAGCCTTTAATATAGATGAAAGTTCGCTGCTCAGAGTCCTGACAGAACATGTAAAAAACAAGAAAAATTATATTAAAGCCTGACAATCAAGTGCACATAAAAAACTTTTGCCTTTTTACTTTCATTATGTCCGCAATCATGTTGGGCTTTACTTTGCTTTTTCATCACTTGGTTGTTTTTAATGGAAGCACATGATTCTCCTTTTCATCTTGTGGTCCCTTCACAATAAAACCCCTCTGAATCAATGTTATCCGGCTGTTAACACACACACTCAGCCCACTGTTTTCTCTGCTCTGAGTCTCATTAAAAACTAGTTCTCTCTGGCTTTTTGCTCACATTTTCAAACACAGAAAAACAAATACGGCCTTTTCCTTACATTATGCTACTATGGAGTCAGGCCAAAGCCAATGATGGGGGAGGGGTTTTTTAAATTCCCAGTGCATTGCTGCGGCATGAGTAATACCACACGGCCCTAAGTGCTGATGGGGAGCCAGCTGCTGTATTTTGTAGAGTGAGGAGTTGGGAAACATACTGAAAGAGGGATATTGTGCCCTGGGTGGAGTACCTGATGAGATCATGCAGCCAAAAAACATGCGTGAGGCAAAATAAGCAAGAGCAACCTCTACTCCTTTCTGTTTTATTGCAACAGCTTTTACTTTTAGAGGAGAGTTTTAATGTCCATGGATATAAGTTTCTGTGAGCAGCTCACCGTTTTTGCTCGGATGTCGTAGCCACACTGAGTGTTGATGACATCCTCCTGTGGAGAGAAGATGGTTCATGTTAATACATTTTCCAAGAGGTGAAATCAAGACATTTAGAGAAAATGTGGTTATGTTCTTGGAAGATGTATAAAGGGTTATTGCGGCTTGTTTCCAACCAAACAGTCGCTGCCATGATTAACATACTACTGGGCCATTATATCCCCAGGAAAAGTGCTGTCCAGCGCATTACCGGAGTGTGTTTGGCCTCCAGATGTGTATGAGACAACAGTGCTCACAGTGATCTAAACCTGAGAAAATCTACTCAGCCCAGAGCTGTCGACTTGAGACTCGGATCTGAGTCAGACTGAGGTCACAATAATTGGGACTTTGGACTTGAACTTGACTGCTGTGAGATGTGACTCATGTTCTGACCTAAAATCAAAACACAAAATACACAGCAACAGAAAAGTATTGCACGGCCACACAGGCTGAATGTTTAAATATGAAGCCTATGCATGACGAACATTATTAACACAACTGTAAAAGGAGAACATCTGGCAATATGCTATATATAACAGCCGCAACAACGTCGGCTCGTGTTGTTTTCACTTTGTTAGTCTGTGTGAGTCATCGTGGCAAAATGATCAGCTTTGCTTCCAATGTTACCCAGTGGCCAATCACAGAAAATGCATTTTCCTCTTAGAGCACCATTTTAAAAGAGACACCTATAAAACTGTTGACACCTAAAACTACAAAAAAAGGTCAATTATGACACTTTAAATTCAGATTTTTTGATCCATGGAGATTCTATATTTGTAAAACGGGGCCAGCAGACTACTGCTATCTACTGCACATATTCAGTGGGGCGTATAACCAGGAAGTAAACCTGGAAGCTAGAAACGTTTTGGCGTATGCGCCAGGCGAGCAATTCTCATTGGACTTCGTGGGCACCATCTTTTGATCTACTATCTTGTTCTATTTAATATCTATGGCTATCACATGTTTATTAAGTATCTTTAGAGGTGCGGGTTGGCAGATTTTGTCAGATTTTGTAAGATAAGCTAAGCAGCAGCTGCTAGTTCCAGCTTCAAATTCAAGACATGAGTCTAGCTGACTCTTTGCAAGAAAGCATATTAGCTTACATCCCAAAATGTTGAACTATTACATTGATTGTTTTAAGGTCAATTGTTTAAAAAATGTCAAATATTGTGTGAGGATTTGGGGCACTTTTTTCTGTTTCATTGTAAATTAAATCTCTTTGTGTTGGTCAGACCGACCAAGACATCTGAAGATGTCCCCCTGGACTTTAAGAAATTCAAGATGCTTTTTGTTTTATTTTTTAACATTTTCAGAGGGAACTAAAAGGCTCAAGCCTGAGTGTCACTGACAAGCTGGGGAAATAAGAAAATACTGAGAGAAGGACAAACAAATGTGGTGGTTTTGGTCTTTTTTTGGTATTTGATGACAATAAGAAAAAAACAAAGAACAACACCAGCCTTGTTCTTTAAATGCTGTGTTATTTTAATGGTCAGTAAGACTCAAAATAAACCTCTGTATGAAAGTCTTGAGTGCTTTCATTTTGAAGGCTCAGACTGCAAATGTTTCATGTTCTTTGTTTGGTAATTACGAGACAGAAAAGTGTTGAGAGTCCAGCCTTAAGTGGAAAAGATAACCTTCAAAATGTGTTTTTCAGCTTCCATTTTATCTTCACACTTGCTGTTGGTAAGTGTTGCTATCAAAGAGGATGACCTTGGTGGAAGTGCACGTCCTCGGGTCAGCAAATGAAAAAAGCCTCTTGTGCAACTTTCATTACAGTGAAGCAAGACTGTTTTGCTCAAACAGAGAGCTGTCACTGCTTTGCACAGAGAGCAGCAGTTTTCTGCCAAAAAAAATGCCTCGGTCAAGATAACTCCTCCCTACCGCTTCTAGACTTTGCTGTGCTGGCAGAGTCTAAACACTGAGGCCTGGATGTCCTGTTGGAAGCCAGCCATGAGAGTTGACAGCTTCAGCCAACCTTCTGGAGGACACAGATAACCAAGCTATGTGTCACAGGGAGGACCTTCACAGTTTCCTCTCATAGTTACCTGACCTGTAAAGGCTACAGCACGTTAGAAAGTCCTCCTCAATTTGTACCTCACCTTTCAAAACCCTAAGTTACACCCATCGGCTTGTGTTTTACCGTAAACGGGAATTAATTGGCTGTGACCCAGAAAAACTCAAGCGTGGTATGTTTTCTGGAAGACATACCGCTGGATCCTTGGTGCAGCAGGAAAAGGGCACGCCACATTTCTCACGACTCGGGTTGGAATCGGTGCAGTTGAAGTAGATGTTTAAATTCCAGTCGTCAGCTCCAAAAGCACCGCAACACTCCCACTGTGAGGTTAAACAGACACACAAAAAAAAACAAATATATATGTCAACAAAGTCCCACAGAAACGAGCAACCATGACTAACCCAAGGTAAAAACAACACCGGTGTGAACTGTGGAGCATGAACTATGGAGCTCACATATTCCTGGGTGAAATCTATCAGGTTCTGAAGATCAATGTCATCTCTGTAGGCCCGAATGTTGTTGTTAATGAAAAAGTTGAGCTGGTCCTTGATCCAGTCTTTGAAGACAAAGGCCAGGACTCCTGCAGTCAGCTCCAGGAAGAAGATGATACCCAGGAACACAGAGAACTGAAACACATAAACATTCACAGAATTTAACAAGTATCGTTACGAGACTGAGGGAGGATTGAGAAACCTAGTGAGTGATGAGTGAACGTACAAATTTGAGCAAGAAAGAGTTTTCTCGCAGTGCGCCGATGCAACCAGCGAATCCGAGGATGAACATCACACCGCCCACCACCAAGAAGAGCCAGACCGGGTCGAAACCCCCCAGGTCTGTGATGGAGGAGATGTTTGAGAGGACACCCTGGGAGAACAGAGTGAGGGGTTAGAAGCTTAAAGTCATTACAAGAGAAATCATTTCAAGCCTGACTGAAGTCCACTGTCTCTATGCGCTTCATTAAGGGAAGTAAAACTAATCTATCTTATGTAAGGGAATACAGTTTGGCGTGTTTCCAATAGTGTGCACTCTCAGTTCCCAAGTTGAATAATGAGATGAGCAGAGACATTTTCCTGATTAAACTTAAAGGAACCATCTGACATTTTTGGAAATATGCTCTCTCTCACATTCTTGCCAAGAGTCAGATGAGGAGACTGATGTCTCTGTCAAGTCTGTAAGGTAAATATAAAGCTGGAGCCAACAGCTGATTAGCTTAGCTTAGCATGAAGACTGAAATCAGGGGTGGAAACAGCAAGCCTGCCTCTGTGCAAAGGTAACAAAATCCACCTTCCTGCTCTTCTAAAGCTCACTAATCAACCGTGTGATATTTTTTTTGTTTGATCGATACTATAAACAACGTGTAAAAACGTTGTGTTTAGTGGAGGGATTTGAGCTGGATTATTTCTTGGCGGCAGCAGTGACGTCTCCGCTCTGCTCCGCTCCTGGCACATAAACCCCTGTAAAATGGCAAATTGTTGTTTTGACATTTTTGTCTGTGTACGGATGAAACAAATGAGATTGTAACTTGTAATTAATGAGCTTTAGAGATGCTTTGAACTCGAGTTCTAACTTTGCACATGTGATTATTTCCACTTTCTCTGTTTTATATCATTGTAAATTATTCCTGAAATTGTTTGTTAGAAAGTATAAACCTAGAATACTAATCTTCTGTTAAGCCCATTAGACAATGAGGGTTAAATGCAGCCATGTTGTATCTGCCCCATTTCATGTACATTATGGTGGGACTCCATTCTGTTAAATGTATATATGGATGATGTATGCAAACAACTAAATTGGTGAAACACAGGCAGTGTTGTTGTAAACTGTTATCAATCATCTTATGCTGATATGGTATGGTATGCTGATTATTTTTAGTCCTTATAGTGCTGCGCTGCTGCAAATACTGCAGCTGTGCTCACAGACAGCAAAGATTAAGATATTAAATTTAATGCCAACAAGTAGTAGAGAGGATATTCAGCCAGTCAACGGTTTGTGTTCTCTGGTACTCAAACATGTGAGGCACACTTAAAGGTGGCATTATAAGCTTTTTTGTTTTTCCTTCAGTTGTTTCAAAGGTTCTTGTGCATGCAAAACATCTTGAAAGTTAAAAAGGTCAAAGTCCGCACCAACAGAAGCTGCTCTCTCCCAAAGAAAACACTGCTCCTGAAATGCCTCATCAGTAGTCCTGCCTTTAATTCTGCTGTCTGTGACATCACACAAGGTCACCATGTCATTCATTTGAATAATTTGTACCCAGCAACTAGTTTGGCACGTAAGAATTGATTTAGCACAGCTGCTCTGTTGTTGTTAGTGGTGCTGGGTCAAGCTTGTGCAAGCTGAACACTGCTGCTGCACTGGACAGTTTGAGAAAACCGATGTGTTTTGTGAGCATTGAAGCATGTTAACCCATTCTAGTAGTAACCCAAAATAAAATCATGAACCTGAAAATTAGCACAACTGGTCTCCTTTAAGACATATGATGAACAATTTTATGTGTCGCTTGGACGAGTCAGAGAACAGCATCATTATCCGACACTATAGGAAGAGCTGCTCTCAGTGTATATCCACTGAAGACTACATATGAACTGTTTTTAAATTGAAGGATGAGCTCTTGTGGTTTTATCTCGTATGTTTTATTTTCTTGCATTTTCTTTTTCATTGCTGTGAGTCTGAAATAAAGTTTGAACTGAATTCAATTGAATCTCTTTGAGTTTTTGGCTCTTCGTCAGACAAAACATTGTAAGACTCTACCCAAGGAAACTGTGAAGGACATTTGTTGCTATCTTCTGACATTTCATTGACCAAACAATTAATTAAGTAAGATTAATGCAGAATGAAAACAGTCGTTAGTGGCAGTCGTATGTGAAGCATGAATAGGAACTATCTGGTTCTTCAGTGAAAGTCAAGACACTTGAACTCTCACTGGTATGTCTGTTCCTCTTTGACAACCCCAGAACTGAGAGATCTCAATGAAGGAATCTGTGAAATACATCAGATTCCCTCTTCTGTCTATTGTTCAGAGGGTCGTCCCACCGGAAAGCATGACATTCCTTTCTGATTCAGTAAAGCCACTGCGAGCATTTTGTGCAGACAGATGGGTGTGAACGACAGGGGATGAATGTAAATGATTTGTTGGTTGTGGATTATTTGTTGGTGTCCATTAGCGGAAAGATTCACACAATAAATTAATTCCACTCATTGCTGTGAGCAGTAAACTCACCTTTTCGTTCCATGCCCACAATCCAATGCCAAGGAACGCCACTCCAAGGAACTAAGAGACAGACAAAGAAGAAACACACAAGGGCAGGATTATTTCGCTGTGACTACAACATGTAGTCATCACACAGAAGCACTACCAGAGAGAAACCACGGAGAGATTTTCCTGGCAGCGCTCCATTAGTTAATATTTCTCCTCTCTGTCTGCAGTATCAGCAGGAGAGGCTCCCACATTAGAAAGCATCTTTTAACAGCTTGAAGACATTATGACTGAACAAGTTTCCACCTCCAGCGTAAAAGTTTAAAACCACATTTCAGGATTCAGAAGGTTTGTAATCATTCGCTGATGGCATTTTGTAACCAGTTGATAGCCTTGTATTTGGAAAAAGAGAACAGAATTAGACTTGTAATTATAATCCATTATAATTACAAGGTGTAACCAGCACATTACTATCTTCAATGCCTATTTCCAGGCATGGAAAATAGTAATGTGCTCGTTACACCTCATTTGTAAACACTCATTTGCTGGTTTACACATCGTTTCATATAATTATATGAATTAATTCATGAATACTTGCAATTTTCAAGCACCTTAAAAGGCATCACTTCTGGCGGTGGCAACTACGATGAGCATTTCGTCACTGTGTACATTTCATGTTCTGATTTTCAATTCAAATTGAATTCAAATCTTTATTTAAACTAAAGTAACATGGCCTTTCACAATACTTTTTGTCAACTTATCCTACGTATCTTATCAACTTATCGATCATTTTTGCCTGTTGTGTTAAATGCAATTTTTGCTAACAGAGTCCGGATTCCGTTTTATTTATTGTTTTGATTGAGTGGTTTCTTTTTTTTTTATTTATGCTTTATTTTTTAAGGATATTTATTGTAATTATGTGTATGACATTCCAATTATTAATATGAATATGCTTAAAAACTAAAAGCTCATTGCTCTTTGAAAAGGTGTACTGCATTATTAAGCTTTTACAGGATATTATCATTATATCAGTTGCATAAAAGGGTCTTAAAATAACAATACATGATTTATATGTATATTTATTTATATTCAGTATATTTAATTTATGTTGACCAGATACATATTGAGGTTGAGTTGAGTTTATTTGTTTGATGTGTGTGTTGTTGTAGTTGTATGTTATTTTTGTTTTGTTTGTCTTTGTTGATTTTTAGGTGTACATTGCATATTGAAAAATCTAAATAAAATCTTATATATAAAAAATTAATCAGTTACAGCTACACATTAAAGCATAGACATTTGTGATCATGATTTTAAATTGTCCATTGAAGAAGAACATAAAAAGAGTATTGAATTTTAATGTGTGTTGAAGATCATTCCCAAAGGAAAAGGCGTACTTTCCAGATCTAGACTGTGCTCTGGTAACCTCAAGCATGAGCTGATCATTTGAACGAGTTTGATCAGGTCCAAAGTTCGAGTCCAGCGTTATCGAGATTTAAGTTGGTAGCTCTCCAATCAGGTCTTTGAAGGCTTGATAAACAAAAAACAATATTTATTACATCTCTGTGTCAGAGAAGACCTACCCACCTTATCAAACAGGATACAATGGAAAGTACTACAGCTATCACCGGTAATAAATCTGAGGGCAGAATGAAAGACCGTGTTTATTGGTTTAGATGATAGGAGCAGCATTTATATAAATTCCACCCTTGTCATATATATATATAAAAGAGGCACTTTTTGGCACAGTTTGCTGACAAGATTGTCTATATGGTATTGACATGTAAATTCTCGGTGGATTTATTCATTCTATTATTACGAATATCTCTGGCTCCGGTAAACAGCACAAATGTTCTTCTATTTGCATTAAGTATTTGTTTTAAATGAATAAGAATGAAGATGAGACAGTATCTTTAATATTTATGGCAAAAAGTACAGGACCAAACACTGAACCTTGCGGGACACCTTTTTGTTTTATGTGGAGTGGACACTCACTGAGTCTCTCATTGAAATCTTTCTGAAACCAATCACAACCTCATCTACAGAGTCAATGATTTGTGAATCAATAAAAAAAAACCTTAATACTTAGTTACCGACCACAGAAATTGAGATTAGATAGAACTCAATGACATAAGCCTCTGCTCTTGATACCTAACATTTTACTGTAGGTCAGTATCTCTTGGGTTATTTGTATAATGTACCACTGCAACACTGACATGGTGGCTTTTATTGATAGAAAACTGTAAGATGTCTGAGCATATTGACATGACAACTCTCCATTAGTAACTGAGCAAACTCCAGTGACTCATTTGGTTAAACGCTTGAATTAGCTCATTAGTGGACCTCTTGTTCATAATTTGTCAAACTAACAGGACAAAGTAACACTAACACATAACGGTGCACATCAACGATGTGTTGTTAACTCAAGACCATTTATTAGACCCATTTACAGATTGGAGCCTTTCTCGTGTAATATCCAAAGCACTTTGCAGATTAACTTATTAGTGAAACAGCTGTAGTGGAAGGAGGAACAGATGCTTTTGACACAGCTACCTCTTATGATATATGAATGGTGTAGGTGTCAGAGGGGTCACTGAAAGACTGCGCGGTTGGCTGAGAGCCTCTGCAGGGCCTGACAGGTGGCCTTCCTCTTCATCACTCTGAGGTCAGTGAGGGGCCACAAACACACTGGCTCCAGTTATGGAACAGTGTTCAAAATGGGATAGACGACATGATGATAGATGTCATGTCAATATAAATCTGTCATTTGTCAAACATTTTTTGGTACTGTATTACACTCTCATGACAATTTCTCAGTGTATTTTCGAGAAATATCACGATTAGAGCTGCACCGCTTAGTTGATTTATCAATTAGTCAATGAACTAGCAACAGTTCTGATAACTGAATATTGATTACAGTCAATTCTGAAGGAAAAATGCTAAATATTTTTGTATCCGAGAGGAATATGGGGATAAAAAATTCTATCACGGATCTCTATAAAAACACTGATGATAAGCAGATCATGGTGGATCCATCATCAGGATCATCAGGAATCAGGATAATCATGAATATCCCCACATAAGTGAGTTAAAAAAGCTGTCTAGCTAGCTGACATACATTCTGATATTAATTTCCTGATTTATTTTACACTGCCACAACATGGAGTCTGCAGGCTGCTAAGCCTGTCAACATGGCGGAAGGTTCAGCTTGCCCATTAGCAAAATGTTAAATCGGATGTGAGGATATACCATGGATACAAAACAGGGAGGGATGTGCCCACTGTTTATTTATCCTTTCTTTATGCATGGCTACTAAGAGTATGATTTCTTGTTACCTTATTTAATATTGTTTGGCTGTTTTTCACGTTTTCTACATATAAAGTTGTGTGATTCCAGTATGTCAAATAAAGACCTATTTGATTAAGAGATTAACAGATGTCAACAGATATACTGATCGGCCGATATTGTAGATGCATTGGAAGTCGTGTATATGTTGTCCCATATGTTCCACTATCAATTTCTATGTTTTTACAGAACACAATGCAGAAAAGATGCTTGGTGTAGGTTAATAAAGTCCCAGTGGAGTCAACTGTTTCAGTGCTCTGATGTCATTTTGGACAATAAAGTTTATTGTTAAACTGTAAAATAACCTGCCTTATTCACAAATTTTTACCACGTGTTTGACAGCTACTTTTGAAGGATCATTGCAAAAAACACAGGTGTCATTTACACTGGAGACACTGGGGACATACAACCACTTTTTGAAATCACCAATTTGGCCCTATCGCTTTTTAAAAGTGTAATTCATTGAGAATGTTAACTAACAAATGAGATGAAATTAATTTTGAAGTGCTATTATGCCATCTGTATTCCTGCCATAATTATCTACTCTGACCTATTACAATCCCCTCATTACACTGCCTCGTATATTCTGAAGACTAACCTAAAAAATGCTTTTGTCACCAGCTTTTATGTCCCTACCACTTTTCAACAGAAAGCAAGGCCCCTGGTGTTTATCATATTCTGTGTAAATGAGAATATCGGCCGATTTATCAATAGACTTTTTATTTACTCCCCAATATCAGTATCATCGGCCCCAAAAATCAAGTAGTCAGATTAGAGATTAATGTCTTGTCAATGGATCATCAGAAAATGGTGAAAAATTCTCAACACACCTTCCACATAACCAAAAATTACTGTATTAATTTTCCATGTAAAACCTGGAAAAAGAAGTGGCTCCACACATTAGTAAGGCTGGAACTAGGGGTGTAATGATACATCAATCCGGATCGATATATCAATTCAGTGATCAACGATCCAATAGCAGCGATGCAAAGTGAAAACATCGATCCATATCGTTAAGATACGCCTGTATTTTGAAATTCCCATGGCGCGTCCGTGTCACCATTTCCGTCCATGGGCTCCTTTCTCCTTTCTAAACAGTGCTTTCTTTTAATGAAAAAGAACAGATTGTTTTTCATTTCAATGTCGGAAACCATTTTAAAATAATATTTCCAAGGAAGAGTTTAGTAATTATTAATGATACGATATCGGCAAATATCGTATCATTGTCCAAAGAATCGGTGTAATATCGTATCTTGATGAAACACCCCTGGCTGGAACCACTGAAAGTTTGACATTTTAGCTTAAAAATTAAACAATTAATCGACTCTAGTTTCCTTTCAAGTGACTGAATGATTAGTCAAACAGTCATTTCATCTCCTGATCTTCAACACCTAATGAAAACCATTACTAAACCCAAGAGGAGGTGTCTTGTTTCCCTGCACACAGCTGTATAGCTCTTGGTCAACATCTGTTGTTTTTAAATGTGCTCTATAAATAAACTTGACTTTAGAGGATGGTGGCTGGCGAAGATGACCACTCTGACAACAGCTGCCCTAACATCAGTGACACTGACAGTAAAAATGTCCTCAGACAGCTCGATGTAAACAAGTGATTTCTCAGTGAGGAGAGCTCTTCTCTACACAAAAACAAAAGCGTGCTGATAGGTGACAGCGGGGAACAAGTGCACAGGAGCAGGGAGCCTATTGCAGGGATGAAATCATCCATGTCTGCTATTAAAAGCAGTGACAAAGAAAAGAAAGAAAACGCCTCGGCTCTCACAGATAGAAACCAAAGCTTATTATGCTTGGTGTGAAAAAACCTGTCATGTCAAGTGCATTAAGCTGATCGCAGGCCTGAAGTAACAGCAAATAAATGCGGGGACTTACCCAGAATATGATGTTGAATCCGAAGATGAAATACTTGATGCAGCAGCTCACTTCATGAGCCTTGAAATGCTTCCCTGACATCATTTTTAAGATGTTTCTTTTTCTTGTTGTCTCAATCGAAGCTCGCAGTGAGAAGGACTCACATCTATGGTCCTCTTGTGTTTTGACAGCACCGCTTGTGGAAACACCTTTTTTTTTTTTTTTGGTAATTTTTCCACGGCTCGACAAACGCGCCGTCAGTTGTTTCAGCGTCTAATTATAAACATCCTGCCGTGTTTCCGCTGACAAAAGGCGCAGAAGGAGCCGCAGAGGAGCGACCGGTCGTTCACTGACTGTCACTGAAGATATCTGTTTATTCCAGATATGTATCTCCACACGGTACAGCAGTGAAATAAACCCGCTGAAGTCAACCAGATTATAGCCGATGGTCTTCTATCTGACCCATAATCTAGACATGGTTGTTTGTTTTGAGTGGCATGTGCGGGAACCAATGAGAGGCTTTGGTGGTCACAGGAGGCGGGACTTCCTCCAGCAGAGGGCGTCACTCCCCTTATATGACCATTATGATCTATTTTTCATTAATTTGACTTATCAAAGAAATTACGGTGATGAAATTACACCTCATTAGACGTGTTGGGCTATGGAGTCCCAAAGCTGTCAATATTTAATGAATCAATTAGATAAAAATTAAAAATTAAAATTATAATTTATGGAAAATATAAATTAACACTGACAGTCACAAAAAAAATCTTTCAGTATAAAATAAGTAAATTGGGAGGCATTTCATGATAATGAAAATGTTATTGGGTTATTTCACACTTTCATGGTTATATTTTTGACAGTAATAATTCATATAATTTCATAATATTTTTTTAACACAAAGTCTGTCAATACTGATTTTGAAAAATGGACAATTTGAGATAATAATTTAAGAAAATGCTGGTATACAATATGCATATGCCATATGCATTCATTCATATTATATTTCCTCTGTTTTCCCGTGATAACGAGTTAATTTCATTTGTTTTCTCGAGATCTCGAGATAACGAAACTTTGTTTTCCCGAGATAACGATATAATTAATTTGAGATCTTGAGAAAACAAAACGATAGTGTAGTATATCAAATCATTGCAGAAAACATCATTCAGTGTGGCAATGTCAGAGGAGCAGGAGCATATTGATCACCGTGTCACATATCTTTTAATTACTGAATAATCTCAGGCCTATCATATCAGTCATTATCTCGAGATCTCAAATTAATTTTATTGTTATCTCGGGAAAACAAAGTTTCTTTATCTCGAGATCTCGAGAAAATTTTCCTGTTATCTCGGGAAAACAGCAGTTGTTATTCCGAGTTAATAACTCGAGAATAACGAGCTAATTTCATTTGTTTTCTCGAGATCTCGAGTTATTAACTCGAGAAAACAAATGAAATTAACTCGTTATAACAGGAAAATGGAGGCCCCTTTAGGGCTTCCGTACATTTCATAATAATGAAAAAATAAATAAAATCAAAATGTTATTGGTTTATTTCACACTTTTGTAGTTATATTTTTTTACTGCATTAATTCATAGAATTTCATAATGTTGTATTTATTTATATAATATTAAACACACAATCTCATTATAAGTCTGCCTAAAGAGAAGAAATTGTAACACATCATATATTAATTGCCCCTTCTTGTGTTTTTATTAACCGTATCATTACCTGTACTTAAGTTGGCTACACAGTTACACATACAGTTGCTTGTTTTTATGCTTTTATGATGCATACAGGAATTATGCCCAAACATACAGTAATTTCTAAATTGTTTTGGTAAAATCGCAGTGGAGGACTAAGGAAGATCTGTATATGAATTCAATCACATATTTTTTTAACTATTACAATTTCCTTCTAAGTTTTAGTAAAAACTAGTTCAAAAGGGTCTCTGAGATGCTGCTGAGGTGGCTGAGAGAAATGAAATGAAGCGGATGGTGAAAAATGTTGCCTCCTGGTGGCAAAACGTGTCTCCTGCATCATTGGGAGTCTCAGTCTGACTGCTCAACACATGTAAGACACATGAAGCTATAAAATATAATATCATGAATGTGAACAGTGTGGAGGAAGTACTCAGGTCCTTTACATAAGCAAAAGTATCAATACTATGGTGTATAAATACAAGTAAAAGTTCTGCAGTAGAAGTTCTACACGAGTAAAAGTACAGCTCAGTATTACCTCACAATGCAAAATTGTCCCGTTAGATTTTCATTTATGGAGCATTTAAGGTCCCAAAAGAAAATCTGAATTTTAATCTTAATACAATAATTTGTAAACACAAGCTTTGAGCTTCAACAATGCATCATAGAAGTAGCATAAAGTTATACTTCAGTACCTCAAAATTGTGCCAAAGTTCAGTACTTGAGTAAATATAGTTACTTCACCACTGAATGGGAAAAAACATTTTTAATGCATCTTTTATGTAAAATAAACACCAGTGATCAGTTTGAGCATTAACTTGGTTTATTGCATAAAATAAAATAAAGTACTAATGTTCTAATCTATTACAAACATTTGTTTACAAAACAGGATAAATTATGAAAATAAATACCTCTGTGCAGTTTGTCTGTATTGTCAATGCAAGCAGAGAAAAAACAAACTGAGATTAATATACACATGTAAGTCCATAAATAGGACATTACTCACTGTTATGAGATCATAATCAAACCTCATGCCAAGACAAATATCACGATGCAGAGGGCAGCATCGGACCGGCTGTCCTGTTCACACGAACTCCTTCGATCTGAGGATGACTCACTAAATTCTTACCAACAATCCATCATCATGGATCAGATGCATGATTCAATAGGATTTGCAGCACAATGCAAGCATTCTTGGGCACAGCAACAGTTTTGTTCACATTGTCAATACTGTTCGGAAAGTTTCTCCTGAAGATAACATAAAAAAAAACAACTTTTTTTAAAGAATGTTTGGCAATACAAAGGTAGTAATCATGCAATATCAAAAATCATTCACCCTTCAAATTTGGCTACACATCATTTACAAAAATATAAATGGTTTTGGATTTCACAAAATACTTGTTATTAAAAAATACCACTTCAGAATCACAAAAAAAAATAGTTGTTTTATTTCTCTGTAAATCATGATCCTTCATTTGACCCTTTTAGTTATTTTAGCAGTTTGAGTTCCCAGAAGCCTCTGCAGGAGGACACGAGTAAAACAATATTAGTCAAACAGCTTGAGGCAGTTTTCAAGAACATTTACAACAATGGTTTGTGGTGAAAAAAAGCTTTGGTGCTCCCTCTTGTTGAGCTTTGCAATATACTTCCCTTTTATATTCTGCACGCAGAATTTCTGTTCATTTCAGTGACATGAACACAGTAATCAAACCTTATATGTCCCGCAACCACAACCACAAATCTATTTTCTCTATTTGTTATTTAATGCAATCATTACACTGCATTTCCAGTTTAAGAGTTTATGACACATCACAGAAGGATACAACCTTCTTTCTTTTGCTTTTGAAGTCCACTGTCCTGTTTGATTAAGGCTTTTTTTGCACAGTTTTTATAGTTTTGATGAAATTTAGCACAAAGTCTAAAATACTGAACCTAAAATAAATAACCCTGATAGAAATATAAAGAGCAAGTTCATCCAAAAATGAAAATTCAGTCATTCACTTCTAACTCTCACTGCGATGGAAAGTCGGGTGAAGTTTGTTAGTCCACAAAACATTTCTGGAGCTTCACAGTGAAACAGCATTGCAGCAGTCTTCTAAACAACTGAAGTAGATGGGGACTTGTTTTTAAAATTAAAAAAAACACAAAAAACAACAAAAGAAAAAATAATTATATAAAATGGCTCCATACAGCTTGTCCGTCATTAATACAATTCTCCAGAACACCCAAATGTTGAGCTTGTGCACCCACTTCAGACGGGGTGCACGCTAACACTTCTAGCTTAGCAGCTACAGTGAAGAATTTGGCTTAGAAAAGGGTGTAAATAACGTCTTTTCAAATCAATATGGGACCTCGAAGCTTCTGGAGACCTGGATTACGCCGGACAAGCTGTATCAAGCTATTTTATGTTTTTTTTTTTCTGTCACAGACCCCATCTACTTCCCTTTTATAGGAGAATGCTGCAACGCTGTTTTGCTGTGAAGCTCCAGAAACCTTCACCTGACTACAAACCTTCGTCTGACTTCCCATCGGCATGAAGGTGAGTAGATAATGACTGATTTTTTTCATTTTTGGGTGAACTTATCCTTTAAGAGTTGAGACACCTGGGTGAGAAAAAAATTAAGCATTAAAGGCCGTACATAAGCAAGCAGATATTTGAGTTATAATTGTACTTATCATGTTCTGAAATGCTACGCAGCACGTATTCAGCCAAAGGCTTTGCGAACCATTCTTCATTTTGTGCAAAATAAGTAATTATTTCCTTGAATATTTCAACGCATCTTAATTTCACATTCTGTGTTTTTACTTTTGGTTTTGGCCAATATCAAAGGGTACCTATTCATTCAATAACATATGAATGATACAGAAAATAACTGCATATTACATTGTTAGTTAACTAAATATATACAGGAATATATTAAAACACATTTCTCATATACTATCTTGAACAATCACAATGGCATGCTGGGAGTGAAACACAGCACACCCATAACAGAAAGAAACCTATAGTGTTTCCGATGGTTTAAATTAAATGACTCCATTATGTATTTTTTCAAACACATAAGGCTTGGTGTGAAATACCTTCTTCTCAGCGTGTTGAGCATAGTAAGATCGGATATGTAACATAACATGAAGCTTTGATGCTGAATGCATTGATCACAGTTAATGAATCCAGTGCTTTGTTGTTTCTGGTTTCATGATGGCCAGACTGCACCTATGAGATGCTGTTTTTTATGTTTATAAAGGCAGTACAATGCTTTTATAATGAGGTTTTTTGAATTACTACAAAATGTACAAAATCTTCTCTTGAGAGAAGCCTGAAATGCATAATACTAATACTGACAAGATCGCCTGTGGAAAGCCTGAGTACACTGTAAAGGTTTCTTGGCTTTGATACTGTGACTATTTAAAAAGTCACTCTGTGTCGTGTTAGACAAATTCACGACACCTTCTGTTCTTTGACAGAGTTGCATAAACACTGTTGTGTAGTGAAAACCAGACCAGGGACAGAAAAAGGAAAAGCTAAATCCTCACGATTAGCCTCTATGTGCTACATCACCCAGTCACGAGAGCACCGGTGGACACAACCTGACTGTTTGGACACATCCTGGTGAGAAGCGTTGGGCAGCAGGCTTAAGTCACCTTGATGGCAGATTTCTTGTGGACGCAGAGAAAAGAAACATAGGGCACGCCGATGAAGGCCCATTTCTCGTTGGGCCAGAACATGATGACGGGTCCTCGCTCCGGGGCCTCGGTCGCAACGTCAAAGTAGGCGAAGCAGACGCAACCCAAGTAGGAAGCCAGACAAATGAGGATGTGCCTGTGAGAGAGAGAGGAGTTAGAATGAACCAACAAACATATTATATATTAATACATATATATTTTGGACAGTCCAACGCTTCATTTCAAACACCGAATGGCTCTTTTAAAACATATATTTTTTACATATTTTTTGTATATTTTTCATATATTTTACTTGTAAACTTTTCTGCAACTGTGAAAACACAAGTAATACACTGTAACTCACATATATAGTCTGACCTATAACATTGTTCATTCTTACATATTTTCATTATCATCATCCAGCATTTATGATTCTTGACTTTTGTTGACTTCCTTCTTATTTTTCCTGTTCTTCACTGTGTTTATTGTTAAGCACTAAAATACCTATTTGGCAATAACCCTCATTCTGCTACTCAGGTATTTTGCAATAAAAAACCTTGGATTAACTTTTCACTTTTCTTGATTCTAGTGCAGCAATCTCCATTACTCTTTCAGTTTCATGATCCAGACCCTAGTGTCTGGAAAAGTCTGACTGCTGACTGATCTAATGGAAGCAAGTTGAGTTGTCTCACTACACCGGTGGATTTTTTCACTTGAAAATGAATAAAACTGCATTAAAATTGAAAGATTAAAAGACTTTTAGGACTTATAAGATGGAAATGTTATGTAGTGCTTAAGTCAATTACACTTTAATGTCACAAGAGTGCATAAACTGTGTATAAAAAAATAAACTTAACAATAGTTCAGACAGGACTACCTCTTCTGAGTTGTGTTTGATCTTACCAAGCACAGTGTAAGTAGGGAAAGTTGACAGATGACCACATTTCACAGAATATCCTGTCACTGATCCAACAGAGCAGAGCCAGTGCCCACCAGATCCCTGAGACCAGGCCGAGCTTGAACACACGGGGGTTTTCACACCTGCAAAAACCAAACACAGCACTGAGGAGTGTGTACAACTGTGAAAACACACACATAAATAAACTGCGACCTACAATGTTGTTCATTCTTACATATTGCCAATATCATCAGACCAACAGCAGCTGCTTGTATTTTTACATTTGATATCATTAAATGTGCTAAGTCTTGTCCACGCAAGCTTTATTGTGTGTATGATCTGTGCAAATACAAAACAACATGACCTAAAACATGAAATACATGTCATTCAAATTCACTTATTTGGTTTCTTTTTTACTTGAGGCCTCTATTTGGCAGTAGAAACAAGTTGTAAACACATTATCACCTTTTAAACTGATAGGGTGAACTTGTTGGCAAACAGCTGCCTCTTTATACATTCAGCTGCTGTTAGCTAACGACGCTCAAACCTTCTGTTGGGCTGAGAGGAACTGCAGAGTCGACCCCTTATATAGTTATTTAATAATTTGTCAATACAAACATATTTATTGTAATAATTTAATATCTATTATATTTTGTAAATCTGTCATGGAGTTGATGATTATGATCATTGTATTACTAAAAAGGCAGCAAAACACAATTTTATGTTGTGGAAACACAGACAAATTGGGATGTCTTCTATTAAGAGTGTCAGCTGATACAAGTGGGGGCATGGAAAAACTTTTTAAAAGTAAATAAAAACGTTTTATTTATTGTTTGAATTGTTTGTGGGAGGTCTTTCTCAGAATACACTGGGCTTTGTGTTTAACAGGCTGTGTTTTTCACTCCAGCTCGGTGCTTTTACATTCACACCTACAATGTCCATAGCAGTATGTTTGAGTGTAGGTACACACATTTTTTATCTTACTTTCGGGACCTGACAGAACAGCGACCCGACCATTCTGTTCTATGTCTCTGCACAAATATCTCCCAGTGGACACACCAATGACCTACAGAGACATGTGCTAATCCAGACTGCTGCTGATAAACTATTCTTAGTCTTGTCCTCCTTAGACACACAGACACAGCCGTGCAGCTGACTGGCAAACACCGGGTGCCAAAACAAAGACGGGGGGAAGGAAGCCTGACTAAACTGTGATGACGATGCAACTTAGTCACTTTGACAGTTTGTCACCTTCCCTCAAGTCAGAACATTTGATAAAGTCATATCAGTTTACAAGCACTTCATTTGGGTTGCCATTGTTTCAAGGAGCCAGGAATGTTGGGATGAAACAGCATTTCCAGAAAGGACTACGGCACAACAACAACGCAATAACATTCAGATAAACAACAAGCATCATTCAGCTGCAGACGCCATGGAAATTTTATATGTAAGACCACTTTAAAGCTAGCTTATGTAACTTTTGCAGTGGCTGCCTGTTGTTATTACAGTACAATGGGAATCCTGATGGTATCATCCTATCACGTTGTTAATTAAAATTTACTACCAAAATGATCAGCATTTATTCTTGGCCACCTGATGAATGCGAGTTTGCCATTCATACTCTTTTAGCTCTGTTTTGGTCTCCACCTCCTGAGGTGCTCCGCTATGTCCACTAGGTAGTTGCTAACTGTTTCTGACTGCTGTCTGGTGCTGGACTGGTAGCATAAAGTAGTTTTATCAGAGCTTTCTTTCTACAAAAAGCTGGCTGCTGCAGATTCAAACAAAGTTGATGAGAGTGGAGTTTGTAAAATGATTTATTATAATTTTAAAAAATGTTGTGTCCTGACAAAAACTTTTATACACTTGAAATATATATATATCCTAATAATACTAACACAGTAGAATTCAAAACTGTAGATAAGCAAATGTACATGGTATAATAATTGCACATTTTCATACCATTGTATTCCTTGACAACAGTATACCGCTGCAACAGTACTACAAATGGAGTCATTAAGTCTGTGAAGTGTCTCAGACATGTAAGCAAATGTTACAGTAGATATTGCTGTGTAACTAAATGTAACCTCCATAAACTACTGTTCATAATGCACCTAATAGGGCAGCAAAACCTCCGAGTGTATTTAAATGTAGAAGGGAACGTTTGAATGATTATGGATTCAATTTTAATTTGTTAAAAGCAAGTTTCTTCTTTCAAAAGTCTCGCTTTAAGTGAGTCAATTAGTGAATCAAACTAGCAAACTGTACAGTATGTTACATAATTGGTCCAGAAAAGGAGCAGAAAAAAAGTGGTGTCAAGGCTGCTCACGGGCAACAGGAAGTACAATAATAGATGTCCATTGATGGGTCCTCCCAGAAGGAAATAGGCCATTAACTTGTCATCAATATTGTATTATACTGTAAGTATTTTGATCCATTATTTTCAAGTGGCAGCAAATCCTGACAATGCATAAAGTACAGTAGCTATAGGCTCAGTATCTGCTTTAATGTACTGTACATACAGTACAACTGCCATAAGCTGGTCAACACCCCTTCCTGTTAACAAAAGTACACCGACAGAACCATCACCACATGGCCGGATATCTGGGATACTGAGCCTATCAGCTCAAACAGAAGCGTGGCAGATAAGAAACATGATGTGAAACCAGGACTTCTCCTGAGAGACGCAGCTTGATGGAGAGTTTGACTGTTGGAGGCATAGATAAGTGAAGGAAAGGCCGGTCTGTCTATCTGAGGTGAAGCACTGCTGAGAGGCTTCGCTCACTCAGGGGAGAAGAAAGGAAGAGGCACCACCAGATCTGTCAAATATTTATCAAAGACACTGGAGATAAGTCTTCATGCACTGGTTTCAATGGTGTAAAGGCAAAGATACATACTAGATGTCTACACTTTAAAGAATGTCAGACTGGATTAATTAATCACAGCACATCATACAGTATTGTTGATATTTTCAAAGTGTAAACATGGTGACGTAAGTCTGACAGGGCAGGAAACGAGCCGTCAGACAATCAGACTGGATGTAAACAAGCCAGATTATCTAAATTACTTTATTCTGAGGTAAAGTGAGCATACGCATATTGTTTCTAATGATCACTCACTGCACTGGAAAATGTGTTTACACGCAGCTGCATGGTAATGAAGTACAAATACTTCATTGCTGTACTTAGTCCCAACATCACACGGCTGATTTCAACCTATCAGTGTCATGACGCACGGCAGACGTAGCGAGACTAAATGATGTAACATGACAAAAACAGACAGGGAGGGAGATAAAAGACGTGTTAGTGACTTGTATCTGCAGAGACCATGCAGCCGTCTGCCTGGATTTTCTTATTTTCTTTATTTGTTGCTGTGCGCAGGAGGCTTTACCAACTCAAGATGTCGGTATTTCACATTAAGAATATTATTATAATAATATTAATATGACGTGAGGTTCAGGTAGCTTTACACAGAAATGTCCTTCAGGGGGATACTGTTTTACATTTATACTTTTACCAGAGTCTTTTATTTACACAAGTATCTGTACTTGTACTAAAGGGCACATTACAGAAAATGTTGAATAAGAAAGGACCTTGGTGAGTATTGAACTAGTGACGCTGCAGTTTTAAATGACAAAATAAAGTTTTATTTCCAAATATTTTCAAAATTACCATCTGACTGGTTGTGCATTTACAAATCTGAGAAATTAACCTAAACAATGTACAATGTTGCTGTTGCAGACAGGAAACAATGGCAAAAACTAGGAAAATAAGACGCAAGCAGTAATAAAACTGAATTATTCTATACTGTATTTTTTATTCATTATTCTCTACTGGGCAGATTAAATTGATGGTTTTTCAAAAGATTGTATTTATACATGCTCATATGTAAGGATACACAAGTCTTTTCCCCTACATATAATTTTAGATACAGTATTTTTATAAATTTGTTTGTACTTTGAGGCTACTTCCTTATCAAGTTGTGTATTTTTAAAGCCCTGCGAGACAGCAAAGGGTTAAAACATGAGTGGGCCTTCAGTCAAGAACAACATCTGCTGTTTCAATTAAAGCTTTAAATAATACACAGCTGGTATGATACAGTCTGCGGGTGTTATCCAACCATTACTTTGCTGTGTGAAGATGAACTTTGCTCATTTTTCAGACATAAGCACATTTGGCTGCCACGTATCCTACCTGACCTTTATCAGTAACTCAGCAATTATTGCAAAACTATGACTGGTATTATTGCTTCAAAACTTCCTAGTAATAATAATATATGTAATCTTTGTAATGGATGTCCTGTACATCAGACAAGTTGTTTTTGTCCAACTGGAAGTGACTTGAATGGGTGCCAACAGGCGTACTGTAAAAAAAACAAACAACAACAAAGCAGTCTGTCGTTTCTAAGGGCAAAAGTCCATCAGCCAGGGCCACAGGAATTCTCTCCCACTTAGCAGAACAAAAACAGGCAGCCTCTGTAGATGACTGGCACTTGCAGAAATGTCAAGAATTGCTAACAGGTTGAACAATAGATGACTGAAGGTTAAAAGAGTGACGGTGGTGAGGAAGGGACGTGGGAAACGGAAACAAAGGAGCAGCTCCACATTACTGTGACGAAAGAAGGCTTTAGAGGCACACGCACAAAAAAGGGCATGAGCGGTTTGTTGTGTGTTTTCAGGAACATTCTTTCACATCATAACGCCCTATAATTAGCTAGGAACAGACAACATGTCATCAGACGTTGGGGTACAAAGGGGCAAAGGTGACGTGTTAATGTACTGTAGACCACAGAGACGACACCCTGACACTGTTTTCTTTTTATTGCTTAATAAATTAACATCACAACAGCTGATTTCTAAATGGCTAGGCGACTTTGAAACACAGACATGGTCATTTGTATCTGCTGCTGTATCGCTGTGAGTCCAGCGTAGGGTAGTAACAGCATGAATGTTTAAATGGTAGAGATTTACGCATCAGAAAATTCAAACGAGTTGCATTCTTACGAATTTCAACTAACTCATCTCTACTTTAAGAAATACTAACTGCCAGGTGTAACTGCTGCTAATGCTAATGTTAGCTACAGCTAATGTTAACTTGCAAATACATGTAACCTGTATAGAGTAAAAGCGGTAATATAAAAAGGGTCAATAAACCAATGAGAGGATAACCTCTGTTAAGTTCATAAAATGTGATAATTACCACTTACTCTAAACTGCATAAATAGTACTTTACATCTCTGTAAAAATAAACAAGACAAAGTTGTGTGGTAAGTTTTAATTTATCATTTGCCTCCTAAAACTATATAAAACTTGGAAGTTATTTTGCGGCCTGTGGAGCTACCAGAGCTGAATGCATTTGATCGGACATACTTCAGATTTTCCCGATAGCAACTGATTGATTTCTTTTTCTAAAGTCTTTACTAAGACATTTCTTAAGTTTTAATAATGTAACCTGATTTAGTGCATCACTAGCTAGCAGTTAAGGAACACATCCCACGGTCTTCTTTCACAGGCTCCATGGCTAATTAAGTCAACCTTGAGTTTAGAATTTAAATCAAACTTTGGAGGGACTTTATACACAAACTGCAATGGATTTCAAAATAGTGATGCAACCCACTCTTGTTGAATAAACTGTATTGCTTAAACATGCAGACAATCAATCATCCCACATTCCTGAACCTTGATCAGGGATGATGTGGGTACATAAAAACATCAAATGGAAAAGTTACTCAAACTGAGAAAGGGCTTTTTCTTTAAAGTTAATTAAATAACTATTCAAAATTTAAGACTCACTCCCTAGAACTTGAGTCAAGCTGGTGAATGAGGACGAAATCCTGTGCCACCCTTGATTTTGTTTTTTAGTCCGACATATTTTTTTCCCCTTTTTAACTCCTAATGAAGAAACATAGGTGCATACATAGTATGATGGATCAGGGCTGACCTCAATCACCTGTGTCGTTTAAAAAAACATTTTCACAAACCTTTTCAGCTCAGTGATGAGCAGTGCGGTGCAGGGGATGCCAAGGGTCATGAGTGACAATGAGTTGACCACAGGTTTGACAAAGGCCAGCCCAGTGGTGATCCCTGACAAGATGCCGATGACCACTTTAAACCTTGACCTAGATTGAAGAGCAAAAAAAAAAAAGTCAAAACCGCAGAATTTTGCACTCTATAAACAGCGTGGTGAAATTCAGATGGAACATTGGCTCTTTGACAGAAAGCACTTTAACACACTAACAACCAGATATAATAAAAAAAAAACATGGGGAATATTTAAAGTGACAGGCTGAAGTGAAAGAGCAACCACGACGACTCTGCGACAATGGAAAGAGAAGTAAAGACATGTGATGCAGCTTTTACCGGTGTCAGCTATCTCAGACAGGCCGATTATTAAACAGGGAGTCATGGCAGTGGAAACATCATATGACAGCACGGTTGCCAACAGTGAGCTGCACAGACAAACCTGCTCAGCACTCACATATGAGAACATCCTGTATGTCGACCGGAAATACTAGAGAAAAGTAACACAATGCAGAGAGAAGTTCCCCCTGAATTCACTGATCAGCTGAAGGCCTGTAAACTAACTGCTATTGGATGAAAACCTGCAAGCGTGTGCCAGTTTTAAAGGGACAGTTCACCCCAAAAATCTAAATTATATATTTTTCCTCTTGTCTGTAGTGCAGTTTATCAATCTAGATTGTTTTGGTGCAAGTTGTCCACTTTTGCAGGTATCAGCTATAAAGATGTCTGCCTTCTCTTGTATAAAATGCAACTAAGCTTTTTCTTTTATTTACTTTGTTTGCACACACATGAAATTAGATTAAATCAGATGATTACAGAAAAATAACAGATGTGTCAGGAGATGTGTCAGAAGCCATCACCCTTTTGTGTGTCTCTTTTAGTCTTGTTTAAGTAACTTCCTGACATGGTCGGGACAGCAAAATAGGACAAGACAATCATGTTTGGTGTAGGCTCTTGAAAATGAACGTGATTTGCGAGGGAGGGCAGACATCTTTACAGCCTCTATCTCCAAAACAGCTCACACCGAAACAATCTGGATGGATTAAAGAAAAGACTCTACAGGTAAGAGGAAAACTATGCTGTCCCTTTAAGCCTCAGAAGGTAATTATTCTGATGCCTCGTTACACTGGTCAACATACCGATCCCTCCTGAACATCCTGGGCAGGTATCTCTTGGGAAACCACATGGCGATGGCACACATTAGCACCCAGAGAATCGCCAACTCATCCAGCATCTGACCGAGGAAGCTTAGGGTGGCGTGAAAATATGTCGATCCGATGCCTGAAAGACAAGAGACGCGGAAGCAGAAAATACGTTTGTCAGGAAAGAGAGATGTCAACAGTGTGTTTATGAGATCCTTTTAAAAAATGCTTATATTGTCAATTTTTTTAAATAAAAAAGGAAGGTCAAAGACATTAAAAAAATCAAGACTTGACAGTTTGTGTCTAAAAATGTAGCTGAAAGGACACAACCTCTTTAGTTTTGCAACTTTAATGTTGTGAAATGATAAATAAATGAACCTTGTAACCTTATAATCTTTGTGTCAGGAACTACAAACTTTGCTGAAACTGCAAAACTGTGTTTATTTTACTAAGTGCACAGCTGACATGTTCTCATTTCCAGTTGTCAAATGTGACCAACGTGATGAAAAAGTTGCAAATGTCACCTCTAAATGAGACCACACAGAGGCCCAACCATCAGTCATCCTCATAAAGTCACTCACTTTGTGCCTCTAACACTGAGAAACACCTGCAGTTTTAGGCCAAAAAAACACGCAAAACCTTTACAAATAGTTAAAAATAGGAAGTGGTGTCACTGTGAGTTTTAAAGTGCTGCAGAGGGACGGCTCGGTTGGTGCCCGTTTGTTATCTCGGTCCAACAGACCTTCTTTTATCAGCACAATCTGTTTTGAGAACAGGCTCTGCAGGAGATTCCTACAGTTCAACAAACTTCTTTTCTAAAAAGGGACCGAACGTATACAGACTCTTAACTTTCTCATGGAAGTAGAGTCATTTTGTCAACCAAAAAATGCCAAACATTAATCGGTTCCAAGATGTAAAGTGTAAATATTAGCTGCTTTTTCTTAGTCTAAACAAAATATTTGGGATTTTTGGACTGTTTGGACCGGGAAATTGTGACCATTTTTCACAACTTTCTGACATTTTATAACCAAACTATTAAATTATGAGAGAATATAGCAAATGTCTACAATTGGTATTGGTAGCAGTCATCCCAAACTGTATGACAGACACACACAGCTGAGGCCAAAACCAAAGAAGGGAAGCTGAATGTTGTTGTTGTCATACGAGAACATATAGGTTTGTTTTTCTGCTCATGTCAAAGTCCATCCCAACTGCAGAGACAGTGGAGGAGAGATGAAACCATGTAACCCCTTGCAAGCTGTGTTTTGAAGTTTTACCCGCCTTCAGATTCCTGAAAATGTAGTCAGAGCTGCTGTGTTATGGAACAAGAACGACTGAAATTAGAAGGCTGCTTTCATTTCCCTTCAGTTAGTTCACTGATGGGACGACTCTTATGTGAAAAGACAAGTTTAATACAATATCAGACCGAGCAGAACGACAGTTAATGACCTCTTTTACATCTGAGCCATTGTTCGAGTTCTTGTGGCTGAGTCAGTTATGCAAATCGGCTGCAGTTGTTTTCTGTCGTCTACTGAGGTCACCTGTCAGGAACAGAGGGAGGTCTGTCAGGTTATCTCTGCTGACGCTGCAGCCCGATGTTCCCTCGCTGCAGTGAGGGAACAACTGTAATCTCTTCAGGACTGTCATTTACATACAGCAGCACCATTAAAGACTGAATTTACTGTGTCAAATCAAATGAAACTTTAGGCAATGGGCTTATTCATCCCACCAATGAATGAGCCCAGTCATAGTCTGTACAAGAGGGTAAAAATGATTCAGGGTACCCTAAAGCTATAACTGAGAACAGTGAGGGAGGCTACAGCTGAGGGAACACGTCCTAGCAGTGTTTTTGTTTTGTTTTTGTTGGTTCACTTACATACAACTTACAGTATGTATGTAAGTGCTTATGTTGTAATCGTTAAGTTGTTTTGTCTCTAAAATGTAAAAAAAATGGTGTAAAAATGTCGAGCAGTGTTTACCAAAGCCTAATATTCAGTTTGCAACAAAACTTTGCAAACATGTCCATAAAAATCAGTCCATTAAAATGTTTTAAGAGTCAGGAATTTTGATTTGTTTGCGTAGTTGGGACATCTCCAGGGGTCATACTTGAATAAACTCCTCCTAAGGCATTCATTCTTTTGAAAGAATGGTTCAAAGTGATGAAAATGTTTCACAACATAGCGATTCATTTAATGGCTGAAAGCTAATCAATTAATCATGGCAGCTAAATTGGGCTGCAAGTACAGATTATTTTCATTTTCAAATGATCCGCAGCAAACTGTCAAAACCTCCCAAATATTACGTTTACTTTCATGTAAGACTAAAAAATAACAGCAAATATTTACATCTGAGAAGCTGAAATCTGTGATTTTTTGCTAAAAAAATGACTTTAAAAGTTCTTCCTTTTATCAAATCGTTACCAAATCCTATCAAATCAATCAAAATCCTTGCCAAGTAATTTCCTGTCTTTAAATACAGAGCCAACATTTCTGCTTTTTAGTTGAAAACAGTCCAAAAACCCCCAGGAAATATTCAGTTTACTCTCATAGAAGACCAAGAAAACCAGCAAATATTCACATTTTTCGAAGCTAAAACCAGTCACTTGTTGCTTCAATGTGACTTGAGCAATTTATCTTTTATCTAAATGATTGCCATCTTAGATAATTATGACAAATTGATTACTCTAATCTGCTAATTGTTTCATAAGTCAAGGTCAAGGTCAAGGTTAAGTAGTGCATTTTCTCTTCTCTTGTGGCAGACCTCACTCTGACACATGCTTTGTATATTTAAGCCTACAGCAGATATAAAGCACGTTTTAATATCAGATTCACGGTCATATAAACAAACACATGTAATACTAGCCCAACACTTAAGGTGCCATTTGAAAGAAAGACTCAAAAATCTACTTTTCTTACAAATAGCACAGGCCATATATAAACAAATACCCCTTTTCCACTGGTCAAAAATCCCACTTAAACCCACTAAGATCTTTTGTGTGCAATGGGAATGCGTACACTCGGCATTTACACCCGGGTCGAATTCCCCCATGCAAAGTGATGACGCGTTATCGACTTCCTGTGGTGGCGCGTAATTAAGGAAGGAATTTGGGATGCGTGCGGTCTATTCAAAACCCAAGGAAGCCAATTTCCGTAGTGGCTGAACCATGTAACTACAACGTCACGTGATGCCCTACGGCCCAAAAAGAAATGTTCCCATAGGCTAACATTGTGGATATGTTTTTGAGCGTCACAACCTCGTTTCACCGTCATAATCTGAGCTATTCAGTCCAATAGCATTTGGAAAGTCTAGAAGAGCCGCACGATTAAATTATTTTAACCTCATTCAAGTTAGCCGGGCACTAAGCAGGAAGCTAGGAAGTTCTAGCGCGGCCAGAAGTCGAGTGTTTTTGGCTTCATGCACCACTGAGGAGCTTTCATAGGAATAAACGGGGCTCCACCTCAAAGGCTGTGTCCATTAGATATAGGTCCATGGGTTTATTGTTGTTTTGTTGTTTTGTTTCCAGTGCATTCGTGACACAAAACTTGATGTCAGTGACGTACAACGTGACACGTCAGAAAAAAACAGCGTAGACCTGCTAATTTTGGTGGAAAAGCGGAAAAAGTAAAACAATTGTCCTTTAAGGTCAGTTTGTCTATTCAGTCAGGAAACAAAGAGTTTGTTTTAGTTTGCATTAAAAAAAGGTTTTTCTCTTCTGATTAAAATTTCTTCCCCAAAACTACATAATGCACCTTTAACAAAATATAAACATTTCATATACACATGGATAAGTACTAGTTATTGTTTTCTGCTTGTTGAGCTGAGTGAAGTTAGAAAACTGAGCAGAAAACATGAAAGGTTAAAAGGTCACCACACAGACAGACAGCCAGCCAACTTACCAACCACAACCAGCAGAATCCATATGAGGTAAATCCCACTGTTGAAATGTGTTGCATATTGGCGGAACAAGCACATTAATATGGGCGGCAAAACAAAAAACAAAATGTTGCTGATCTGAAATGATAAACAAAAGGAAAAGCTATGAGCAAAAAACCAATACATCACACTTGGACTGATCGTGTGGCTCAGTGACAACGTGCTCGTCAGAAGTCGATCAGTGTTTTATAACAAACTGTCAGCCAGAGCAAATGAAGAAAAGGAGGATCTGTAACCTGAGGCTAACAGTAAAAAGGAAACACATCATGCTGCTAAAGCAGCCCACAGTCAGGTGTAACTTAAAGCTAGCTGTGGCTAACCTGGGAGTCATATAAAAGCTATAAGAAAGCAGTGCATCACAAAAGAAAAACAAAGCCAGAGAAGCTGCGGTCTGTCTACCAGCTGTAAACAAAAACAAAACCAATCACAATGAGTCCTTCACACCGACCGTGTTGTAAAACTCTGCGATGCTGGGGTATATTAGGTAATTGCCTTCACACCAGTCCACCTCGGAGCTGCCAGCCTGCAACTGGTCCCAAAAAATCAGATTAACGTTACTCATGTCTGGACTAGTTCTGTCGGATGTACAGTGAGAGCCGAGCAGACAACACTGCGAAGATCAGAAGAAAAGAAGAAGAAGAAAAAAAACACTCGAGGAGGAAAAGTCACTATCCCTCGCTAGATGTTATCGTTTGAGACCTGACACGTATTGCACATCCACCAATGTGACAGAGTACATAAATCGTCGCTGCGCTGCATTTTTAAAGCCTCTGTCCGTCCACAAAGCGTCCTGTCCAGCCTGTCGTGACGCGCTGTGCTGTGCATTGACAGCTGCTCCGTCGCTGGCCAAAGAGTGTTCGAGCGCGGCGGGAGGGTTCCCTCCCGTCTGCTTCCGTCTTCGGTGAAATGAGACCACAGCGGCCTCGGCTCCGGAAGTCCTCGTTTATTTTTGTTTTTATCTTCTAATATATAACCTAAACAAACCAGCAAATGGAGAGGTGATTGATTAACTTTAAACAAACGTCATGATTAAACACGTCAAAGCCAACTTTTGTTTGTTTCAGGGATTAAAGCACATGTTTATATGCTTTTGTTTTCACCTTAATGCATTCTTCTAGTTGTGTGACAATAACATTTGTTTGTAGTTGTGTAGAGTAACTAAGCACACTACTGATTGTTTATTCTGTGACATATCTGAATTTTTATCCTTATGAATATTTTTGGTCCCCCAAAATAATCATTTCATTGGACTTTTATTGCATATCCACGCACATGCATATATGAACCCATATGCTAATATCACTGACTAATTTTGTGTAGTGTACACTTTAGTATAATTTGGATGTACTTGTGCTTTATTTGAGTATTTTGAATTAAACATATACAGTTAACTGTCCTTCTTATAGAGACTTATAATTGTACATACATAGTTGAATGCCACTTGACATAGACTAAATATCTGCACACCTTACTAAGAAGCATCTTGGGATATGAGCAACTTATAATCCTTGTTTATATTTTTTTGTATTGCGTACATTTTGAATTTTGTGGCCATCTATCTAGTTATATATGAGTTTAAATGTATGTTTATATAAATTATACTTATATCTATCGTGCACAACAATTTTGCTGGGGATAAATATCTCATCTTATCTCCATTTCATGATATTTCACACTTCTACTTAATTGGATTTCTTTGCACTCGTTAGTACATTTACTCTGCAGCCACTTTTCAGATTCTAAGATCCTACATGAGTGTGTAAAGTACAATTATTTGTTTTACAGTACATTTAGATAACCAGTGGTATAAAGACTAGTAGGATAATAAGCTCCATCTCAACCAGCATTGTTAAAATACTGCAAACATTTATGCATCAATAATAATAAGATACTTTGATATATTTTGTACCACTGACAGAGGCCACCCACATAATGTTAGTTTTCTAGAATTAATTCTCGATGTAACAGAATTAAGGGAAGAAGTCATTTTTGGTCTGTTTCTCACACTGTGAAATGAGGAACTAAGTTCAACAGTTGCTTTCAGGCTAAAGTAGTGTATGACATGTCACCAGTTCTGTATCAGTGAACTGCTAAACACTCAAGGTGGTGTGTATATTTAGACATTAGTTGTGCAGTGTGCCAAGGGTTTTTCTCTGTCTGGACTGGGATGGTTATTATCTTGTCATCACAGCTGCTCAGATACTCTCTGGCGCCCTCTGGCCGACGCATGCTCAGTGACTCCATAATGCCCTCATTGTGTTGATGTAATTTAGGCTACTTACATGATAACCATCGATTATTGTGATCAGTTTGATAATGTGATTTGTTTTTTCTTGCTGTCAGTTTTCAGAGGAGACTTTGTACAAGTCTGCTAAAGTTGCACACTCGTGCGCGGGGGTTAGCTTGATCATGTTTATAGTGTAAAGAAGATGAGACAAGTAAATAAATAAATAAATAAATGAGATATATGCTTTTTTGAGAAGCAAGTTATTTGGACAACATTATTGGAATATGGCTCTTTTTACCTGAAACATTCCTTTTAATTGCCACAGATAATCAAATTAAAGATGAGAACATACATGTTTAATTTGATTAATCGTTAAATGCATGTTTTGTTTGCTCGCTTGAGCTTTTTGGTGTGAATTTGTTTAATAACCTTCAGCTGGAGTCTGATGAGAACGTTGCACTCAGCCAGTTATCGCGAGAACATTTCAGGCCTATGTGAGACCACGAAGCGGATATCCGTTCTCTTTTCCGTGGCGGACCGTCGTAGGGCCGGTTTGGCAAAATGAAGGTACAATGTTTCCCGAACTATAAATCTCTATTGAAGGCTATTTTCTTTAAAATACTCCCGTGTTGTGGATGCCATGGTTCTGAACTTTAAAGCGGAGTTGTTAAATGTTACGTTCGCGGGTCATACACGAAGGATGAGCTTTGATTATGATAGCATCCAGCGCTGAGGATTCTGTCGGCTAGTGGTTGTGGAAACATGGCCGCACACTGAGAGAAATGTGCACCGAGCTCAAGTGTCAGTTAACTGCAATAAAGAGCTTTCAAACTTTTTAGCCGACTTCAGTTAAACTTTCTGTGGTATCCGCGTTGTCAGTTTTAGCCGTTTCACTGTTTTTATTAACGCTAGCAGTGTACATAGGGCTAATGTTAGCGTGCTATCAGTTAGCCGGCAGAGAAGCTAACAGGCCTCCGAGCCATTGAATCTCTTAAGTCTAGCTTTAGCGCGAATATGCTAATCTATAATTGTTACGGTTAGAAGTTCGGGGTTGTGTCAGGTGCCACAAGCCCCCTGTAATGCCAAATGTGCTTTACAACTCTCTGATCTAACATTACCTGCTACACCTGCCCCCATGAGGACTTTTGGTAACCTGTCATGACCTGTGTGTACCCCAACATGATTAAATTCATGTAGTAACAATCACATTGCAACTCTTTTTCAGCTGAACATCTCATTCCCCGCTACTGGCTGCCAGAAGCTGATTGAAGTTGATGATGAGCGTAAGCTGCGTACTTTTTACGAGAAGCGTATGGCCACTGAGGTGTCCGCTGACCCTCTGGGAGATGAGTGGAAGGTAATGTGATGATATTTACTCTTTGTACCTGATGTGACTTGCTGTGAAAGTGTTGTATACTCATGATGCAGACTGTGGCAAACCAGTAGACCCTTTCTGACTGGTCTGTAGTCATTAAGGGGGGACAGCGTGTTGCCAAAGTAACTGTGGAGCTGCTTTACCAGATGCAACCAGGGCCTGAATCAGTGGATGGTTGAACTGCAATGCTCTCTCATTCAACTTGTGTACACTATCAGACACTTAAGCTGTTTTTCTCCGACGATGACTAAAATGCAGCAGGTTTTGTATCCTCGCATCCATAGTTTTCATCTTCCTCTTCCAAGCGAGGATGAGAGCGAGTTGCAAGGAGAGACATGATTAAGGGAAGTGATGGGGCATCAGTGTTTCCTTGCTGAAGCTCCTCTCTCCTCAGTGCATTTAATAGATTTGAAGGTCCTCAGTGATTGTAATTTCCAGGTCATGGGATGAGAGAAGATGCAAGGAAGCATAATGAGAAGCCCCCTCTCTGTACCAGGTATCTTAAGTGGAGAAGTAACGACTGGTTTTCTCTACTCCTGCAGGGTTATGTGGTGCGCATCAGCGGAGGCAACGACAAGCAGGGCTTCCCCATGAAGCAGGGTGTGCTGACCCACGGCCGTGTGCGCCTGCTGCTCAGCAAGGGACACTCCTGCTACCGTCCCCGCAGGACCGGCGAGCGCAAGCGCAAGTCTGTCCGTGGTTGCATCGTTGATGCCAATCTCAGCGTTCTCAACTTGGTCATCGTCAAGAAAGGTAACGTTCTCCGTCTGGCTTATAAGAACTCATTTATGGAAATGGTAAATTTGATTCAGAAACGGTTAACCTGCAGGTAATTCTTGGTGGCTACACAGTGCAGATTTATTTCCGATGACTAAAACTCTGTCAGTTGTAAATGTTTATGGCACACCAGTAGACCCTTTTTGACTGGTCTGTAGTCATTAAGGGGGGACAGCGTGTTGCCAAAGTAACTGTGGAGCTGCTTCACCAGATGCAACCAGATCCTGGATCAGTGGATGGTTGAACTGCATTGCTCTGTCATTGACTTGTCTACACCAGTATCATAATGACACTAGAGCTGTTGCTCTTTTATAATACGACCAAAATGAAGCAGAGTAAGTTTTTTTTTTTTAATGCTGGTTCAGTTTGTCGGAGAGTCTGGCACTCATGAGAAACCGTTTGAAGCGTGGCGAGATTTCCACAAAGTGTACAGTCTCTAGTCATTCTGCTGCTTGAGGCCGCAGGCAGCTGCATCTTTGTCTGTACCCTAGACCTTTTTATTGTGTGCTTTTGACTGAATTTATTTTTCAAGATTGTTGAAATTATGCAAGTACTTGAGATGTACGCAGTGCAATTTATAAAGTGAACTTGACTTAAATCATCTTGATTGTTTGACTCATCTTCTCCTGGTCTGGTTACCCTCAGGTGAGAAGGACATTCCCGGGCTGACCGACAGCACCGTCCCTCGCCGTCTTGGTCCCAAGAGGGCCAGCAAGATCCGCAAGCTCTTCAACCTGGCCAAGGAGGATGATGTTAGGCAGTATGTTGTGAGGAGACCCCTGACTAAAGAAGGTAAGAATAGAACTGTTTTCCCACTGACAGTTTTTATTTAAGCCTCCTAGTGATCCGAGTGTAGCTCTTTACTGGGTGTTGATTTATCCGTCGATAAAGCTTGAGAACAAGACTGTGTGCCAGTTAAACATGAGTTAATGGGGGAAGTGGGTCCCTTCAAGGTAAAAATGGGGACCAAGGATATAAGGCTTAGGCTAAAATATTGATTTACAATACCTGGGATGAGCTCAAAGCAGTGTGAATATAAATATTTTATAAATGGCTTGGCTCTTTGGGTAATATTGCAAGGCTTTGTGTCTAAGCTTTTTGGTTATGTGTAAAGATAACTGCGCCAATTTTCAGCTTAACTATTTATCAGTGTTATAAATGTACACACATGATGCAATCAGAGGCTGAATACTTCCTTTCCAGAAAAACTTTGGTCACCAAGAACATTAATCTTTCTTGCTGCCTCTCTGCGTGTCTGGATTTACTTTGAGTAAAAATTCATTATGCATACAAACATTAGTGACAATGCAGGTGTAATGATGGAGACAAACATGTTGGTCTATGGCATCCTTGGATCGTCTTTACTCTGAAGGTAGAGCAGTAGGTCAAATACACTGGGTGTTGGTGACGAGCTGATGCTATGCCAGAGTAAAAGCCCTTTTACTTTACTGCCTCATCAGCATTTGTTAAGTACATTGTGCCAGTAACCACAATACATGTTTGCAGTGTTAAAGTCAGCTGCTCTACTTACTATGCATTTTGTAGCAACAAAGCTTTCAGCACATGGGATGGTGACAAAGTTGTTGGCCTTTCTGTGGTCGTACAAAGTCTGCTGTACAAGCTGGGATCAGGAACAGAGGAGTACTGGATACTAAACTTGAGTCAGGAAAACAAAACACCAGATAAACTTCGATTTAGAGCCTTGTAGGCTCACAGTATAATTGGTTGGTGCTGATTATGATTGTAGGAATCGGATCACTGTTTGATGGGATTAAAAAAAGATAACGTGAATGCATCTGTAAAACAACTTGAGCTATTAGAGTGAATGGGAATATCATGCATCATCACCCAACTCTATCTACCACACTTGGCATTTATTCACATTATAATAACCGGATGTCCTCTGTCTGGTAGGCAAGAAGCCCAGAACTAAGGCTCCCAGGATCCAGAGACTGGTGACGCCCCGTGTGCTGCAGCACAAGCGCCGCCGCATTGCCCTGAAGAGACAGCGCACCCAGAAGAACAAGGAGGAGGCCTCCGAGTACGCCAAGCTGCTGGCCAAGAGGATGAAGGTAATTTTGTTTTTCCCCTCTCTTCCAAGTGTTTAGCCGCTATGAACTGAAGCAGCTCTTGTAATATTTGAATCATTCAGCTGACAAACATTTCTAGGTGGTTTAAGATCAATAAATGACTCGGATATACTTTTTTTTTAATTAACACAGTATAGTTTTTCCCTAAAGTATAAAGAGCTTGAGGCGACTGAACTTTAAGCAGCTCTAAATTGCATCATATATTGATGTGAACTTTTAGTCATGGTGAAAAGTCCTTCACACAGTGAAACTATTAAACTGAAGTTTAAGGTTCATTGCTGCACAGAAATGTTATTTTCAGAGGTCGTCTTTGCAACAGTTTCTGTACTGTTTTGTATGTTGAGTTACTAAAACTGTCGTTTTGTTTGGATTCCTCATTTTTAAAAGTTTCCAATACATTTTTGACTAATATGGTCGGATTATATTTTCACCAAAAAGTTAGTACAATTAATCTTAAAACATAAAATTAACAAAGTCAAATCCAAGTATAGGGCCATGTTTTTCATTTATTTGCTACCTTTTTGAAAGAATTGCCTTCAGCAGTAAACCAATATTGTGAAAAGGGTCCGGTTGAGGGGAATCCCTTGTGATGTTGCTCTGCAGTGGAGGACTTGAATAGCTGCTTGTTTGATGTGTTGAGCATTTTACTGACACACATTTTGTTCCTGCAACAGGAGGCCAAGGAGAAGCGCCAGGAACAGATCGCCAAGAGGCGCCGCCTTTCTTCTCTGAGAGCATCCACATCCAAGTCAGAGTCCAGCCAAAAGTGAAATCAAAAAGTCAAATAAACTCATGTTTTGCTGAAAAATGCCTTTGTATTGCAATTCATTCATTTCAATACATTGAGTCCCATAGACTAGATAATTGAAAGGTATAATAGTAGGTTTGCCAGTTGAGTTATAGTAGGCAATAAAGACTGAAATGAGAAATTAGTAAGGAGTGGCCAGGATAAAGTCAGTGGGATACTACTCAACAGAAACACTTTGCTGATCATACTGTAAGAATATGAAAATGTGAAATTAGTCTGTTTTTCTAGCTTAGATACAAGGAGACACTCCTGCTACACTGAGTTAAACATTTTACTTAAAACTCAGTATAGAAGTTGATGCAGTTTGAGCAGTTACTATTTAAGGAGCTCTTCAGTTCTCACATGGAAGAGAGACGTGTCAGTCTCTATACTCAACCACAGACAAATTTAGCATCGAAGGTCTTTGTTCTATAACTACATGATTAACAACGCTGCATTTCCTGCCCTGTTTGCACTACACAGTACACATTGTAATTGTAGTGGCTTGTCTGCTGTGACAGTTACCAGATTCAAAGCACAAAGAATCAAAGTTCATGAATCTTCAACTTTTATTTTAGGCCAATATTCAGCTGCACCTGAAAGCAGTGGGACGTAAATTCAGCACACTATTCTATCAGCGACTAATACACCCTTTAACATTACACCCGTTATCAAATGGAGATGTCTTGGTTGGCCGCCTCATTCGGACGGGTGGTGGTGTAGCTCGATGGTGAACCTGGACCACGTCCTTCTGAGTTGGGGTCTCGGCAGCATTGAGACAACGTCTCTCTTGGTTCACCTGGTGGCGTTGGGATGGTGGGCAGCTCAAGTCATACATCTGGCAGATAAAGAACAAGGTAGACACAAGCTGATGCTGCACATACTGAGGCAGCCCCTGGATACTGCAGGCCAAGGTCTGCCAGCTGGTCTGAAGGTCCTGGACCAGACCTGAAGAGATGGATAAGTTCTCCATGACCTGTTGAGTAGAGCACAACAAATACTTTTATTAAGAGCAGCTTGATTTGATTCATAAAAGCCATCTTCTTTTGAGCCAAGAAAAAAACAAGTTAAATGGATTTGTGGAATTACATTTTTTCCTAACATTCAAATGGATGTAAAACCACTTATTGTAATGGGCTTTCTCTACTTCTTTCAGTCATGATAAATATGTGAAATAAAAAAATAAAAAATTCCATGTGTAGCCACATGTCTTGACAGTTTCAATGGCAAAATGTGTGTTTCTACCTCTAACAGAGACAAAAGTGGGGCTTTTCAGTAACATACTAAATGTAGGTGTTGGTTATTAATGGATTAATGAACATAGGGAGGCGTTGGTGGTCTTGTGCGCTTTCCAACATGTTTCATAAACTGTACTCACAGCACACCTGAACAGATTGAATCCTGGACCCCACCATGCTGTAGGTCCTCCTGCACAGCTTGGCAGTGAGTGAAACCAGCCGCACAGGGTAACTTCTCCTGGGTGTCGCCACATCAAAACCCTCCAACAAGTGAGCTTCTACTTCTGTAAAGTCAGCAAGGAGATATTTTAAGTGACAAGAGAAGTTTAGGTTCTGAATGTGACTTCTTTTACATCAGTAACTCTTCATTAAGCTACGCACCTTTATCTTGTTCAGTGGGAGGAAGCATTCGGTCCACCAGAGCCTCTGACATGATCAGAGCAGAGTCCAGTCCCACACAGGCCACACTGATGGCTCTGTCCACAAGTGGCTGGTCGGCCCGGTCATCACCCTGCTGCATCATGTCCATCAGCCACGTGACACAGTCCACAGTCCCATTAGCTGCAATGCTCACCACATCCTGGATCTCATGCATCTTGGTCTTAGCAGTGGCAACAATCTGAATAAAACCAAGAAAGCCAGAGATGGTTGATGGAGAGATTTATGAGGCTCATATTGATTTGAAAAAGAAAACGTACCTGCTCTGTGGGTGTGTGCAGCACCGGGAACCTCATCTCCAGCCAGTCAAGACTTTTACATGCAACGTCATTTGCAATGGAAACTGTGGAAATAATCCAGGCAACGAAGCCATTACTGAAAAGTTGTCAAATTTCTACAATAAGTGACACCTGCAGTCTTCATTTAGCAGAGATGTTGACCCTATAAATACAACTTTATTTCCCGTCAGCACTTGATTTTGAGCCAATATAAAAAATTATTTATGCATGTACACATTTGCACATTCATGATTATGTATGAGTTTACGTATATTATTGATAGTTTTCAGTAAATAGTTATTTATTATGAATTATAAATCAAACCTTAATATACATTTGAGCTGAAAAAACAAATGAATTGACCTATTCACTATTGACTTGTGGATTTCATTTGATTTGGTGGTTATGCAACATTTTGCCTTCTTGGATTCATTACACTGTAAATGGATGTATTATATTTATTTAAAGAAAGCAAAAATATTAATAGTAGGCTACTCAGACAGACAGAAACTCAACCAAACACAGAATCTATGCACCATGGACTTTAAATAATAAAACAAAAAGTTCATTTTTTAAACAAACTCCTTTAAATGGATGAGAAAGAGTGAACACATTATTTTAGTCGCTGTGCGACTGTGTTGAAGTTTCTCTCAGCATCCTGGATGGATTATCAAAGGGCAGACTGCAGTGTCTGTATTTCACAGGTAGGCCTAACATGTGAGCCCTGACAGTACTTACTCTGTGGCTCCAGTTTAACAATGACAGGTGAGGCCAGAGCTGTCACCCTGCTCTCCAGACCCTCACACACAGACATCAGGCTGGGGTGGCTGCATTTAGTGTCCATGTACAAGACTGACAGCTTGGCACAGGCTGAGCGAACCACTGGCAGCTTGGCCAGTCTGGCAGCTACACTCTGTCCCTTCTGCGAGAAATCAGAAGACACAAGGAGTTACAGGTACAGTCCATGTTTATTAATTAACCGGTTTACTTGATATTATATGATTATGTGATTTTTTTTCATCAAATTAGTAATCTGAAGCCCAAAAATGGAAGCCCTCAGTCCCACATATATGATTTAGGGGACGTTTAATTGATAAGAACCTGCCATCCAGGCTGTTTACAACAGGAAACATCTCTAGAAACACACTTGGGAAAAAACAGGAGAAAGAGAAGTCGATGAGGAGGTGTTGATGTGTTGCATGTACAGGTAATCCAGCTGGATTGTTCTCACCTGGTTGTTGTTCATCGGCATGTTTCGTACACTGGAATAAAAAAACAACCCTTTATACGAGTAAACGTTTAAAATACAGCCTTCCTTTCAGACTGTATTTGAACTGACCACTCTCACCCTGCAGAGCGCTGCTTCAGAAGTTACATCGCGTGGTCGCGTCTTCAATTAGCGCTCACCTGTGCTGAACCGCTCAGAAGCTCTCGGGCTGTTCTCGCGATATCTCAACACGTACTGCGCATATATTCTGTAAGTTTCTGTTAACGAATTTCACATTAATTGCACGTTTATCTGACCTGTTATCAATGACTGAAATACTCTCTAGGTTATTTTTGCAATGAATGGGAATATAGTAATATTATATATTATATTAATTGTCATTAATTAAACACTATTTTCCCTATTATTAATAGGCAACCAAATTACTTTCCTAAACTACTAATCCCATTTGTAAATTATTGTGAAATTAAGGATTCGTTGATGGGTGTATTTAATAAATAGTAAATAAATAAAAAGTGTAATGAAAAAGATTTTATAGAGTCATTTCAGACAGTGTCATCTTTTTATCATAATAGGGATTTATTTTACATCATATTGATGGCACGGTGAATTTTTCAGGTTATATATGTATATATATTTCGACGGGAGCACCTTTACTGTATCGATTCACTTACTGATCACATTCATTGATTAAAGCTGACTCCATCGCTGTGAGCAGGATTTGAACCTGCGCGGGGAAACCCCATTGGATTTCGAATCCAACGCCTTAACCACTCGGCCATCACAGCTGTGAAAGATCTTATAAATATTACGAGGACTCATCGCCAAATGTATCTGAGTCCTAATGTTGTTTATTTAGATTTTGCAACTGAGAAATGTGACATGATCATGAGGATGTTGCTTCAGACAGTGAAACAAAGGTCATCTTGTTGCATTGTCATACATTTCAGGAACACAAAACACAACCTTCCTTACGTCAGACAACACTGGCCGCCAAATTGCGTCTGATTTCTGCAGCACCTTTGTGATCCACGTTGATTTCTGATCCTGATGTTGGAGTCCTCAATGAAACACGGGTCACATAAATCTTCCATAGGTGCATTGCTGCTGCTGCTGGTCTGCAGAGTATTTAAACCAACCTATCGTCACACGAATAGCTGCAAAATAGCTATGGTCAGATTTTGTTATTTATTAAAAACGATTAATGACTATTTTTAAATCTTGTATGTGTTATTAGTCTTTACAAGTATTCATCCTGCAGCTACGCCTAAATATAGATAATGCAGCACAGTGGAGGATAGTCTTTTTCTTTGCATCCAGACAATAAAGCCTTTACAAGGTCGTTTCATAGTGATGAAACCTCTGTTCTGGATTAACGACTTTACCAACAGGTTTATTTGCTCGTGTGGGCCTCAGATTAAACACACACTCTCACTGAAGGGTCAAACATCCCAGCTGACTAACACTCCCAGCCCGCTGAGTGCAGCTCCAGCATCATACCCGCAGTGTGTGATTACAGGAGGACATTAATGGGTGGTAATCACAGGGATGAATACGCAGACGCACCCAGCTCTGGGTGTGCATATTGATGAGCACTGAGGACGTTTACAGCGATGTTATGGCTCGTGCACAACGGTTCCTACAGGCGAGCACGCTCTGAGCCACGAGCTCCTGTCCGCGGTGCTGATGCTGCTGATGCTGATGTCGTGGCTGACTGCCGCCGCAGCATCTCGTCTCCTGCACGCAACGTGCCCACAAATGCTCCTTCTATATATCGGCGTGCGTCAGGAGAGGGGAAGGGGAAAGTGGGTGTGTGTAGCGCCAAGACGTTTGTGTGGCGGCGGCAGTCACAAGTTTGGGTTTGCTGCCCGCCGCAAAAAAAAAAAAAAACGAGAGACACAGGAGAGAGCACGTGTAGTGGGTGGTCCTCAGCAGACGACTTTCACGTGGCTCTAGCGAGCGCAGAGCCCGAGCCCGAGCCGCCGAGCCGTCAGTCCGGTGCTGCAACAGCAGGAGACAACATCAGCATGGCCGCGGAGATGGAGCCCTCAGAGTAAGTGCGCTTCTCCTTGTTGTGTTTTTAATTTCTAATTGTGATTAACAAGTGTGGTGATAGATGTGGAACATACAAGCATTAATAATGATATGACCACCTGTGTGATTAAAAGAAAACATCAGTTCTGCTGAATGAGAGGTGTCTGGCTCTGTTATGATGACTGAGTTGTAAATTACGCATTCATCTGGGAGACTGCATGATGTTCATTTTGGGGGATTTTGCTGCGTTTTTTGCATCTTTCTTAAAGTTCCTTCTTATAATAAAATTATATCATTTCTTAGACTATTACATGCGTGCCTGGATGTGTCATTTAAAGAAATAAACAACACAAACACGCACCAATGCAGCCTGTAAATCTGTCTTCTTCTTCCACTACTACTGCTGTTATTTATGTTCTGCGCACGCTTTTTCTGCACCCATGTGGCGTTTGTTTAATCGCCCGTGTAGCCTCTTTAATTTTTAATATACTGTGGCACATATGGCCAGTGTCCCCTGTGAGGCTGCTCAAACGCCCGCTTTGAGCCATTTAGCCCGCTGTTCTCGCTGATTAAGCTGAGAAAGAGGCGGGTCCGGGCTGTTTTGCATGCCACTATACACACACGGTGTCTGTCTGTTTCATCCACATGTGCCTGTTGATTTAATAGGCTCTCCTCCCCTCGCTCAGATGCGACTGTGCCCCTTTTTCATTGGTTGGATATTCAGGCATCCTGTGGGGAAACGTGGGGATGGAGAAGCCTACACATTTGTTGTCAAACTCACCGTCTTATGGTGGGAGGTGAAATTGTAGCATAAATGGAGAATCAGCGGGTGATGTTTATCCAGTCTCCATGTCTGTGGACAAAAGCGCACGTGAAAAGACCACAAAACTTTCCTGCAGGGTGATTGCTGATGGAGTGACAACAGATGGGAAGGTGGGATGCAACTGAGAGTTGTGAAAATGACCTGCACATGGCACAGCTTTGGGACAAAACCTCCACGTGAAGCACGATTCCTGCTCTTGTCTTGTTTTGATGGGAACAGCAGTCAATCTGTGGCAGCATTTTGAAAATAAAACAGTGTTTCAGTGTCCAGTTGATCACTCAGAATCAGAAGAGTGTGGCAGAAGTGATAAACGCTGGCATTTATACGCCAGAGGAGATGTGCTGATACTGAATCACTTCCACAGAGAAATGTTATCGCTCCCGGTAATTTAACTGTCACAGAAACAATGGCAAGGCGAGTTTATTTATATAGCACCATTCAGACACGAGGCAATTCAAAGTGCTCTACAAGAGACATAGAAATACGTTAAACGTAAGACATCAAGGACATTTTTCAATTGCATTTAAAAGCAGTGCTGTATAACAAAAAGTCATACTTCAGTCAAAGTAAAGAGATAATGTTATAACATTACTGCAGTAAAACAGCACTTGAGTAAATGGTCTGAAATTGTCTCGTGTACTGTAAGGGTAAACATACTTAAAGGAGCACTATGTAGTTTTGGAGAAGAAATTCAAACTCAGAATTTTAATATTTACATGAGGTAATAAAACAAACTCAGAAATATCTATTTTTTCCACAAATTAATAAACAAGCTGTTCTCAGAGGAAAGATAAGGTCCCCAGAACACTGTTTGAAGCTAGAATGGTGGCAGGGTCCGCCACATATAAACAAAGTAAACCCGTATGAAACTGTGTTGTCCTTTAAGGTCAGTTTGTTTATTCAGTCATGAAAACAAAGAGCTTGTTTATTGAGTTTGTTTAGGTATAAAAATGATGTATCCTTCTTGTTAAAATGTCTTTCCTAAAAACTACATTGTGCATCTTTAAGTATGAAAAGTATTTTTTAATCTTAAAAGTAAATATATTTACATGTATATATATATACTGTATACTATGAGTTGACCAACTACCGGCCTGGCTGATTATCAGATATGATAGTCAGCATTTATCTGATGATCAGAGTCAGGGTTTTTTTATCTGATTGCTGATAAAAATAAATTAATTTAAAAAATGTGCTCTGGTGCAGTCTGCAAAGTAACAAGTAACTAAAGGTATCTGATAAATGAAATCGAGTGAAGTGAAGGTATAAAGTAGCAGAAAGTGGAAATACTCAAGTACCTCAAAATGGTACTTGAGTAAATGCACTTAGTTACATTTCATCACTGTTTCAAAGCCTCATTATGTAGGAATTAGCATTTTGTGTGATCTGGCGCCCCCCACAGTGTCTGAGTGCAACACCACTGTCGTAAATACAAATCATCCCGCTGTGATCCTGCCCTCTCACTAAAGTTACATAGTGCAGAAACATGTGATGGGGGCAGGGTGGCTGAGATGGAGACACCCCTCACCCTGCTACAAGACACTGTACCATCAACATGATTTTGAACCTGTTAATCTAAAGGAAAACATTTACATAATTTTGCTCTAACCTTATTCTCTAGTGTGATCCGCCTGATCATGCAGTACCTGAAGGAGAACAATCTCTACCGAACGCTGACCACCCTACAGGAGGAAACCACTGTGTCACTCAACACGGTGGAAAGCATCGACAGTTTCATTGCAGACATAAAGAACGGCCACTGGGACTCCGTCCTGCTGGCCATCGAGTCCCTCAGGTTGCCCGACAACACACTTATTGATCTTTATGAGCAGGTGAGCCTTGCCTCAGTGCTGTTCTTGGCTTGAGTTTTTAATTAGCAGCATCTCATGAGCACTTATCTCTTTAACAGGTCGTAATGGAGCTCATTGAAATGAGGGAGGTGGGAGCGGCTCGCTCACTCCTCAGACAAACTGACCCCATGATCATGTTGAAGCAGACGCAGCCGGAGAGGTACATCCATTTGGAGAACCTGCTAACATGCTCCTACTTTGACCCTCGTGAGGTGAGAAGATTAAGTTTTTTAGTTTTAAAACAACTGCACCAGTAAGCACTTTATAAATTATAACCTCCTCTGCTTCTCGTCGCAGGCGTACCCAAAAGGCAGCAGCAAGGAGAAGCGGCGCAGAGCGATAGCCGAGGCGCTGGTGAGGGAGGTCAGCGTGGTGCCTCCTTCTCGCCTCATGGGACTCCTGGAACAAGTTGGCGTAAGTATACCGATCAATATCCCTCTCAAAACTCGCTCTAATTATGTGACAAGGGAAGCCAACTAATCAATAAAGCACTCTGTCATTATGAATGAAAGATACAATAATGATCTCCCTCAATTCTCACCTGAAAACATATTATTTCTAAATCACCTTCCTAGTGATGATGTTATACATGAACACATGTTTCTGCCAAAGACAGAGAAGTTTTGGTGAAATCACAGGAGAGATTTTCTGTATTTTTTATTTTATTTGAGCTCTTCTCAGTGGTTTGAAGTGGGCGGGGCTCAGTTAGGAAAAGGTCATGTCCATTGTCTGTATAAAATGTCCCTTAAACCTGCGTTATTTCTAATGGCCAGCACGGGGCAACTCCACTGGTTTCAAAGAGAACTGTATGTAAGCTTATGAGAAAAAGACCCTACTTCTCACTTGATTTATTACCTCAGTGAACAGTTTTCTATTGAGTTTTTTGAGTCTCAATCTGTAGTTTCAAGTCTTCTTCAACACAGCATGAGAGTAAAATAGATGATAAAGCAGGGTATGATTGAGGGTGCGGCTACCTTGAGACTGAGAAGTCGCTACCACAGCGTATCCAATCCAGATATCTTCCCCAGCTTCACCCTCTCGTCCAAATGTGCTCACTTCTGACTCATAAAAACAGCCCTCTTGTGTTTTTTTTCTTCAATTAATAAAAAAACATCAAACAACAAAACATAAATGTCATATTTTCATCAAAGTTTTCACAGTTTTGTTTCATCAGAGGTTTGACTGGCACTGTTTTAATCACATCTTCCTCTGTAGTGATTTAATGCACCTGACTGGAGAATTAGCGCCACCTTCTGTTCGTCTCAATACACCAAACTCCTTATTTTTGCATTGTGGTAGTGGATGGAAACACACTTTAATATACGCTTTCTTTCGCTGATAATTCTCGAGTCTGCACTAAATTTGCATAGAAACTCCAAGATGAAACCACACCCACACAAACTGACGAAGCTGACTAGCAGAGTTTAAGCTGAGTTAAACTCTTGCATAAGAACTGAGGATATTTTTTTCATTTAGTATGAATATTTAATCATAAAGAGAAATTCTTAGGATCTGAAAGTACTTTTTCAGGAGCTTTAAAGTTTTATTGCTGTCCTTAATTCTTAAATAGATGGAGCAGCACATCAGAAGAAAATTCAGCCATGAAATGAGTCCTAAACCATCAATTTTATTTGTTTTTAATATTTTATTATTAGCTATTTCGTCGGCTCTTTGGGTTTGAAAAAGTAAGCAATGTTCGGTTTCTTGTGTGGCTGTGTATTTAACACTAAACATGCGACTGTCAAACCTTGTAGTGATTCCAAAAACGTCTTAAAGAAATACATCCTACTGTTTTTCTGTGGTTTTTTTTTTTCTGCTATTATGGTATTAAGAGAGGTACATTTTCCCTATGGGAAGGTTCTTGGTGATGCCCATGTTGCTTATGCAGCCAGTAAAATGTATCAAGCGGCAGAATTGGCTTGTTTAATGCAATACTAAAATGTTGATAGTGTTTTGGCTGCAGTATATCAGATATTATTGTACTCATTTATAAAGCTGCTGAGTCAAACTGCAACAGGACATCTCCTGCCAATTTGAAATGTGAAAATGTGTCAATAAGCGACTAAAAGTATATTTCCAGTTTCCATTCGCAGTGTGTTTTCACACTCTCAAGCTGCAAGTAGTTGCTTGATTTCCATCACGTGTTACATTGAGGGATAACAGCTCAACAATTTGAATATTCAAGTTGACACTTCTTAGCATTCTTGATCTTTATTGAGCCCCTGACATTGATGGAGTGAAATAGCCACAACTTCATGATGTTTTCTGCTGACTGTTCATCATGTCTGATCCACAGTCTATGAGAATACAGCAGTTTCCGGATCATCTCTCCCCCGACATGACCATTGAGACTTCTGGCAACAGGGAGAGACTTACGGAGAAAGAAAGCTTTCCAACTCAGCTGTACCGCCACATCAAGGTACTGAAGACCACCACAGGTTCTGATAAACTCAGTCCACCAATTTACTACATACACTCAATGTTAAGGACGTAGGTGTTTTGCACATTCAGAGTTTGGTTTGGTAATTATGAGTCGAGGCAATATTGGCAGCACATTACAGTTTATTTACAGTAATAAAATACTCTTCTCTTTTTATTAATGAATCCAAATTTAGAGTGCATCCCCTTCTTCATGAACCCCACAATATATCTGGAAAGCACGTACCGCTCATAAGTAATCTGATAGATATTTTTATACTGTCGACACGCCAAGGTGTCTTTTTTTCCTGTGATAAAGCTCAAAACAGATGCACGCTGGCAAGATAATGCTTGCACACACACACACACACACACACACACACACACACACACACACAAAACTAATTACTTTACTCACCTGAAGGCACTCGCGTTAGTCTCTGGCTGTGCTTTCATCACTTGTATCCAGATGGAGCTGCCAGAGATGCTCATCCTTGCTTTTTTCTGCCCAAGGTTAAAATGGTCAGCCTACTCAACTTCAGACTGCAGCACGGTGGAAATCTTAATGCCTCCCTGAGGTCGCCTGATGTTACTTTGTGCTTTATTTCTCTGTGCATCTGGATAAAACGCAGTAAACCAAATAGGTTACTGTGTTACTGTGTGTCTCTGCAGTTTGGACGGCGGTCACATGTGGAGTGCGCCCGTTTCTCTCCTGATGGCAAGTACTTAATCAGTGGGTCGGTGGACGGGTTCATTGAGGTGTGGAACTTTAACACTGGAAAAATCAGTAAGGTGAGCTTATTTTATATCATGACACTTAAATATACAGAGACTTCTTATATTCTTAGAGAGTTTTAATTGTATACATTATGTACTAGTTTGGAGCATGTAGTGTTAGTCTGTTTGTATTTATTGTTATAACAATGTTTTAATGCTGCCGTCTTGGCCTTTCTTATCTGTGTGTGTCTGCATGGATGAATTAGGAGCTAAAGTACCAGGCCCAGGACAGCTTCATGATGATGGATGAAGCTGTGCTGTGCATGTGCTTCAGCCAGGACACAGATCTGCTGGCAACTGGAGCTCAGAACGGCAAAATAAAGGTTGGCTCTTAAAATGCTGTCTTACAATAATGCGTGTTGACGTCTGAGTCAATGATGTTATTCAAGTCGAAGTCTCATCATCTTATCTCCTGAAATTTGTGTGCTGTTGCGGAAGGTGTGGAAGATCCAGAGCGGCTTGTGCCTGCGCAGGTTTGAGCACGCCCACAGCAAAGGTGTGACCTGTCTGAGCTTCTCCAAGGACAACAACCAGGTCCTCAGTGCCTCCTTCAACCAAACCATCAGGTGGGATGTAACGCTCTCTTGCACACACTGAACACACCGCAGGCCGCCGCAGCTGTTGAGGAAAGAAATTCATATTTGGTTGGCTGACACACAGACACTGACTGATATCATTACTAGTAAGATTATTCATATAATATAACTCAGAATGCTTTGCAAATAGCAAAAATGACTGGAAATTGAAATGGATTAAACTGTAAGATCAATGGAAGTCTAACAATAAATCAGTCAATATATAGATAAATGCTTCATTATAAATAGATCTATACATGGTAGATTAATACCTAATACAGTAAATTCATTTTAAGTCTTTAAAAGGGATTTAAGTATGTGAAGTCAAGGCTGTACCAGTCATTTTACAAGGGAAACAACATGGTGGGAGCCTTGTTGTGGCAAAACTTTGCTTGTCTACTGTGGGAGGTGGAAGTGAGAGCGTCCACTGACCTCAGACATGATTCATAAAAGTTTCAAATGCGCACACATGAATGTGAGTTCAGCTGGGAGGCGGCGAAGGCTTTTTACAGCCCACGTTGAATTAGCTAAATGTTGCCACAACAAGCCGCATAAATCATAACAGAACTGTCTTATAGCAAAGTAGATGGGAGAAGGGAATTGGCAACAAAACCAAACAAAAAGATTAATGTTTTAATGCAGCTTTCAATTCTTTTAATTGTTTTTCTGTTTTATTTGGCAGTTTATTTCTCTTTTTAATCGTTTAATAGTTCTCTCAGCATACAGAGCACATTAGAGTTGTGATATTCTGCTGCAAAATTAGTTGCACTTAAACCGAAAAATCCCCAGGATGCACTTAGGTGTCCACAATGAAAAATAGTACAAGTCTTGAGAAACTCGTAGGAGATTTGAAATGAAAATCCAGTGATTCTTTGGGTAAATCTAGAGAGATATTTTTGCTGTAAATCGAAATAACGAACATTAGAGGCTCGTGATCATAAAACGTGGGTCCATTATAAAGAAAATAGGCATTTTGTTAGAAGAAAAGAGACTATCATGAGCTGTATTATCAAATTCTGCTGTTTATTTTGTTTCTTGTTTGCTTTATAACCTTTGAAAAGCTCCATAGTTCAACTCAGATATTAGTCATCAACAGTTGGTGCAAGTGGTGCACCTGAATGTAAATATGTTGAAACAAGGATGTCTCTCTCTCTCTCTCTCTCTCTCTCTCTCACACACACACACACACACACACACACACACACACACAGATTCCCCGTCATAGCTGAGGAGTTGAATATCTATTTCTGACTCCTGGGGGGTGTGGGCTGAGCCTCTCCGCTGTGTTGGAAGCACATGTGCTGCGTGGGTGTAACTGAGGGAGACCATGTGCTCGGGCACAAAGCTGCAACGTGTTTCTTCACTTGCGATTCCACGAGCTGGGAGTCTAACTTGTTTACATACGCAATATTATCCTCCCAGAGACAGAGTGAATCAGCAAGCAATAGGCATTTTGTCATGCTTTAGCTAATCTGCACCCAGTCTCTTCAAGTGAGCTATAAATAACACGTCGGCTGTGTCGTAATCTGCTCCTCGGTTTCCCTTTTCAACCACTTTCTCACAGGCCATGTGCTTTCCTTCAACTCCTCAGACCTGCCGTCCTCTAGCTGTCCAGCAGATGTCCACGGACTTTCCCTCCACTTGTCATCACCTCACTGCCCCACCCATCCACACACCTGTGCATTAAATCACTGAACTGCACCACATCCACCTCAGTCATCTGCATCTGGGTCCTTCCTCAGTATTATCCTGCCAGCAAAAAAAAATCTCCTCTTTAGCTGAATAGACGTAGACTTGTTAATAAGTCATGGCTGCTCTTTTATTTTTTTACAACTTTTCAAATTTTCCACAATTTCATTTTCAGAATCCATGAACTGAGGTCAGGCAAGACACTAAAGGAGTTAAATGGCCATTCGTCATTTGTAAATGATGCATCTTTCACGCAAGATGGACTTCACATCATCAGTGCTTCATCCGATGGCACAGTCAAGGTACAATGAGCAAATTATATGGATATAATTCATGTCTGTGCTGCAAGTTCAGTAATATTTATATATTTTATAATATTCATTTTATGTCATGTTTCAGATTTGGAACACAAAATCCGGCGACTGCATCAACACTTTCAAATCTCTGTCCAGGACATCAGAAGTCCCCGTCAACAATGTGATTCCCCTGCCCCAAAATCCAGAGCACTTTGTGGTTTGTAACCACTCCAACACGGTGGTCGTCATGAACATGCACGGTCAGGTGAGAGCTCTCTGGCGTATCATCTGATCTAATGAACATCAGGTACTTTCATATCAGGATTGTTTGCAATAGGCTAGAATCTGCCTATGTGTTAAATTTATATTACTAATAACAAAACAAAATTCCACATCATGCTAACAGCTCTGTGATGCTGGACTTTGGCAAAGCGATGATCTTTAGCTTACTGCTAACATCAGCATGCTAACATGCTCAAAATGACAATGCTAACCTGCCTATGTTTAGCAGGTATAATGTTTACCATGTTCACAATCTTAATTTAGGGTGTTAGCATGCTAACATTTACTAATTAGCTCATTAGGGAATTTCATTAGTTTCCATGGTATTTGACAAATTAAAGTTTTGACCTCAAGATACAGCCAGATGAAAAGATAAGTGATCACCACAGTTATTACAACTTATCCTGTGAGGAACATGAATACCTGTGCCAAATTTTAATGCAATACATCCAATCACTGTCGAATCGCTCACACAAAACTTATCAACCCAGAAAATGTCAGCCAATATGGTGTCGCTAGAGAAAATGTCACCAAAGTCCAAGGAGATTCATCCTCTGGAGACCATGAATGTCTGTACAGAATGTACAAAAGCTGCTGAGATAATTCAGTCTGGAGCAAAGTGGTCGACCAAATGACTGATCAACCAATAGCTGCCATCCCTAGCGCCAACTTTCATTGTTCTTTCCACCATTTTTTCCTTCATTTTGTAGTATTTTAGTGATAACACCAACACAATGCCTGAACGTCTGCGTATCGGCTAAATGTCTTCTCCTCTTCCGCCTCAGACTGTGAAGACATTCAGCTCAGACAGAAAGGAGGGAGCCGACTTTGTGTGTTGCACCCTGTCACCCCGCGGGGAGTGGATTTACTGTGTGGGAGAGGACTTAGTGCTGTACTGCTTCAACTACACGACGGGAAGGCTGCAGAAAACGCTGACCGTAAGCTCTGCTGCTAATATTCACTCATTATCAAGTTTGTGAGAGGCGGCAGCTCATCCACACCCATGTGAAATGCGATTTATTAAAAAAAACACTGAGTATTTATCCAGTTATTTTTGCCTCACTTGACACTCTGACTATGTCACTGCTGCTGTGTAGCAATCTTAGCGGGGGCTAACAAGGTAACAGTATGGCTGATGGGAAACTGAGAATGTGTGGTGATCTGTGTTATTCTGCACCCACAGGTTCACGAGAAAGATGTAATTGGCATCGCTCACCACCCACATGAGAATCTGATTGCCACATACAGCGAGGATGGCCTCCTAAGGCTATGGAAACCGTAAACTGTCGCCTGCATTGCAATATGGAGGACCCAGAGAGCCCTACGCATGGTTACGAAGCAATTCATTTATTTTTATGTAGTAAAAAAACATGGATCAATGAAACATTTTTTCAAGTGGATACAGTAATCCGTCAGTAAATTCTGAAACAGTTCATTGATTGAGAGCTGGATCAGAGCTCTTTAAGGACTTCTTGTCAATGTTGGCAAGAAAAACTGAGGTTTGAACTCAGAACCAGCAGGTTAGAAAACAATCAATTACAATACATAACAGAACGCACCATAACAACTGCTAAATGGAGCCTGGGGTGATTTTTTTTTACTTAACTGTAGCTTTTAAAGGTCAAGTGTACACTCGGAAACTCTGCAACTAATTGGTCTTTTTCAATGAATTATTATTTAATTTTTGCGGATCATTTGAACATTTCAACAAGTTCAGGTGGGTGTTTGTGATGAGGAGGAATTAGATAGATTTTGCTACATTGTGGGAAAGTAGAAAAATAATACAGTTGGCAAATGTAAAAGTGAACCAGAGGCAAGTTGGTAAATCAAAAAGAAAAATAAGAAAAAAAAAAAGGTAACAAAAAGGCTATCGATATTTTTTGTTTTAATTTTGTATATCCATTAAATCCCATTAAAGGAAAACAACCAACTATACTTCCCAAGTTCCAGATCTTGTTAGCGGCATCAATTCAGTGTTGTGTCCCTGAATTTCTTGATTTTAATCAGGCTAATATATTTTTAATAGAAATCATTTATAAATTATATTTTTTTAAATAATTAATGTGTAATGTCTTTGCTTTATAAACTTTTGCAGGGCTGTCTTGGTCCTCCATACAATAAACACACACTTCCTCATGGATCCAGCTTCACCAGTGCAGTTTGAATCCCCATTTTCATCTCTTCTGTCTTTATTAGACATGAAAATGCATGATGGTGAACTGTCGTGAAAATATTTATAATTAACACCGCCTCTTGTTTGGGCATAAACAAACAATATCAGGTATATGATTGTTCAGCTTTGGTTTATAATAATACTTTTGTAACTTTGATTCAATGATTATGATTCAGATGTAATGATTCTGTTGTGTCCTCTTCGTCCCCTGCATGCTACCTCAGTGCACTGTCTAAATGTGGCTCTATGATAATTTTAGTACTCCCTAAAAATATGCATGATGACTAAAGTTAAACCTCAGTGGAGCTCCAGTGACACATTCTGTATCCTGTGTGTATATAGTAAGTGTATTTTAACGTGGTCACATTATTGTTAGTTTGTTGCACTGACTGTAATAAATGTTCTTGTGCATCAATATGCCTGCAAGAAAGAGAACTATTTATTATTTGTACTGCAGTATCTGGTTCTACCTATCACCTGTCTCTGAACTATCATCCATATATCACTGTTGCAAAATGATGTTAAGACATTACACTCTATTTTCTATATTCATTATGTTGTATATATTGCCAGTCATGTCATACATGATTATCAATAAAATTCAAAAACCTTTACAGTTGCCGGTGTTTGTGTGCTATTATACAGTAAGTAACAGCAGAAAAACAAAAATGGCTCACCATCACGTTATAACATGAAAATGTTATTGTTGTAAGAGGATAATTTTCACCTTATATCAAGGAAGTTTGAATGTAAAACTTTATAACAATGCTGTTATCGCAAGAGAAGTTTTGTGATAAGTTTGTATGTCGTAAAAACTTGAAAATATCTTGATATAATGTGAACATTTCTTGATAGAAACTGAAAGTGATCTGTTATAATTATAAAAAATGTCATGTTATAACATGATAGTGATCCGTTTCTCTCTTTCTGGTGTGGCAGCAGTACGCTTCCATAGTTCCCGACTAAAAACAAATACATATTTCACTTGAGGTTCCAAAAAGTGAGTGATTGAAAAAGTATGAAATCTGAAACAAATTTCTTTACATTGAAATGTTTCCAAATTTTGTCAACATAACATCTCCACATAACTGCAACATGTAAATCAAGAAGTTATTGACAACTATTTGTACATTTACCTTCAGACGTCACTTCTTTATCTTCATATGCTTTTATTTTGAAGACTATGTCTCTAACAATTTAAAAAAAAAATATTGATTAATCTAAAATGATTGACCGTTTGGTCAACAAACAATGTCCAAAAGTGATGTTTTCAAAGTATTATGTTTGTCCAACCAACAGTCCAAAACCCAAAGATCATCGGCATACAACAACACCATGGTAAGAAGGTAAGATGGTGGACAGTTCTCTCTCTCTCTCTCTCTCTCTAGTTTTCAGTACTGTCACATCTCCTGTTCTCCATCTATGAGCACAGGACTCTGTTCCAGGACCATCTCAGGCTTAGGAACACTTTCTTCCCCTCAGCTGTCACCTTGATGAGCTCTGCACCACAGTGATACCTCCTACTCACTCACTGCTGCACATACACTAACTTGTACTATATACTGTATGTACTCACATTCTCTCGGTGGTGGCTGGTGACTCAAAAATGTGGGGAGGACAGGAGGGAAAAAAACACAGTGTCTTGTTATTTTACAGTAGTAGTAGCTACAAAAAAATTTCATAAATGATAGTGAGAATTGGTAATCTTTAGTTTCAAACAATAACTATTGTATCCCTCCTGCCTCTCAATGGACCAGCTTCATATACATACTATTTTATACATCTGCCCTTACTGTATGTATCTGACTGAAACCAGTAAAAATTCACATTTAGAGTCTGGGAACAGTGATGTGTTTGGCAGTTTTGCTTCAAAAATAACTGACAGGTTAACCGATTATCAAATAGTTGCCTGTTCATTTTCGACTTATCATTTCAGCTCTGGCGTAGATTAATTGTCGAATGTCCCGTGGCATGGCTGAAAGAGAATTACAGCAATATTTTTTTTTTTTACATTTGAGATAATTAAAATTATCTTTAGTACAAAATAAAAGGCTGCTTAACATTAAAATCAGATTGTTTACGAAAAAAAGTCATCTGTAACTCTACTCTTAAATGTTTGAAAATATCAGTGCTTAGAAAAGTAAACATCAATCACACAAAGTAATTCTACAACTTACAGAGACCATAAAACTGAATTTAATTAGAAAACATGAGCATGAACAAGTAGATCATTGGTCCTAACACGCATACAGTCAAATTAAGAACTTGACGACACTTATTTGAGCTGAACTTCGAGTCGAGTTCCCCTGACATTATGAGTACCCATAACTTTGCATCAAGAACAGTTGTCCATTCAAGGGATCTCACTTCTGGTGAGCATAGTCGTGTTTTTTTTCTTCTTTTTTTTCTCACAATAACCAAAGGCAAAGTCACCACAGAAAGAAACGTAGCATCAAGTTAAAGTCATGATAAGGCCTTCAAATAGGCAGACACTTCAATGAGGTATCAGGTGTGGCGATTTTAAGTCCCTCCATAACCTCCCACCGACCCATTTGGCATTTAACATTTCCGAAATATGAGGCATGACAAAAGACACCATTAATAGCTTGTGGGCCAACACGAGCAAAAACCCATCAACAAGTTTATCTTGCAAATTGATTAAAATTTGTAATTGAAATTATAAATGAAGCAAATCTAAATTATTCTAATGATTTTAAAATCACATACCTGAAATAATCGATTCAACCTTTAAAACAACATCCTAGACATAAGCCACTCTGTTTGTGTATAACTTGGGTGCAGCTTGGCACTTTTTAGAGAGAGGGAAAGCATCAAGGCATTAGGGGCCTGTTACAACAAGCAGGTTTACCGATTTCTCTAAATAACTTTAAATAAAACCCCAAACCGCATTAAGACAGAATGATAAAATCATGTTAAGTTCTTCTAAACCCTCCCTGATCTGTTAACTGTACTAAAATAAAGTGCCTTCTTACTCATCTTTGACCTTTTGCCCATATCAGACTGTGCTGTATATACATGAAATGTTCCACATGAGGTGTCCAAAACATAATGAAATGTGCGGCATCACCACAGAAAACTGATTGCAGCAACATATTAAACTAAATATAAATATTAGTTTGAATACTCTACAATTTAGTGGCTTGAACCTATGTACTGCCACGCCTGCATCATTATTACCTTTTGTCACATTTTATGATTGTTTAAGACTGTCTAGAAAATAGCCCTTGAAAGGGTAAAACAGCAGAAATGTTTAAACTCAAGTCTAAATGCACAAGCCTCTCCACGCCTATCTGAACACTAGGTCTTCACACACACACACACAACTTATTGAACAAGTCACCAACAAGTGGTCCACAACAACAGCTGATTTAGTAACACTATAAAAAAGGTTATTTTCATATTAACATTGGCATCCGTTTTAGTGTTACTGCATGTAAAAGCAGGCAGTCTTTGCTTAGACAAAGAAGTTTTTCTTTCTTCTGAAGCCCCTGTAGAACCAGCCCTCTCATCTCTCATCACAGTGTGACTGGAAAAATAAAAAAAACTAAATCTTGCAAAAAAAAAAAAAAAAAGGTCCCAAAGATGACAAGGCATCCCATTCACCCAGATCCAAGTTTAGTCCTGTAACTTAAAAGTTAATCTGTCCAAAATGTATTAGAATAAATCAGGAGGGTGTTGGGACACAGTTTTATGATTCAGCTTGAAAGAAAAAAAAAAAAGAGTAATAATTAAATAAAAAAGTGCACAAAATTCAAAATAAAGGTGCTTTAAGAGATGAGGGTATGGGCCTCTGGTGTAAGAACAGGTCAGATGTTATTTAAGATGTCTGACACTGAACACCCCCAGTGCAGTCGTCTTCATCCATGTAGTAGTATTGATGGTTGCTTCTTCTTCTGTTCTCAAAGTCACACTCCTCCAGGTTGGCGTAGATGTACAGGTCTTCATCCATTCTGTCCGGCTGCTCTGCCTCCAGCTTTCCTGGGAGGTAGCGCTCCAGCTCCTTCAGCTTCTGTTCGGGGAGGAAGTTGGGTTGTGGGAACACCACCTAAAAGATTCAACACACGGATTTCAACAACCATTAAACAATTCAGCACCCTGCAGTGTGACCGTGTCAGTGTAACAATTTGATGACCATGTGCAAAAGTGCTGACGTCTATTTGTTTGTTGTCATTTTCAAAGACAAAACATAACAGGCGATTTAACACATTTTACATTACAAAGACTCAGACAGAGAAGAGGACATAGGTGCAAGACAGAGGTTGATACGGTGCTGACATTATTGGATGGGTATTTTTGTGCATTTGTGTGTGAGGCCGATGTAGATATGTTTTCCTTTTACAGAGGGGAAAGTGTGTGTATAGTAAAAATAGAATAGATAAGTGAAAGGGAGTGAAAAAAAAAAAAAAAAAAAAACATTAAAAAGGAGTGGATACTGAAAAACATCTTACCGAGAAGTGAATAATAAGGCGTCCCTTCTCAAACGGCCTGCGATGCATGGGCATCCCCTCATTCAAGACGCACTTTGTGTCTCCAGGTTTGATCAATTCCCCTAAAATATGATGAAAAACATTGGCCATGTTAGTGAAATGAAGAACTGAAAATTAAATTCTACATCCTCTTGTTGTTTGAAATAATCTGGCCAATGCCCGGTAAAAATCGAAGGACTTGGGTTATCGTGTATTTATTAATTAAAAAAATGCTAGTTTTTTATAAACTTAGCACCTTAAAATAAATGCAAGCCATTTGTTTTCTAGTAATAAATTAGGTCTAAAACAAATACCACTACCAAACACATTTTATTGCATTTATATAAATATAATATTGGCTCTATTCTCTCTTGGTAACACAGTGGACCATAATATACTTTGTTTCTCAAATCATATGCAAAAAAAACATTGACTAGTAAAACAATTCTTGGCCAGTGACTGTTCACCAGGACGTGCTGGGTCAAACATTTTTAAATGTAAAACAAATGCTTTGCATTTCATATCTTCCAAAGGAGAGGTTGGAGAGGTTTGCCCCTCAACTTACTGACGGTCAATATAAATCATCTAATCACACTGTCAAGGACGCCAACAGGCATTTAGTCTGAATGCCAACTAAACATTTGACATTTTAAAATGTAGCTGTGCATTTAATAACTTGGTTTACCTGGATGTGAGATGATGAGGAGAGTTCTGTCGTCCAGTGTCTCAATGGGCTTTTTGAAACCACACAGAGCCTCGACCAGCTGCAACTCCATTGACCTGACCAGGTCTTCTCCTCGCCTGAGGACATGAGTAAGAACAAGAAAAGCAGAGGTGATTTAATAAAATATAACACTTCTAGTTAAAATTCAATCAACAGGGTGCAAAGTCAAATAGGACTTTGAGTATTAATTTAGATTTTTATTGCCCTCTAGTGACCAGAATTGGTGCTTCTACTTTAGCTCATGTACCACTTAAATTTCCAGTGAAAGACTTTATATTCACCATATATACTGTATATGTTGTCTAAAGATACTTGATAACAGAGAACATATTTATTACCGGGTGAAATGTGGATGTTCTCGCTGGTCCAAGACGATGATGATGTCACCTGGCTCTATTCCTGGCTCCTGGTCTCCCTCTCCATGGAAAACAATCTTCTGGCCATCTCTCATACCTGTAGCAGGTAAGTGAACAGGTGATTCATGGACAATATTTGGTCTTCTGGTTCAGTCTTCACCCAGTCACACATGCATTTGGATAAACCCTCCCGTCGCTCTCACCTTTGTCAATGTGGACCTCCAAAATCTTCTTCTGCCGCAGGATCTTTCTGCCTCCGCATCCTTTGCAGCGGTCCTTGTGGCTGATTCTCTGTCCTTGGCCCTGACAGCTGTGGCACACCGTGGACACTTGCTGAACCATACCTGGTACTAGCTGGTGCATGCGGACCTGCATGCCTGTGCCATGGCAAGTCATGCACATCTGCGCAGCTCCTTTCCGACTCCCACGACCTGCCAAGAATAATCAACGGTCAGCTCTTTGTTAACAAAGATAGAAGCTATTTTTGTTTTATGTTTGGCTCCTTGTATAAAACTGTGGGTGCACGGACTGGATAACATTTACAAGACAGATTAATTTTGGTTTTGGACAAAGAGCCTTTTCATGACCTGTGTGTGCTGAAAAGCCTGCTCGGATTACTTAACAAGTCCAGTGACGGACGCTAACAAGAGCATGTAAAAAATAACTCGCATAGCAAAACACGTACCTTCACATCTCTCACAAATAATGTTCTTCTGGAGAGCAAGTTTCCTTGTAGCTCCATTATAAAGATCTTCCAACGTCACTGAAATCTGATGAACGATGTTCTTACCTGAGGTGAGACAAATCAGAGATTTTAATAGTACTGTTTCTTGGAAATAGTTGGAAATCAATACACATGTGTGATTCCTTTTTATATCACTGTCATTTCATATTACATACTATACATGTTGAAATAAACAAGCCTAAACTTCTGCTACCAAATCCTAAATCACAACAAAAAAAATGTGGAAGCTGGAAGATGACACTGGGCTGTAGACGGGTATCAGCTATGTGTTTACTTCTTTACTTGAGGCTCAGAATAGTTTTCCTTTTCTAGCCAAACTGCAAAGTCACAAGTAAGACACTTGATGTACAGCCAGAAAACATGATCTCTCATACATTTATCAAGCTTGTTCAACAGTCTTGTATGTGTGTTGGCTTTAATGTGTTTGCTAACAAACACCAGCTGCAGCAGGAATGAGGAGCCAATTCATTACAGCATGAGAAAATCATGTTTTGTTTTCTGCAGGGAGAAAATTAAACTGACAAGCCCGTGTCAAACATGATGCACAGCAGAGCTTACGACCAAACTCATACAAGATCTTTGAGTGTGACACTGCTGTTGATAGTCAAAAAACAAAAAAAAACAACCCCAAAGAAAAACAAAATGATAGTACAATATCAAACAATACTAGTTTTACTTTCACAGTCCTTTACTATGAATACACATTTGGCATTAGGTTTTCTTAGATTTGATTTCAACAACAGAGACCAAGAAATTTACTGGGCTGGACAAATTTTCAGTTGAAAAATAAACTTGTAAATAATAATGGCACCGTTTCAAAACATTTCATTTCTGTACTTTTATTTCTTGCCATTTATCGGCTGATAACAATATATCGATATCTGCAAAGAGCTAATATCAGGGGCTTTAGAAGAGCAGCACTGATTACTCAATTATTGGTCATTTTCTCAAGTGTGAGACTTTTCTGCTTTTCTTGGTCTTATATTACAATAAATTACATGTTTGTTGTTTGGACTGTTGCTCAGCAATAACAAGACACATACTAATCAAAAAAGGAAGTAACAGCTAGATGCAGCCCTATTGCCACAACTAAATGTTCAAAAGCAACTTCCTCGTCAACAGAACTCTTGCTCTTTCTTTATGTAACTCAATCAGGCCTCAAAACTTTCAAACCATAAATATAAATACTTTACAAACTTCACACATCATTTCAGTTTAGGGATTATTTCTCTAATATTTACGTACCTTTTCTCTCTCTGTGCATCCGACTGCCGCCACCAAAAAACAGGTCAAAGATATCCATAGGTGAGGCAAAGCCCCCACTGCCTCCACCACCACCAGTTCCTCCTTCCTTTATAGCCTTTTCACCTCCACGGTCATAGACCTCTCTCTTCTTGGCATCTGACAGCACCTCATACGCCTGTGAGATCTGCTTGAACTACAAAGAGAAGAAACAAAAACACATACTTGTTTAAGAACAGTCCAAAAGCAAAATCTGGCTGTAAAGCTCCTTAAAAAAGTCTTTTCACATTATGTGCCAAATAACGACTCCATTCAAGTATTAATTTTATATCACTTATACAAATGAAACTGTAGATGAAAAAGAGCAATGAAAATCGATTAAACAAAAACTACTCATACCCGGTTTCATCCGACCCATTATATAATTCAATTCAGTAATATCTGATAGATAGATTTTAGCCTGGATTTTAAGATGTTGAATATTATTAAAATTGTAATTTGACTATAAATACAATCCATTTAATCTGTTCAGAAAATTCCTAAAATTCACAAAATGTGCTATTCCAAAGGAAAATTAAATACACTTGCTAATGTTAATGTTTATGAGTGTAATGAAAGGAACTCACCTTCTCTCCCTCTGTCGGATTTTTGTCAGGGTGATATTTCAAGGCTAGTTTGCGATAGGCTCTTTTCAGTTCGTCAGGAGTTGCACTGGGTTTCACACCCAATGTGTCATAGAAGCCTGTTTCTTTAACCATGTTTGTCTTTGACAGATAACCTTCGAAAAGTAAAAGAAAAGTAAAACACATTAGTATTTACTAGCAGTCTCTAAACTAAGAGAGATTATTTAAATTAAATTTAATGTGTTGCTAAGTGATTATGAATATAATGTGTCATTGTCACAACAGAAAATAGAGCAAATTAAATCCAAAAATAAAGCGTATCATCATGTGGCTTAACTGTGAGAGCAGTCTTTATCTTGTTGGTTGTGTAAATGTTAGACATGGGACATTGTTTCATTCCAAAATAGACTCGATTTAGACAGGGAAAAAAGAACAGAGCCCTCCATTAAATATGATTGTAACACACTTATAATCTTATCGCATTTAATGTCGATATTTTTTGGACTCTGATGTGTTTTTCCTATGGCAATCTTATGATCTTTTCCTTCATGTCAGTCTTTTACTACAGCAGCTTACACAAGTTCAACTGGATCTCCATCAGCATTCGCTAACGTCAAGATTTGTTCCAGTGGATTCCTTCTATGTAATAAAACTAAGTCTAAGTAAGACTTTACATATTTGTGGTCTAGGTGTTTCAGTTGAACTCATGGAAGCCACCGTCATACATGTGCGGTCACGTCAGTGGCTTCGCAGATGACAGGTTCAAGGAACCAATCAAATATATTATAGGCTCCTTGATCAGGTTCAGGAAGAGTGACATACTCTCCTTAGTATGCAGGTTATAAGGCAAACATGCTCTTTGACCCCACCCCTCCACGTCAGAATGCTGACAGAGAACTGAAACTGAAAACCACTGTTACTGGATAGAAACTATCAGCATTAAAAAAAATGTCTGTAAAAAAAAAAGGACGAAGATATTAAGACTGTCACTGAAAGACACATCAGAGTAAAAGGAGGAAAGGAAAAGTCCTCATTATGCACAATGGCCAGATTTAAAGTCACATTTATTAAATATTTGTTATCAGCGTGTTATTCCTGATTCATTACCATCTTATCAATCAACATCTGAATGTTGACAAGGCAGAGCTAATAACTAGTGTTGGGTACTTTCATCTATGACAAGTCATATTTTATAAAACTAATTAAATACTCGTCTGTGTGTACAGCTTTGTTCCGAAATGTAACTAGTATTTATTACTGTCAGATAAATATAACGTTAAAAGTAGCTAATATTTCCCTCTGTAGAAGTGTAAACTAGCACAAAACAGAAATACGCAAGTAAAGTACAAATACTTTAAGTATTTGAGTTACTGTACTTAGCTAGATTCCAACACAGTTCATTTCTTAAATTTTACTTTATTTGGTTTATTTAATATTTGGACCATGACACTGACATGAAATGTAACATTAAAACTGTAGACACGGGGAAATAATCATACAAAGAGGTTCAAATGTAATATTTGTTAACGTTACACGCCTTGTCTATTTTGTTTACTTGTGTTAATTACATAGAAACACGAAATAAATCACCACCACCGGCCTATTCTTGGTTGACACGAGGATGCTAACATGTTAGCAACTACCTGTTACCCTGCTCATGATGAAAACAGTAAGGTTTCGATTCTACGAGGCCCTACGTACTTTAGCTAGCGTTACTTAGCTAAACCACTGCTAGCCTGGCTAGTGCTAACACGCTAGCTAGGATGTTTTGTTTTTTTACGTTAAGCTAAAAAAATTAAATATGACACAGGTACAAACAAAACATGTACAGTTGAATTATCAGTTTCTTACCTTATATGAAGAGAATATGTTGAAGTTCAGAGCAAAACCTCGGCTCACTCTTCCAGAATCTTCTAACCCGCCTCTACCAGGGGCAAAAACCTGCTACAGTGACGTCAAACTCCTGCGACGAGGAGTTAACCAAAACAAAAGCGTGGGCTGCAAACAGGTTTGCAGTTCTGTTGGTTAAAATAGCCTCATAACATGATAAAATGCCAATTTGCTGGCTTATCAGCGAGGAGGGTAATCATAAACCCATTCGTCTCCCTCACCTACAGACAGTTGTCCTGGGTCGAGGTCCAGAAACGACTATTAAAGACAAAAAATGCTCTCGGCAGCAAGGTAATATAACGATACCTCTCTGTTTCGTCCACTGGCTGCGTTAGCAAAGTAGCCTCCAACATCAATAAGGGAACATATAAGAAAATGTCACAAAAGTTTATATAAAGTTTTATTTAAATACCCAGTTACGTATAATAACATGACGTTAAAACGGCTTTTTATATAGTGTTTGTTGGAAAAGCGTTTAAAAGAAAATGGTGACCAAAAGAAAGGGAACAATGGAGATCATCATATGAACTGCTTGTAAAAGAAAATGACTAAACAGTGAACATTTAGTTAATATACTATATATTATTTATCTTATGTCTATGTACATCCAGTCTGATTTAAAATCACTATGGCCAGAAGCAGAAGTTAATTTCATATATTGCACACATTTTATGCTTTACACTTCGATGTATACTGTATTTATTTCATAAAAATCTCAAGATACTTTTTTTTAACTTAGCCTGTCTTATGTGTTGTTAAGGATTTCAAACTTTACATTAGAGCAGCTGCAGTTCAGTCTATTAACAAAATCCTTATTATATACATATCATATTTGTCTGTAATGATTATATTTTGATTGTTCTATTCTTTTTTTTATCTATGTTCGAATATCTTTCATATATTTTGTTTTGAAGTTAAAACAATCTTAAAGTAAAATAAAATCTTAAAATGTATAAACACATGCTTTAACCTGTGCTAATGTTATCCCTTCTCAACCAGTTGAACTGAAAGCAGAATGCAACAAAGGTTATGTCAAAGTTAAACAGGTAAGAAACATAAAGAACATTGATTTAAATAATCGAATCTAATCTGCTATTGAATCAGTAATGATCACTGAATGTGACACTGTCTCATCTCCTGTCTTAATTCCAAAGCTGGGCCTGAACCCCACCTCCGTAGACTCTGTGGTGGTGGGGAAAGACAATGAGGTCAAAATGAAGCCAGGACAGCAGCTTCATATTGTCAATCAGCTCTACTCATACACTGTACAGTTCAAGGAGGATCCCAGCGGGGACCGCGTCGGCATCAAAAGACAACGAGAACCGGCTTCAGAGGACAGAGAGAGCCACAGAGAGGCTTCGAGTATGAAAGCAGCCAAACAGACAGAAAAGGTGTCTGTGTCAGTCAGCCCTGGAGAAACGGCAAAACCCAGTGTAAGAGATGTAAGAGAAAGGGGTTGCATGTATTCAAGATGTTGTTTTTATGAATTCCCCATGTTTTTCTCTTGTATGGATTTTCTTTAGAGCTGGTATGAGTATTGTTTTATCAGATAAAAAACATGTCACCTTAAATTTGTTGCAGGAAAATGTTGGACATTGGAGCCAAGGTCTCAAGGCCTCAATGCAAGACCCAAAAATGCAGGTAGCTGTTGAAAAAAAAAGGAAAGACAGTTGGTGTGATGCTTGATCTGAATCATGGATGTGTGACAGAGAATTAAAAACAAATCATTGTCTCCTCTTTTCTAGGTGTACAAGGACGATAAAGTAGTCGTAATCAAAGATAAATACCCTAAAGCTCGCTACCACTGGCTCGTCCTCCCGTGGCAGTCCATTTCCAGCCTGAAGGCCTTACGTGAGGAGCACTGTGACCTGCTGAAACACATGCAGGAAGTCGGCAACCAGATGGTTCAGCAGTGTCCAGATGCTAGCTCGCTACATTTCCGCTCAGGGTACCACGCCATCCCCAGTATGAGGTAAGTAATCACTGTCTGGATGGTGCAGCATTTAATGCGAATGCTGGAGTCCAACTTTTGAAATAAAGTCAAAGGTCCTTTGATTGAAACTTGTGTACTCATCACCACCTCACTTGTACATCTGTACCTGTCTAGTATTTATTTCTTCTTTAAAATTGTTTCTTTCTTTTTAAATTTGTGTTTGAAGGTTTTATTCTGTATTTTCTTCTTGCTATTGATGGATTGTATAAGAAACTTTAAAATGTATTTGTGTAGGAAATGTGCTATAAAACACACTTACCTTGTTCTATCATACACAGTACAGCCAAATAAAGTCACCTACTGTAGCTTGAGAACCAAAATGAAAAACGTCTACCCAGAGCTCAACACTGCCTCATTCTTGTCTGTGTTGTATTTTGCAACTTTGAACTTTACATTTAACAACTGTCGATTAATGGTGAGGGTTATAGGCGTAGTAATAAATCAGAGAAAATGTGGTGACAGGAAAAATCCATTATTATTATTATTTTCTTCCTCAAGAAAGAAACCCAATACCCCAATACACCAGTCTAAAAATTAAAAATTAAAAAAAGCTTTGAAAAATGGTTGGCAGCAATGTAAAGTATACACAATTTATAATAAATTGATTGGTAAATGCAAATAAACTCTGGCAGTATGACACAAATTCAAGCCTGTTCATCAGGAGGATCAACATTTATTTGATGTAGATACACAAGTAATAACAATTTACGTGTATGTTTGTTTCCAGTCATGTTCACCTCCATGTGATCAGCCAAGACTTTGACTCTCCTTGTTTAAAGAACAAAAAGCACTGGAACTCATTCACAACGGACTATTTCATCGAGTCTCAAGGTGAAAGCAAACTTCATGTTTTTTGTCATGTGTTTTAACTTGAAGTTCTGCAGTATTACACAGTGTTTCTTACTGCTAATTTGTAGTTTTCGTTCTCTTTTTTCTTATCTGCAGATGTCATTGAGATGCTTGAAAGAAATGGAAGCGTCAGTGTCAAAGAAGGAACCAGTGAGTTGTTGAAACTACCTCTCCGTTGTCACGTGTGTCGCAGAGAGCTTCCCACAATACCAGCTCTGAAGGAACACCTCAAGTCTCACTTTCCCAGCTAAGAAAGTGACCTCAAAGTGGATACCGCAGATGTTTATGGGTTCAACATAGGACTGTAGCGTGTTGGGCATTATTTTTGCCTGTTAATTCTGATTTCTGAATTCATGAAACTGTTTCAATAAAGATTTAAATAATGTGACCGAAACACAATGTTCGTTTATGTTGAGCTGCATTTTCAGCTTGTGGTTTGTTGGTAGATTTAAGAGGAGGGTCACCGTGCAGATGCAACTTTGATTTCATTTTTGGGGGGGGGGGAAATTGTCACATTGCATCTATTGTTCCAACATTATCAAACACGATTTAATATGTTGTATTAAATGTTTTCTAAAAACGAAATACTGATTTATTTTTCATTGAAAATTCTTGAATATCTTCCCTGACAGTACAATACCGGTGTTTCCTTTAGCCTACATCTGACCCAGTAATATGTGTATATATTTTTTAGCTTGTTTGGAAGATTATGGAAGATTATTATGATGCTTTTATTTGTTGCAGCTGTATGAGCTCTGTGCTGTAGCAAAACTACAGCAACAAAAGAGCCCCCTGTCTTGATGATGAAATGGCCTTCATCAAATAGTTGTCAGTCAATAGTCACAGAGCTGCAGGTGGCAACTACAAAACTTGTGTTATTACATCTGGAACGATTAGTTAGTGGGTTTACTGAGTTTGAAGATCATCCATCTTGTTCTGTTTTGCTGTCAGATATGATGCTTTGAAAAACAAAATAGTATTTAAGACATTTACAAGTGTTGGACTGCTTAAAATACACTATACAAATACAGTTTTTACCTAATGATGGCTTAAGTTTGCTAACTGAGTGACTGCCAAAGATTTACAGAGGTTGAATCTGTCTATAATGTTATGAGGAGGAAAGAGAGTAACCCCTGTACACTCATAGTCCACCCACACTCGTAGCATTACTTATTGGACTGGACTGTGTGGGTGTTTACATCTCCCTTATGTTTTGTTATGTTAGGATGGTGCAACTTGAACTTCATCATTTTTATGACATTACGTAATTCCCAGTATATTTCTGTTTAATTGTAAGTAGAGGAGAGTGGTCTAATCATCCAGAATAAGGGAAAACACCAGGGAGGGTATGCAGGTATCAGGAAACACTGCAGCAAGAGCTGCTGACTTTGTCGCCATCTAGTGTTTTCTTTGGTTTTTGTATTTTTATAAATATATAAGCAGACCTGCATTAATAAAGCTCTGACAAATTGACTTTTAACATTATGTTCCCGCATAAAGTGTTTCATGATAAGCTCAGGTGTGGCACGTTACTTCACAAAAAGAAAAGGAAGCGATGGCCCGTACGGGGATCGAACCCGCGACCTTGGCGTTATTAGCACCACGCTCTAACCAACTGAGCTAACCGGCCATGTTTGTCAAGGAAACAGAAGTAGATAAATATCACAGTTCATACACCCAAGTTAACATGGTGTTCTCTCTTCTTGCAGACGTCAATGGATCAATACCACAGTGAGTACTGCATTCATTCGTTATATCAAGAGCTTTCCTGCAGGCTATATGACGTTATTGGTTTGCTTGCTTGCTATTAGCTAAGCTGCTACAGTGAAGATTTCAGCTTTAAAAAGGGTGAAAGTAACATATTTTCAAAGCATTTGGTATCTCTGGGCTTCCGTAGACTTTTACATTTACATTTCATTTTTCTGGTTGTTTTTGTACATTTTAAAACAAGCCCCCATTCACTTCAGTTGTGTAGGAGAACGCTGCACACTGTTTTGCTGTGAAGCTCCAGAAATGTTTTGTGGCCTTTGTCTGAATGATTATTTAAAAACACACAGGCACCCAATATGATGGTTATAGTATTTGTTTATTATTACCAAAACAGTGTAAATGCTGAGGCTATATTCATCACAGTAATAATCACACACACACATACACACACAAAAATCAGCTGTAGATAACATTATAATGCCCAAATCAACATTCAGAAGTGATGGGCAAGAGCAAATCTGTCATCCTGAGCTCATCAGGAACGTCATTAAATGTTGTTGTAGTTCATAGTGGAGCTGCACAAGAGCAGGTCATCATCTCCTTAGAAATAACTCCCTTTCATCTTCGTCTGGCACCATCAGATTGTCCACTGAGTGATGATGACCGTCGTCTCCAATATCCTGGAAGAAATACTCTTCACTTTCACAGCTCTCAGTTCCATTCACACAGCCTGGGGTTTTGATTTGCTCCAGCTCACTGCTGTCACTGGCGTTACTGTCCTCTGTGCTGTTGCTGGCGTCACTGCTGTCACTGGTCTCACTGGTCTCGTTGCTTTCGCTGCTGTTGCTCTCACTGCTGTCACTGGAGGCAGCTGTTACAGCAGTTACTTCACTGGTGTCTGAGCTTTCGCTCGTGGTGTCACTGCTGCCAGCGGGCTTGTCCACCAGCTGAAGGTTTGTGTCACCCTGGGAAGCGGCAGAGGTTTGAGTGGGTTGTTTCTCAGTCAGATCATCCGACTGACCTCCGGTGACCTCTGTGCTGTTGTCCTCTGCACTCAGGGCTTTGATGACACTTGCAAACACTCGAACCCAACTCTGATGCAGAGAATAAGCAGATAGTGTCATTAAAACTTTCATCTCAGCGAAAGCGGGACAGTTTAAAGTGCAAAAATGTTTATCTCACCTGTCGAACGTTCTCCTCACTGCCCATGCTGTCATCTCTGGTTTCAGCAAATGAGTCTGCCTGTGGAAATACAGAGAATACAAGAGCTAAGTGGGGAACAGAGGGATGTTGTGCACACATTAAGAGTTGGAAAACATTATAGGTCTAATAAAGTACTTGATTTCATTAGTCTTACCTCATCATCCTCAACTGATTGACTGTCGCTGTCACTCTCACTCTCCTCTGAAGTCTGTTTGTGGAAAAGAATAATCCTTTTAGAAAATGATGCAGTGTTTGCAGCTTAATTTCTACAACAGTTAAATGCAGCAACAGGTGTGTACAGTGAGCATTTAATGTAGCTATTTCTTTCTATTCATCCATGTTGGAGTGTGACTATCGATCCATGCTATCCAAGAAGGACCATAAAATATGAGCTAACAGTGGAGTCCTGTCGTTCCATAAGTACCAGTGTGGACCTTTTTTCTCTAATGTGCACCAACAACCAAATTCATTCCTTTAAAATAATACTGAGCACACAAGTACGCTGTCAAATTAATCCTGAACTTGTGATTACTTGTCAGGGGAGCTTCGGGGGTCTAAACAATTTTAAAGGTCTTGTGAAAGTCTCATAACATGCTGACCATTTCCCCCTAATTTTCTTTTTTAGTTTTTTATTCTCTTTTTATAAGACCACTTATTACTCCCTTGCCTTCCCAATGGCCCCCCTTCATTCAGTGACGAGCTTGTAAAAGGATAAGCACACTAGAGTATTTCTTTTGTTTTATTAATCTGAATGCTTACTGGGCTTCTCTGCACCAAGGATGTGGTTTTTCTTTCTTTCTGTCATTCTTTCTTTTACTTAAATTCTGTCTCTTCACTGTTTATTATTCGAGTTTGCACTACACAGCTTATGAACGCAGCAATTAGAAGCTTAATGCAGTCTACTAATGACAGTAAAGTAAAAAAAAAGAGCGATGATAAAACTCACCGTGTCCTCTGATGTGGTTTCTGAAGATTCTGACTCTGAACTCTGACTCTGTAAAGACGACATTTAAAAAGGGGATTTAGACACATTGACATCACATCATTATATTTTTAAAATATTTTCAGTGAGTCAGTAAATAACTTACTTGGCTTGAGGAATTTTCTTCAGAGCTCTGCAACAGAAATATAAGTATAAACATCCATTTAGATAAAAATCAGCAATCAAAAGTGATGCAAAAAGTCATCAAGGCATCATAAAATAACTATTTCCTCATTACTTGAAGACACACATATATTACCTTCATCTCTGAAGTGTCATTTTCAGATGATTGTGAAACAGACATACTTTCAGTCTGAGAAAGAAAAACAAAGTTAGCACACACCACAGTGTATTTAATTACACCATATGACTGCAACACCAACAATCATCACATTGATTTAAGATTCTGTCAACCGTTGCCTGGGCAAGCCCTCGCTTCGTGAATGACTCCAGACATAGAGTATAGTAAACAACAGTCTGAAATGCTCTTTGAGTAACCACACCTATTGTTGAATTTTTTTGCTGACTGTGTCAGAGGAACTCAACCTGTCTGCAGTCAAATGATTTATGTGTAAAAAGTTACAAGTGCATTGTAACGCTCCACGGGGAGGACTGATTTTTAAAAAGCACTCACCGTGTTTGGATCAAGCTCACTTGATTCCAAAACGACGTTATATGAAATCTGAAAGAAAGGAATCAAAGGTCAAGGACAAAACTAGAATCATTTTTATTCCTAGTGTTTCTTTATCCATTTGAAGTTATTTGCCTTCTTGCTTTGCTGACAAACAATGCTAACAATTAAAAAAACAACTAAAAGAAAGAGAGCAGCACAAAGAGGATTGTTCACATGCTATTAGAGTCTAGACAGTACTAGTGAGAATCTGATGCTGTTTAGCGTTTTAGTTTCTTCAACATGATATACCATTAACATATTATATAAATTCATCTGCAGAATGAGGCAAACATTTTAATTTGCACAATGTTTATAAGAATTTATAAGCATGTCTTAAGAGTTTTATTTTCTCAATCTCATACTTACTGGGTTGGCAAAAAGTGCTCCAATCAGGCAAAACATAATTATGGTAACCTTCATTCTGTAACAGACATACAGTATATGATTAATGTTGATTTACTCCAACTTAAGTTAGCTGGTTTTGCAAACATGAAAACACAAAATTACACCAAAGATGAATAAACACTGTAAAAATGCAAAACATACCTATGTAAATAGCAGCTCTCTTTATATAGCAGTTATCTAAGATTGATTTTGTACTTAAAAACTTGTTTTGCTTACAGTACAATAGCCAAGAAAGTTTGGATTAATGTGAAAAAAATCAGCAAGTCAGACTACATGCTGGAAAAAGTTAAATGATAAATAAGCCAATATATGATCAATTACCTTTTTGTCCGTTAGTGTCAGAGCTAATGTGACAAATCTTCTGTCGGTGGTCCTTGTTCAGTGGATGCAGCAGCAAACAGGAGAGCCCGGTGTCTATTCTGAGCCACGGGTGGAAGCTGGCAGTTGAGGCTGTAAAAGCTCGATGTGTGGATATGCTGTAGGAAACTCCGAGCACGACTGTATATAAGTCATCTTAATTGAAATGATTGCATCACTTCCTTCCGGAGGTCTCTCTGCTGTCGACACGCCAAGGTGTATTTTTTTTCCTGGGGAGTTGCAGCTCAAAACAAACACACTCTGGCATGATAATGATTGAACACACACACCACAAATACACACACATACACACACATAAAGTTGTTTCATTCAGTCACTGAATTTCCTCCACCCCCTCTCATGTCTTCAGTGAAATATAGTTCAGCACACTAAACCATAGGGTTTGTGGTCTGGTGAAAAAACAAACTCTCACCCACTCAGAGAGGAAAGGAGGGCCAGACAGGGTCATGCTTGTTTCCGGTGAAATGGATGTTTTCTTCGCTGTCTACTCTACGAATAATCAGAGTTTAGTTGTTGAATAATAATTGATTAAAAGGAGTTAGAGGTGGTGCCTTGCTCAAGGGAAGATTCCAAATACTTGTCCAGAGAACATCAAATGGAAAGATGAACTTATCTTAATAACAAGGAAGCTTGTGACAGCTGTAGTCACACACTGTAGGTCCTATTTGTAAGAAAAGTTGATTTTTGAGTCTCATTCCCAACTCATCAATTACTGATGGGAATGAGATTCAAATATCAACTTTTCTGACAAATAGGACCTTTAAGGCTAAATACACTAATGAGACGATCAAAAACAATAAAAGAAAACCACGTTGTGCAACCTTTCGTCCTCAGTTTTACATGCTGTAATTGGAAACAGGGCTTCATTCTTGGAAAAATAGGGCATGTACAGTAGAAATCCTAAATAAAGACTTCTGTATTTCCTCCCCGTGCCTCGTAATTGCTTCCAGGATGTCCATATATGGTCGCGCCTAGAATAAGATGAGAGAATTTCTTGTTTAACCTCACTTTGGATTTCAGCTGTGCATAAGCAACGTGTAATTAGACTGGATGTTCACCAGTCTGGAGCTGTTTGCCAAAACCGCAGCTACTCGTTGTTGTAAGTTCCTACTTTAGAACGAGGGAGGAGAGGACGATTGATGCGTGTTGTGGCTCACTGACCGCCAGTCAACAACGTCTGCCCTCAGGTTACTTAAGTTTTATGATGGATCGACCCTTTCAGACAGGCATTTGGTGCATCGGTTTTCTTTAATGCAACTGGCCATTTACAGAAGCACAATTAGTAATCTGATCCTCAAGGGCCTGATTAAAGCAGGCTTTTGTTGCAACTGGGTCAATTATAGATTATTAGAGTATCTAATCAATGAGGAACAGAAACCTGCAGGACAAAGTGTTTTGACCTCAGCTATAGGCTGCAGTGGAATGTAACCAAGTACATTTATTCAAGTACTGAACACTTGTGATGTATTTAACTTGGCTATAACCATTTAAAGCTTCTTTGTACCTCTACTTCACTACATTTCAGAGGGGAAAGATTATACCACTTATTCCACTACTATTTTATAAGTTTAGTTACTAGTTGCTATGTAGATTCACGTGATTACTAGATAAAAGCTGAAGCCCAATCAACAACATGTTTTGATTTATGTGTTAGGTGCTATCCAGAGGTATATAAAGTAAAGTAGTAGGAAAAGTAGAAGTATAACCTGTGGGGAAAAAGGCATTCAAAACTTTGTTTTGGGGCAAAGTCAGCAAACTTTTTAAGCAGTTTTTATCAGATTTGACTGGTGATTATGTTGTTTTTATGTCCAGGTGACTATTTAAAGTGAAGTTCTGGCTCTCTCCCCATTAATTATATAGGGGCTTGGTCTTGTTTGTCCAAAATAACTGCACAGGGATCTTAAATTAAAGTGATGCTTACACATTAATGCATCAATAATTATAATCCAATTATATGTGTATTTTTCTGAAATGGGCCAGTCTATATAATGAGTACTTTTACTCTTGTTACGTAAATACATTTTGCAAATACTTTGGTGCTTCTACTCAAGTAAAGATATGAATGCAGGACTTGTAACAGAGTATTTGTACATTGTGGTATCAACACCTTTACCTTTTTGCTTGAATGTAACCATGCTTGTGGAGTTATGGAATAAATGTAGTGGGATTATGTAAATTAGATACCAAAAAATGTCAGATTTTACACAAAATGACCCAAAAGAGAAACACCAAGACAGGCAGCTAGAAAAAACAAAAAACGAGCTTTAATAATCAGAAACTGTAGTCCATACATCTATAATCCAAAATGCAAGCAACTAAAGGCTGACAACAAAACAAGAGTAATCCAGAGCGAAAAACCAAACCAACCACAGACCACAAAACTTAACTAAGGACAAATCAGGATAACATGAGGACACAGGCAAAACACGAGAAGACATGACCACAGAACAGACGAGAAACACTGGACTGACAGGAGGACAAAGAGGACAGGGGTTTGAAATGAGACAAAAAGATAGGAAATGGAGAGTAAAATATGACACATGAGGACGCAATCTACAAACAAAACAGGAAACAGAAAAGATAATTATTAACTGTGGAATACATTTTAAAACCATGAATAGTACAAAGTGCTAATGTTGTCACAATTGTTATAATAAAAGTACGACAGGTATATTCTGCTATTACTAAAAGCCATTGTGGCATTGATATATATCATGAATCGTAGTGAAGTCAGTAGTTGATAAACAATCTCACCTCGAGGTCCATTTAGTAACTGTTCTGGAGCTTTCAGTCATACCACATAATCTTAATCAGCGGATAGAGTTTGCCCAACAGAGCTGTAAGGAATAAATGTAAATTTACACTAAAATGTACATATGATTGAACTAATATGTGATACAACTCTTCCTGCTGACATGATCAGTGGATAAGTTTGATGATGTCTTACAAGCAGCTGCTGATAAATATTTACAATGATGTCAAACATACTGTATCTTCCTGGCTTTGGTACTGTATGACTCATCACAACAAAATATTAACACATACAACACGTTGTATTAGTTGCTTTAAGACTTGGGACAGAGAGACATCTAGTGGCCAAATGTATACATTATTTCTCTTCTTAAAGCCATGTTTCATGTGACAAGTATCACACAGAGGTTCGGTTTTAACCTTTACCAACAACCTACACATAATATACCTGTTCACATATTCCTGAAAATAAAGAAAAGGCAAACAACAAAAAATAAATCCAACATGGGACCTGGACCTGGATTACAGACAGTACTGAGAAGTATAGCTAAACAGCAATAAAGCAACCTTAATTGCCTTTTAGTTTCCATTACTCATAGCCTACTACTTCCAGTCCAATATCATATATGTGTGAAGATACTATGGATCTATTATATGGTTATTCTCAGTAATGTGCTTAAATGTGTTGTCAGGATAAATGTTATAAAATCAGTATGAATAGAATCACAAGTGGATTATTTGCTGTTTGCTTTTAGATATAGCAATTTTCTGAGGCAGAGCACCCATGAGGTTCAGTAATTTATTATTACTATTATTATTATTTGTACTTGTGTAAGTTTTCATCTAACCTGAAGTAAACTGGTGTCCTTGGTACATTTCATTTGTGCGAAAGAAACTTGCTTTGCTGTGTGGGGCGACAGTTTCTCATGAAACTTATCAGCTCAAAGCAGGTGCTATGATTGTGCTCAATGCCATCTAATTGTCCTTCCTAGCTCTCCCTTTTCTATGTTTTATCTATCTGTACGTCTGTGTGAGACTCACCAAGTTCACTCTGCCCTCTCAGCCAAAATAAATTGACTCTGTTATTCTGTTTTATCATTCAATTGAATAATACAACCTTTTGTTGATCCACCTTTTATTCGTTCACGTCTCAACAGGGAAAAACAATAATTCTCACCACACTCTGCAGCCCACAGAGACCCTCCCAAAGTTAGAAAAGCATTGGCACCAGAGACCCAGAAAAAACTGTCTGTGTGTGTGTGTTTGTGTGGACGGTGTGAGCGCTGTCGGGAATACAAAAGGACATCTTCACAGGTTCAACACAGGCACATACTGGTGTTTGTGCGGGATTCTCATTTCTCTTGCAACCGCCAGCCTCAGGTAAAATCCTAATTACTGTGACCTTTTTATTGTTTTGAAGGGTAATTTGTTATTGATCAAACAGAAATGTGTGTGACATCTTGCTTTCTAATTAGTTAACACTTGAACTTGTTGTGTGGACAGTTGGCTCGGTTATACTGCAGCCTCTTTTGTGATATATAGCCAAAACTTTGCCAAGATGCCCCATGCTAATGTTGATGACTTAATTATTTTTATACATAGAGCGTGATAGTGAATATAAATACTTTTCTGTCTCTACTAAGTTGTACACTGTAAATGATATAGGCACATTCAAGTGATGCTTATTGACAGCTATGCATCATTTATATAACAGCATGTACTTTATACTTTATATGAAACATCCTCAAAGAGATTAAATAGTTTGTTTCGAAAGCTACATTTTTGACTATATTGTTACACAGGTATTAAATTAAAGGATTATATGAAGTTAGAATGTTTAATTTATTCTCCGTATTGTAACAATCAAATAAAAACGTCTGATTAATTGCCTTTGATGAACTTTCATGCACATTCCCCCCCCCCAGTCTGCACCTATCTGGGGTTTACTGGTCTGAACCAGTGAGCTATTGTTCCACTGGACAGGCTCAGTAGTGTCTGTTTTGTTTCCGTCCCGAGAGACAAGTTTGTGGACTTAGTCAACTTTTTTCCAGTCTGGTAGCTTCTGATGTTTACTTTAGCTCTGAATGTGACTTTTGAGAGAGAGGCGCATCTCAGAGGCCTGTAACCTTGACAACAGTGGAGGCCAATCCCGCCGCTCTGCCTGTCATGAAAGTGTTGGCAGCACAGATGCTCTCATCTGTTTTGACTTTGAAATGTGTGCCAAGTTCACGTCTCTGTTGTGACCAGTTAGAAGTCAGATTATAATGCGTTGAGTGTTTTTGAGGTTTGTTCAGTCCTTTCTGTGAAATCAATTTTCATGCAAATTAGCACATGTAATTAAATTTTGCTTTATTCATTTCAACGTTTCAGGTATGAGGGCCTGCTTAGTATTCCTGTGCTTACTGGCAGCAACATTTGCCATGTCTGTGAGTAGCAAAGATGTTTATATTCCTCTTAATTGACACTGAACTAAACCATGAGAGAACTTCCAAACAAAAGATGTGATGTGAAATGTGTTTACTGCAGTTTTGGCATTAACTGAAATGATGTACATTATTAAGTATCCCCATTATGTTTAGGTAAAAAGTAAACCTCATGGAAAACATCATGGATTGCGTAAGACTCCACATACAGCCAAAGAAAAGGTACTACAGGACTCTTTCAAATGTATTTGAAAAGTAAAGTAATTTTAATGTTGTAAAATGAAGATTCTTCTTTTCTTCTGAACAAGGACATCATCACAGAGGAGAACAACAAGCCACAGATCTTACCCACTTTAGTGCCATTTGAGGCCATCAGCCACGAGCAGGAAGATGAGGAACTGAGCTCCGAAGGCAATGCTAACGCTAACAAGGAAGAGGGAGAATTTGAGGTGACCGAAAAGGGTGACAAGAGCACCGCAGTCCTGCTGAGTGAAGAGGAACTGGTGGACCTCCTGAAGAAAGAAGCAGAAGAAGAGCAGGAAGCAGAGGAAAGAGCGATGGAGGAAGAAGAAGAAGCGGAGATGAAGAAAGGCAAGATGGAGTCCGGTGAGATCACTGAGGATGAGGAGGCTGAGGTGGAAGAGAAGAAGCTGGATGACAAACCAGAAATAGAGGTGACAAATGAGGAAGAAGAGGTAAAGGAGGAGAGTGCTGAAGATGCTGAAATGCTGGAGAAAGAAGAGGTGGTGGTGGAACAGACGCCACTCGAGGGAAAGGAGGAAAAATCTGTTGAGAAAATAGCAGAGAGAGAGGAGCAGGGGCCACTGCTGGAGGAAACAGATGGTAGCACAGACTCAGAGATCCCTGTTGATCTCGACTATGCAGCTGATAGTGGCATCCTACAACCTCTGAAGATTGTATCCGCTAAAAAACACCCCCACACTGCTGCAGACTCCCAGCCTCTTTTAAAACCAGATGTTAAAGAGAAGGAAACCAGTGAGAAAGAGCTTCCAACCATTGCAGATTACTATGACCAAGATGTACAAAACACTCAAGCAATGGACAGTGACGAAGTGTCTGATCAGGACAAGGACAAAGATTCAGAGGCCAAGTCTAAAGAGATGAGTGTTGATAAGGAAGAACCCGAGGCAAATGATGAACCGCAAGAACCAACTGGTGGTACAGAGCTTGAATCAGGGTCCAGGGGGGCCGGAAAGGAGGAAGAGAAGAGTAAGAACGACAGCGGAAGTCACACCAAGGGAAAGACAAGGAAGCAAAAGAAGAACCAGAGGGCAAGGAAGCACTCTCCACAGAGTGAGGAAACCACCCCATCTGGACGGGAACAGAACCAGCAGGAGCCTACTGAGTCTGAGGGCAGCAGCATTGACAATACAGTCCACAAGGCAAAGAGGAGAAGGGCAGGAAAATGGGTAATCTGTCCATTTACTCTTTTCAAAGCACCTATAATCAATATTTTTAAATGTACAATAGATTACGTGTATTTTAGGTGGTGGTTTTTACGGCCCAGAACTTTAATGTTTTGGTTAACTCCAACGCAGATGGACCAAGTTATCATCTTAATGGTGAACATAGTGGGGCATTCAGTAGCTACAGAGCCAGAAAGCTCGGTGTAGTTGGTGTAGACCAAAAACAGAGCTAAAAGGAGAGGACACGACCCCAATGTTGCTTCTGTCGGGTGGATAAACAGCTATAGATTGTAATACCTCAACGACTGAATAGGTTGATTTCCAAAGTTTACCAAAATATGTATGACCATTCCCAAATCCACATACCCTACATGACTTAGTCGCCACCTGGTTAATGTTGTGAAATGGTTGCAGTTTGGTTAGGTTTAGGCACTACAATTACTAGTGTTTGTTCAAACCCAAAGAAATCTGCTCCCTTCGTAATTACTATGGCCACCACCTTAGTCATAAATGTATATATGAGTCGTAATAAGCCACTAGCACAGATGGCCTATACGGTCATTAACTGGTGAGGACAGTCAGGTAAATAGGCAACAGTTAGTAACAAGTTAGCCTTTCCAAATAAAGGTTATATGTCAGTCTTAATGAAACTTTCTGCTGCTCCCCAGTGGCCAAACATCTGTTATTGCAGGTTTTTTAGAGGAAATGTGACGCGCTTCAGCTGTGATGCTCTAACTATGTTCCCCATATCTTAAGTAATTGCCTTTTCATGCTTCCTGTGTACATTTCCAGGGTCCTTTAGTCGGAATGAACCCAGTGCAGATCAGAGCCACAGTGGATCTCTACCCCAGTTCCAGGTCCTCTCTTGGTGGAGGCGCACATCGCCCAGAAGCCCCTGCTGGTTAGTCAACATACTGTCTAAAGCACTATGCCAACAGCCTCACAGGGGAATCTGCTGACTGGCTCATTTTGCTGAAACTTCCGCATGAATAGTGTCACTCTGCTTCACAGTCACTACCAAAACACAGCTCTGCAGGCTTAAGGAGTGAATAATAGAGATCAAGTTGAATTTAATCACTGTGCAAACTCAAATGCTGGAGGAATGTAGGGAGTGTTGTGTCGTGGTTAGAGCTCACTGGTTTCCAGTTATCACACTATAAAATAAAACCAAACTACTCGCGAAAATGATTCTTGATTACTGGTTTTAAGTATGAGTCAAAGGTCATCACAGTGCTTGTCTTTTCTCGCAGATCCATGTGATAACTTTCCCTGCAAACGTGGAAAGACGTGCAAACTTGGTTCAGACAATAAGCCAGCCTGTGTGTGTCAAACGCCGTCAGAATGTCCTCCCAGTGTGAATGAGTTTGATCATGTAAGTACGGGTGATCTAGTTTTTAACAACTGCTTGCATTTGATTGTTGCATTAATGCTTTTGTTGTTTTGTAGGTTTGTGGGACAGACAACAAAACATATGATACATCATGTGAACTCTTTGCTACTAAATGCAACCTGGAGGGCACAAAGAGAGGACACAGACTTCATCTGGACTACACCGGGCCATGCAAACGTGAATACATACATTAAAACCAACATTTTAGTTGACATATGGTTCAGGAAATATTTGTTTGGCACTGATCTTTCTCTCTGTTTCTCTCTCAGTGATACCTGCATGTGTGGACACCGAGCTGGTCCAGTTCCCTCTACGAATGAGGGACTGGCTGAAAAATGTGCTGCTGCAGCTCTACGAACATGACTCCATGTCTCCTGGCTTCCTCACCCCTAAACAGCGTTTTAGAGTAAGATGTGCTGACAATGTATTGATAAAACTGTGATTTTCAGGCTTCCTGCAAAAATATTGTAATCTTCATAAAAAAAAAACCCCAGTGTATTTTCCACAAGTTAAAGGTACCCTGTGGAGTTTTTGACCAATAGTAGCGCTACAAAGCAATACCATCAAACCCCAATTGTGTTTGCTTTGTGCACAGGCATGAACATGTGGTTGATTCAAGACGCATTCCTGCCTGTTTTTACGTAATCGGCTGCGGTAATGTGAATATTATGGTAACAATAGGCAAAAAATGCAGCAAAACTTCCAGCTGGCAAACATGGATGTAAATATAGGAGGCAAATTAATTCAACAACTTTGTCATGTCTCGATGATAGACAGTGCATAACTTCAGTAACTTCATTTGTTAACAAGAAAACCTCACAGGGCACCTTTAAAGCAATATTATATCTCTGCAATTTGTTGTGTTATTTGTATCCGTTCAGTTGGTCAACGAGTGAGTCTGCCAAGAAAGATGCATAGTATCTTTGGGAAAAGAACAAATTATATTAAAATGTATGTTTTAAATCAAAGTGTGGTGTTCTGTTTTCTGCAGGTGAAGAAAATCTTTGAGAGTGAGAGGCGTCTTCATGCTGGTGATCACTCTGTTGAGCTGCTTGCACAGGACTTTGAGAAGAACTACAACATGTACATCTACCCAGTGCACTGGCAGTTTGCTCAACTGGACCAACACCCCTCTGACAGGTACATTTTACATCTCTGTGCTTATAGTAAACTTACATTTTGCTCAACCTTTAGATTACATTGAAAAATGCTCATAGAGTACTTTCTGTAGGTGTTTACCAGTATGGGTTTGGAAGCCAATACTACGCTACATACACTGAAGTCACAGATAGCCAGTATTTTTGCATATGGTGTTCATTTTGTATGTATTTCACTTTTGCCTCAAAATTATAACAGATAAAGTGTAACGGAAATATTTATGATTTGCTGAGTCAGTAGCCTTTTCATAGATAACCCCGGCATCCTTTTATTTCTCCTATTTACATTATAAACCAGCATAAACAGAAAAGGGTGACCAATCTGCATTTAAAATGGCTGGATATATTACATTAAAGAGTATTATATACTAACAACTTAAGTGAACAATTAAATGGAATGATATTCTGCACAGAGAAGGTACTTTTTTGATATGATATAATATAAAGTTCTGATCCTGGATGAACCTGTGTCATGCTGGTGTTTGACGAAAGGATCGGCTAAAATCAAATCAAACCCCAACCAGTTCTCACAGCGTATATTTTAAAACCCGGTCATGAGTCAAATCATAAGCAAACATGCACAGTTATAGAAATTTGATGTTCATCCATCCTTTGCAGATTCTTGTCCCACTCAGAGCTCGCTCCACTTCGAGTGCCTCTGGTCCCGATGGAGCACTGCACCTCTCGCTTCTTCCAAGAGTGTGACGCTGACAAGGACAAGCAGGTGTCCTTCAAAGAGTGGACTTCCTGTTTTGGTATCAAGAATGGTAAGAGCAACAACTTCTCACTAACACACTCTCACTGTACCTCAAACACTTCTCTCAGCATTGATGATGGCTTTAACATTTACGCCTTAACTTTGTTATCATCCCCATGTGAATAATGCTTTAATAAACACGTTCAGTATAATGGTGGAGCTTGGTTTCAGATCGCTGACTGTTAAATATCTCAGATGAATTTGATGATTTTTCGAAAGAAGTTAGTTAACTATTCAGCCACAAGTTTCATTTTCATGTGTCATTATTATAAACTTCATTCTTCACAACAATGTTCTGGCTGTAGTCCTGTAATTATACTGTTTGTCATTTTATTCATTTTCATCATATCAATCCTTGCTATTTATTTTCTCCACAGAGGATATGGATGTCAACCAGTTATTCTGAGCTTCATTTTGTTCCTCTTCTCCTACACGAGCTTGTTGAAGCAGGAAGCCTCCATGAACCTCTGTAATATAAAGAACTCTGACACGTACAGAAACCCACTTTACCTCCTGCTGTAGAGGGCAAGTGTAGGCGGTCGATGCTGTTGTTTTGTGTCGGGCTAAGCTCAGACATTTGGATCTTTGCTCTGTTATTTAGACTAAACTGTTAGAGTAATTTTATTAGAGTATAAGAAGGAGTTATTTTTTAGCTGGTTTTATCCAGAAACTGTTTTCTAATGCATTCCAAACCGGGGGAAAGTTTACATCAGCTCATTGGTAGAAAAGGTGTTGTATATAGAACTGTGGTTTGTATGTTAGAGTGATTTAGGGCAGAATTACTCTTTAAATCAAGGCTAAGTAGATAATTTCACACGCTTGTGTTTTTGTAGGACATGTAAAACAATACCTGTGTTTCTTATCTTAGTAGAAAATGCTGTAAATGTTTGTCTTTGCCTCCTATGTTTCATTAAAGCTTTATGGACTTCACAATATCATGACAGAGAATATTTCACTGCACCCTGTTGTTAAAGCTGACTTTTGATTCTTCACAGTACTGAAATAAAGTTATTGCATCATATTGGTGGATCCCAGTCGACCCCAAAAAGGCTCTGGGAGACATCAGTTCATGCTCTAATATCATGTTTGATCCGTTGGTCAAGTTTCCTGGTGCCACCGTGACATGAAAGTATGACCTCTGCAACAATGGCTGTGAGAATGCAAGTCACTCCCACCTGGTTTGCCACATAATCCTGAATAATGGCCCTCTGTAAGGTAACAAAGCAAAAAATAGCCTGCACTTCGCACGGTCATGATGATTACAGTGACTCGTTGTTTTGAGAGAAAGTGCTCGACTCTGATTGGACCTTTCTTGGTGATCATTGACGCTCTCTATATAAGCGCAGCAAAGACGCAGCCCTTCACCTGTCGTCTGTCTGCTGTGGCTGAGATCAAACATGTTCTGCACACTGTGGGTTATCTTTCAGATTTTGGCTGTTGTGGTGGAGGGTGGTGTGTCTTCAGGGAGTGCTGAAGCACTCGCCAATGGGGGAGTGAATGATAATGGAGGAGCAGCTGGCAACAATGCCAATGCTGGGGTTCAAAATGGGCTCCCACTAAACGGTGAACCTCTTGTGGTACGTTTAGTCCAACTTGGTGGCTCGTTTTTTCTCCAGCCAGTCGGAAACCAAGTAGGTCAGCGTCCCCTGCAGCAGCTGATTCCCATCGGAGCTCTCCAACAACCTGGGGCATTTCTTGTTGGGCAGACAGGCGGGGCACAGGGTGCCTCACTGTTTGCTGTGCTGCCACAGAGTGTGGCACAGGGCGGCCTGTTGACTCCCGGCCAAGTGCATCTGATCCCGCTGGCCGGGCTGAGCAACCCGCAACAGGCGGGCATTGCTGCTACTGGTGGGCAGGTAGCCGGCAGATTGAGGTTTCAACGTTCGGTGGCAGCTCGCCTCAGGAGGACACAGGCTCCGGTGATGAAGGTGATGGCAGCTGAAGAGGAGGAAGAGTGCTCTGGGATGGAGCCGGAGGAGAAGCAAGCAGAATGAGACGACATCGCAGATATCATGATAAATGTCTCATTATTAGCTGTTAAAGCTCAAATGTTACCTTTATTAATCACTGTTATCATATCTAATAACCAATAAATGATTGAAGTCAAATGTTGAATCTTTGCTGACTCTTTGTTCCAACAAAACAATATAAAACATGTCTGATTTGACATCTGGAGCCCAAAATATGTCTCTCAAAAACATCAGCTAGGGTCATGGGTGTGGCTCCTCTGACAGGTTTTATTTTTGTGTAAGAGAATGTTACAAATATGCACAAATATCTATTTACAGTACACTGCTTGCAACTACTTACAACATAGTGGTTTGGTTCTCTAAATATGAAAAACATCCCTCATACATTACTCATATCAAGGCCTAGTTCCTGGAGTAACAGATTCTTGTTTATAAAGCCTGTAAAAAAAGGTCAATCTCTATAAATTCATGAATCACACAAACAAAAACACATTGACATAAGTAAATTGGGAAATACCATTTGCCACAACATTAAACTGCAAACAGGAAGAAAATGTTACCTAATTTGAGCTGCATGACAGTGTGTAATTAGTACAAAGCTCCAGACCAGACTTCCACAGAGGGTGTTTACCTGGTTGTCTGTGGGCTGCTCAGTCAGCAGCCAAAAAAACAGACAGCATGTGTGACAGCATACCCAGCCAGCCACACTGGGAATGAATGTAATCGCTTTAAACATCTTGAGAAAATATGCTGATGAAACATGACAGACAAATATCTGTTCCTGTTTACTTGTAATATCAGAGGTTTTACTAATTAAAAGACATTTTGATAGTCATGAGTTGTTCGTGAGTGGTTATTTAAGGGCTGGTTTGAGTAAAAATCAGCTTGAGACAAATATAGACTCATCGCAAATTACAGTAAGGCCTCCAGACATGCCTGAGGCGAGTATTTTAACTTTGTATGATAATATAGAAGCAGAAAACACAGACACAAACAAATCAGAAGCTGTCATTCTCACTTAGCTGTTTTTCTGAAGTAACAACCATCTTCTTATGCACACTGGACTGCCTCCTCTGTAAATGTTTAATTAAGCTGAAGCTGCATACATGTTTTTCATGATTTCTCCATCAAAGTGCTCGATGCTGATGTCACTTGTTTTCCCCCTGTGACCATAACCCGCAACACTCCGATGTTTCACACGCTGGTTTTGAGTCAGTAGCTTCCAGAAGCCTCCGCAAACCCTCCCCAAGAGACTGAATCACTCTGTTATTGTTTGCGGTCGCTCGGCTTTATCAGGAACAATGTCAGAAGGTTGAACGGGGTCACAAGTCTTTGAAAATAAGCAACTCACCGTTCTACATTTCTTAAAATCTTAGAAAAACAGAAGAAAAAAAGAAGATGTCACATCAGGCGGGAGCATGACACCTGGGTGACAAATATAGTATATGAACAGACCGGTGTTCTTCTCTCTAATTGGCTCATAATAATCTGTGGGACTGATAAAAGGTGCTCTAAATTCAGAGAGCAACTACAGTAGAGTCCACCTTGGCACATATTTGAGAGAAGAACAGAAAATATCAGGTATGTATTGCACAATTGATATTTTCTATGCAATGATTGATAAATATCAATATATTATGTCATATTTTGGCATTTTTTGCCAAAAGCAGTCTGATTTTATGAGTTTGATGCATAAATTCCAGTGTTTTTCAGATTCCAGGCTGCAAAATGAAACTTCTCCTCCTCACAACAATTGTTACAACTGTCTGCTATGTGAGTACAGTCTATCTATCTATCTATCTATCTATCTATCTATCTATCTATCTATCTATCTATCTACTGTATCTTACATATAAACCATGTAACTTCTGCTGTCTTTGCTTATTGCAGGTCAATGCGGGAGGCAAGGTAAGAACCATTTATGTATTATTAGTGCACCAATTTGAACTAAATCATGGTTTATAACAAATGCTCTTTCTCCCCTATCACACAGACACTGAGGTTGTTGGCGGCTGCAGGACTGTTAGGAGGTAACGGAGCACCGATGGCAGGATTGGCTGGTATGAACGGAGGATTGGTTGGTTTAAACGGGGGATTGGCAGGTATGAATGGAGGATTGGCAGGTATGAACAGAGGACTGCCAAACGCTGTAATCCCTGGGATGATGGCTGGAGGCCTGAACCCACCCATGGTAGCTGGTGGCGGGGCAGGTATCTTTGGGCAGCCGCAGTATGCTCAGGTCAGTATCAGGTTGTCATTTTGATTGCCTTAATCTAACTGGAAAAAAATACATTGTAGATCTCAACACTGTGTTTCAAACTAATGAAGTGTCTTTTCATACAGCTCTGCATTAATCATAGGTTATAAGTGTAAACCAACATTAAAACTGGGTGTGAAACCAGAAATAACAACACATTGACATTGACATTGTGACAGAAAAGAGAACTAGTAATTCACAGAAGTACAGTATGTGCTTTACATTACTTTGGTAAAGATTGCTTGTTTTCTTTGAGTGCTAATTCACACCACAAGATGGTGCTCTCCTGCTGTCGGTCCCTGAAATCTTCATTATTAGCAGATAGAAAATACTTTCAGCTTGATTGCTGTTAAGACAGATAATAATAATTACACCAAAGTAATTACAGCTAACTTAAATTAAAAAGGGTGTAAAACACATTTTAGAAACTAAAATACAAATAAAAAACTAGACTTTAGCAAAAATGAAAACTAACTGAAACAACAAAATAAAACAAATACTGGAATTAATAAAAACTAAACATGAGTTTAATCATTTATTTAGTTTATTATGCTGCTAGAAATGGTGACAGGTTGCCTGACTGATTTTCGAACCTGGTGAAAAACAATACTGCATCATGAAATCAAGGTTTATAGGGCACTTATTTAAATGCAGATGGTGTCATTGTTTTATAGCCATTACATTATGCAATGAACATTTGCTTGATAATGATAAGCTAAGGCAAAAAACTTGAAAAAAGTGTTTTGCCAGTTTACATAATAAAAACTAAACTCAAAAGACTAAACCCACTCTTGAAACTAAACTCAATTGAAAACAAAACACTGTTGGATTAAAGACAAAATAAAAAGCAATGAAAAATACAAAACTGTGATAACTCTGCATTACAAAACAATATAAAATACAAAATAAATCAATCAGATACAAAATATCTGATCAGATCTTTCATATAAACAATCTCACAGTAGGCCTAATACTAAACTACAATAACCCTGATGTGAACAGTCACATTTACACCCTCCCTCTCCCTCTCAAAGTTTGTTCCCAGATTTCCTGCTTTCGCTGTACCGGCCCCTGTTCCCAATGTGTACGCTGTCCCTGCAGTGAATGGGGTGAGTGTTGAACTTCAAAACTCGCAAGATATTGTTTCAGGCTTCAAACTGCCACACAACACTGATGTCTGTCTCGCTTGTTCATTGGTAGATTCCCTTCATGGGACTCCCTCAAATGGCTCCAGTGAATCCTCCTCAGCAGCCTCTCATGGTAATCTCTCACCTTCATCGCAGATTATCAGCCTACAACAAACTTTTATTGCAGGCTACATGATGATTTGTAGAAACAAATCATGAATCACTAAACCTTGCTGTCTTTGTTTAGGGAGTCCCAGGTGGCATCGTCCAACAGCAGCCTCCTGTTCAGCCTGATCCACTGAGAAGATTCAGGGTAAGTAAACCGTAATTTACATCGATTGTCTGTGAATACTGATGACAGAATAACTGTTGTTCTTTGACTCGGCAGCGTCAAACTGTGAATCAGGGCGACACCTTGAAGACCCCTGTGGATACTCAGGTAATAGGATTGCTAACAACATCAACGCTGTCTGATATGAGTGTGTGAGGTCTTATTTATTCACTTGCTGTTCCCACTTAATTCCCTCAGATCCCAGCTCCGACTGAAGTAATGACACCAACTCCCTGTGACAAAGGAGGTCGTCAGGCAGCCAATTAAGATGGCACTGTTACAAACAGCATTGAAGCAAATATGGAAGAATTATCAGTGATAATGAAACTTGATGATCAAGGAAGCTTTGTGTGTTTTGTATAATTTTGAAACTCACTTTAGAATAAATCTAAGTAGAAAACTTTTGATTGTATTGTGTGTTAATTGTCCAATAAAAAGATATTAAGATTAACATTTTTTGTGGAAACTCTCTGACTTTACATCAATGTACTGAATGTAAACATCTTCGTGATTTATGGTGGACCTCTGCTGCCATCTAAAGGATAATGTGTATACAAACACACATCACAAAAAACAACATGAAACCACATTTTCATATAGAGGATACAATAAAAGAAGTTAGCTGGATTACTGGGCTGAAGTATCCAAAGCAACAGGAGCTTTTCTGGCTCTCACTCACTGCAGTTGAAGTGAATTCCTATCTCATGAGGCAGGCTGAGGACAGATGTGGGCTGCGTTGTTGCGACATGAAAGATCTGTCAGATATAAATCTTTCTTTGGGAAAGAAATTTTGACATGTCACAGTAGGAAAAGGACAGGTGTAAGTAACCGTCACACCGCTGGGGCTTCCTGGGACACTTGAATAGAGTGGAAGCATCATTCCAAACAGGTGTTTTTTCCCAGTTGTTAGCAGAAAATCAGAATAAGCAAAATTTGACAAAATCTATTAAGTTATAGTTATAGTTAAATATATTGTTTTTGTACTGTTTTCAATTAAAGTATATGTCAAAGAGGATTAGCAAATGATCACATTCTGTGTTATTCATATTTTCTCAGTTTTTTGCAATCGGGGTTGTACCTGTTGTAAAGAGAGTAGGTATAACAAACTGTTGCTTTGGCCTCTACCCGTCTCAATCTTTACATTTAATAATAATTATTGTGTTGTGTAGTTTCCAACAGTGGTATTTTTAAGCACATATTGTACCTTTACTTCACTACATTTGTCTAAATATTTTAGCTAGTTTGCAGATGTGATGTTGTATTTATTTGATTGGAAATCAGATTAAAAAACAAAACAAAAACATAGATAACATTAAAAATGCTATATTTGGGATCCGTTAATCAGCCATTTACTTTTACTTGTACTTTTGATACGTAAGTACATTTGATGCCCGAAAATTATTTTTGATACTGATACACTACATTTAATATCAGATACTTTAAGACTTTTGCTCAAGTACCATTTATATGAATCATGTATTTTGCATTATGTTGGTTCAATTGCTTTTTAACTTATCTGTATAGAATTTTATTCATTTGAACAAGCACTTTGTAACCTTTTTAAAAAACGTGCTATATACATGAAGATTATTATTATTATTATCATTATTATTATATAGGTGACATTAACTTTTATCAAAGGCATATCTTACCATGATATCTTTACTTTTACTTAAATATGACTTTTGGGTACTTTTTACAACACTGTATTTGAGTAACTGCATTTCTTTTTTATATATATACTAGATATAACTATATATATATATATATATATATATATATATATATATATATATACTAGATAGAGAGACTAGTTACTAGTAGAGAGAGAGTTTCTTGCCTTATTGGCTGTTTTACTGATAGCAGGCCTGCATGAATTTCAGTTTCAAAATATCTGCTGGGAAATAGGTCTATTGGTCACAGTTCAGGTTTAAAAACAAGGGCAAGTGAGCACATAAAACAGAAAATCATCAAAAGTGCATAGGTGCATCCAAAAACAGATTGCCGAAAAAAATCCATTTTAAAATAAAGTGCCTGCTGTCATTTGCACAAACTGCAGTCCAGCTTCTCCAGACAGACTCACAAAAACACACATCTTTCCATTTTTTGCCCTCAGCATCAATCCTAACTCATTAAAAAATGAAGCGCAATGATTGACCAATTAGATGCCAACATCAGTCAGAGCAAGATAAACAAGTCGTGACAAATGTCTGATTATAAGCTCTCAGCTCCTGTTTTCCTTTTTTTTTTCTCATGACAGAGACAAAAATCCTGCCAGCCTTAACATCTGTAATTACACCCTGAAACGCTGCACTTTAACATACACACATAAAATTTGCTTAAGTAGAGATATAAGGAGTGAAATATATACACAGGCCTGCTAAACTGAATGCCATTTGGTTCTGATCCATAAAAGCAAAACAGTCAACGAAAATCTGGCATATAATGAACGTCTTAAACGCAAAATATTTTGAATTCATATTCTTTAGAGATTTGTTAATGACTTGACGCAGACCATGCCACGGCGTTTAGAGACATGACTTACACCTAATGACATACTTAGCTGTTCTGTGTTGTAAGTGTCTGAGTCTGTTGCCATGAGAAATGTCTGTCATACTGACCACACATTGTCTGGATCGGTTGGCAGTGGACTACAACAGCTCACATGGACAGGGTTTAAAAGGGACCTGGACAAGGTGAGGAGGCACACAGACAGTGAAAGCAAGAAGCAAAGAAACGGTAAAATCATTTTCTAACGCTCATTGTTTCAGTGAAGTGAAATGGTAAAATGTATTTTCCAAAGCTTGATGAAAGTATATGAATTCATGGAGCTTATTTCTACAGCCTGTAGGACATCATGAAGCTCCAGACTGCCCTTCTGTTGGTCTGTCTATTCAGGACAAGCTTTGCTCTTCCAGTAAGTTCGCTAAAATACATGATTCTCATATCTTTTTAAGTGGCTGAGACGAGTAAGATGTCTTATGTTTTAATGTTTGTTTTACAGGTTCAGATTGGAATTCTTGCAAGCAACAGTAACGAGGTAAATATAGCTGTTAAAACTTTCATGTTTGTGGTTGTAAAGTGAAACTCCAGGAATAATCTTACTAAATTTAATGCAAACCGTTTTGTGTGCTCAGATCCTAAGACTGAATGCATTGACTCTCGCAGCTCTTGGACAAGCACAGGTACTGGACGTTTATCAACATGACTAATATGTGCACAAAAAAGAAAATGCAAACTGAACCGAATCCCTTCTTCTCCAGGGGTCTTCACTACTACCCCAGTTTGTGCTGCAGCAGCAGCCTGAGGTGCTGCTCACTCCACAGATGGTGAACTTGAACCCTCAAATGGCCGGTCCCTTTGGCCCCCAGGGGCCCCAGATGTTATTCCCCAACCAGGGCAACCAGCTAACGCCGATGATCTTCCCCAATGGCCAGCAAGAGCAGTTCGGGCCTCCACAGGACCCCAATGCTCCTAATACCCCTCAGCAGGCCCAAAACCCTGTTCAGGTACAACAAAGCAGCATGGAGATACAGTGATAGTGCTCTCCCATAGGTCATGTGGAGAAATAAACGATTGTTTGTGAATGTCTTTTAGATGTTTCCACATTTCCAGTTCCCATATGGATATCCTCAGTTCCCCAGACAGCAGGTATGAAGTAAAACATATTTACCTGTTGGCAAGTCTCAATGGGTTTATTGAGACACTCACTGCAGATTTAAATGAATTCTATCATCCACAGGGCTTCAATTACTTTGTGCCTCCTTACGCGTATCCTCAGCAGAGGAACACTGCGGTGCTGCAGCCCAACAACGGCCAGCAAACTCTGGAGAGAACCACGCAGAGACCACAGCTCCCTCTGCAGGTGAGACATGCAAGATGACATGAAGTAAAGAGAAGAAGGGGCCGTTTTGTGTGTTGCTCAACAATTGTGATTCTGTTCTTATTTTTTATGAAGATTTGTCGGCATATAAGTGTTCAGTACATATAACCTTCCCTTTGCCTCTTTGAACTAAGGTTAAGAGCCGAAGCAGCAGACTGTAATGGCTAAAGACTTAATTATAATAACACAGCTGCGGCTGTTGATTCATGTGCGGCGACTGTGATGCAATGTCGACAGTCTCCCATATTAACCACAGCTGTCTGTCTGCTTTAGCTGTGAACTGCTGAAATCATGTCACCTCAGTCATTTCATCAATAAATAAGTGTTAAGTAATTGTAAAGTATCTGCACTGCTAACTGATACCTGTCACAGCTTATAAGGTTCATTGTTCAGTAAGGCTGTTAATTAAGTCTAATTTATTGTTTGTCAGTTTTGTGCAGACGGTGCATTTAACATGCATGTCATAGGTGTGGTTTATTTGCACATACTGCATGTTTTTAGATAAGATAATCTTTTATTAGAAATTTGCATTGTTGCAGCAGCAAAAGGGAAAGCAAAATAACGATAAACATAAATAAAACCCATAACTAATAAATGAATAAAAAAGCAAGTTTTGAATGAATAAGAGGAAAACACTTATTATGTATTTACTTTTTACTTTTGTGATGTAATTTTCCTGCGTATCTTCCCATTTTAGCAAGCTTCGCAGCCTAAGGTGCAAACAGAAAAAGTGAGTAGACTAAGTGCATATAAAGGATAACATGTATAAGAAAATATTTAGACTGTGCAACAATCCTGTACAAATTCCTGCTTGTATCCTGTGCAATCCAACTCTGTGTACTATATTATGAATACCAATGGAAGAGACATGTGTGAACCAGTTAAGTTGAATTTCTATGTTTTTGTAACTTTCTATAACTTTCTATATCAGACGTGGCCACAGGGGACACACAAAGAGTCGACTACAATCCCTCCTGATCCTCGTGGAGATGCATCCGGCCCAGGGATTGATGAGGTATCATTTAATATAATGATGCTCAACCATTAAAGCTTTCGTACAATCATGTGTATGCAGACTAACACAAAATGTTGGTTTCAGTTTCATGTCACTGACATTTTTTTAAACAACTGTTTCTTTCTTTTCTCTAGGGTACTGCTAACTTCCCCTTCCTGTTCGAGCCTTAGACCTCACCTGGGAAATAACAACGTGATCAGGCAAACATTAATTACATTATATTTGGCCACAGTCGCTCATTCTTCTGCAAAATGTGCTGGATTGTGTGATTCTTCTAAATGCAATTTATTTGGACTCAATTATTTTTGTATTACATTGAAACTGTCTTGCTCATTTCAGGAATCTGCTCCACACTTTCACAATGCGACAAATAAAGATGTTTGCCAAATTCATTTGTTCAAGAATTTTATTGTGGTACACAGAAGTTATGCTTTTACAGGAAGATGCCGAATTACATGAGTCATTTCCCAGGATAAACCACAGGAAAGAAAGCCATAATCTTCTTTAAAGTTTGCTCATCCAACTTGTAGATGTTGGTGTCTTCCTAGGGAAATAGTGACGGAAGAAAATGTGTCAGCAGCAGCATCAGGGTTATTAATCACAGTTAGTATTGCCATTACCACCCTCACCTTTTATAGTTGTCAGTTATCATCTTCTGAATAGTCTTCCTCTTCAACGAGCTCAACGGGGTCCATCTTGAAGGTAAGAAAGTTGGTCAAATTAACCACACAAGCCCAATTTCAAGTTAAAGAAATGTCAGTAAATGTGCTAAAAATTACTTCTATTAATAGGCTGATTCTAAAAAAATGTACACACTATCTCATTTCAATGTAACATGAAGTAGAAGGTATATGACTGAAAGATTTACTGGTGATTAAATAACTGCACACAACCAGAAAGGGCCTTTAAGAACGGCTGCAGGAGATTGGTGATGGGAAGCAATAATTTCACATCTTAGTGACAAATGTTATATAGAAAATAGATTCAGACATATACATGGTGCCATGTGCTTACTGTACTTACACATTTCACAAGCCCATACTCAATGGAGACTTGGTTCTTGAATTGAAAAAGTGAGAAATCATGGTTATTATGGAGGACAAGCGGTCAGCACAGACATCATCTTCATACTTTAGTAGGCGAGGAGATTACCGGCTGTGTGGCGGTGTAGTTGAGCTTCACATATTGCTGAGATTGAGATGAAGAGTAACAAAGATCAAACTCAGAATAATTATCTTCAAACCATATGATTGAGTAAAAAATAAGTCTTTTAAAAAAACATTTGACAGAAATTAACATCAACATACCCGACTCTTTGGACGCCCGCGCAATTCTCTCTGTGTAAAAAGCAACAGCGAAAATCAAACCAGCTGAGTGACACTGTAATAAGTGCAACTAAAAGTTAAATGACTTTTTATACCATCTGGGGATGATGAGGTCCTCTTCCAACAAGCTATGGACAAATTTTGTCAGTCATTAGTATTCATTAGTCTTAAAAGTCTTCATCTATGATAAAAAAAAAAAGAAAAAGAAAAATGACTCTTCAGTCACCTACCTTTGGCATCAGAAATACGTTGTCCCCCTGCAAGATTTCACACAGAAGGTCACTTGACTCACAACATACGAGGGTGTAATTAAAAAATGAAGTTAAAAGTTGCTTGATAGAAGTGAATAAATGATATTGTTTACCTCCTTCAGGGTTACATCAGTGCCGTTCTGTGGCTGAAAGCAACATGATGGGTTGACAAAATTGTAATATTCAGTGAAGCCACTTCCTCGGTCAGGTCATACATACAGTGTACTGGTATTGCATATGATATATATTTTTTCTACTCATGATCTTACCTGAAATGTCATGTTGTTAACCTGAAAAAATATCACAAATGCAAGAAAATCAGAGTTTTTGCCAACTGTTAAAAGAGTGTTAATATCACAGAGACAGATGACAGTGGACCTACCTTGAAAACAGGGGAAAACACCTAAGACAAGAAGAAAGCAATTGTCAAATTCATCATATTTTGTTTATCACCTGTCTTCTATTTAAATAAAGCTTAAGTGTCAATGTGAGCTTACAAAGTTCCTCTTCTTGGGCTGCCACTTGCCTCTTGAAGCTCCTTGAGGTCTCCCAAAATGCTTGCTGGGCCCACGACGAGGGACTCCAAGCATGGCAGCAGGAACCTGTGTGACACATTTCAAATTTAAATGCCAAATATTATATGGGAAATGGATTCAGACATATACATGATATATACTGATATATACTGACAAATTGTCTGTACTCACAAATTTCACAACCCCATACTCAACGGAGACTTGGTTCTTCAAATGGAAAAAGAGAAATTTGGGTTATTCTTGAGGAGAAACAAGGTAAACACAGACATCATCTTCAATCTGTAGTGGGTGAGGAGATTACCGGTTCGGTGTAGTTGAGCTTCACATATTGCTGAAATTGAAATGAAGAGAAACAAAATCACAGGGCAGTTGTCTTAAAATAAAATAAAATGTCCAACCAATCAAAATTGTCTGTAAACCATATAACCAGGTAGAAAAAACAACAAATAACATGCCAGATTTTCCTCCCTGTAAAATAGTGAATATCAGACGTAGTTCAGTGTTACTGTGATAATCACTACAAAGAGTTAAGTTACTTTTTTAAGATGATGACGATGTCCTCTTTCACCAGCCTGTGGATAGAGATGGTCTGCCATTAGTATTCATTAATATTATAAGTAATCTTTAATGTCTTTCTTTTGATTCTTTAACTGTGATAAAACTTGATATTTCTAAATTGATTCTTCAGTCACCTACCTCCAGCATCACAAATTTGTTCTCCCCCTGCAAGAGTGTCAAACAGGGTCAGTGGAATCATAACACTTAATAAGATGATGTAATTTACAACATCAAGTTAAAAGGTTTTTAATGAAATTAAATCATCTTGCTTACCTCCTTCAGGGTAACACCAGAGACATTCTGTGGATGAAAGCAACATGTTTGTTTAAAAATGTGTAATAATCAGCAAAACTACTGTTCTGCTACTTCAAACATACACTTTATTGTACATAATAGTTCTTTTTAACTCGTGATCTTACCTGAAAAGTCATGTCGTCAACCTGAAAAAAAAGACAAATTAAAAGAAAATAAGAGTTTTTGCCAAATGTTAACTGTTAATATCACATACACTCTTATCCTGAATAAGTTGACTTAGTTGACTAGAAATCAGACGTGCTTTTACAAGAGGACTAAACAGGTTCAGTTGTACAAAGTTAGACACATAATTAGGCTTTACTCAAAATCATTAGTTCATAGAAATTGTTTCTTTTCAGGAGTCTAAGCTTTAAATAAACAGCTGTCTTGATGTAAGTAACCACTGAAGTCTCTTGAAGAATCAATTACTATGCTACTATTTCAGCACAAGTAATACTAATACTTTTCTGTTTGACATATTATTGTATAAATGTGATTGGGTCAAGACTGAATTCAATAATAACCTTTATCATGGTTAGCAATGTCTTCATTAATATTATTATACAAAACAAATACAAATAAAATAATAACATGCCTTATATTAAATATATATATTATATTAAAGACATATCAAGTTTCAATCATATATCTTTTCTTCAAACTATGAAAAAGAAAGGTCTCTGGAGAGTTTTTACTATCATTTAACAAAAGTTTAATTTAAACTAAACCTGGGTTTACAGTGGAGAGAGATGGGTGGGCCTACCTTGAAAACAGGGGAACACTCCTGAAACAAGAGAGAGGTATATTATATTTTTGCAATAATACATAATTTGTCTGTGATGTTTAAGTCAGTAACAATTTTAAGCACCTTTTGAAAGTAGGTATCAAATAGTGCTTCACAATACAATTCAAAAGCAACAGACTTTACACTTTCTACACTTTTTAGAATTAAACATTTAAATTTCAATACAACTAAAGTGGCACTGCATTTAATTGTGAGCTTACAAATGAACCGCTTGAAGGTCTTGAAGGTCCATGACGTCTCCAAAAATGCTTGCTGGGCCCATGATGTCCAGTTGAGCCACCAGGAACCTGAGTGAAGCACAGATAAAATGTTTAGTACAGTAAATGACTGTCTAAAAACGGTTAGGTACCGGTATCGCAGCGGGTCTTGTTAACCTCTTTATATAATAAATATGTTAAAGAAGGTTGAAATTTTGCTATAGCCCATTGTTTTCTTTCTGAAATGAATTTTGCAGCCACAACGTGATTTGCCTATAGCTTAGTGTAACCGGGTCAAATTTACATCTTGTTTGTTAACACATATCACCAAATCAGTTAAAATCCTACGTGATGGCCTCCAAGATCAATATGCATAGGCAACAAAGCTCTTCTTCAATCGCATCTGTTTTTTTTTATTATTGATCTTTGGTTAAATGCCCCAAATAAGGTCTGTGGTTATCACAGGCTTAAGATACTTACACATTTGTTGTTTTTAAAGGCTAGACAGCCAGCTTAAAGGTAAAGTAAGCTAAGGTAAACATACAGCAATCAACCAAGAGATCCTGGTGTCAAGGTGTCTTCATTACTAACCAACAAAACATAGAAGCCACTGATCAACAAAACATCACAGCAAATTTCTATGTATCTAGACTACAAGCACATTTCTAAACAGAAAACAAGACTGACCCTCCAACGTCTGGGGCCTTGTCACCACGCTAAAGGTGGGAATAGGTAATTCAATGAGAACAAAAAACATTATGAATGACCAGTTTAAAACTAAAAACTTCTCCTGTGTTTTTTAATTTTTATCATCAAAAATAATACTCACATGAGCAGCAACTGCTGACAAAAATAAAGCCGCAATACACAAGAACTGCATTGTTTCTGAAGAACCTGTAAGAAAATGGCATTATTGATATTACACTGAACTAAATAAGTGAACCATACTTGTTTATGCTTTAAAACAGATCAGGACATTTCACATAGTCTCTTAGCACCAACTGTATCACTCACCTGTGCTGTACAAGTATGTGTGTGGCTCATCATGCATCGATACTTAAGTATCAATCATTAAGACACACCTCAGATTTCTCAAAATGACACAGCTTAGTCACACTTAATCATGTGCAACTTCACACCTTGTTTGGTAATGTCTACCTGATAACTACTCATGATGACACAGAGCTTATTTTCTGCAATATTCGAAAATCCTATGGAAAATTCCCATAGGTTTTTTGACGGGGGAACCAGGTTGATGCTAATGCCTGGGTTAGCCTATAAAAACAAGTCATCCCTACAGTGCTCTATTGAGGTTTTTATGGCAGCTTGCGACACACTGCCTGTTGCCTGTTTACAGTCTGCTCTGTGAGTTGCTTGGCCAACAGTTTGCATGGCTGGGGTGGGGATAATGTTCACATCCAAAAGAGAAGCCCACGTTTCCGGTCTGATTTAGCAACACACCTACTTTAAGACATCATGAAAGACTTGGATAACAACAGGTTTGTGAATATGAGCAAATATGACAATGCAGACCGTGGTTCAAAAATAAATTAAAGAAGGAGGCTGTCCACTACTGGTGGAATACTATTTAAATGCATCTATATTTTGTCATGATAAAAAAATATGTAAGGACACATTAATTGGATTATCCACTGATCTTTTATGCATGCCTTATTTGTCTGTACAGCTTTATTTGTTTGGGTTTGCTTTATGTTGAATGTTTCACATCTCAAAAAGCACTGATGAGGTTGTTTCTCTCCAAAGTTATTGTTTTACATGGCAATATTAGTAGAACATTGAATTTCATTTGCCATGCCAACCGCTTAATAGGAATATTGTCTTTTTATCACAAAACCCAGAATATTTTGTGTGTGTAAATGTAGCCAACGATGACTGGCAATGATTAAATAACATAAAAAAGTGGAAATAGAGAACCTCTGAAGACCGTTTTAAGTGGGTGTGCTGTACAGGTGTTGCCTGTTACCTGCCTAAGCCACTAAGTCACTTCATTTGTAATGTTAAGACCAGGTGTTCCCATGTGTGTCGTCTCTTTCCTGATTTGCCAATACAGATAGTTGGAGGATAAAGCATGTGAACCTTAACAGTGGTAATATTAAATGTTTTCTGACTATTCTAGTCATATTTAAAATTTAATTTTAGACAAATCCATCACACTATAGTACATTATTTCTGAAGTGAGCCATTAAATGAAAGCCATATATCATCCGATCCAGGTGTGGTTTCTGTCTCTGATAATTAGCCGCACCTTGTTATGTAGAGGTGGAAGATTTCCTAATTTTTGCAATGTCCCAACAATGCTATATGCGGATTAGTTTACATCTGCTCCTGTGACCGTATATAAGAGGTAGATATATAAGGTTCAACATCCAGAGTAACACGACAACAACCTTGACTATCTGCAAGAGATTCTGCAGCTGACATCGTAAAGACTTGAAGGTAACTATATTCATTTTTGTTTCTGTATTTTCTGTGTGAGGCAGGTGGCTTGCAGATTTTGCTGATAAAAAGTCTTTATTATTTTCTTTTCAACAGGACTGATCACTGTAACAATGCTGAAGGTAGCAATTGTGCTTGGATGCCTCCTGAGCCTCGCTCTGGCTCAGCCTGTAAGTCAAACATTCTCAAAATCAGTATCAACACAGGTGTCTTTATATGTTGGTACAATTACTGTTATTGTAATAGTGTAATGTGGGCAATATCAAACATGTGACTTGTGGATTTTCTGCAGATGGAGGCAGCACACAAACGAGTTGCTCGGTCAAGCTCCAGCTCTAGCTCGGAGGAGGTGAGTGCTTTCTCTATCCTCTAGAACTCGACATTCAACACACCTGAACGACAATGATACTTAAAAATCCCTAAAACTCCTCTGCTGTGTTTTTGACAATCAGTGTTTCTTATTTTCTTGACCTGTACCACCACCCAGGCTACAACTACAACTACAACAGCACCTGCAACAATACCGCCAAACCTGCTCCAGCTCATTCTTCAGCTCTTACAAGCAGCTGCTGCAACCACCACTGCAGCACCTACAACCACCACTGCAGCACCTACTACAACCACCACTGTAGCTACAACTACTGCATAGTCACAAAATGAATCGAAAAATAGTATTTAATGGCATTGACTTTTTAACATCAGCTTTGTTTTGGGTCAAGTTGTCATGATGCTGTTTTGGTTCAGTTGCAACAGCAGCTGGTTCAACACTGCTTCAACAACAGTTGATCCAGCTCATTCTTCAGCTCTTATGGCAATAAACCACTGAATCAGCTACTACTACGACATAATAAAATCTTAAATTCATCCAGTGATCAATAAGTTTTCAGCCAGTTTGTCATGACAGCTGTTTTCTTTCTCTGTATGCTCTATACTGCCTGCTTAATACATTTCATAATTGCAAAACCTGAATCGAGTACGTTTGTTTGTCTTGTTTTTCATATATATGAGACACATTGATAAAGCCGTGTAAAAGGTGTGCATCATAGAAATTATAACAGTTAGACAGTTTCACCTGACTGCGTCTGTGCCTGTTTTGTGAGGACTGTGATCATGAGCCAGTTCTACTGGCTATTACAAATATTATATGATTTTCCTTTGCAACTCTCCTTTTATTGTCATCTTCTGAAAAAAAAAAAGGAAAAAAAATGGTTGACATGTTAGAAACATTGCTGTTGAACAGGAAAAAGGTCTTTCACATATGTAATAGTCTATATCTCAGTGGCACATATTTGCCAACCAGTCGAGGTTGAGTCGAGTCGAGTCCTGCAGCCAACACCAGTAGCTTCTCCTGTTGATTAGATTCTTTCGTTACATTGCACAGTTTAGACCTTTTCATATGACTTTTGTTTTTACTCTGTGATGCACATGAGTTGAAATGTAGTGAAGTACAATACTTTTGATTAAAAAGTAAAAATCACCCATTTTAAAAAATACTCATGAAAGTATAAACACAGAGGATCATGCTGCTGTCACAGTCAAAAGAGTTAATGTAATTGTAAGGTCCACCTTTTCGATATTGATCTAATCATAGTCTTAAAATGAAGGGATTTTATTTCAGATGAACCAAACTTTGCCAGCTATAAACCGAACCTATTGACAGTGTTGCTTCAATTTCTGCTTGCAAGTGTTGCACATGAAGCTGCTCCTTCTCCTCTTTCAGCAGGAAAATTAGACAACAAACTGGCAAGTGTTGCACATGAAGCTGCTCCTTCTCCTCTTTCAGCAGGAAAATTAGACAACAAACTGGCAGACAGACAAATGCTGAATTCAATATATGCTTATTATTTCTGGACATTCATGTTCAGTAATTAAAAAGGGAATAAACATTGAAACTATTCTGAAAAATGATCAAGCTATCTCTCTTATACTTATTTATTATCGCACTTTCATTGTGTAACTGAAAGAATTAGATTTTTTTTATTCTTATACCTCATCAATTTAGTTTTTTAAATAAAAATAAAAAAATCCTGTGCTGTTTACTGTTTGACACAGTGTACAATATAGGAATCAATAACAGCGTAAGTGAGGAACACTGTACAAGAAAGCACATGTACATGCGATAAGCCAACTAAGCTGTCCACCATTCAGCTCATTGAGTATTGTTAACATGTCCAGACACTAAGTATTGAGACTTCATTCCACGCCCGACAGGAACCACACTAGCACAATGTCATGAAAAATTAAAATAACCTTCTGGAAAAAAAAATACGACTCAAGTTACAGCAGACCTCCGTTTCTTTAGATGTCAGAAGACAGCAGCAGGACGTGATTAATTTAATTTGGGGGAAAAAATGGCAATACTAGACAATAGTAGACGAGAGACCATCTTGCTATGGGATCACAGCAGCCTGAAGCCTGTCAACATGTTGATGTTCTGACCAATGACTCAGTAGTCTTTACTACGCTTTTACATGTGTACTCAGTTTTGATAGGTCAAACCACACCCATCTCCAAACATGACATTTATTTTGATCTGAACCACACAGCTGTAATGTTTTGTGACTGCATCTTGCACAGTTGTGACATTATCATGCTGACAAATATCTGTCCACAGACAGCAACACATACAGTAAACACTCAGTTGCTTCTGTGACAGTTCCCGCTACAAAAGTTGTCTTCAGGATCACATTTTACTGCGAGGACACACACACACACACACACACACACACACACACACACACACACACACACACACACACACACACACACACACACATAAAAAGCCATGGGAAATGAGAAATGAAAGCTTTGGGACTCATTTCCTCCCTGACACACTCTAAATCCCAACATTTGTTACAGCCCCACCAAATCCCAAAATTTGAGACAATAAGCTGGCAGAAACACAACACCTCCTTCTGACTTCAGAGCTGAAATCCTACAAAGATGACTCAGACATCAGCTGATGAGTATATTATCCATAGTGTCTTCCTGTCAGACGAGGTCATACGGTACTAGGGCAGGTACTGCAGCGTACCCTGGATTTAGCATATTTTTGTAATTGTTGAATGTATTTTTTTTAAGTATTTTGACACTGTAGCATTTAAGTTTACAAAAGCCAAAATAGTATAAGAGATGTCAAATTCAAAATCTATCAATGGTAATCCACCAACATGAGACTTTGTCCATTTAACAAGAAGATATTCAAACAAAATACCCTGAATAGTAGATGGAAAAAGTTGCACGAAAAGGAGCGTGCACAAACAACATAAAGCCTTTCACATGAATCATGTCGAGAGCAACAGCACTTCACTGTTTCCTAACAGCTATTAGATTAGTTCAGAGATTAGGATAATCCCCCCAAAGACATCATTTCATCACACTTCAAACTGGGACAAATGTCAAAACACCTTTGACAGCTGATTGGGCAGATTTTCTATACATACTGTACTTAAGCTTTCAATGAAGCAGGCACTAAAAAAAATAAAAGAGTTTGGATCAAATCATTATACATGTATATAGAGTGTACAGCCTTTTCTGCCTTGTTTGTATGTAAAAACAGCAAAACAATATTTTTTACATTCTTGATGAAGGTTGAGCAATTTTCTGAGTGACAATCTCCAATTATTTGTACATTTTTATTGGTCCCTGTCATTTTTCATTTACATACCAGGTTCCCTGTCAGCTCTATACTTTGATAAATTGACAAAATGATAAGTCCATTTCATAGCTGTTTTTTTTGCTGAACAAAAGCACATCATGCACGTGGAGTAAGGGCAGTTTAAAAGTTGCTAAACAAAAAAAGAGACATTACCTGGCCTGCCTATGTCCACACCTTAAAATGTGTAGGTTAAAGATTTCATAATAATTGCAATTTCCCAATATCTTTACATGCTGATGAAATGTAAACAGCTCCTGTAACTGTATATAAGAGAAACTCAACATTCAGAGCAATACGACAACAGCATCCTCTGCGAGACAGTCTGCTGAAGCTGACTTGAAGGTAATTATTGGTCTTTTGTTTTTGTATTTTCTGTGCAGTTGAAAGGTAATTTTGCAGATTTTCTTTCCAAAGCTGTTCATCTGATCAAGTCTTTATTCTTTTCTTTTCAACAGGTCTGATCACTGTAACCATGCTGAAGGTAGCTCTTGTGCTTGGATGCCTCCTGAGCATCGCTCTGACTCATCCTGTAAGTGTATAATGAATATGAACACCAGTCTTATATTTTGATACAGTTACTGTTATTGTAATAGTATGATGTGGGCAATATCAAATGTGTTACTTGTGGATTTTCTGCAGATGGAGGCAGCACACAAACGAGTTGCTCGCTCAAGCTCCGGCTCTGACTCGGACTCGAACTCTAATGAGGTGAGTGCTTTCTCTATCCTCTAGAATTCAGCATTCAACACACCTGAACGTCAACTCCCGTAAATATCCCTCAAAACTCCCATGCTGTGTGTTCGACAATGAATGTTTCTGATTTTCTTGAACTGTACCACCATCCAGGCTACAACTACAACAGCAGCTGCAACAGTGAATGCCCAACTGCTCCAGCTCCTTCTTGCCCTCTTACAAACTACCACTGCAGCACCTACAACCACCACTGCAGCACCTACTACAACCACCACTGTAGCTACAACTACTGCATAGTCACAAAATAAATCTTAAAATAGTATTTAATGGCATTGACTTTTTAATCAGCTTTGTTTTGGGTCAAGTTGTCATGAAGCTGTTTTAACCTGAGTGTTCTCATACACATTATTTTAGTTTGTTTAGACTTGTGGATCAACACTGTATTCTCTGCAGTATGTGCTAAATAAACTTCATAAATTGAAAACATGGACCAAATGTGTTGTTATTAAAATCCATATGTATGACGGACATTAATGAAGCTGTGTAGAAAGGTGTGTTGTAGATAGAAGAAAGGAAGGATGGAAGAAACACATTCACCATTTCCCAGAACTATTGTGTCTGACTCTTGTGAGCACCACATACTGTACATACTTTTGAGATCTGATAAAATCCCGGCCGTCTCAGGCAACTTTACACTTTGACAAACTGACAAAATGAAAAGTCGGTTTTATAGCTGGGTGTATACTGAACAAAATGATATCATGCAGGAGGGTTAAGGACAGTTTTAAATTAGCAAAAAAAAAAAAAAAAAAGATGGATAACAATCTGAGACAAATCCAACTGGCTACCATCAATTATTTACAAGGATTATAACAGTAAACACACTGTATCCATCATACTGTACAGGTGTGTCTCTTACAACTACCCAACCTATTTCCTTACCTTAAAATGTGGAGGTGGAAGATTTCATAACAATTGCAATTTCCCAACAATGGGAACTGTATAAAAGAAACACTCAACATTCAGAGAAACACAACAAACCCTCGACCATCTGTGAGACAGTCTGCTGAAGTTCTGAAGATCTGAAGGTAATTACATGAGTCTTCTGTTTGTGTTTTTTCTATGTGAGGTTGGTCGAAGGGTACCCTCGCTTACATTTTGGAAAAACTGTTCATCTGATCAAGTCTATATTATTTTCTTTTCAACAGGACTGATCACTGTAAACATGCTGAAGGAAGTACTTGTGCTTGGATGCCTCCTGAGCCTCGCTCTGGCTCAGCCTGTAAGTGAAACACTCTCATACTCAGTATCAACACAGGTGTCTTTATATGTTGATACAATTACTGTTATTGTAATAGTATAATGTGGGCAATATCAAACATGTGACTTGTGGATTTTCTGCAGATGGAGGCAGCACACAAACGAGTTGCTCGGTCAAGCTCCAGCTCTAGCTCTGGCTCTGACTCCAATGAGGTGAGTGCTTTCTCTATCCTCTAGAACTCGACATTCAACACACCTGAACGACAACGATCCTTAAAAATCCTTAAAACTCCTCTGCTGTATTTTTGACAATCAGTGTTTCTTATTTTCTTGACCTGTACCACCACCCAGGCTACAACTACAGCTACAACAACAACAGCACCTGCAACAATACCGCCAAACCTGCTCCAGCTCATTTTTCAGCTCTTACAAGCAACTGCTGCAACCACCACTGCTGCACCTACAACCACCACTGCAGCACCAACTACAACCACCACTGTAGCTACAACTCCCGCATAGTCACAAAATGAATCTAAAAATAGTGTTTAATGGCATTGACTTTTTAACATCAGCTTTGTTTTGGGTCAAGTTGTTATGATGCCATTTTAACCTGAGTGTTCAGTTGCAACAGCAGCTGGTTCAACACTGCTTCCACAACAGTTGATCCAGCTCATTCTTCAGCGCTTACGGCAATAAACTACTACTGCAGCGCTGGCTATTACACCACTGAATCAGCTACTACTACCACATAATAAAATCTTAAATTCATCCAGTGATCAATAAGTCAATGACAACCAGTTTTCAATAACGTTGATTTTTAACCACAGCTTTGTTTTACGGCCACTTTGTCATGACAGCTGTTTTCTTTCTCTGTATTCTCTATACTGCCTGCTTAATACATTTCATAATTGCAACCGAGTACGTTTGTTTGTCTTGTTTTTCATATGTATGAGACACATTGATAAAGCTGTGTAGAAAGGTGTGCATCATAGAAATTATAACATATTAGACAGTTTTACCTGACTGCGTCTGTGTCTGTCTTGTGAGGACTGTGGTCAATATGAGCCAGTTTTGCTGGCTATTACAAATATTATATGATTTTCTTTTGCAACTCTACTTTTATTGACATCTTCTGAAAAAAAAGAAAAAAGAAATGGTTGACATGTTAGACACATTGTTACTGAGCAGGAAAAAGGTCTTTCACATATGTAACAGTCTACATCTCAGTGGCACATATGTCAGATTTTTTTACAGGGATGGAAAGAGTACAAGAATATTACCCTCAAGTTTAAGTAATGTTTCTTTAGGATAATTTAATTCAACTACTAATTGTACTAAAAAGTCCTTAGATAAAAGTAGGCAATTTCAAATCCAAGTAAACATTAAAGAGCAAACATGTTAATATTGTTAAATTATTAAAAAGTAAAGAACAATTTTTGGTTACTTTTTGGGTTTTTGGTTAAAGCTGAATTCAATATATGCTTATTACTTCTGGACATTCATGCATTTTCTCTAAAAAGGAAAAAACAAGTCATTGAAACTATACTGAAAAATTATCAAGGTATCTTTCTTAAATCTATACTTATTTATTATCACATTTTCATTGTGTAACTGAAAGTACTTGTGCTGTTTACTGTTTGACACAGTGTACAATATAGGAATCAATAACAGGGTAAGTGAGGAACACTTTATATGAAGAATGCACATGTACATGCGATAAGCCAACTAAGCTGTCCACCAAGCAGCTCAGTGTTTGGACATGTTAACAATACTCAATAAGTATTGAGGACGTCCCTCCACGCCCGACAGGAACCACACTAGCACAATGTCATGACAGCTTTTGTGGAAAAATTTAAGCACTGAAATGAGTATAACCTTCTGGAAAAAAATATAATAACTTTTTCCAAATAACAGCTACGATTAATGACACACACCTGCTGGAATTCAACAATAACTTCTTGCAAGTGTTGAGAAATTATTTGATCGCTACAGTGTCCCAAATCACAAATGATGGAATAAAACCCAAATAGGTCTCAAGTTACAGCAGACCTCCATTTCTTTAGATGTTAGAAGACAGCAGCAGGACCTGATTGATCTCAAATACTTGCATTAACAAATGGCAACAGCAATACTAGACAAGAGACCATCTTACTATGGGATTACAGCAGCCTGAAACCTGTCAACATGTTGATGTTCTGACCAATGACTCAGTAGTCATTACTACGCTATTACATGTGTACAAAACCAGTTGCTCCAGCTCCTTCTTGCCATCTTACAAGCAACTACAACGACCACTGCTGCACCTACAACCACCACTACAACGACTACTACAACTACTACTACAGCTGTTACCACCCCTGCCCCTGCTACAACTACCACTCCCATACCATGCTGTTAAAAACTATTAAGTACTTACTAACTGGAAACTGTTAAATAAAATCTTTTTTTTTCATAAAAATCTTGGACTTTACAAATCTCTGTGGGTGTTTTTAGAACTTTTAGTGGTTGAAACTGCTGCCTTTTAAGAAAGATAAATACCCTTGTAAACATTTGAATGCTTCTTCACTAGGGTTTGATGCTGAACGCTGTACTTTTAAGGGAACTTATTTAATTAAATCAGTACTTCCGAGTACTAATACACAATAAATCAAACAGTGCCAAATTCTGGTACCTCATAGCTCATCTTTAGAGTACAGAAAGGAAGAGAGCGAGGACAAGATGTCACCCCTGCAAAAAGTCAAGACACACTCCAATATTTGTAATGAAAAATGGAAAGCTTACCATGGCGACACAACACAACAACATCCAGTACAACAATTACCATGGTTAAAACACATGAAATCAGAACGGTCCCCTTTTTTCATTTCTTAGATAACAACCCTGGATATTTTAATGATAAATTGGCCACTCAACTGTCCCCGGTTTTCATTTCATAAATCTGGTCACCTTACCCTTTGGCTGCATCCAAAATTCCTTACTAACATGCTGTTAAGTTTGCCATGCTATGGTATGTCCGAAACCTTAGTAAGAAACAACAAATAGTACGTGAGTTGCATAGTATGTAATGGCAAATACTCTAGTATGCAAGCACTGCAATAGTGACAACAACAACAAACTACCAGACGATGATGGTGCCGTTCCTTCTACTTTGGATGGTTCATTTATGTATAGTTTAGTCTAATACTGTGCTTATATTCCAACAGTTTCTTCATTTTAGTCTTGTAATCCAGATTGAGTTCACAGAGTAAAACCAGTTTGTCCAGCCATTTCCAGGTCTTTGTCCTCTTTGGAAGAAATTCCGGTGATATGCCCGATTTAGCATCTTGTATTTTTCAACTGATATTACATTGTTGTTATTACAGAGAGGGTAAGGTACCAAAAAAAGGTACTGCTGCTACCATATCGGATCAAATGTCAAAAGCACCCAAGCCTAATCTTCACAAAGTTAGATTCTCTCAACTGATTTGAGCCTTTGCCACTAAAGACAAAAGCCAGATGTTGGTGGTTGTTAGTGGGTTTTATGTCCAGTGTGAAAGTAGTATTACTGATCTCCAAACACATCTTCATCTGGTACATACTGGTCGACCATCATTAATTGTTATTGCATTTATTCATGGTTGCATTCACCCGTTTGTACTATATATATATATATATATAGAGTGATAAAGCCCTGTTTCCTCTTATATATATATTAATAGTATTAAGGATGACCCTACAACCTCACACAAAAACCACACTAGCACAATGTCATCACAGACAACAAATTGGCATACATACAACACCTCCTGTTGTCTGCAGAGCTGAATGCTACAAAGATGACTAACACATCAGCTGTTGAGTTGAACAAACAGTGTCTGTCAGACGTTGCCAGGTATTTGCTCAGACTCCCTGACCTAGATGGTTCTGGACAGGTAGCATACAGTGGGTTTAGTTGAACTTTGCTAACAAGGTCAAATGGAGGCCCCACAAAGGACCTCTGGGGGGGCTCCTGTTGTGCCGGGCGCCAGAGCATTGGTGGTGGATCCTTTGAGTATTGTGGGCTTGAGAGGTGGGGCCTTCTTGGATCCTTCCTGACTTGTTCTGGCACATCCCAGGGATTGCTTGATCTGAATGTGATCTGGGGAATTTGGAGGCCAGGTTGACACCTTGAGCTCTTTGTTACGTTCCTCTGGCACTGACATTGGGAAATGCGATTAATATTAGGCCAGAGATAATCTTACTTTTGAACCACACATTCACGTAGACAACTGGCTGCATAGTGAGGGTAGTTCACATACTTGCCTATATATTACGCATGTTACTGGAGGAACCACTAGACATGTTAGCTTGTTGTCCCTTCTGCTGCTGATGTGCTTATTGACTCCTGAACCTGTCACATTGGCATATTGCACATGTGTAGCATTAATTTCTGAGGACAAGTACAACTGGTGTACCGCAAGGTTCTATTTTAGGTCCGATTATATTTTCTATTTATATTCTCCCACTCGGCCAGATTATCGACCACCATAATGTTTCTTTCCACTGCTATGCAGACGACACACAAATATACTTTCCGCTGAGGCCCGGTGACCCAAGAAGCCTAGGTGCTGTCTTAGACTGTCTTAAAGATATCGACTGTTGGATGGCTCTAAATTTCCTACAACTCAATAACTCAAAAACTGAAATCATACTGTTCAGCCCCCAAAACCACACTGCACGAAATCTTGGTGTCCAATTTGACTCAGAGCTCACTTTCATCCCTCACGTCAGCAAACGGGTCCAGTCCTGTTTTTACCAACTAAGATCCATTTAAAAAATCAAACACATGCTCTCACCCCCCGACCTGGAACAAGTCATTCATGCTTTCATCTTTTCCAGATTAGATTTCTGCAACTCCCTTCTCTCCGGCATCAATCAAAAATCACTATCGCCTCCAACTGGTACAGAATTCAGCAGCTAGGCCTCTAACTGGTTTTAACAGATGACATCACGTTACCCCAGTCCTAGCTTCCCTTCATTGGCTCCCCATCCGTTTTAGAATTGATTTTAAGATTTTACTGATCACTTTTAAAGCACTTGTGGGTCTGGCTCTGACCTATAAAGCAGACATTTTAATTCCCTATGAGCCAGCTCGCAGCCTTAGATCCTCGGGCAGGGGCTGGGCCCTTCTAACTGTTCCAAAGTTGAGGCTAAAAACCAAAGGTGATCGTGCCTTTGCCATCAAGGCCCCTCGGCTTTGGAGTTCCCTGCCTAAGGAGATAAGGCCTTTATGTGATGTCATCCTTTTGCTTTTGCTCCTACCGTTTGAGTTTATTATATTTATTTGTTCTGTTTATTTTACCTATTTGATTTATTTCCATTTCTTTATTTAGCTTATTTATATATTTTTTTCAATACTTCTGTTCTCAGTTATTTGTTTCAAATTGTTTAACTATAAATGCCATTTATTTCGTTTGTCCTCTGCAATTTTGCTTTGTTTTGTCAAAGGACTTTGTAAACTGTTTTAAAAAAAGTGCTATATAAATAAAGTGTGTTATTATTATTTTTATTATTATTATTGCTCCAAATAGACGCAGGATACGCGAGCCAGCCCTCCGTGTCCCATGCATTTGCGTTGTTTAAAGCAGGTATATCTTCGGCTAAGGGTTTGTACTTGGTCTGCATTGGTGTTTGGCTAAATGGTGCCTGTCACGTGGCATCCATATGTGTGCCAGGACCCACAATTTCCCCGGAAGATTTTTTTGTTAATATATTTTATTTTGGCTTTTTGCAGCTTTACTTGACAGAAGAGCTTGAGAGTGACAGGGAGTAGGATGAGAGAGAGAGAGAGAGAGAGAGGATGACATGCAGCAAATGGTCACAGGCCGAATTAGAACCCTGGACAGCAAGGACACAACATGCTATACCAATTGAGCAGCAGAACAATTGATTGTAATGAGATAGCCAATGTTATTCACATCACCTGTCGATGGTTTTAATGTTTTGGCCCATCTGTATATTTCTGTATTCAGTGGCACAGTGATTATCCCTGTTTCCTCTTAGCAAGAAGAAGGTCCTGTCTTTGAATCCCACTGGGGAATTTATATGTCCTCGCTGTGCTTGTGTGGGTTTCCTCCAGGTAATACGTTTTCACCCCATGATCAAAACATATACATTATGTTGATTCTCCAGTCAGTGCCCTTGAGCTATTGAGCAAGGCACTGGCTAAGATCTGGAGTTGGTCCCCAGACGTTTACGCTGCCCACTGGCCCCTCAGGATGGTTCAATGCAGAGCACCAATTTCAGCATGTTGTACAATATAAATATGTTTCTTCTAAAAACATTTTAAAACTGTGAATTATTTATACATAAACTAAAGAATGCAGACACAAAAAAGAATTAGAAAAAAATTAAATCACCTCACATATAAATAGTCTGTTTTATAGCTTTATTAGTGTTTTTGTGTTTAAACAATGAAAAGATTTTTTCCATGACCTTAAACTACATTACAGTACTTTGGTAATATTTATATTATAAAATTGGGGTCCTGACAGCTTTATACTTTGTTAAAATAACAAGATGACAAGTTAGACTCATAGCTTGGTTTATGCTGAAAAAGAAATCATGCAGGTCGGGTGAGGATAGTTTAACACAATGTATTGAAAAATACTAAACTAAATCAAAATGAACTGTCATTTGCAAAAATCACATACAGAAAAAGTCAGCTGTGATCTGAGACATAAGATTTTTTCTGTTAACATTTAACTGAAAACACAAATCTAACCTTAAGCAAAGTGCTTTTGTTGCGTAAACTTACCCACAGATTGGTCTGGACATGAATCATAGACCCTGGTGTGGCCGTCCTGCACTCCCAGCCCCCTCCTTGTGACTCCACTACGTTACATTTTATCCACTCAAAGAAACATTGTCTCGAAACATTATCCAGACAACGATTGCATTGTTCAGCGTACTGTAATTATGAAGACAATAAAGCAATATACAAATAGTTTCTAGGCGACAGAGTTATCCCTGAGATTAAATAATAAATTCATTGCACATATTTACCAAGTGTGCCTCTGATCCTGACATGACCATCCCATTTCCTCACGTTAAAATGTGGAGGTGGAAGATTTCCTAATAGTTGCAACAACTACTGCAATATGCTGATGAGATGACATCAGATCCTGTAACTGTATATAAGAATAGCTCAACATTCAGAGAAACATGACAACAACCTCCTTGACCAGGCAGTTTGCTGAAGTTCTGAAGGTAATTATATGAGTCTTTTGTTACTGTATTTGAGGTTTGTGGAAGGGTGATTTCACTGATATTTTGGAAAAAAAACTCTTCATCTGATCAAGTCTTTATTATTTTCAACAGGTCTGATCACTGTAACCATGCTGAAGGTAGCACTTGTACTTGGATGCCTCCTGAGCCTTGCTCTGGCAAGCTCTAGCTCTAGCTCCGAAGAGGTGAGTGCTTTCTCCATCCACCATAATTCAACATTAAACACACCTGAGTGTCAGCTTCTGTAAAGTTGCTTAAAAACTCATATTTGACAATTCATCTTTCTGATTTTCTTTAACTGTACCACCACCCAGACTACAACTACAGCTGCAACAACTACAGTTGCAGGTGCAACAACTACAACTGCAGCAGCTGCAACTTTAAATCCACAACAGCAACTGATACTCCAGCTCCTTCGTCAACTCCTTGGGCTGTGATGAACTACAACTGAAGCAACTGCTACATCTACCACTGCATCAGCCTCTACTACCACTACTATAAAATAACATCTTAAATATATCTGAGGAATAACAATTACTCTTGAATGACGTCTATTGTTGACATCAGCTTGATGTCAGTGTCATTTCAACTGCTTCCTCCTCTTTTAAAATTTCAACAACGTTGTTTTAACCAGAGTTTTATTACTCATCGTTCTAGTTCACATTAACATGTGGATCATAATCACTGTATTCTCTGCACTATCTGCTCAATAAACTTCATCAATGCAAAACATGGATCAAATGTGTTTTTCTTAGAATCCGTATGTATAATAATAATTAATAAAGCTGTGTCGAAAAAAAGGTGATTTTCAAGTGATAGATAGATAGATAGAGTTAATGGATATTCTAATTATGTAACAAAAACATCTTCAAAAATATCTACCCTAGCTTAAAATCACTTTAAATGAGGAATAGAACAGAAATGTAAAGACATCTACTATTTTTCATTTTGTGTGATTGTGCAGCATTAAAAAACACAAGGTATTTACATGGCAATTTGTAAAATTTGTAAATAGCTTTATTAAAAAAAATTTAATAACACCAGTGAGGGTGGGAAAAGGTTTTGCAGTTTTAAAAAAAAATGACAATAAAAGTTGCTGGAAGGATCGTATTCCTCAAATCATTTCTTGATTTTTTTCTGTGAAGTGTTCCTTTAAAAGCTCGGTCAAGAGGAATTTGAGGGTAAATCTGTGTTTAAGATTTGAATCTATGTTAGATGTGTTTTTTACTGTGTTCTTTTGCAAAGGACTGTCTAAAGATCCAAATTCCTCCCGATCAAACAACATGTATGTTGTCTGTGTCTCTCACTGTTTGTTTTTTTTGTTTGTTTTTTATTTTGACTTTCTCGGAGACTTCCTCTATGCCACTATTTCCTTTTACATTTACTCCATTCTTACACCTGGTATTATACAATGTTATTAACTATCATGGCAAAAAGTAATAATTGCACAGCTTCAAACAACTTGATTTCTTGTCATAAGGACACTGCCACTTTTGTTTTTTTTTTAGTGTTCCTTTGTTAATACAACCTAGAAAAATTATAATGATGGTGATTTTCATCCTTGTGTGAAATTGAGGTAAGAGACGCATAACCAGAGGAAAAACAACTTTACAGAAACACATTTTAATACAATACCAGAAACAGCTGCTGACAGACTGCAGAAGATCAATGTAGCAATGCAAAAGGTGTAAATAAGTCAGAGACAGAGTCAGTCAAAGCATGACTGTGTTCATATGAAGATTGATTTAATGGATTTTCATTGTGAACTCTGACAATGTGCCTCAGTGAAAATGAAGTGAATATCTGACTTTTGTAAGCAGCACACACGTTATACATTAAATCAAGCTGAACAGATCTGGAGGATAACAACATAAGCTGCTCATTTTTGATTGTATTTTTGTGTCTTTTAGCTCATTGAATTTACAGGTAGACTTGCGGGATCAGACAGAAAGAGTCGTTACTGTGACACTTATTGAACATTTTTGAAATACATGTATTTCCTGCAGTGGGTTGCTATGGCAGTCCTTGTCTGTGCTCGAACCCCTGAGTGGTATCACCTAACTTTAACTGCCCTGTGCTCAGTGGTGGTGTTGTTTCCTTAATCCTCTGGAGTCACGACTCATTTCAGTTTATTCGCCTTTAAAACTGTCCTTACCCCACCTGCATGATATCCTTTGGTCAGAACATACGTAGTTGTGAGACTGTTGTGTCATTTTGTCAATTTAGCAAAGTATAAAGCTGCCAGGAACCAAAAACGAAGATGAAAACTGACACAGGTATTTAATTTAGGGTGGGTAATGTATTTCAGAAAGCAGTCTTTTTTTATACGTAGAAAATCTATCTAATCTATCTAAATCTAACAGCTATCAATAAATCAATGTATCCATGTATCTGTTCACTTTATTTGAAAATCAATTTTCTACACAGCTTCATTAATGTTTCTCAGACAGATCAAGTTTAAAAAACACAAACATACTGCATTTGTTTTGCATGCTTTGTATTAATAAAGTTTATTAAGCAGATACTGAGAATACACTGGTTTTGATCCACATGTTTAATTTAAATAAACTGATTCATCCGTCTAAAGATTGCAAATTTTAGCCTGAAATGGGGACCACAACATCAAGAAACTGCAGCATGGGTGCTGAAATGAGCGGACAACGTTATTTTACGCCAGAGTAAAATGGAAAAGTGTCAGTATCGGCCCACTTCAAGCACCAACCACAGACTGGTCTGGACATGAACCCTGCACCCTGGTGCTACAGTCCTGCACTTTGTACGCAATCCACCCAAGCCCCCTCCTTGTGACTCCACGGTACGTTTTTATCCCCTCAAAGAAACATAATCCAGACAGTGATTAAATTGTTCAGCACACTGTAATTATGAAGACAAAGTAATATGCAAATAATTTCTAGACAGAGTTGTGATCCATGAGAGGAAATATTAAATATGTTGCACCTATTATAATGACCAGCTGTGTCTCTGATCCTGACCTGACCTGCCTATTATTTCACATTAAAATGTGGAGGTGGAAGATTTCCTAATAATAAAATTTTCCCAACAATGCAATATGCTGATGAGATTACAGTCGCTCCTGTAACTGTATATAAGAAAAGCTCAACATTCAGACCAACACGACAACAACCTCCGCAACCATCTGCTGAAGTTCTAAAGACTCGAAGGTAATTATATGAATCTGCTGTTTATTTTCTATATGAGGTTGATGGAATACAGATTTCACTGATATTCTGGAAGAAGTGTTCATCTGCTCAAGTCTTCATTATTTTCTTTCAACAGGTCTAATCACTGTAACCATGCTGAAGGTAGCACTTGTACTTGGATGCCTCCTGAGCGTCGCTCTGGCTCAGCCTGTAAGTGAAACATTCTCATACTCAATATCAACACTAGTATAGTAGCAATAGGCAATATCAAACGTGTGACTTGTGGATTTTCTACAGATGGAGGTAGCACACAAACGATTTGCTCGGTCGGACTGTCGCTCCAATGAGGTGAGTGCTTTCTCTATCCACTAGCCTTTAACATTTAACACACCTGAATGTCAACTACTGTAAAAATCCTTAGAAACTCCTCTTTGACAACTCATGTTTCTGATTTTCTTTTACCACCACCCAGACCTCAACTACAATGACAGCTGCACCAACAACTCCAACAGCAGCCGGAGCAACAACCACTACAGCTGCACCAGCAACTACAGCAGCACCACTGACTCCACAACAGATCCAGTTGATCCAGTTACTTCTTCAGATCCTCCTGCAACAATAAACTACCACAGCATCACTGCTGCCACTACCAGTGCATCAACTTCTGTTAGTGCTACAAAATGAAATACGAAAATAACCTCTCGCCAATAAGTGAATGACAACCACTTCTGAATGATGTCTGTTGTTAACATCAGCTTTGTTTGGTGCCAGTTTCACTCCAACTGCTTCTTTCTCTTTTCAAATTTCAACATGTTTTATTACTAATTGTTATAGCTCAAATTAACATGTGGATCAAAACCACTGTATTCTCTGCACTATCTGCTTAATAAACTTCATCAATGCAAAACATGGAACAAATGTGTTTGTTTTTCTTCAAATCCATATGTATGAGAAACAATATCATACAATAAATAGTTAAAAATCAAGATAGATACTAAACCATTTGACTATAATACATTTATTATGAAGTATTTCATATAATGTAGGGCAGAATCGTGTAAGATGAGCCGCTTATTACATTTGATGACTTTACTGAAAAAATCTGTATTTGTTTCAAATAATAGTTACTGTATATATACACACACACACACACACCTCAGGATGTTGTGTAGCCATGGAAATTAAAACAAGTTATGTATTTGTTATGGTTTCAAAAAAAAAGTCCTATGGTCCTATGGCACAACTTGCCCTAAGGTGGCAAGACCCCTCTCTAAGGTGGGGGTAAAATGAACATGAGGTGGGGGTAAACAACTGCTGTTAAGTACTGATATATACATGACGTAAAATCAAACAAACAATCCATCCATTATCCGTAACCAGCCTTGGGCAGATGCAATGATCTACTACTGCAGCAACTGCTACTACTACTACTGCCAATGCATCAGCTAAACAACACCACCACTGAGCACAGGGCAGTTAAAGTTAGGTGATACCACACCGGGGTTATAGCACAGACAAGGACTGCCATAGAAACCCACTGCAGGAAATAATACATTCCACACAAAGTCATATTTCCAAAAAAACAAACAAAAGAACAAAACAAAAAACAAATAGACAGAGATAGGAGGGCAACATAAACTTTGCTTGATTGAGAAAGGATCAATTGAAAATACTATACAAAAATAATGATCTTAAAAAATAGATTAACATAGATTAATCTAACATAGATTTTAATCTTAAACACAGATTAACCCTACAATTTCTCCCTACTAAGCTTTCAAGGAACAGTTCACCCAAATCCAGCAAATGTTTTGTGGAATAACTTCAACTGCCTTTCATTTTGTGGTTTCTTTAAAACTAAAAAAATCTTTAGTTTCCTCACTCATGTTATTTAATTCTGTCAGGAAAGTGGGGGGGTCGTTTGGGACTCAGGTGCGGACCCAGGGGTGTCTCAAAGTTATCCCAGAGGGATAACCACAAAATGCAGTAGTGATAGATTGGAAAGGCGAAAAAAAACCAGACCACCGCTGCCAAGCATCTGACTCAAAACCAAAATTATCCAGGAGACCCAGAAAACATGAAATGAGAGGCAAAGGCTGCCCAGGAGACCTTTGATAACCCAAAAGGCTGGAGTCACAACAAACTCTCCAGCACCCCAAGTCATACACTGGGAAACAGCCAATACACACAAAGTTCAGAGGTGGTGTTTATAGATACACCGACAACTTGAGAAGCCACAGGGTGAACCTCTCACTACCTCTGAAGGTGAGATAATGAGTCAGCACAGGGCACTAGAGACTCAGGGTATATGAAAGCTCCCCACACCTGGGCTTAATCAAAGCCAATCAGTGCCACACACACGTGATTGCAGTGAGTTGATTCTCTCACCACGCTCACAGGGCTGAAAGATTGAGTGCCCTCACAAATTCAGCCTGAATCTATCTACGAGGAATGGATTAAAATGTATTGGGTTAACAAAGGAACTCTAAAAAACTAAACAAAAGTGGCAGTGTCCTTTGAAGCTATATGCAATTGTTACTTTTTGTCATGATAGTTTATAACATTTTATAATACCAGGTGCAAGACTGGAATAAATGTAAGAAATGTAGTGACATAAACAGATGTTAAAGGAAGTCTCCAAGTAGTCAAAATAGAAAACAAAACAAAACAAAACAGAAAAACAAACAGTGAGAGACACAGAAAGACAACATACATGTTGTTTGATTGGGAAGAATTGGGATCTATAGACAATCCTTTGCAAATGAACACAGTAAAAAATACACCTAACATAGATTCAAATCTTAAACACAGATTTACCCTAAAATTCCTCTTGACTGAGCTCTAAAGGAGCAGTTCACAGAAAAAAATCAAGAAATGTTTTATAGAATAGAAACCTTCCACCAACTTCATCATTTTCAGGGTTTTCTATTAAAACTGCAAAACCTTTCCCCACCCTCACTGCTGTTATTACATTTTCTTAATAAAGCTATTTACAAATTTTACACAATGATATGTTTCCACCTTGTGTTTTTTAATGCTGCACAATCACACAAAATAAAAAATAGTGGATGTCTTTATATTTCTATTCTATCTATCTATCTATCTATCTATCTATCTATCTATCTATCTATCTATCTATCTGACACTTGAAAATCACCTTTTTATCGACACAGCTTCATTAATTATTATTATACATACGGATTCGAAGAAAAACACATTTGTTCCATGTTTTGCATTGATGAAGTTTATTAAGCAGATAGTGCAGAGAATACAGTGATTATGATCCACATGTTAATTTGAGCTATAACAATTAATAGTAAAACATGTTGAAATTTGAAAAGAGAAAGAAGCAGTTGGAGTGAAACTGGCACCAAACAAAGCTGATGTTAACAACAGACGTCATTCAAAAGTGGTTGTCATTCACTTATTGGCGAGAGGTTAATTTCACATTTCATTTTGTAGCACTAATAGAAGCTGATGCACTGGTAGTTGCAGCAGCGATGCTGTGGTAGTTTATTGTTGCAGGAGGATCTGAAGAAGTAACTGGATCAACTGGATCTGTTGTGGAGTCAGTGGTGCTGCTGTAGTTGTTGTTGCAGCTGTAGTTGTTGTTGCAGCTGTAGTGGTTGTTGCTCCAGCTGCTGTTGTAGTTGTTGGTGCAGTTGTAGTGGTTGTTGTTGCAGCTGTCGTTGTAGTTGTAGTCTGGGTGGTGGTGGAAAATCAGAAACGTGAGTTGTCAAAGAGGAGTTTCTAATTTTTTACAGTAGTTGACATTCAGGTGTGCTAAATGTTGAAGGCTAGTGGATAGAGAAAGCACTCACCTCATTGGAGTCAGAGTTAGAGTTAGAGTCAGAGTCCGACCGAGCAAATCGTTTGTGTGCTACCTCCATCTGTAAAAAAATCCACAAGTCACACGATTGATATTGCCTATTGCTTATACTAGTGTTGATATTGAGTATGAGAATGTTTCACTTACAGGCTGAGCCAGAGCGATGCTCAGGAGGCATCCAAGCACAAGTGCTACCTTCAGCATGGTTACAGTGATTAGACCTGTTGAAAGAAAATAATGAAGACTTGAGCAGATGAACACTTCTTCCAGAATATCAGTGAAATCTATATTCCATCAACCTCACATAGAAAATAAACAGCAGATTCATATAATTACCTTCGAATCTTCAGAACTTCAGCAGACTGTCTCGCAGATGGTCGAGGAGGTTGTTGTCGTGTTGCTCTGAATGTTGAGCTTTTCTTATATACAGTTACAGGAGCAGCTGTAATCTCATCAGCATATTGCATTGTTGGGAAAATTTTATTATTAGGAAATCTTCCACCTCCACATTTTAATGTGAAATAATAGGCAGGTCAGGTCAGGATCAGAGACACAGCTGGTCATTATAATAGGTGCAACATATTTAATATTTCCTCTCATGGATCACAACTCTGTCTAGAAATTATTTGCATATTACTTTGTCTTCATAATTACAGTGTGCTGAACAATTTAATCACTGTCTGGATTATGTTTCTTTGAGGGGATAAAATGTACCGTGGAGTCACAAGGAGGTGGCTTGGGTGGATTGCGTACAAAGTGCAGGACTGTAGCACCAGGGTGCAGATTCATGTCCAGACCAGTCTGTGGTTGGTGCTTTAAGTGGGCCGATACTGAAACTTTTCCATTTTACTCTGGCGTAAAATAACGCTGTCCGCTCATTTCAGCACCCATGCTGCAGTTTTTTTATGTTGTGGTCCCCATTTCAGGCTAAAATTGCAATCTTTAGACGGATAAATCAGTTTATTTAAATTAAACATGTGGATCAAAACCACTGTATTCTCAGTAGTATCTGCTCAATAAACTTTATTAATACAAAGCATGCAAAACAAATACAGTATGTTTGTGTTTTTTAAACTTGATCTGTCTGAGAAACATTAGTGAAGCCGTGTAGAAAAGTGATTTTCCAGTAAAGTGAACAGATACATGGATAAATTGATTTATTGATAGCTGTTGGAATGTAATAGATTTTTTACATATAACAAAAGATTGCTTCTAAAATACATTACCCACACTATAGCTTTTAATCACATGAAATACCTGTGTCAGTTTTCATCTTCAGTTTTGGGTCCTGGCAGCTTTATACTTTGCTAAATTGACAAAAAATGACAGGACAGTCTAACAACTGCGTTTGTTCTGACCAAAGGATATCATGCAGGTGGGGTAAGGACAGTTTAAAAGGTGAATAAACTGAAATGAGCCGTGACTCCAGAGGATTAAGGAAACAACACCACCACTGAGCCGAGGCAGTTAAAGTTAGGTGATACCACTCAGGGGTTCAAGCACAGACAAGGACTGCCATAGCAACCCACTGCAGGAAATAAATGTATTTCAAAAATGTTCAATAAGTGTCACAGTAACGACTCTTTCTGTCTGATCCTGCAAGTCTACCTGGAAATTCAATGAGCTAAAAGACACAAAAATACAATCAAAAATGAGCAGCTTATGTTGTTATCCTCCAGATATGTTCAGCTTGATTTAATGTATAACGTGTGTGCTGCTTACAAAAGTCAGATATTCACTTCATTTTTACTGAGGCACATTGTCAGAGTTCACAATGAAAATCCATTAAATCAATACTCATATGAACACATCATGCTTTGACTGAATCTGTCTCTGACTTATTTACACCTTTTGCATTGCTACATTGATCTTCTGCAGTCTGTCAGCAGCTGTTTCTGGTATTGTATTAAAATGTGTTTCTATAAAGTTGTTTTTTCTCTGGTTATGCGTCTCTTACCTCAATTTCACACAAGGATGAAAATCACCATCATTTAAATTTTTCCGGGTTGAATTAACAAAGGAACACTAAAAGAAAACAAAAGTGGCAGTGTCCTAATGACAAGAAATCAAGTTGTTTGAAGTTTGAAGCTGTGCAATTATTACTTTTTGTCATGACAGTTAATAACATTTTATAATAACAGGTGCAAGAATGGAATAAATGTAAAAAGGAATATAGTGGCATTAGCAGAAGACAAAGGAAGTCTCTGAGAAAGTCAAAATAAAAAACAAACAAAACAAAAAAACAAACAGTGAGAGACACAGAAAGACAACATACATGTTGTTTGATTGGGAAGAATTGGGATCTACAGTATAGACAATCCTTTGCAAAAGAACACAGTAAAAAACACATCTAACATAGATTCAAATCTTAAACACAGATCTACCCTCCAATTCCTCCTGACCAAGCTTTAAAGGAACAGTTCACAGAAAAAAAATCAAGAAAGCTTTGTAGAATACAAATCTTCCACCAACTTTCATTGTCGGGTTTTTTTTTTTAAAACTGCAAAACCTTTTCCCACTCTCACTGCTGTTATTACATTTTCTTTATAAAGCTATTTACAAATTTTACACAATGATATGTTACCACCTTGTGTTTTTTAATGCTGCACAATCACACAAAATGAAAAATAGTAGATGTCTTTATATTTCTGTTCTATTCTTCATTTAAAGTGATTTAAAGCTAGGGTAGATATTTTTGAAGATGTTTTTGTTACATACACTGTAATTAGAATATCCATTAAAGGTATCGTTGGTAATCCTGTTCAGAAACACTATTTGTTATACTGGGTGAAATGGTCTTCCCACCCTGAGAGTAGTCCATACATAATGTGTTCAGAAAAAGGAACAAAATAAATCAGACCTCTGTGGCAGCTGCAGGCCTGTAAAAACTCTGACCAATCCCTCCCTCTCAGTCCGAGTTGAAAGAACCAATCAGATGCCTTCATGTCTCGTCCTGCCTCGTCCTCGACCAAAAGTTAATATCACACTTTGCTAAACATGTTTTTTTGTTGGTTTTTTTACCGTTAGTTCTTTCTGCATGTTTAGGAATTAGTGATGTATTGTGTATTACAATACACTGTGGGATTTTTGATGAAGTTGTTTTTAAGTATTACGTTTCTTATATTTTAGCCTGTAGTGACGAGGAGCACAAAAACTTCAAGGAAAGCTGAAGACCTTTCTTGTCCTTTCTACCAGTGGACCAACCAGTGGACCTTTCTTTCTTTTTCACTCTCTGAAATCAACGTGTGTGTGTGTGTGTGTGTGTGTGTGTGTGTGTGTGTGTGTGTGTGTGTGTGTGTGTGTGTGTGAGAGAGAGAGAGAGAGAGAGAGAGAGAGAGAGAGGGAGAGAGAGAGAATAAATTCAAATGAACAATCAAACGTGTTTCTTTATTAAAATATAAAATGAATTGATTTATACATTTTTTCAATATGCCATACCATATGTCTTTGTTAAAGAGCATAATACAGTCTTTCAGCATGAAAGCATGTATTTTTAATGTGTGACAGCTTCCTGTATCATAACTGAATCTCTGCCGTTTGTAACAAACAAAACTGAGTGAAAATCGGGTAAAAAATCGTGGAGTTGTGATTAATTCAGTCGGGGTTTACACCTTCCTCAGTAGAAGTAAATGCACTGGGGTCGCATTGGAGACCCAGCCAAGATGGTGGCCGCGCTGATACGTCCGCTCCAATAGGCAGCGTCAGTGAACGAGGCGTCTACGTATATATGTCTATGGTAATGCACACCTAACAGTTGTTTGCCAACAGCCATAAAACAACAGAAGAAGAAGAGTTAGCACAGTTAGCAAGAGACAACAATGGCAGAGGAAATGCAGCCAAAGGTAGCCCTTCCAGAAGTGATGCAGAGGTTGCTGTGTTTCTGTTGAACAGGTAATTATTTGTTTTGCTTCGGGGGGATTTGTTATTTTCATGAAATATGTAACGTTAGCCAACTTAGCTACTTTTGTAGCTAAGTTGACGAAGCACTGACAGGAGGGGGAGAAGGGGGTGGAGCTTAGACGAGGTGCCACTTTCAAATCTTGCTAGCTCTCCAACATTACCAACTATACCTTTAACGTTTTCTATCTATCTATCTATCTATCTATCTATCGAAAATCACCTTTTTTTCGACACAGCTTTATTAATTATTATTATACATACGGATTCTAAGAAAAACACATTTGATCCATGTTTTGCATTGATGAAGTTTATTAAGCAGATAGTGCAGAGAATACAGTGATTATGATCCACATGTTAATGTGAACTAGAACGATGAGTAATAAAACTCTGGTAAAAACAACATCGTTGAAATTTTAAAAGAGAAGGAAGCAGTTGAAATGACACTGACATCAAGCTGATGTTAACAATAGACGTCATTCAAGAGTGGTTGTCATTCACTGGATATATTTAAGATGTTATTTCATAGTAGTGGTAGCAGAGGCTGATGCAGTGGTAGATGTAGCAGTTGCTTCGGTCGTAGTTCATCACAGCCCAAGGAGTTGACGAATGAGCTCGAGTATCGCTTGCTGTTGTGGATTTAGAGTTGTAGCTGCTGCAGTTGTAGTTGTTGCACCTGCAACTGTAGTTGTTGCAGCTGTAGTTGTTGCAGCTGTAGTTGTAGTCTGGATGGTGGTTCAGTTCAAGAAAATCAGAAATATGAATCGTCAAAGATGAGTTTTTAAGCAATTTTACAGTAGCTGACACTCAGGTGTGTTTAATGTTGAATTCTAGAGGATAGAGAAATCACTCACCTCGCCAGAGTTAGAGCCAGAGTTAGAGCCAGACACTGAACGAGCAACTCGTTTGTATGCTGCCTCCATCTGTAGAAAATCCACAAGTCACACATTTGATACTTTGTACTATTGTACTATTACAATAATAGTAAAGGGATCAACATACTGTATAAGAAGACTGGTGTTGATTTTGAGTATGAGAATGTTTACTTACAGGCTGAGCCAGAGCGATGCTCAGGAGGCATCCAAGTACAAGTGCTACCTTCAGCATGGTTACAGTGATCAGACCTGTTGAAAATAAAATAATAAAAACTTGATCAGATGAAGAGTTTTTCCAAAATATCAGTGAAATCACCCTTCCACAAACCTCACACCAACACCAACCTCAAATACAGTAACAAAAGACTCATATAATTACCTTCAAGACTTCAGAACTTCAGCAAACTGCCTGGTCAAGGAGGTTGTTGTCGTGTTTCTCTGAATGTTGAGCTATTCTTATATACAGTTACAGGATCTGATGTCATCTCATCAGCATATTGCATTGTTGGGAAAATTGCAACTATTAGGAAATCTTCCACCTCCACATTTTAATGTGAGGAAATATCAGGTCGGGATCAGAGACACACTTGGTCAATATGTGCAATGAATTTATTATTTCATCTCAGGGATAACTCTGTCGCCTAGAAATTATTTGTATATTACTTAATTGTCTTCATAATTACAGTACGCTGAACAATGCAATCGTTGTCTGGACTATGTTCAGAGACAATGTTTCTTTGACTGGATAAAATATACCGTAGTGGAGTCACAAGGAGGGGGCTTGGGTGGATTGCGTACAAAGTGCAGGACTGTAGCACCAGGGTGCAGGGTTCATGTCCAGACCAGTCTGTGGTTGGTGCTTTAAGTGGGCCGATACTGACACTTTTCCATTTTACTCTGGCGTAAAATAACGCTGTCCGCTCATTTCAGCACCCATGCTGCAGTTTTTTTATGTTGTGGTCCCCCTTTTCCGGCTAAAATTGCAATCTTTAGACGGATAAATCAGTTTATTTAAATTAAACATGTGGATCAAAACCAGTGTATTCTCAGTAGTATCTGCTCAATAAAATGCATTAATACAACCCATGCAAAACAAATACAGTATGTTTGTGTTTTTTAAACTTGACTTGTCTGAGAAACATTAATGAAGCCGTGTAGAAAAGTGATTTTCAAATAAAGTGAACAGATACATGGATACATTGATTAATTGATAGCTGTTAGATTTAGATAGATTAGATAGATTTTCTACGTATAAAAAAAGACTGCTTCTAAAATACATTACCCACGCTATAGCTTTAAATCACATGAAATACCTGTGTCAGTTTTCATCTTCGTTTTTGGGTCCTGGCAGCTTTATACTTTGCTAAATTGACAAAATGACACGACAGTCTCACAACTACGTATGTTCTGACCAAAGGATATCATGCAGGTGGGGTAAGGACAGTTTTAAAGGCGAATAAACTGAAATGAGTCGTGACTCCAGAGGATTAAGGAAACAACACCACCACTGAGCACAGGGCAGTTAAAGTTAGGTGATACCACTCAGGGGTTCGAGCACAGACAAGGACTGCCATAGCAACCCACTGCAGGAAATACATGTATTTCAAAAATGTTCAAGAAGTGTCACAGTAACGACTCTTTCTGTCTGATCCCGCAAGTCTACCTGTAAATTCAATGAGCTAAAAGACACAAAAATACAATCAAAAATGAGCAGCTTATGTTGTTATCCTCCAGATCTGTTCAGCTTGATTTAATGTATAACGTGTGCTGCTTACAAAAGTAACATATTCACATCATTTTTACTGAGGCACATTGTCCTAATGACAAGAAATCAAGTTGTTTAAAGTTTGAAGCTGTGCAATTATTACTTTTTGTCATGATAGTTAATAACATTTTATAATACCAGGTGCAAGTGTAACCCAGGTTACTAGGCCCTTATCCTAGTCCAGCTATCAATTAATTGATTAGGTCAATAAATTAATAAATTCATATTTTTTGTGACAGATAAATAAATAAATAGAGTTTGATTTAAAATAATCTTACATAAAATGAATAAATAGGACTTATGATAAAATCATAAATATGTCAATAAATAGATTAAAAAGATGAATATACACACGTTTATTTACATCTGTCTAAAAGAATGTTTTGTTTATTTCAAGTGTGGGAATGTGCCTTTCTGGAAGTGTAAAAGATTCGGGTGACATGAGGAGTTCACGTGATGTGAAGTAGAGTAACCAATCAGACGCCGTCAGGCTGTACGTGCAGGCGTGTTGTTTTTTTTTCTCTCTCCCTGCCGGACCGTCGTCGAGATAGCTGCATGCTAAGCTTCGGCTGCAGATATTACTGTTTGTGAAAGAAAGCCAGATATTCCAAAAGTCATACATATTACATTTATAACCTATTTAATGTGTTTAGAAGAAAATGGCTGAATTTGCTTTACACGGACTTTAACTTTTTATCGTCGGCGCAGAGAGCGAAGCCTTTTTCTTTTGCCCTGGGTTGAAGCGGACCGTGTGTTTTGTGACGGAGACAGAGGAGAACGTGAGTTGTGTTATTAGCAGCTACGGCGCTAGCTCCGGCCATTAGCCACATGTACTTCGCTAAAGTATATTTTTGAGGTCACACATTACTGAACTCCCATGTCCCTGTCTCTTAAAAAAGCGGAACCTGGACAGACGAGCCGTGTATTCTTCCTTGTGCCCGGAGTGTGTGTGTGTATGTGAAGTTTGAGCCTCTTGTGAGTAGCTTAAACTTTATTGATAAAAGTCCGATGAACGGAGCTGAAATGTGCATCTGCTAATGTTAATATGGATTAGTGAGGCATTAAATTCATGTGTATAGTGTTTAAAAAAATGTTTTATATATCTGTGTTTATGTACATTACCCCCCCCCCCACCCCCCCCGCTCAGTGTATTTTCTCTGAGAGTGAGCGGCGGTAGAGAAAAAAAGAGGGAAAGGAAGGAGATGAACGTAAAGAAATATTCCGCCATTTTGGGTCTTGTTGATGTTGATATTGTGTTCAGTTCATTTAAAAGCACAGTAAGGAGTGGTTAAAACAATCATTAAGAAACAATGTTATAATGTACATGTATAAATATGTGTTTATATGCATTTATTTACATTTACAAGTATATTTTATTTACATGAATGATATAGTAACCCTCTTTTTGGCCTTTATAGGCCGGGTCTTTTTTTTCTTGTGTATGGATTTCTGGGTTTGAGATCTGCACAAAGACTACTTCTTCTGCTGGGATTTCCTCCTGTTCTGTAAAGGTAGAAGGGACCTCAGTGGTTGTGGCGAGCTACCCAAAACAGAGACTGTGATTTATTCAGAGACTGAATTTATTGGAAACTGTGGTCGATATCTCATGTGTGTGTTGACACTGTAAAACATTTTTTCTAACTTTTTTATTCATTTTTTATTTATTTTATTTCTTTAATCAAAACAATATAACACACTTAAAACTTACCTGCTGGTCCTGTGAATTCTTTACTCTGTCACTCAATGCATATTGCTAATGCCCCTTTCTCCTATAGCGATCTAGACTTCTGATTCTCCTGGTCCACAAGGTAATTAATGCACTAATAAAATATCTGTATCTCCTAGTTTTAAAAACCAATAATTAGAGCTAAGGCGGGTTACACAAGACTGGAATAAATGTAAAAAGATAGTTGCATTAGCAGAAGAAAAAGGAAGTTTCCAAGAAAGTCAAAATGAAAAACAAACAAAAAAGCAGTGAGAGACACAGAAAGACAACATATATGTTGTTTAATTAGGAAGAATTGGGATTTGTACACAATCCTTTGCAAAAGAACACAGTAAAAAACACATCTAACATAGATTCAAATCTTAAACACAGATTTACCCTCAAATTCCTCTTGACCAAGCTTTAAAGGAACAGTTCACAGAAAAAAATCAAGAAATTATTTGAGGAATACGATCCTTCCACCGACTTTCATTGTCGGGTTTTTTTAAAAACTGCAAAACCTTTTCCCACCCTCACTGCTGTTATAACATTTTCATTATAAAGCTATTTACAGATTTTACACAATATCTATCTATCTATCTATCTATCTATCTATCTATCTATCTATCGAAAATCACCTTTTTTTCAACACAGCTTTATTAATTATTATTATACATACGGATTCTAAGAAAAACACATTTGATCCATGTTTTGCATTGATGAAGTTTATTAAGCAGATAGTGCAGAGAATACAGTGATTATGATCCACATGTTAATGTGAACTAGAACGATGAGTAATAAAACTCTGGTAAAAACAACATCGTTGAAATTTTAAAAGAGAAGGAAGCAGTTGAAATGACACTGACATCAAGCTGATGTTAACAATAGACGTCATTCAAGAGTGGTTGTCATTCACTGGATATATTTAAGATGGTATTTCATAGTAGTGGTAGTAGAGGCTGATGCAGTGGTAGATGTAGCAGTTGCTTCCGTTGTAGTTCATCACAGCCCAAGGAGTTGACGAAGGAGCAGCAGTATCGCTTGCTGTTGTGGATTTAGAGTTGCAGCTGCTGCAGTTGTAGTTGTTGCACCTGCAACTGTAGTTGTTGCAGCTGTAGTTGTTGCAGCTGTAGTTGTAGTCTGGGTGGTGGTTCAGTTCAAGAAAATCAGAAATATGAATCGTCAAAGATGAGTTTTTAAGCAATTTTACAGTAGCTGACACTCAGGTGTGTTTAATGTTGAATTCTAGAGGATAGAGAAATCACTCACCTCGCCAGAGTTAGAGCCAGAGTTAGAGCCAGAATTAGAGCCAGAGTTTGACCGAGCAACTCGTTTGTGTGCTGCCTCCATCTGTAGAAAATCCACAAGTCACACGTTTGATTATTACCCACATTATACTATTACAATAATAGTAAAGGGATCAATATATAAGAGGACTGGTGTTGATTTTGAGTATGAGAATGTTTACTTACAGGCTGAGCCAGAGCAAGGCTCAGGAGGCATCCAAGTACAAGTGCTACCTTCAGCATGGTTACAGTGATCGGACCTGTTGAAAATAAACTATCAACATTATCTGATGAACACTTTGCCAGAATATCAGAATAATCTGTATTCCACCAACCTCACATAGAAAATAAACAAACGAAAGATTTATGTTTACCTTCAAGTCTTCAGAACTTCAGCAGACTGTCTCGCACCTGTTCGAGGAAGTTGTTGTTGTGTTGCTCCCAATGTTGAGTGTTTCTTTTATACAGTTACAGGAGCGGCTGTAATCCCATCAATTTACTGCATTGTTGGGATAACTGAAATTATTAGGAAATCCCGTGTCCACATTTTAACATGAGGAAATAGGCAGGGGAGGTAACACACCTAAACATTATGGTAGGTGCAGTATATAATAATTCCTCTCAGTGATGAAACCCTATTTGTATATCACTTAATTGTCTTCATAATTACAGTGTGCTGAATAATGTAATTGCTGTGTGGATTATGTTCAAAGACAATGTATCCTTGAGTGTATACTGTGGTGGAGTCACAAGGAGGTGGTTGGGATGGATTGCGTACAAAGTACAGGACTGTAGCACCAGTCTTTAGGTAAGTTTAGACAACAAAACCACTTTTGTTAGTTTGGAAAATAATGAGTTTTTCAATTAAATTAAATGCTTGACGTAGTCACTTTTGCATTTTACTCTTTTTGTTTCGTGACTTTTTCTTCCATACCAGCACTTTTTACAAGCTGCCAGTACTCTTCTCTGCTCTGTCCATATCACGCCGGCGACACACAAGAGGCGGAAGCCCCTCAAAGTGCGACCCACTATATTTCAGCGCCAACGTTGATACATCCTTTTTGATCCCTTTGACTTCTCTGGCATCCCTTCTGATCTACTGCACCACAGTGCATTTATATGTTTCTTACACTTGTCAAGTATATATTTTTTGTTACAATCAGATATTCAGTTCATCTTAACCCTTAGAAAATTAAGAACTGGAGGAAAGGAAATGCATTTGAAAGGTTCTTTATTGCTTTCATTTATATGAAAAAAGTAAAGCTTGATCATACTACGGTTTTGCAGATTGTTTTTTTCCTGATGAGCTTCATGATCTGGAACAGCTGAGTAAGTTGGGCTGGTAAGTTGTTGTTGTGTTGGTAAAGCAGTGATTCTGTAAGAAAAAAACAAGAAGGAAATTCAAGAACCTGTTTCTGATATATTTTAATTCTCTGCATTCTATTGTTGGTTTAAAAAATGGCACTTCAAATGAACAGATAATCACGAATTACATCACTGCACCCAAATTAAATGCAGACCTCCTCACTTGAGTTCTCAACCAACTCAAATTGGTTGGTTAACCCTTTAAAAGTTATCAGAACATTTTAGTAAAAATGTACTAAAAGCAAAGTGTGTCCGCCTTGTTACAACTGCAAGAGCATTACCCTTTAACTTTCTGCATAAAAAAAACACGTCACATGAAAATAACTTGAAATTACCATTGCTGCAGATACTGTACATGCAAAGATCACCCTTGATGACCCTTGGCCATATTTGTAGTGTTAAAACATGTAGAATTATTTTTCTGAATATGTTTCTTTCTGTCGCTGCACACAAACACTTTCTTTCAGCCAGTCACGGCTGACATGAGAGCACCTCATACTGTATGTGTTGCAATGTAACCAAGTCATTACCAAACAGACAAACCAACAAGTATCCACACATTACTTTATAATAAATCATTTAGACAGCTTTAATGCCATTAAATACCCTGCATTTCAGAGAGAGGGTGGTTCATGCATGGTTTCTACTTGTTGCGTAATTGATTGAATGAATTAAGTGTCTTTGATTTTATATATATACACACACATACATACATATATATATAAGATTTAATTCCTAACAGGCATTTCTGTGCCCCAGTGATTACTGTAACAGAACACAAATGTATAGTTTTATTCACTGATTTGGGTGAAACTGGATTTTACAGGGACAGTGTTTCCTGGCTTTCCCTCAAATGTCCTTTCCTGATGAACAGATGGCTTTACTTGTTGTTGAAGTAGTGCTAACAGTAGCTAACTGTAGTGATCCAAGTGAACAAGGCCTTTGTCTGGACCGAACACAAACTACGAGAATCCACAGCTGTTGCCACTTTGACAGCAGGGAATCCGGCACTGAGGTTTTTTATGGAGTTATAGCTGCTGTTAGACTCACTTGCTCCCGTCTAGTCATGCACCTAATGTTAGTCCTAGGAGGCAAACCTGGCAAGAAAACCACCTTGGCAGCCGTCGTTCTCAGATGTTGCGATAGGTCTCACTCAGGACGTGTTTTGCTGCCCTCTCATCACTTAAGTGGCCGTGTTCAGTAGTGATCAGTCAGATAGAGACGACTACTTCAACATGTAGTTGCATTAGTTATGAGTTGTGTTATTTTGTATTGTACTGTGTTAATTCCTGATGTGGACCTCAGTGTGAATACTGCTGGCATCCAAGTATGCAAACATACACCGATCAGCCAAAACATTGAAACCACTGACAGGTGACGTGAATAACATTGATCATCTCATCACAATGGATGTTCTGCTGGGAAAGTGCCAAGTACACCCCCTCATCACAACAACACTACCCGATGACAGTGGCCCCCAGCGGGACAATGTGCCCCGGCACACCGCAAATACTACTCAGGAACAGCTTGAGGAACACAATAAAGGGCCCGAGGTGTTGACCAGGCCTCCAAATTCCCCAGATCACAATCTGATCGAGCATCTGTAAGACGTGCTGGAGCAGGTCTGATCCATGGAGGCCCCACACCCCAACATATAGGACCCAGAGGATCCACTATAAAACGCCCTGGTGCCAGACACCACAGGACACCCTCAGAGGTCTTAAGTCCATGTCTTGATAGGTCAGAGCTGTTTTGGCTGCGCAAGGGGAACCTTCACAATATTAGGCAGGTGGTCATAATGTTATGCCTGATCGGTGTATATAGTAACATATATATAAAGTCAGCGTTGTTGGTATTTTCTCTCCTTAATTAAACTATTATTATCTGGAAAAAACAAACCAATGAACCAGAGTATATCTCTTAGGGTACAGTTTAAGACCTGCAAAAGGTTTCACCTTCAGAAGCATGCTAGAATACTGAAATGGATGGCTTATAACACAGAGTTGAACCTCTCTGTTTCTGTTCTGCAGTTTAGGCCTTGGGGACATAGAGGGTTAACAGCTTACTGTGCTGTAATCAAAGTGAAACGGAACTGAAAGAGGGAATTGGACCTATCTGACTGGAACGATATACAGGGAAAGCCAGGGAAATACCAACTTGATTGATTGCCATATGGTTAAATATACCTGTGCAAAAAGCCTACAGAAGTATACCCAGACTCTCAATCTTCTCATACATATTTACCATAAATGGTCAACATTGTCAGTTTAAGTGGTTTATTTAGGAGATGCATCAGAGAATACAGTGATTTTGATACAACTGTGTAATTGAAATTAAGGGATGAGCCAGTAGCAGTTGTAATCTGACACAAGACAAAGCAGATTTTTAAAAATACATGTCATACTGTACTGGTCGTCATAATCAATGGTTGAAATTCAAATTTTATTTTCCAGCTGTAGTATTAGTGTTGGGAGCTGCTGTAGTAATAGTTGTAGCTGCAGTAGTAGTAGTGGGAGCTGCTGTAGTGGTGGTAGGAGCTGCAGTAGTTGTTGTTGTTGTTGTTGTAGCCTTGGTTGTGGTACGCTTTAAGAAATCAGAAACATGAATTGTAAGTGACAAGTTTCTCAGGACTTCAACAGTAGTTGACATTTAGGTGTGTTTGAATTCTAGAGGCTAGAGAAAGCACTCACCTCATTGGAGTCAGAGTTGGAGTCATCAGAGTCAGAGCCAGAGTCAGAGCCGGAGATTGACCGAGCCACTCGTTTGTGTACTGCCTCCATCTGCTGAAAATCGACAAATAACATGTTAGATATTGCCTACATTATACTATTACAATAACAGTAACTGTACAAAAATATAAGATAAGTTTACTTACAGGATGAGCCAGAGCGAGGCTCAGGAGGCATCCAAGCACAAGTGCTACCTTCAGCATGGTTACAGTGATCAGATCTGTTGGAAAGAAAATAATAAAGACTTGATCAGATGAACAGTTTTTCTGAAATAACAAAGTCATCCGTCCACCAACCTCACATGGAAAATTCAGATTCATATAATTACCTTCAAGTCAGCTTCAGCAGACTGTCTCGTAGATGGTCGAGGAGGTTGTTGTCGTGTTGCTCTGAATGCTGAGCTTTTCTTATATACAGTTACAGGAGCGGCTGTTATCTTATCAACATACAGCATCGTTGGGACATTGCAATTATGCGTATTGGGAAATCTTCCACCTCAACAATTTAATATTAGGAAATAAGTCAGCCAGGTAACATCTTCACCAATTTGATAACAGATGCACACACTGCTGCAGATACAAAAACAAAAACCCACAACCAAATATACAAACAAGCTGCAAATACAGCATCTACAGTACAGTATAAACTCATGCTTTGTCTATCTGCATGTTTTTCTTAAGTTGCAGTGCACTGAGTCCTCAGGGGCACCATACAAATGCCTCTGAAAAATAAAAAAGAACAAAAGAAAAATGATGATCATTTCTTTATATTTTTAATGATTTGCTCAATCGATTGCAGTGACTCAAGAAAATATGGTCAACGTGAAATTCCTCTTTAAATAGGTTACATATCTCGATGTGGCTTTTCTCTGTCTGCCAGAGCAGCTGCATATGCAACACTTGCCAGTTGAAACTGCAGCAATCCTGTTGAGTGAATCTCAGTGACAGATACTAAAGCATATTTTTACTTTATAGCATTTTAAACAACCCTTTCTCATCAGGAGCTGTGCTGCCCTCAGGGGATGTTCAGGGAACATTGGAGGGTTGGAAGCGATATATTTTAAAGGGCGGCATTAAGATGTTCTTGGGGAGAGTTTGTTTAAGGCAAGTTTATATTAATGTTTCACGACCAGACAAGTTGAAATTTGCGAAAAGAATGTAGTCTGCAAGTAAGCTATAGATGTGACCATGTCGACCCGAAAAAATCTAATATTTTCAATACTTAAAGCAACATTATGTAACTGTTTTACCTTTAACTAACAGCTTAAAAATCATTGTGATGGAAAAGTGTCTTGTAATAGGGTGAAAGGTGTGTCTGTCACAGCTATCACTCGTTTCTGCACCATGTAACTTCAGTAAGAGGGTAGGATCACAGCGTCACATATATGTCAACTTCATCATACAAGTTTTCAACTCATTTAACGCAAATTGCGCAAAATGCTAATTCCTACATAATGTTTCTTTGACGTTTCTTTGGCACTTCCACAATAATTAATGTTCAAGTTTAGATTATGCAATCAGTGGCTGTGTGTCATGATTGTTAAGACATTACAATTCCTAGTTTTATCATCATATGCTAGACCTTGTGTGACTCCTGCATTACTTAACATGTAGCGTGTCAGTGAACTACACATCATAAATCTGCCACCAAGCTGGTCTTTTTACGAGCTGCTTGTTAAGGGTGTGTTGATCAGGAAAAAATCTCTGCTTTACGATGTATACTCTGAAGTGTCTCTTCCTGTGTCAGAGGTTAGATTAGGTAGGATTAAACATAGAGGGCAAATTCTTTGAATTTAGCTATATAATGACAAATCCTGATCATACTGAGACCAAACTGACGACGGGGATGATATCAGCCTTCAGATTCACGTACAGGCTTTGATATATGGCACTGTTTGAAGCAGTACAGAAAGTGCAAATTCTCCCAAATTTTCCTTTTAAATCTCTAAAAAGTCTTAGATAAAATCCGTGGATGACACTTGCAACAGGTCGTGATTCTAATGACTGCTATAGCAGAAATAAAAGAGGTCCACCATGAGTAAACAAGATGATTACAGTCTTTGGGAAGGATTGAGCAAGTATTGTTTTGCAGGTGGCGATATAGCTCGAGGCAAGAGATATTTCTGTTTCGTAAGTACAGAGAGCTTCAACAACATCAATCTTCTCAGAATCTGACCACAAATATTTTAAATTATTTTTCTAAATGTAACTGTTATAGCAGGTTGATATTCTGTATTTTAATCAGAATTCAAATATTGTTTTCGTTGAACAAAAGGAAGTGTGTTTGTGTATGGGCGGGTGTGTGTAAGTGATCAGCAGTACAAATTGGGCTTAGTGGTGAATTCAGCGCAGCCTTTGTCAGAAAATACTTTAAATCTGTCAGGATTATAAACAGGATGCGGCTCTTCGGTGTTACACAAACACAGTCTAGTTGGGCAATGAAATTCTGCTCACGCCTATTTTGGTTTTGTCTCAAGAGGCTGCCATGACACCGACCACATCTGACATGAAGTAACACACCTTTAAAATGCGAGAGCAATGTGGGCACACTGACGCTATTTAAAAAGCTAATGGAGTCGCCTGGAGGGACCAGCTTGAGGGTAGCGAACAAAGGCTTAATATTTTATTCATTATAAAGCTGTTCACAGTTGTTTTCTCTTGTGGCATGTAGGCAGCTCCGACTATCAAGGGACCTGAAACAGTTTGAGGTGCAAGATGAAGTTTTTTCTTCTGCTGATTTTCTGCTTAATCAGTTCTCCTCTAGTTGTAAGTACAAAATAATAACACGTTTTTCTTGCTATTTGTAAATGATTTGTAGCTAATATGAAAGACAAACCAGTAGATTATTTCATGTTTTTTTTTTCTTTTGCAGAATTGTGACTCTAGCAGTGGCTCAGACTCCAGTGATAGCAGTGACTCTAACAGCAATGAGGTAAGAGTTAAATTAATCCTGTCATTTATGAACTCAAATTATAGCAAAACAACTCTCTTTTTTTAAATCATTTATTGTGTTTGTTTTCTTTTGATGTAGAGCGGCAATCGACAACCAGTGCAGCCAATTCCTCCCTTGCCTACCATCCCTGCCTGGCTGTTGCCCTGGCTTACACTACTTACTGCCCCACCACCAACTACAACCCAGACCACGACTACAACTACAACCACAACTACAACTACAACTTCAATGCCAATGACCACCGAGATCCGAGGAGACAACGGATAAACTGTGCTGGTCTGAGAGCAGATTGAATGACTTTACTTCCATTTTCATAAATGAAATGATGCATGTGGGGTTTTTCGCATTTAAATATGTTGGTAGTATTTTATCCGTTTGAACCAAATTTTATTGGCTTTTACAAACATATAATTGTATTTTTATTGGCACGTTTTCACCTTCCAGTATTGGTACAGCAACCTTTCCACACTTTCCTTTTCTCACTTGTATTTTATTTGTTGACTCCGTACATGTTTATCACTTTTTATCTAATTTTCTTTTTCTGCCAAAAACTTGACGATTGTATAGCGATAAATTGTGTTTTGGAACATGTACAGTTGAGACAGGCACTTCGTAAGGTTGTCATTATGGGTTTTGCCCGAGGTCGGTCTCAGGACAGCGCTGGAGACACCTGTGGGAGGATGCTGACGACACGTCGCTGTAATATCCACTCAGTGGGCACACACATCACCATGCCTGGATCAACACAGCTTAAGAAAGGGAGTGCTGAGCCTTTAATACCCGACTCTTCGCTTCATCAGTGAAGTCTGTCACACTGTACTTTTACCATGACTCAGCCTCTTGACTAATATTCCCATTCATCCCAATGCACTGCCAAGTGTTTGCTGCGTTTATTCACAGAAACTTTAACAAAAAAACTGCATTAACAATCTGATAAATATACACCTGTTTCTTAATGTACAGCTTGATTGTGTTAAGTCTGTTATGTTTGGACCGGAACGGTCAGTTTTACACAGCTACTTGTTATGAATGTAATCTTTTTCCCAAGTTTGTTGAAATGTCAATTTAATTACGTTAAACAAAATCAATATTGTTGAATCGTGCACTGAATGATGACTTTTGCATATTTCATAAATATGTTTATTTCACAGAGGTTTTGAAAAATAAAAAAATATTTCAAGACACGTTGTGGAGACGTTGTGACATCTGATGATTTAAATTTTTTTGACATATTCTTATGCACCCAAAATGGCTCAAACATGGCACGACAGTCATGTGTTGAGCATATAAGAGAAGAAATGATAAACTTGATATTGGTGTTGTGTGGATGTTACAATAACATTCCAATCACAATAGCAATCCTACAAACCTGTTTTGTGTTTTTGTGCCAAGGCAACTTGTCTCGTAACCTCAGCACTCATGATGTTTGCCAATGAGCAAATTATAGCTGTCATCTCCCTCATTTAAACTCATTGTTGCTTCAGTAGGTGGTTTTGCTGAAACAACAGTGATGTTTTATACACCAATGAGAGAATCATCTTGAGACATTTTTAACCAATATATGGAAAGTATATAGTTTGGCCCAGCAGACTACTTTTATTTCGGTGACCATTCATGCAAATCATTGAAGTTTCCCTCATTTGCAATGAGATACACAAACATAGAGAGTTAAAGTAAAAGAACTCACTGAAAACAATTACACTCAGAGTTTAAGTGACATACAACAACCTAGACTCATTTATTATGCAAAGTACTTAAACTCATTTTATATATTTTTTGTAAGTTCCCAGTTTCATTGTGTCATTGTGTTTGTATATGTGACATAACATGAGCTTGGTGTAAGAAGCTGTGCAAATATGCATCTGCAGAAGTAGAGTTTTCCCAATAAGTAATTAGTGATTCACATTTCTGTCAGTTGCCTAAGACATAATAGTCAGGTGGATTTTAGCATCATAGCTATGAATAAGAGTCAGTGTGTATCTGTCTATTACTGTTGACCATGTAATATACTGGTAAACTGTCCAGGGTGTCAGGATTATATTAGGGAAGTTAATGTATTTGGCATAATTTATGAAAAAATGTAATGAATGAATGAATGAAAAACATTTTAAAAAAACATCCTGGTGTCTTCTAGCCACCTCCAGCTGCAAAGGATGAAATTAAGATCCTTATCTGACAGTTATAAAGAAATACTTTTTTTTTTGCCCCTAGCTTTATTCAGCCCCAGTGTGCACTTGTGTACACTTGCAATCAACGTTTGAGGTGGGAATTTCCTAATTGAAATTCACAACTTTGGACCTCAAAGCATTCCTGGTGCACGATGCCAAAAGTTTATTAAAAACTTAGCTGACATACAAAATGATGTCACTTCGGTACAAATTGCAAATACAATTAAAATATTCTTTGCCCAGTGGTATTTAACATCCAGAGAATCAGAATTCATTGATTACTTTGTGTGTTGCATTAACTTATTCAACCTTTACTGTATGTTACTTTTCTGCTGCAGAATTTGATGCTTAACGAAGGCCCACTTCTGAAACATTATACCTACTTTCCTTACTCATCTTTTTCTCTGTTTCGTTGCACATTTTGCATATTTGCTTTGACCATAATTACAACGTGAGACACTGGCACATCAGCCGCACCCACAGGCGCTCTGAGTAACAGGAAAACCACAGGTCCTTGGTTCTTACCTGTTTGTTTATTCATTTCTGTAGACATTACAGCATTCTAATTGAAGGTAAACATGCAGTTTAGGGAGTTCAGCAGATTTTCTTTGGTTTCAGCTTATTGTTTCATTCAGACCTGAAAATTGGGTAGAACATGTCTGTTGTCATGTCTGTCATGTCTGTTCTGTCATTGGTTGTTTCGCTCTCTGAGCAGCGCATAAGTCATTGCTCCCTCACTGTGTTTCATTGAATTTACTCTGAGGGGTCTAAGTGGACATTCCTCCCATCGTGTGGGAAACAACTTCAAAATTATATTGATTTCTTTTCTCTTTTTAAAATGTCTTTTTTAAATGTCATCTTACTGTCATGTTTTACCATTATGGTATCTGCAGTACCAGTAAGTAGACTCGTTTATTGAAAATATTTATAAAAACACTTGAAGCGCTTTCTTCACACCTCAAAAGATGGATATTTTTCTTTTATATTTCAGGCTCGTCCCAGTGTCCTCCCTCTCTCGCAAGGAGGAGCTACTCAAGCCACAAACCAGGAACCTGAAGCTCTGACGCCAGCTCCACTTTCCCCTATGGTGGAGCAACCACAGCCTGGGGTCCCCCTGCAGCCAAGTCCTCAGGCTGGCCCCCAGTTTCTGCCTTCCACACAATACTATGTCTGGTCTCCACTAGGGGGCAGTCCAATGATGATGCCTCTGCAGCCCAGTGTCCTTGGATCACAGCCTGCTAACCTGCCGACTCTCCCACAGCAGCCTCAGCAGGTAGGAGATAAAGAGAAATATCTTCTGGAGGAAAAATTACACCAAACAAAACAAAATATTTAACACTTTTAAAGCTACTTTAAGCATTTATTTAATTATTTACTCACAACAATAACATAAATCCCTGGGATACACTTCTGTTAATCAGAACAATTGAACTAATTTTAAGTTTGTTTTTGTCGCCGTATTTTCAGATTTTCCCTCCTTATACATATTTTCCTGTTTTCTCATCACCCTATCGGAATCAACTGGTAAGATATTATTTAAAAAACACTGTCTATGTTTTCTGAGACTGATCTTTCCATGCACAAAACTACAAACATACAGCACGAGCTGTACTATAGATGGTAGATGCAAGAATATTTTCCAACCGCACAGCTTGAAAGGTTTAACCTGAGGCGGTTTTAACATATTTCATTGCATGTTTTTTCCTACTGTATAGGATAACTGAAAAAGCCATAACAGACAGTGTTGTGGAAATAAAGTTGTCTGTAATTCTGCCGCAGTCTGTCACATAATTTACGACTCTGTGATCGAAACTTAGATACTGTTTTGCCTTCAGCATGTTCTCCTGCCACAAGTGATACTGCAATTGTCATACAGTACTGTCTGATGTCTGGTGTTTCAAGTAGGAAAGGGTTGGAATTGCCTGTGTGTCATTTCTCAGAGCAGAAGTTGTTGAAATGTCATTTTTCTCTCCACAGGCTCCCCCATATGGATTCCCGATGATATTTGCATCACCACTTCAACAAAATCCAGCAAATCAACCTCTAAACAGTGTAGTGTCACCTGCAGCACCCCTTCAAACCCCTTCAGGAGCTGCTCCTTTAGGAAATGCACCTCAGCCAACTCAGCAACAACAGGTGTCTCTACCTTTATAAACTTGAAGTGCTCATATAATAAAAATATATATATATTTTACTTTAAAATAAAGAAAGTCAACGTTGTCCTATTTTCATCCACAGAATCCCAAAATTGTATACATGCTCCAGCAACCCATGGTAAAGTCAAAGTACACTCTCTAAACTTAGATATAATCAGGATTAATGCTCAGTCTGGTTTCAGAATTGTCTTTCTGATTATGTTTTTTGGACATTTGCCGTTGGACTAGAATGCAGCACTTGGCAGTCTCAGTTCAGAGGAACTCCAGGTAAAACAAAGCCAAGATTTTTATCTGTCTCTCAGCCTGTTCAAACAATCTACATGATGAACCCAGTGATCCTATTGATGATCCAATTGTTCCCCCGCCCTCACCTCTTACAGTATCTTTCCTCTCTTCTTTGTTTCAGATGGCTGCTAAAATGGGACAATTGGGCATGTACGTGTCCACTGTGCTCACAAACCCGTCTGCAGGAGCTGTTCAGCCTGTGAACCAGGCCGCTGGGATTGCAAACCCAGACCAGCAAGGCATCGTCCCGACCTCACCAGCTGGAATCCAACAGACGCAGGGGCCGGCCAGCTCTGGCTCACTGCCAAACACTAATCCTGTAGGTTTGAAGAGCCCAACGCAGCAGGCAGCCACTGACCAAACACCTGCTGGACCCAAACTCAAACCCACACAGGGAGACCTGGTCTGAGAGTGTTGCCAGCAGAAGAGACAACTCATCACATACTGAACAAAACTAAACACATTATTGATAAAGATCCGAAGAATAACAATGAATCAAGACATTTATTTTATAAGTTATAAATTATAATTATCTTTTAATTGTAACACTTGACTAACTTTATCGTCATTATTGTTTTTTTTAACAAATTATATCAATTAAGAATTAAAAACAAACCAAAACTGAATTGTGAGTTGTCGCCTCATTGATGTGTAGCATTGATGTGTATTCAATGCTTGTTTTCATGCTTAGTTTAAATACATTCTTCTCTTGCAACCAGCATTAACTGTTTTTTTTTTTTTTTTGGACCATTTGGGAGCACTGACAACAAGCTGTGAAGAAAACACTGATTTAATCACCCTTTAAGTTGACATAATGGACAGGCTACACGTCTATCAAACGCAGTAACATTCATTTGGGGTCGTGTTTCTGTCCTCCTGATCACTAAAACTCCAATATTCACTCTTCTTTTAGCTCCACGTTTGGTCTCCTCCAACTCCTGAAGGATATGTCTGGCTTTTTACTGACAAAATGCTCAAGCTACTTGGTGTTCGACAGATAACGTACAGTGGATTTTAGAGATTCTAAACCATTTTTAACATAAATATTTGAAAAATATCAAATAAAATAAAAAAATCCTAGATCCCAAACTTTATTTTAATGTTTATAAATCTATTAATTTTATGCAAAATTAGCATCAATGTGTGTGAAAGAATTATTTCAGTGGTTTCAGGAGGTGGGTGAGAGGAGGATGTCAGCCGAGCTGACGTCAATCATGGACAACACCTCTCACCCCCTGCACCAGACTGTGGAAGCCTTGAGCAGCTCTTTCAGACTCTTACACCCACTGTGCAAGAAAGAGCACTTCTGCAAATCATTTATCCCCACAGCCATCAGACTGTTTCACTCAAGCACTACCTGAACAGTCACTTTCCACACACTTGTTTGCTTTTGTAAATATCTTATTGTTTTTTGTAAATATCTTGTGTTTTTCTATTCATTTTCTATTTAATATTTCAATGCATATTTTTCTGATTCTACTTGTCCTGTTGCACCTCGAGCTGTTGTAACATGTGAATTTCCCCATTGTGGGATAAATAAAGACAATCTTAATCTTAATCTTAACCTCATGCAAACTCAGCAGAAAGCATCTGTACATGAAAATTTCCCAATTAAAGTATTTAAATCTGACTTTGTATAGATTAGCAAAATGTTTATAAAATGGTGACTTACCACTTGCGTATGAATACCACCATATAAATTGATAAGATAAAATATATACCTAATTAAATAAATGAGCGTTATAATAACCATGTGGCAGTTACATAATTTTGTTTATTTACTAGATCAAGTTCACACAGTGGGACAAAACCCACGCTGCCCTACTACTCTTTACTATAATCTCAAGACACATGCCAAAAAAAACCACATTATCCTTAATTGGTCTTTAAATTTTAATTGCGTTTCATAGAGTTGGAGTACTCACATTCTGTATGTGTTAATCCTACAGTACCATCTCCACTTTAAGAGGTGCACATTCCCTCAATTCAAAGCCCTTTAATGGAAAAGTGTTCTGTTGTTTCGTCCCAGTAACACCATAACGTGAGAGCTTGTGTTATCATCATGCTGAGACCTTTTTCTTCACAGTTAATGGCTTTTGGCCCAAGTTCAGCACTTAACAGTCCCCACAGGCTCACATAAAAGTCACTGTTAGGGGTCCGTATATGTCACCAATTTGCTATTCCATTAAAGCCATTCAATCAGTCTATATTCAACAAAAGGTGAATGAGTTTGAGTTGATGATAGGAAGTCTGATCAGGCATTGAACATGTTGTGGTTGTCATGAAGGAATGCAGAAATGGTGCAACTGTATACCATGTAGTCTGATCATAATCAGCTATAATACAGAATATTTTCTGTATTCTATAGCAGGTGCACCAGAGGTCTGTGAAAAGATGTGAAAGACTGACCATCTACATTTTAAAAAATATACGTTGGTGTCAAAGTCTTCATTATCAAATTTGTTGTTTTTGTTGGGGGTGTGTGTTAAAGATGTTGCAAGGGAGCACCTGATAAAACACATCCACGAAGGGCTCCAATGTGATTAATGTGCATTTCAAGCCAAAAGTGTTATGAAAGTTCTCACAGGGATATAGCTGCCAATTTTGTAATCATAAAAATAAAAATCCTTGGCAAATCACCAATACCTGTCACAGGTCTGCTGGTCCTTTGTTCTGTCAGCAAATAAATAGGAGTAAGTCTCTCTCCAACCCTCACACCCCTCCTCGACAATCTGCCAGAACTCGTGTGCTGCCAGAAAGGAAAGGTAGGCAACTAGTATCATATCATATTCTCGAAGAAATGTTTAAATAATGATCTATTTGAATGCTGTTTTAAGTAATACATTGAAAATTGTCAAGTCTGATAACTCCAAAAATCTCTTTGCAGGCTTTATTCAAGATGAAATCCATCCTGATTGTTGCCTGCATCCTTGGGATGGCAGTCTGTGCCCCTGTAAGCAACATATTTCTCCGTCTCATTTCTCTCCCCATGAATATATTTTTAAGCACTGCATGCTGTAAATATTTGACAAAATAATTCTTACCTCAAGGTCCATATAGCTGTTTTGAAGTTCTCAATCATATCGCATAATCTTTATCTGCAGATGCTCAACAGTCCTTGAATTGTAGAGGTTCAAACTTCCAGTTTTTAGTCCACCTTAAGACCTTCTTGTGCATTGAAAATGTTGTAGGATGAATGATATTGGCCCATAAAGGTTTGTCTGGATTTCTGATCATCAGTTCTGCAATATTGTCTCCTTTCTACAGAATCAGATGTACATGGAGTTTGACCTCCGTCACGCTCCGGCTCAGGTACAGTAAGACACCGCTCAGGGTGCATAACATGACACAGGCCCACACTCAGAAACCACAGTAAAAGACACATTTTCAACCTGAAGAAGCTTTGCACAAAGGTCTGCTATTATGGCTTCACCACTGGTGATAATGTCTCCATTACAGAGCCTGCTGATGGCACATTTACTTGTAGCTTGCTGCTTTTTCTCTGTACTCATCTAAAGTTTAAATGATTTATCTGAACTTCACAGGCAGCCCAGGCTATTCCTGCTGGAGCAGCGGTTGGATCTCTGGATGTTGTAAGAGCTCATTGATTTTGTTCATCCCCTTTTTAATGAGTCTTTTGTATGATAATAATGACTATTTTCATTTCCAGCTGCTCCCAGTTGATGACCAGAAACATCCTCTTGCAGGACCTGTAAGTGGCACAATATTGAAAAATTTAAGATGTAACGAAAGCCTGCACCACCTTTTAGAGACCACGAAAAGAGCTACATTATACATGAACTACTGTAGGTTTTAAGTGCATGTGTGTGCCTTTTCATCCACAGGTCCGTGGCTTCATCAAGCAGGAGATCCTCGAGGCAAACGGGAGAGACACCAAGGATGTGGTAAGTGCCTGCAAATTTTTCTTTCTCTGACGCAAGTTGTGAGGGATTTTATTGAACTCATGATCTTTTTTCACTTTCTCCCCTGATCCAGTACTTCCCCTTCGGATTTGACGAGCCAGCTGCTGCCCCTGTTGTCCCTGCTGCTGCTGCCCCTGCTGCCCCTGCCGCTGCTCCCGCTGCTGCAGCTCCAGCTGTTCCAGCTGTTCCGGCTGCCCCAGCTGTTCCTGCTGCCCCGGTAAAAATGACTATGGATTTGCATTTTGAGCCATTTAAGTTTATTGAAGATTTTGCCGCTGTCTGCTTTCAACCATTAAAAAGGGCTTGATTGATTTTAATGTACAGTAACAGATGCAAGTGGAAGCAACAGGTAGGAAAGAGAATAGCATTGAAGTAGTGATGAGGGCAACAGGTTCATTCTAATAAATGAGTATTACATCAGGAACATTGTCTTCCAACTATTTCTGCTGAGGTGTTGAGAAACATCGACTCATCAGCTGGCATGTGAGAGACGATCTTGACTCCTGATTGGCTCATCTGAAGCCTCTGTCATTTCAGGCTGCCAAACCCAGCGGGGATGATGATGATGATGACGATGACTGAACAATCAGACTCAGCAGGATGTGCACAAAACAGGTACACATGCCCACACAGAGTTTACTGCATTACTGCATAATTCTGACTTTTAGGTTTTAACAAAATCATGTTTGAAACAACATTCTCTTGTGTGAATGAGTGTAAGAGCAGTTGTATTTGAGATGTGTTTGCCTCACCTTTCATTTCAGGTGACCGATGCAATGAGACCAGCAGCTGGTGAGAGATGACCAGCCAACACTTCTGTTCAAATCGAAACAATATGGTGCCACGGCTTTGAAAAGAAAATGGAGCTATGCAATTTTCAGCAGTAGGTGGTGCTCTGTAGATGGTGTTATGCTTTTCTATAAAAGAAATTGGAAAAAAGTGCTATGTTTTGAATTAAATAATGATGCATTGCAATGAAATATGAGTGTGTTTTGAGTCATTTCACTTTGTTGTCTCAGTCATGTTTGCTACAACTATCTCTATTTTTGTGTCCTCCCTATCAAGGGGGCAGAATATTAGAAACACCTCAGAATAATGATGAAAATAATGTAGTCCAGTCCAACACCATCTCTTACTAGACAGACGCATCTAATTTAATTAACTTCTCTATGACAGTGTCAAAAAACATTAAAGATATCATAAAAGTAGACTTTATGTCATCAAAGTTTTATTGGACTGCAGTCAATTTCAAAGGTGTGTCTAATAAAGTGGCCACAGGGTGTATATTGAATAATATCCTATAAAAATATACCTATTATGATTTATGCTTAAACTGGCAATAGACAAGTTTTCTGCTTCAGTGTATCATTATGAAGTAATTGTTGACTGCATAATATATATAACCTGTGCTATCGCTTGCTAGCTAGCTTTTTCTCTGCACCTTTCTACTCTACTGTAGATGTATTATTTAAAAAAAAAAAGATTTGTCTACACGAAATGTTATCGATATGACTTTACCATTTATTAATGATGGTTATTTTAGGATGTTACAGCACAACTGACAAGCAACTCTATTATATGCAATATTACATTTACTTCAGGGCTCTGTGGAGCTTCTGTGTTGTGACTGTTGCTCTCTGCTGGCAGAGCAGAGAGAGGCACTGGGACGAGGGTATTCAAACATCAGGGTGACCAGGTGTCATACTTTTTGTGGGACTGCACACCCTACACATTTTATCTCTTGTCTCCATGTCCTACACATGGAGCTCATGTCCCACATTTTGATTGGCTATAGCTTTCAATAGTCAAACCACTGCGGGCAGCGGGACGGATGCTTTTGACACACTGTCCTAAAATGTGGCTTTAATCCAGTAGCTGTGAAGAAAAACAGTGATGGCTGTCTGTTGGGGAAGATTCTCATCAGGTCATCCAGGTCATGGCTGACTGTCAAGGCTGTCATCACGGGGATGTGTTTGTTAGTGTCAATCAAACTGCACAAACGTGGGTTCAAGTGCAGGTTAACTTGTCACTGTCTTTGCTGCCTACGCTGTGCCCAACATGATAGAGACTGGTATCAGCAACAGAAATAACTAACATTTAACACAAGGTGCAGCACTCCCAATGATACAGGTCAGCAGACTGTGGTAGTGAGTTAGTAGTCATTTTTCAACACTCAGAGATTACAAAAAAGAAGGAAAATAAAGTTGTGCAGTGGTAGAAAAGAAGCATGCTGCTTTTTAAAGTTAACTGAAAGTTATATCGAAACTACCTCTAAGGATTTATTAACCTGTCCCTCGTTGTCCTACAGAAACAAACTATTTGTTCCACATTTGGCTTGTTGGGATCTGATCACCTTCTGGAAAACCCAACCTGAGTCCATCACAAAGAAATCCACAGTCCAGCAGCATTATACTTACTTAAACAAATCATCCACTGGCTTCTGGTAACTGAGAAAGATGGGGAAGGTCTCATTTTTCACTTCTCATTCCAATCTGCTAACATATGGCCAACACAAAAGTGATTAATACATGTAAATTGCCACAGATTGTTACATAAAGCTCCATCGAGTGATAAATCTAACATTGTTTCATATATTTAACCCACATTACTGCAACTGTCATACAGGCAGAATCAAGCAGAAGCAAGCAGAGTGAAGGTGTGTCCACTGCTCTAGACAGTGTAATCAAACCGAGCCTGCTATTACACAGAAAGTGGATTTGACCACTGGTCATTTAGTAAAGCTGACGACTAGACACCTGCACTGTACCTACTCATTGGAGAACATCACTCCCATCGGCTCTGATTGGCTCTCAGGTGAGCTGGTGCCCTATAAAAGATGAAGCTTCTCTGTGGTAGATACGATCGACTGGCATCATCTCTGATATCAACATCCATCATCCTCTACAGTGGTGTTAAGGTGAGTTGTGAAGAGCGTCAGTGTCCAGGCATGCTTTTCTCGTAGGACAGCAACCATCCGCTATGAGTCTGATTTGACTTTGTTAATGTGCTGAATTGTGTGTGTAGGACTTGGAAAACCTGCAAAAATGAAATTGGCCATCCTTTGCCTCTGTCTGGCTAGCACGGTCTCGGCCGCACCTGTAAGTTTTTATCATAGAAAATAGACAGAGGATGCTCGCATGTCTTAATTACCTCAATTCAGGCAAAGTTTTGATGTTTCCTTGATGTAACTTTTGTGTGTTTTTGACTTCATTTTCAGTCCTTCTTTCATTACCTGCCTCATTACGCAGGCTCCAGACAACCACCTTCACAGGTATCCATGCACTTTGTTTAACATCTTTGGGGAAGATTGTTGTTTTTTCTATGCAAAAATGACACATTTACATACGCTTCTGAGCAAAGTTTCTTTTGAAACACATGGTATTTCCTGCCTGCTGACAATTTTTACCATTTTACATTCATTCAGGTGAAAAATGTGGCTCTACCACCACCTGGAATAGCTGGAGCTTACAGTGTGGAGCTGGTACGTCAGACTCTTTCTTTTCTCATACGCAGGCTTTCGTTCAACTGTAGTTATGGCATTTTCTTACAGATAATTTCTGTTTTTGTCTCAGATTTATCCCCACAGATTCCCTGGTACAGGTGGAGCAACACAGGTGAGCACACATTTTACAGAAAGATTGTATCTTTTTTTAATAAAAAGTGGTGAAACATCACCTAACTGGTCACCACTTTTCGCTGATTTCAGTTTTTTCTTTTCTTTCTCTCTGTAGCCCTTCCCCTCTCACGGTTTCATCAAATACTCCATCCCTCAGCCACCAGGCAGACAGAGTGTGGAAGTCGTAAGTATTTTTTTTCCCCTTTTGTAGATTACTCACATGATTGGGACTGAAAACACGTCAATTACTGCTTGTAGAAGCATGTTTGGTACAGTGAACAACTTGTTGGAGCAAGGATAATTCAAAATTGTGTGCCTTTTTTTGTATTTTACATTTGCAGTACTACCCCTATGACTTCTCCCAGCAGAGGGTAAACACTTTACACTTTGAGATTTAATGATGCATAACATGAATATGAAATGACTTCTACATCATTTTAAACAGTGCTAAATGAGCTCATTTTCTTTGGTTTCAGATAATGACAAACATGCCTCCCATGGCAAATGTCCCCGTGATGCCAAATGTGAGACATTATTTCTTCCAAAGGATGCCTTTTGTCATATTTTTGATTTTTTTATGTTTTACTAAACGCGTGTCTTTTCACAGGTGCTCCCATTTGACTATCCTCCTCAAAATATTCCTCAGCAAATCCCAAATGTGAGAAAAAGAGCAATTATATACACTCTAGTGTCAATGTGTTTTGAGATGTGTATTTGCCGGATCCTGAGCATTTCCTCACTTTTCTCTCAAACCTCTCAGTGAGTTTTACTTTTCCCTTTTTCAGATTCCCTCATTTGATGCCAATCCTCTCCCATCCCAGGATCCCATGCAGCCTCTCCAGCAGGACCAGCCCACACAGACAAGCCAGGTACTTATCAATCTATACATCACATTTAATGTATTCAAGTCAAGACAAAGGTTGTACTGCAAATTAATGCATATATTGTGTGGATTTCTTTGCAGATGCCGGCAAAGGTGTGAAGTGGCTGAGATGCACATGAAGCAATATTTATTTCTCCTTAACATTCAGACATCTGCAACTTGTTAAATAATTTGAACTGAATCTGTTTCTGCAACACGTGGATGTCCTTACTAAAGATAAAATACAATGCTAAGACGATGAAAAAATAACCACTTTTTTTTTTAGGAATAATAGTCAACTAAATTGTGACATCTACATAGAACGAAACACATTCTGAAGAATTTTGTGCTTTACTTTAGTCTTCATAGATTTCCCTTTTTATTTTATTGATGAAGCATTTTGTAATGCTGTATTTCCACATCATGTAACACATGTGCTGCATATGTTTGTTAACTCATTTTAACTTTTCCTTAAATGTCTCTTCCCTTAAGAAATAAAGTCTAAGTTTTCAAGCAATTTGGGGTTTTTCTGTGTTTATTCAAAGAGTTTCAGAATTTGATTGGTGTTATTTGAATGGTAAAACACGGCATTAGAGCTGTGGGTGATGACTGAACGTGTGACTACCAGATATGATTATTTGTTTGTTGTATAACACTTTAGAAAACAGTGGAAAAATGGGCCTATTACAATTTCTCAGGGCTTAAGGTGTCATCTTCAAACATCTTTGTTGTCCAAAACACAAGGAAATTCAATTTGTAAAGAGAAAAATAGCAAAAACTCACATTCGAACATGTGAAACTATCAAATATTTCGAAATTTTGCTTAAAAAAAACTTTTCAATATTCCTAGGTCTTCCTCCTCTGCATGTTTCAGATGTTCCCTGATCCAACCCACCTGATTACAATGATCATCTTGTCATCAAGCTCTGCTGAAGCCTGATAACGACCCATTCATTTGAATCAGGTGTTACAGCCGACAAACATCTAACACATGCAGGGCAGGAGGCCCTGATGACCAGGGTTGAAAAATATTGACTAAATTATTAACTGATTGTCAAAATAATTGCAGACACATTTTCTATTACTTCTAATACTGTACAACCTGAAGTTTTCCTCGTGTTTCCCTTTGATATCCCTTTTCCATGTGTTCCCATGTCTTGTCTGTGTTTGTTGGTGTGAGCGTGGTCCTCCGCCCTCACTCTCCTGGCTCCCTGCTCTGATTATTTGACACAACCAGCTCATCGCTCCTCCCGCTCTGCTCACCAGCCTCTCATCAGTTCATCAGCCTTCAGCGTATTTACTCTGGCTCTCCAACCACTCATTGCCAGATTGTTGTTTCACCTTTATGGATCATCTTGCCATCTGCCAGCCTGCCTACAACCTCCATGCCATCTCTGCCAGCCACACTCACGCCTCACTAGCCCTCGCATTCATCCTGCTTCCCCCACTCCCTCTGGACCTCATTCCCCCATCATCATTCTCTTCCTGGTTGCGATAAAAATAACTGCTTTATTATTGGTTTTCATTCATTGAACCGAATGTAACAAAACACAACTTGCATAAACCTGCTAGAGTTGATTCATTATTTAAACTGATGATATCTTGTCATATACCCAGAAAATCTAGCAGTGTCTAGTGGTGTTTTAATGCTGTTGTTTACTGTAAAGGTTTCCTGTTGGATCTCTGGTACTGCTAAGTAGGTTGTTTTTCTATTCAGGGAACTGCTTTTTTTGTCCCATGCAGGCACACGAGTATGGCTGACGAGTGGCTCATGCGAAACACATTCCTGCCAATGGTTTCACACTATTCGACTGATAAATAGGTAGCAGTACAACACCATATGTGCTTGCAAAGGCAAGAATAAGGAGGATTCCTAGCAAGTAAACAAGGATGTCAACGATGCTGAATTTTGAAAAAAGAAAGAATTCAAACAATGTGATAACATTGTGGATAACCAACACATCCTCACACCTAAACGACTGAACAGGGCGATTCTCTGTATTAGCTAAAACAACATATATCACTGTTTCCATAAACACATGGCCGCTGCAGCGTACACGGCAACACACCTAGCAGACTTACGTTGTACGACGAGATTTTTTTTTTTTTTACATTCTGCCAAGAAAACTACTTGACTAATGTTAAGCTACAAAAATACTAGGTTTGGCTTATAGGCAAGGCTAATATGTGCTTAGGTTATAGCAAGAAAAATCCTCGGTTAGGTAGAAATAAACATCATGGTTTGGGTTCCATTCACTACGTCATTTCTGTGACCTAACTATTACAAACATAACTTATTTACCTCCATAACTCACTATGGGACATTACTTCACTTCGTTACTATTACTCACCCGTCACTTTACACCCATCCCTGGCCCCCTCCTCATATGGACTTGTGGCTCTATATACTACTATAGCTGCAATACCTATCAAAGCTGCTTAAGGGGCGCTGTCTATAACCTAACCATAAGTCCCTTTGACCTGCTTGCTTTTTAGATCTATATGGTCGTTTCTCTGAGGAGGGCGCCCAGGAATAACATTTTCTAGCAGAAAACAATTCTAAGCTAATCCTGGGTATATTTTTCAATGGCACGGATCAAAAATCCACAACATTTGATCCTCCAAATGTTTGTATCTTTGTCAATAAAATGGCATCTGATTTGATTCACTTGACTGTGAACGCTTAACGATGAACAAACAGGGAAGATGCAAGACCACTTGTTGTCAGCAGGATCTTAAAACACAATATTAGTAAGTAAATATTAGTGTGTTTACAAGTGTTTTTTAACATTGTAATTTTACATGGGCCTATGATTGACTCCTGTGGACCACCACAGGTTGGAGGGCGATGGAAGAAATCCAGCTGCCTGGAAAAAAAAAAGGAAAAAAAAAGAAATGTGTTGTGTTGGAAAGTAAGTGGTACAGTAAAGTGTCAACACCTCTGTTCTGCAATTCAAGACTGAAAGTAATAAAGGTTCAGTATATGTACCTTACAGACTGCATAGGCTGCAGTACATCATAATTACAACACACAGTGAAGATAATTTACCACAGCGGTTAAGCAAATATCCCCACAGTGAAATGTAACTGTCTTGGAAAAATAAATACCATAAAGGAAAAGTGAAAGATCTTCCTGATCCCATCTCCCCCGGAGACAAAATCCTGTCTGAACATGACCAAACACTTATCTCTTCATGACACTTAAAACACACAGGCGCCATCCTCTCACGCAATGACTGTCTCTGCCCCACAAGCTTTCTTTCCTGGAACTTAAGATCACATAAATTCATAACTTCTATCACCCACAGCAGAGGAGACGTTGACAGCCTGTTTAATAAACTTAATTTGACATGTCACAACTTCAGTATGATGGCCTCGGCACTATATGGTCCCCCTGTGAAGTTATAAAGTCACGTGCAAATACACAAATGCATAATAGGAGAGTCTGTATGAGTCTGTCTGTGCTGTGTCAAGCGATGGAACGATAAGCAGAGGCAACACATGCATGTCTGGATGGCAAAAGGAGGCCTGTTCAGCTACGCTTTAAGAAGGCAGAGATTTGAAAAAACAAAAGAAAAAAACTGTGAAGTGCCAAGAGGCCAAACATGTAAAGCACAGAATTGAAATGTGTTAAAACAATGCAATTTTTTTTCTCTGCTCTGCTTCTTTTTATTAGCTTTTGCAATTGAAAAGGGAAAATAATTTTTCAATAGAGATGCAAAAAACTCTTTCTAGTTAGATGCTGCAGGCAGACATTAAAGTAGGATCATAAAGACACACTCATAACTAACTTAGCTTCTCATACTGAATATTCTTAGCCCAGAGCTGCTGAGCCCTTGGTAAAGAGTTGAACCTGGGCTAATTTAGCCCCCTTTCACACAAATGACTTGAAGCCCAGGGCTTAACAATTCACACTGTGCTCCTACCAGCCCTGGGTTAAATGTCCATTAGAACATGCAGCTAATGTTTACATTCTATAATGATGCATGATCTCCCTGTTTACTTTAGTCCCGCTTCACATTGTCACCTTTTAGAGGGAACGTCTGAGGATCAGATGTTAAGGTATTTAGCAGGATAACAACAACTGTGACATAATGGGATAGGGTTAAGAAAGGAGTTGTGCGATTGTGATGACAAAGAGAGGAGGGAGGGGATTGCGAACTGACACACAGACAGGAAGTTAGCTAAAACAACTATAACACTTACAGCAGCTTTAAGATTATAGGGGAAAAGCCAAAAAATTAGATTGAGACATTTTTTTGGTTGTTTTTTCTTCTGTCTTTATCTTGTGACCCTTTAGAACGAGAAGACTGAACTACACCACTGCTACCAGTAAATAAAGTGCAGAAAGACCTCCACCTCAAGCAGCTTCAATGGTATAACATGGCTTGCATATTGTGATTCAGTATTAACATCACACACAATATTCTAATAACATCATAAATGACAATATATCCCTCATTGGAGACATTTCTCTATACTAGTACTTTTATATATGCTGATAGTACTTATGTGCTTTGGTTGTTAATGTAAGTGAAATTTTGAATACAGGCCTTTTAAATGTAATAGAGTAATTTTAGGTTGTTGTTCTGCTTTAGTTAAATAAAAGATCTGGCCTTTCACAACTGCACTTTTTCATGTTCCCAATGGGACCATTTACGGCGTTAACACAAGCCTTCAAGACATCTTAGCACTTAAATTTCCAGTGTGTGTGCACATTGCCAAAGGGAACTGCTCCTTTCGTGGTGTCTGGGTTTTCACTGATCCCTTTGTTTGTTTTAGCTGGTGGGGCTGTACATCACAGCGATTTTGAACATTGTAGGTTTCTTATGTTTATCGTCTGTGGATCCAGATCAGATAATGAAGGACTTAACTCTCAACTGTAATCTGCAAAATGGTATTCCAGACATTCTTGTTTCCAACCTGCTGAGCTAATGAGTTTCCATACACAAGATAACAACTTTTTCATTAGTCCTTCAAAAGCTTTACTGCCTTTATCCTGGCACAACATTTGATTTTTTTTCTGTGTTTGCTGACTTGAAAATGAGGAGTGACAAGTGTAATGAGGGCACTCAAAGTTAGACATTCTGACAAGAAACTTTTGCTAACTTAAATTGTGTTTTGTTTCAGCAAATTAACACAAAGCTGATATATGAATAATTTAATAGACAGGACAGATTTTTTTGGCACTTTCAGGATAAATTACTCACATCATCCATGTGAGCTGAAAGGGGAAACAATGAGGAATTAATTCTTGAAATATTCTCCTCTTCTTATAGTGTTACAATAGAACAAATTGGGGAAATAAGGCTCCTCTTGGCCTCAGTAAACCTTAGTCTTTATTCAAAATATCGCATGTAGATGAATCTTATAGTTTTCAAACTTTTAACTATTCAAACCTTAATTTTATGGGAAAAATCGAGCCTGTGGGCAGGCCTGAGAAGCATAGTGAAAACAAGGTTTATAGGGGAAAAAAATCTATACTCAGATGGAGTCATTTTTCTGCAGCCATTGCACCGTGCAATCAGTATTTACTTCAGAACGATAAATTGAAGCAAAAAGTTGTATATTTCCTGTTCAAATTTATGAAACCATCTGAGAAGTTTAGAGGGCAAATTTCTCATCGGGGAAATTGCAAACAAACTTCTGAAACGTGGCTAAAAAACTCAACAACACTGCTTCTTTTTAAGACGAAAAGAAGTTAGGAAACTTTGGCTTGTTGTTTCTATGTAAAATTTGTAGCTGCAAAATCTAAAATGAAATGACAGGTATCTAAATGGGTGCTCAAGTACAGTATTGAGTAAATGTACTTCTGTATCATCACCTATTTATGTTAAGCTTTTGTGTGTGCAGTAGAGGAAAAGCAATTTAGGATCTCCTCCCTATCACTATCAGTATTATCAGCATTTTAATCTTCACATTTATTACAGAACTGAACTGCCTTCATCATACTTTGAAGTCGATATAAGTGGTGTCTCTCAGTCATTATCACTTTATCATTACGACACCTTCATGTCATGTTTTTTTTTTCCTTCTTAAATCAGTGTTAGGGCACAACAGAGAGGAGCATGTGTGTGGAGCAAACTTGCAAACCATGTAATTAACCATAAGAGGAGCCCTTACCCTACATGTCTCTTTTTTTACTTTTGAAGATTACTTCAAACACATAGCTCTGCGTGTTTTACTGGATGTGATTGGCTGTCACAGGATGTTACAGTATATAAATGCCATCCATCTTTGAGATGAAGTAGATTACTTGGCATCCCTGAGGAGACACATCTTCAATTTCTCTCTGCACAAGGAAAAAAGGTGAGATGGACTTTTCACATGGAAACAATTTAGCACTGTGGTATTATAACTCCTGTAGCCAATTACCTATGTATCATTTCAGCTAAAAAAATGCTTTCTCTTATTTAGCAGGGAAATTATATATATATATATATATATAAATATATATATATAAATATATATATATATATAAATATATATATATATATATATGTATATATATATATATATATATATATACACATATATATATATATAATATGTGTGTAATATCTATATAATTACATGTTTTTCTGCAGGAAAAATCATGATGAAGCTCTTTGTGTGCATGATGTTCCTGCTGGTCACTACACTGGCTGCTCCTGTAAGTGTTTCTTAAACATGATGTGTCAGTAAGTCTGCCAACTGATCCATTTTAATGATTTTAATCACTGGTTTTTCAGCAGGGAAAAAATACATAAAGCCATTTCCTTATTTCTCTTGTTTGATTTCCAGGCTCCAGGGAGTGAAAGTGCTGAGGAAAAAGTAGGGAATTTTACTTTTCTTTTCTGTGAAGTTGTTGTGTCTGTCTGCCTGCAATGGCGTGTCCTAACATGTTTTTGTCATGTCATCAGCTGTACAGTCTGATATATGTCTGACAGAGAGATGATAATTGACTTAATTGCAGAGCATGTCTGGAGATGTCTGGTATTTCTTCAGCAGGTTGCGGCGCATGCTAATGAGGCCCTGAGGTGGATGGAGATGTACAGGATGTTTCAGCAGCAGGTAGTGGGGGTTTACTGTAGTTTCACCAAAAAAAAAAACATATAAATCATCTGCTCGACAATTCAGATAGTTTGGCATTAATCGTTAATTATAATCCTTAATCTGTATTTTTCCAGGGAGTAGTTGGAAACCCTTTCCTTCCTGCTGCTGATGCTCCTGTAAGTTTATGTATTTATTTATTTATCGGTTTATTTGACTGGGAGGATATATAAAGGCATTCCTTCATCTAACTAAAGCAATATTATGTAACTTTTTTACCTTAAAATAACAGCTTCTAAATCATGTTGATGGTACAGTGTCTTGTAATAGAGAGAATGGTGTCTCTGTCTCAGCCACTCCGCCCCCCATCACTTGTTTCTGCTCTATGTAGCTTCAGTGAGAGGGTAGGATCACAGTGTTACATACATGTTTACTTCAACACATAACATTGTAATGAAGTAAAGAGTTTTGTTTCTTAGTTAGCAACTACATTACGTTTGACAAATTGTTACAGACCTGGGATTTGCATTTACGACAGTGGCGTCGCACTTAGAAACTGTGGGGGACGTAAAATCACACACAATTTTAGATTACATTAGTTTTGCAATGGTGCCATTTATTGGCTTGTGATCTAATATTTTTAGTGCTTGTCTGTGAAAAGACAACTTAGTTTTAATTCCTGATTGGGTGGCTTGGCCCCACAATAGTAAAAATGTGATAAGATGATGGTGTGCACATATAGTAGGGTTGCATTTATAGCTAAACAAGATTACATAAATCGAAAGCACTTCAGATTAGTCTTGATGGTCTTGGACAGTTTTCTGATATGCACTCCAAATTTTAATCCAGGATGACACCTAGATATTTGAACTCATTTGAATTCTCTATTTCCTTCTGATCAGTAGTTATTGTAAAACCATCACCTATTGAAAAGCAATTTCAATCTTTTCTGCACAGTTCAGAGTTCAGGAGTTTTTATAATATAATAGCTCTGCAGCCTGTTGTTGAGTCTATCGACATATAAATAATTGCATCATCAGCAAACATTTGACATCCAACCTCTTTAGAGCTGTCCAGTAGCTCGTTAATGTATTAGCAGAAGGGAAGTGGTCCCAGAATGGAACCTTGTGGTACACCAGATTTGCAATTTCGAAAGGCCGATGTCAAACCAATAATTTTGAAACATTATTCTTGAGACTCCAGATTTGATTTAAACCAGCTGAGAGATTGCTGGGGAAAGTTTAGCTTTTTGAGATGATTCAGAAGTAACTAATGATTCACAGTGTCAAACACAAAAAAATATTGCTCCTTCCTCTTTACCCTCATATATATCTATTGTATCTTGTTGTAATTTCATATGACTTTATATTTAGTTTTCTTTTTACTAGTTATAACATAATCTACACTTATATTTCCTGAAGTTTTTGTGTTACTAACTTATTAATTTTTAATTTGTCTAGGCTGATCCAGCTGGAGCCGCAGTGGTAAGCACACGTACAGCACCGCAACATCTAAACTGTCAATACTCAACAACCTGTTTAGGTTAAAAATGCTTTATTTTCGCAGGTGGATGCTGCAGCAGCTGATGTCGCCCCTCCAGCTCCTATTGTTGTTGGAGATGCATCAGATGAGGAGACAGAGGTGAGCAGACATCTTCACACCTAACAGAGACAAAAATAAACAGGTAGATTTATCTTTGTGAATATATTCTCCTTGTTTGGAGAGATATTTTTTCCAAAATGCATTCAAGTTCAATAGTTTATATACTAATGTACTGCTATGCACACAGCTGGTTTTACAGGTTCAGTACTCCTGCTGAAGGTAACACATTACAATATGATTTGTCTTGCATGAACAACAAAAATCCTATTGGAATTGAGTTGAGAAAACATGGGTGGAGGCGACCTTTTGACATTGTAAAAACTGCATACAGGCAGCTGAGTAGTACTCATATATTCATAAAAGGAAACACGTCTCCTGCACTGAGTTTTGGTTCGGGGCTCTGCTTGAAAAGTAGCTGCAGTGATTTTGTTGCCCCAGAAAAAAACTTGTGAAAAAGGTATTAAATCAAGCAGTTAAAAAAAATAAAGAATCATCTCATGTGTTGATCATTTTCATCATAGCAGTAGGCCACGACAGTGTGACAGCGACCATGACCTGAGAACTAAAGGAGCTAATTGGAATTTAACCATCAGTAACTGTGTTATTTACGCCTGTTCTTGTTTCCCTTTTTGTTTGCATGATGTGACCTTTAAAATGAGAAAACAGGACAGGAAAGGGCCCCAAACTCAATCCTACCAGTTTTTAGACTTTCTGTTAAATTTGTGTAATCTCCAAAAACACACTCATATTATACAGTCATTAGTGTCACATCTTTTTATTTCAGTGGATAACCAAATGTACCTGTAAAGTCAAATCTAACTAATTTTCTTTCCATCTGCTTGGCACAGGAGGGCAACGCTGCCCCCAAAGCTGCTGGTGCTGCCCCCCTCAACTCTGATGAGGTAGAGGAGGTTGAGGAGGCTGAGGCTGTTGAGGCTGAACCAGCTGTGGTCGAAGCGGCACCAGTAGAGCCGGCAGCGGACCCTGCAGCAGCTGTCGAGCCAGCAGTGGTTGACGTCCCTGTGGATGCTGCTGCTGTCGATGTGCCTCCTGTTGATGTGGTCCCTGTCGATGTGGCTCCTGTTGATGTGGTTCCTGCTGATGTCGTCCCTGTTGACGTTGCCCCTGTTGACGTTGCCCCTGTTGATGTCGCCCCTGTTGATGTCGCCCCTGCTGCAGCCGATGTCCCTGCTGCTGTTGATGCCGTTGAGGCTGATGCTGCAGCAGCAGATCCTGCAGCAGCAGATCCTGCTCCACTGTAGATATTCCTCTTATTGACAGCCTAAGTGCTCCTGTGTTAGCAGTTAGAAAAATAGCTGCTAACAGCAATGTATTTGCAGCACAAAACGATAAAAAAAAGCTTTGGCATATTGAATAGAGACTCAGGAAAAAATGTGTGAAAAATGTGAAAAAAAAAATCTGTAATGTTTGTTAAAGTGAATACGAGGAACTTTTAAGTGTTGACGAAGCAGTCTTGTGATTCCTCTGATGATTATAAATGAGTGTAACAGCAAACAGTCATCAGCGAAAAGGCTGCTATTTTTAGTTATTAATGTGCCTGTGCTAAAATCACATATTACATTACCTCATCGTGATCCATCCTGCGGTCTCTCTGTCACTCGCTTCCAAAACAAATGCATGCGCCGCCTGCACGTGCTAGCAATGATCTTTATGACAGCAGGCGCTGGTGTCGTACCGCTTTTGTCAAAAGGGGCCGCGAGGATCAACAAAAACTTAAAGTTTCTCGTAGTTACTTTACAAGTAAAAAGTGTGTTTTTAGTTTACAATTGGAAAATTAAATTTATAATAGGAAAATCAAAACGCTTGTTTAGTTTCTTTCTGTCTTTAATTTGCAGTTCTATACGTGAAATTCAGTTGTTACTGATGAGACACAGTCACCCAAAAAGTAACATTTGAGTGAGATAGTGAGACAGTGAGACACCTTGTATTAAGTGTTTATTTACTTATCATAGAAGTGGCTGAACAAATATCTGTACTGCCAAATAATGCATCCACCTCTCCTTCTCGTTTCTTTTCAGACACTTTAGGGTGAAACACTGTTAGCAGCTCATATTCTGGGCTGTTTTGACTCAACATTGACAATTCCATGTATGTGACAGTGTACACCTGTGCTTTTCTTATGTGACATGGCAAAATGTCTTCTGTGAAAAGAATCAAATAAACTATCCGAAACATACATTTGCTGGTTGTGCATTATGAGATGGTTCTCAGTTGATTCAACAAAGTTCATTTCTAACTCAGGATTTTAATATTTATAACATGAATGAGGTAATGATAGAAACTCAGAAATATATATTTTTTTCCCATAACTGAATAAGGTCCCCAGAACACCGTTTGAAGCTAAAAAGGTGTCAGGGTCCACCAAATATAAACAGAGTAAAAGAGTATAAAATCATGCTGTCCTTAGTAATACTACTTAGTACACATTTAACAATTCACTGTATATATACATTTTGACTGGTAGATTTGCAAATAATGTAAAATGATCACAGTCAAAGTAGAAAAAAGAAGATAATTAATAGTAACAAGCACAGAAGGGAAGCAGAAATATATGAATACAACAATGCATAATTTACAATCAACATTACTAGTTACATACATGCAAAGACGTTTCTCAGCTGTAAAGTAAGACAAGGTTGCCATATCAACGTAAAATTGTCAGCTGACCCCCTAACAGTGTACCTCATCATCTCCATCTTAATAAAATACAGCATCCATTGTGCAAATGTTAGAGGAAGTCCTGGGAATCTTGTCAAAAGACTGCAGACACCGCTTCAGCCAACAGGGAGTGCCACTGAACCACAGGATGCCTGCAGCACACAGTGCAGGAGGATCCCCTACTCCACTCAACTGACAGAGGTTCAGATTTAATTTCACTCTCATGATTCTTATTCAAGTGAAAGGAGCCTGATCCAACTGATCTGAAATCTGTAATACCCCAGTGCGATATAATAGGATCAGAGCTGAGAGTGCTGACTGGGCAGGAGCGACCAATGTGTGTGTATGTGTGTGTGCGTGAGACTAAATCCTCTGCTGTTCCGCAAATGGACAGGAAAATTATAGTCTGTTGCAGATAAAAAATAAAAAATAAAAAAAAGAGGTGCCAACACAAAATGGTTTTCTGTCCATCACTAACGGGTCACTGAGGGCTGTCCAAACTTCACTTCACTGTATCTCATCTCCCGCCAGAGTGGACATATAACGAGGATGAGTGACTTTGCCTCTCCTCTTCTCAGCCAACTCTAATCCACAAATCCTTATCAGGGTCACTGAGACTCTATGACACAGTTAGTTAGACTCAATGCTTATGGGTGAGACTTGTGTAGCTACATTTTGATATTATTTTAATTAGCATCTGATGATTGCTGCAATAAATCTGCTGCTGCTGCTGTGAGTGGCCAGTTTTCCAGATTTTAATAAAACTACAAAAGGATTAAAGAAGAATGGACTTCACGTTACAATAACAAGCGGAAAAGGTAAGTTACATAAAATTTATGCATCATCACTACTACAATGTGGAAACTGTAGCATCAGCTGTTTGTGTGACCAGACTGAGGGACACATCAAAACTGTACTGTACTCTTATAGTCCCATACATTACTTAAGAAACAAACAAAAATACAATTTATTCATTTACATGCGTTACAATTTTGTGATTTAGTTCATCATAAAACTGCAAAGATAAGGTATAAATCACAAAATAACTTGCTTTCTAATCATATTTAGAAGTTATATAATAAAAAGAGAAAAGGTATGCTTAAAAAAGCAAGGGTAAGCAAGTTTTGTTCATGTATAGCCTACTAAGATATGTAAAAAAGGTCAGTAACATAGGCAAGATTTAGTCTTGCACCTTTTCGGTCAATATCATTTTTGTGTTGTCGTTGTTTTTTGGTTGTGTATTTATACATACATTGTGGAAAATTGTTCGTGATGACCAAAATAAACTGAACTGAGAGCTGAACACATACTACAGTTTTTCTCCATTCATCTGATGCAGAACTGTTAACTTTTCAGACTGCCAGTGTTAATAATGCAGTGATCACAACATAAAATGAACTCCCTTTCGATTTCTGGTTCTCTTAATATTGCACCTCCGTGATATGGGTATTATTATTATTCTTCTTCTGGTTCTTTTCACACAGCTGAATATTTTAACTGTTTTGCAGTATTTAAGATACAGTACCTGACCAAGGACAATATGAACAGTAGGTGTGGTGTGGATGAAAAGAGTAACACACTGCATAAAATATGTTTTCTGTATAACAACCAAAAGGCTTCAGATGTGAACGAATTGTTGGATGCACTGTTTCCTTGTAGCTCTCTTCAGCAGGAACATTTTTCTTATCTTTCTGCAGGGTAAACTGCCACCATGACCACTTCAGTCACCCTGCCACACCTCACTGTGCCACCTCACACTGCACCACAACTCGCCACAGACAGTGAAGAGCTCAGCGAGGACGACCTGTAAGAAAAAAAACTCTCAAACAAAGAGCTTACAATGCATTACTGAGAATAACGAGTAAGACTTAATTAGCTTAATATGTAACATGCTGTCTTTGTTTTAGAAGTGCACCGCAATCAACCCCTCATCATCTGTTCAATGTGAATAACAGCAATAACAATGAAGAGTAAGTATGGCTATAGTCCTGAAGAGATAAGTCAAGCCCTTGTAAAACACAGTTTCTATTATGATGTATGGCACAAGTCATTAAATGTGTTAATTAATCCCTTTTCCAGGGAGGAAAAGGAAAAAAAGAAAAAGGAGAAAAAAGAGAAGAAGAAGAAGGAGAAGAAAGAGTAATTATAATATATCACAAACCATTTGTTAACGTTGCTCGAAAGAATATTCAATGCTCAGTGCTCTCCAATGTATTGCTGCACATTACAGAAAGAAGGAGCAGGAGCAGAGGGAAAAGGAGGAAAAGGAAAAAGAAGAAAAGGAAAAGAAGGAAAAGGAAGAGAAGGAGAAGAAGGAGAAGGAAGAAAAGGAGAAGAAGGAAAAGGAAGAGAAAGAAAAAAATAAGTAGGAGCATCACTCCAAGAAACTTCCTCAAGGCACCTTAATACGAATTCTCTTTCTGATGTTTCATTTCCATGTTCTTTCTTTGTTTTCATAGGCCCAAAGAGTTATTTGTCATAAATCCTGCTGGGAGTTTGTATTACAACTGGCTGTTCATCATCACAATACCAGTCATGTACAACTGGACCATGATCATAGCCAGGTGACTTCTACAAATCAGCGATTCTTTTTCAGCGACACCATTTCCCTGCTGTTCAAATGTTCATTTCATTTCATTCAGCGCCATTAAGTGTTATTCATATCCTATTTCATACGCAGCTGTTACAGATGGTTGCAATTTAAGCAGCAGTCTGAAACTGTGCAGAGAAATTGGTCTTTCAAAAGCTGTTGGCAAGATTTTGATTAAGACACAAGAGGTGAACATATTATTTTTCATGCGGTGGTAAATTGTGAGATATTTGGGATATTAGAACCCAATCACCAGAACAGATGTTCGCAAAGTACGTTTCTGCAAAACCACAGGGAAGTTAAAACTTTGTTTCTTTATGTTGCAGCTTCACATGTCTTTCGATTACAATTTCTCTTCTCAGAACGCTGTGCTTATGTTCTGGTTAGGTTTAGGCGCAAAAAACACTTCATATGAGTTAGAAAAACATCCCGTTTTGGCTTAAAATACATAGTTATGGCTGCCTCAAACACAGCTGGAAATGGTCCCTTTGTCTCTTTAAAAATATCCAGTGCTGGTTGAGTTACAAATGTTGAAAGCAGCCCTTGTCGCCTGCAGACAATGACGCCTGAAAAAATGGCTTAATGCCAGAAACAGCACTCATCAAGGTAATAAATGTTCATGGGAGCATTATTCAGTGTGTCCAGCACATTGTCATTTTACTTAAACTGTACAAGAGACCGTTTAAGGAGTTTAATGTAAAACTGTTTCAACTGATGAAGGTTGATGGACCAAAACATTGTATCTCCAGCAAAGTTTGTTGCAAGTAAAAAGTCAGTGTGCTGGGAGCTCTCTCTTCTCTTGTCTATGGATATTTCCTCCTATGCACCTGTTTACATGACACACCAAGTGTGCATAAGAATCACCATCCTAGACTAGTGACTAGTTCTGGAAATGTAGTCAAATGAGCACATATTTAATTTGATAAATCACAATTAAAACATAAAATCTCACAAAACCTGCTACACAAGCATAATAAACAGGTGCTCATTTACAAAACACACTCACTGCTGTTTGTCTCCTTCTCAAGGGCTTGCTTTGAGGAACTGCAGCATAACTACCTCCTTTACTGGGTTATTCTGGACTACAGCTCAGACCTTATCTACCTGGCTGATATGTTCTTCAGGACCAGAACAGGTGAAAAAACTGATCCAGGCCTCTCGATCTACAGAGAGGCTTTAGAAATCTGCAAAAGAAATAAGTCACATTTTCCCCTTTCATCCCCCCATGAATAAATCATCAACAGCCGCAGTTCATTAAAAGATCCCTAACGTGATTTCAACTTAAGCAGTTGGGAACAAAATCCACAGTCCTTGCTCTGTGCAAGAATGCTTTCGAAACCTCTGTTGAAACTAGCCAAGAGCTATTTTTTTACTAAATGAAAACTGAAACTGCAAGATATCCACTTAATTTATGTTTGTTGAAGTTTAATATATCAGCTTCACTCGAACTTGCAAATGCACTTATGCAAATACAGTAACAACAAATTAGGATATTCTCCCCCAACACTCTCCCCCCAGCACATTTTTTATTTATACAGACAGTACGGACAGGAAGAATGATTACAGAGACCGAGAACTGCTTCAGTATACATTTGGGCTTGCAGTGTTGTGTGTAGAGTAGACATAAAGTAATCTGGACTGATCCTTGAAGCCCTTCCAAAACATCTTTTTACAGTGCTGATAAAAAAATGTATTCACACGTCTAGAACTTAATGTTTCATTGTTTTACAGATGCAAATCATAATTAAGGTACAGTTTTTAGGACACTGATCAACAGTAAATAAAGACAATGTGAGAACAAATCTATACAAATTGATCTAAATTCTGAAGATGTATAAAACACTAAATTGCATGATTTTAGTTTGAATGGTGATCATCTGTGTGTAATCAAGGGGTTATTATATCATATATCACATATCATATATCAGTATCATATATAAGTAATAATGAACACTTTTGATACCTTGCCCTTTAAACTCTGTACTTGTTTGTATGCAGGTTACCTTGAACAAGGCCTGATGGTGAAAGACGAGAAGTTGCTCAGGGATCGCTACATCTCCAGCTTCCAGTTTCGTCTCGACGCTATCTCCATGCTGCCCACTGACATCTTGTATTTGCACTTCGGCCTCGACTACCCAGAGATCCGCCTCAACAAGCTGCTGAGAATCGGCCGCTTGATGGAGTTCTTCACGAGGACGGAGACTAAAACCAACTACCCCAACATCTTCCGTATCGGAAATTTGATCATGTACATCCTCATTATCATCCACTGGAACGCTTGCTTCTACTTTTCTTTCTCCAAATACATTGGTTTTGGTGCTGATGACTGGGTATACCCGTCTCTGGATGATCCTGATGAGCCCGCGTTTGGGCTGCCCATGAGGAAGTATTCGTTCAGCCTCTACTGGTCCACGCTGACCCTGACTACCATTGGAGAAACTCCACCACCAGCCCTGGACTCAGAGTTTTTCTTCCACGTGGTTGACTTCTTAGTCGGGGTCTTGGTCTTTGCCACCATTGTTGGAAACATCGCCACCATGATCTCCAATATGAATGCTGCACAAGCTCAGTTTCAGTCTCGGATTGACAACATCAAGCAGTACATGCAGGTAGATTGCTCTCTTATTTCCACTCAAACATCTGGATCAAGAGTCAGCACACACGTGTCTTACTTTTACTCTTTTTCCTTTCATTTATAGGTCCGAAAGGTCAGCAAGGATCTTGAGTTGCGGGTCATCAAGTGGTTTGACTATCTGTGGAATAACGGCAAGGCACAGGATGAGAGAGAAGTGCTGAGGTATCTTCCAGACAAGCTGAAGGCTGAGATCGGCATCCAAGTCCACATGGACACACTGAAGAAAGTTCGTATTTTTGCAGACTGTGAGGCGGGCCTGCTGATCGAGCTGGTGCTGAAGCTGCGTCCACAGGTGTTCAGCCCCGGAGACTACATCTGCAAGAAGGGCGACATTGGCCGTGAGATGTACATCATCAAAGATGGAAAACTTGCAGTTGTTGCTGATGATGGTGTCACGCAGTTTGTTGTGCTGGGAAGTGGCAGCTATTTTGGTGAGATCAGTATCCTGAATATTAAAGGCAGCAAAGCAGGCAACCGGCGAACAGCCAACATCCGCAGCATTGGATACTCAGACCTCTTCTGCCTGTCCAAGGATGACCTGATGGAGTCACTTTTAGAGTATCCAGATGCCAAAGGGATGCTAGAGGAGAAAGGCCGGCAGATCCTGTTGAAAGATGGGCTGATAGAGCTGGACCCAGCCAACATCATGCCTGAGGCCACAGAGCTGGAGGAGAAGGTCAATAAATTGTACAGCACAATGGAGCTGATGCAGAGCAAGCTGAAGAAGATTCTGGGAAAATACAAGATAACTGACAAGACTCTCAGGCATCGCATTGCTGATCTGGAGCACCTGACAGGAGAGGAGGTAGAAGACGAGGATGAAGAGGAAGGAGAGGTGAAGAAGGAAGAGAAAGAGGCGGAGGAGGAGAAAAAGGAAGAGGGGAAAGGAGATGAGGAGGAAAAGGAAGAAGAGGAAAAAGGTGAGGAGGCAAAGGATGAAGAAGGAAAGGGTGAAGAGGCAAAAGAAGAGGAGAAAAAAGATGAGACTACAGAGGAAGATAAAAAATAAACACATAGTTTCTGTAGAACACCGAGCACTTATGATCAAATTAGCTACAATAGGATCCTTCTTTTCTTTTTGGACTTGCTTCTTAAAGGAAAATTTCAACCAACAATTAAAATTCAGTCATTATTTACTCACACTCCCATGCCAATAGAAAGTCAGGTGAAGTTTCATAGTCCACAAAACATTTCTGGAACTTCACAGCAAACCAGCTTTGCAGCATTTTCCTAAACAACTGAAGCAGATAAGGACTTGTTATACAACGTTAAAGAAAAAAAAAAAAAAAAAAAAAGGCTTGATACAGCTCGTCAAGCATAATCCAAGTCTCTAGATGCCCCGAAATCCCAAATTGATTGAAAAGATATTTTTGCCACCCTTTTTAAAGCTGAAATCTTCACAGCAGCTGCTAAGCTAAAAGTGTTAGCGCGCACCCCGTCTGAAGTGGGTGCACAAACTCAATCATCCGTCGAGGGCATAAATCTTTAAGTCTTTAAAATCAATTTTGGATCTCCGGACTTCCTGAGAATTGGATTACACCATACGAGGTGCATGTAGCCATTTTATTTTTTTAACAATGATTCACTGTGAAACTCCAGAAATGTTTTGTGAACTACGATACTTTACCTGACTTTTCCATCGGCATGGGGGTGGGTAGATAATGACTGAATTCTCACTTTTAGTTGAATTAATCCTTTAAATGACTCACAGATGAATAAAAACTGCAAAAGACAAAAACCAAAACAAAAACAAAAACAAACAAACACTAGAAATTGGATACCCCTGGAACTGGTCTTCAAAAAGGTATTGCCATTGTATATTTATATATTATAAAATTAAAGACAGTAATTCAGTGGATAAATATTGCCAATGACAATATTAATATTCAATCCAAATAAAATATTTGCTTCAGATGTCCTATTTATTGTGATTTTCTTGACTAGATTGTGCACAATGACCGAGTTATATGCAGGAAAACACACTACCTTTCCTAAGCTTGCAGTATACACTGGTGTCCACACGAGGATAGTAAATAGCAAGGATTTAAAGGTAATCACATGACATACAGTAGCTCTGCAGTGTGTTGACTGAAGCGCTGTCTGAACTAAAGGTTACCAATCACTGGTAATAAGGGTGATTAAAGGAGAGGAAAAGTTTTCTGCAAGGCGATTTCTTTTCATAGGACGTATGTTCAGTGCTGCAAGAGGATTTCATGAATTGGATCATCTGAAAGTTAGCAAGACAGGATTATAAAATGTTTAATGAATGAAAAAATGAACCTCATATATAGAGGCCACAGTGAGCAAATGTCAGCAGCGAAGAAAGAAAAAGGCATGCATTATAATGATATGTGTGACCTTTACCACCAATAAGATGGCTACAAAAGTTCTTTACAGTCAATGAGCTCATTCCAAGTTTCAATCTGTGTTCACACCAATTACTGTATTTCAAAGAGTTGGGGCGATTATTGCGGTTAGTCTTTACTCCAAGCAAGTGTTTAAGATGAAATTAAAAATTCACAATACATTCATTATGGAACAAAAAAAAGAAGAAAAAAAGACAGCTGCTGTTGGGAAAATTACATGGTTGTATACCGTTCTGGTTTTGAGCTACAGTGCTCAAGGCAACTTCTTAAATTGAAAAGTGTTTCTGCTTGAAGACATAGGCCTTCCAAGAAAATCAGTTGTGTATGTGTGTTTTGTGTGTGTGTGTGTGTGTGTGTGTGTGTGTGTGGCACTTGGCTTCACATCACTGACCACATTTGATTTGTTTTTGCTCAGAAAAGATGTAAAGAAAACATTTTCACGCCGAAAGCTCACAAATCTTCCTCACCTGTCAGTAATTACGTGAACACATACATCACCGCAAACAGAAAGCCAGACGGCAGCGGAAAACAAAAAGCAACTCACTCACTCACGCTCACTCTCTCCTCTAAATAAGCAGCCGAACACGTGACTATTGATTATCTTTTGTGTTCGTCTCTTAGCACTGGTAACTACAGCTATAATGCAGTAATTTATCACTGATAAGCCAAACCAAGAAGAAAAGCAACCAATTTGTGATAACAGGTGTGCATCACCTCCTAAGTATGTGCCCATTGAGAAGTAATCTGTTTGTGCATGTGGTTCCTGCATGAGGCTCAATATGTTGTCTCAGTTCTCTCTTTCCATTATATAGAAGAGGCAACTGCAAAAATTACTGAGGATGTCCAGGTGTGTTATGAGTCACGTAAAAAATACATCTCAGGTCCAACGGGCCCTGTATGCATATGGTTGGACTGCGATTAACAAAGATTCTTATAATTGTTTGTTATGTTGAGAAGTCTTCCAATTATCAATTACAGGTAAACAGTGTGTGAAACAACGCAAAATGTCCTTCACATTTTCCCAACGCCTGAGGTTGGTAAATGCCACATTTTTATTAAAAATACCCAGTTGAGTTGCCACAATGACAGCAGCAAAATGTCTCACAGTCGTCAAAATGACCTGATTTTGAGTGTTGAAAGGGAAGCAATCATCGTCTCTTGCTTGGCAGCCGTCTTGCTAAAAAACACTAGGTTTTAATTGTGTCAAGACAACATTGAGCTAACCCTTGCACATTTATGTATATCGATGTTGGTTGTTGATTAATGCGCACTGTCCCAAAAATAAACAAATACATTGAAAAATATACACACACAGGTTTCCTCTCTTCCAATCACCAGGTCTGATCCTTTCTTTCCTTTGCTTTCACACTCCACATAGTATAAATATTAATGTCCCATTCTCTGTGTTGTAATGAACTCGATTGTGATAGCCAATGAAAGTGTCTTGGTAGACCGGGCGCAGTGAAGTGATTGAGTGCGTGTCATCCTCGGGAATGCCACCTATTAGGCTGATTTCCCAGAGGAGATATTTCTCTGTGGGATTCAGAGCCAGGGGGTCTTCACTGTATTGAACAGTATCAGTGCAGACAATCATCAAGAAGATTCATACATTAGCTAAGGTTAAAGACATGTAGCCGAGAAGTAAAGCTGTTCATTTATGTTTGTTTAGCCTCAGCTGTGGCTTAATGCACATTTGATGCTCTACTGAGTATTAACAACAGCAGGAGGGTGTATGAGAATTTGACTAAATATAAACTACAGTGTGGATGATTAGTGTGTTTGGCCAACAGTGGAGCTCTACTGTACGTCACACGGGAACATGATATTTCAGGCTTGGCTGCAGAGAAGATTCCTGTTAGTTGGATTAATTTATTGTTGGTTTTGGTCTTTTCATGGGATTTCTGACAATAACAAGCACATTGAATATTAACAGCGTTATCCATGAATCATTCATGCCCATCAAGTACTCTCTCAAGTACTAATCTGGGGTACTTTTACCTGAGTATTTCCATTTTAAACCACTTTATTCCTCTGATCCAATACATTTCTCCATATTAATTATTAAATTTAACTTCTTACTAGACATTAGACCCCACACACACACACACACACACACACACAAAGACAATAGCTAAATTAAACTATTCAAAGAGCAAATTTTAAGAATGATTAAGAAGTAAAACAACAGAACAGAGAACTTTAAGATATTCACATTCTCCTTAGTAAAGCTGCCTGGCAGCTACTGATTAACCTTTGCCTCTCAGGTAGGAAAGTTCGTCACCTCCTCAATTAAAAGAGGCAGTTTAGTCTCTTTTATTCAGTCCGTAACACCAGAGGGGAATCTTAACCTGTCTTAGCTCAGCATGTAAAGATTTAAGTTGGCTTACATTGTCTCTGGATTTGGCAGTTATTACGAAGATTACAGTTTTACCAGAGTCCTTATGTCCATATTGGATGACTCTGCACCTCAGGCTTTTTTTGGAGATTAGATGAGAAGAAGGAAGGGAAAGAGTGGGAATTAAATGCAACAAACATCTGCAGCCACACACAAACAGTGGGCATTAAGATTCATGGTCAACGCTTTGTTCCTCATATTCTTTATCTTACCTTTAACAGATGTTTCAGTTTCCAAACACTACATATAACTTAACTGTACTTTGCCATTGCCATGACCTTTCCCTAACTTTAATAATACCATAGTTTGATTGTTTTCAACATAGTTTGAAAAACTTCCGCATTAAACATATTCAGGGGTTTACAGAATCATCCCATTTTGAATGTTCAAGGCTCAATCCCCAACAAGACAGAGTTGAAGGGGCAGTGGTTGAAATATCCCCCTATGAAATTGGACAACCATTCAAGACCCTTATAAGTCAATAGTTGTTGTCAATGGCATTTATGTCAACAGACACAACATTTCCAATATGCCATCTGTGGCAATCCTGGTATTATAATAATGTTTTTTGCAATTGTATCTGATGGAGATTAAAAAAAGCAGTCAAGTCATCAAATAAAAGGGAACACAGCTTCATTACTAGGCCACTAGCTGTGCTTTATAGGGTCAACATTAGCAGCCTGTGCTCCTACCCTGCCAGTCTGCACTGTTATTAGAGGAGTGGAACCAACTGCAACAAGTTCACTGATGGACTTCAGTTCAATTCTGGCCATTATACCCTCAGAGGGGGAATATTGAATTATTGAACATTGAAATACAGGGGATATAGAGATGTATATAAGATAATAGATTTCTATTCTGTGTTTTACATGGAAACTATATAACATTGTGCATATTACATAGTGTTTTAATTATGCTGTAAGACAGTGAAGTGACGTGTTCAGTTGGTTGTCGGTGTAAGTATCCACATGGAAGAAGAAGAAGTGTTGTAATGCAGTATCTATCAGTACAGTACATTCAATAATTTTCAATCATCTCCACTTCAAACAGCTGCAACTTTTAAAACACTGCTGTTAATGAATCAGTGCTAATTAACCAGTAATATTTGCTTGAATGTAACAATGAATGGAGCCATTTAGTGAAAAGATCTGCTCAGGAACAAATTGTCCTGATCCTTGAAACCAGGACTAGCATGTCTCAGGAAGGAGGCTGTTAGTATAAGCCTGCCATTCGCTTACTCTTTCAGTTGGCATTCTCCTCCCTTTTGGATATCGGTTGCTTTTTTGCAAAGGCACCACGCGCAGCTGCCCTGGGCTTTGTGCCGCCCAAGGCGATTGTGATTGTTTCAAAGAACACAAACAAGCCATAAAGTTTTTTTTGTCTCCTCCACCAGAATGATGAGTTCAGCCTGACCTTTCTCCAACTGTCACAGCTCTAAAACAAGGCGTGAAGATAGGTATGCCTTGACAAAACCATGACGAACTACCAGATCATTACAGCTTCATTCCTGTCATTCATTTAATGGAGCTGTATTGACATTGACTGCCAATAATCTGCCATACCCTCTCCCCCAGGTCTCATAGATCACGAAACAGTAATTTGCATTGTGGGAAATTCAAGTATTCCTCTGGTGTGATGAAAGTGACGCTTACTGATTGGTGTCAGTATGAAGGTACAGTATACAGTACATGTGCACAGCAAGGAGACATATTTATAGAGATGGAACGGGAACTCCATTACTTTCTCCATATGCTGCCGATGTGCAAATCATTTCCGCATCTTGGCTTGTCACTATAATTAGGATCATTGTCAGGAGCAGGAGCGCTTTCTTCTTATGGGAGTAGCAGCTGATATTCACTGATAATTGCAACGAGTTTCTTTGAGGCTCCACGTGACAGTTAGTCTCCAGTCTTGTTCTGCTTACACATGCAGAGGGCGTCTTTAGAGCAACAAAATGTCAGTCCATCTGCATGTGGAATATCTTCACAACAACACTCATTTTAAATGAGGTAACAACAAAACTGCCCTGACTCTGAAATGTTTTAGTAGCACAAAACATGCCCTCTAATGACCTTTAATTGATTAGTGTGTGACAGCGTGCTGGCGGTCAATACTCGCACTCACTTTGCAAAAGTACAATGAGCTACAAAGTAAAGTTTTCACATGATGTTCTGCTCAGGAACGTAATGTTCAGCTGTTAATGTCTGAGTTAAGGGCTAATGAAAACATAATTTAGAAGCAATGCTCCTTCATTAGCAAATAAATTGCTGTCCCCGGTTACATTTCCAATTGATCAAAGTAAATAGCCCGGAGCCCTGACACGAGGCCTGACACACCACAGATGCAGCTGTGAAACGACACTGCAGCTGAAGCTACGTAACTGCTGCCCTCATATTTCTTTTTATAGGAAATATGCAATGAGAGATGTGCACAATATGACATTTCATGTCAAAATATTTAATTACCAAAAAACGATCAGGGTGCCACACACACATAACAAAGCCACGGACAGACAATGAGCCAACAGCACCTCATTAAGCAGAGCAGCCGGGGCTCAAGACTGGTGGTCACATGTAAATGAAGCATTTTTTATTAACTTGGATCTTTTGTCTGGTTGCTGTGTTCTTTGACAGCTTTTCCTGTAAACCATATTCTCCTTTGATAACATATACAAAATGTGCTCAACATTGTGTAATTGATCTAAGCCCCTAAACTTTAAAAATGATATACGTAGGAATAGCCCACCTATTGAATTCATGCTCCAGCAGCCAGAGTAAATGTTTACAGCTACTGACTGACTGACTGTAGCTATTTAGCTCAGTTAGCTGTGTAACTTACAGTAGCTGCGTGTGTTTAGGTAAAACCACTTAATAGCAGAGGACCACCAGGAGGAGGAGTTTTTTTTAGGTACACCAAGGTCTTACCTTGTCAGAAAAGAGGATGGACTGTTTGGGAGAAGCAGTACAAAACTTATATTATAGAATAGTGGGATTCAAAACTTTCTAAAAACTTTTCTAAGAGTGTATTGAAACCTGTAGGTCTGTCTACAAAGAACTTACGAAGACACAAGTGATAAGTACATTTGTTTAGACTACAAATTGGCCACATATTATAAGAGGCAGGAGAAAAGGAGGCACCTTGTACAGTTATGATTTAGGGCTTATTACTGTGGGATTGCTGTCACACACTTTTAAATAGACTTTCATGACCTGACATGGAGTAGAATACTGGATTTATTGGTAGTTTAGCTTTTGAAATTGTACTAAAATCACATGTGTATCATAATAAAATCCTGTGGTTGGTCTGCCTGCTTTTACGCCTCCAGCACCGGACTCAACTTGAAGGCGGACCAAGACCAGCCTTTTTTTGGCGATTTTGTCCTGTTTGTTTTGTTCTGCATCTGAGTGCGATTGCTGTTCCCAAATAAACTGACCTTTTGGGTGTGGAGGGGACAACGACCCCAAACAAGCCAGGTGTTAATACTAACTTGCGTAATGATTCAGTGCCATGATATTTTATTTGTGCAATTTTTTCATTGTCACTTTTAATGAGCACCACGGTTTCAAACGTGATGTGAGAAGAATATCCAAGCGTCTCCACATTCTTGATTAAAAGCTCTGTTTTCGCTGTCCACTTTTCTCCAACTGTTGTCTTTGTCTCGTCTCTCATCTGTGTGTGTTTCTGTCTGACTCGAGCCCTGCAACTTATCAGATCAAACACAAATTTGATTGGCTGAATGCAACGGCCTCTTCCCTACTTCCTACCCCGCTTCATTCAGTGCCTGTCCTTGAACCACTGCCATCTTCAAACTCAGCCTTCATTTTGATCAGCTACATATCTGTAAATATTCATGACTGCATCTTGCACTAATGGCTGACAAAATCTCTCAGACAGAAATATGAACACCAACAAATAATAGGTGTGTCCAGGAAGACATTTAGCCATGATGACAAACACACACACACACACACACACACAGACAGAGGTAAAAACAGCTATGCTGTCGCAGCTGTTAACAACCCGTGGTATATGTTGTATATGTGGTTACATTTTTAATTGATCAAAATAAATAGCCGGGAGCCCTGAGAGAAGCTCCGACACACCACAGCGGCAGCTGTGAAACAAACTAATGACAAGGCTGCGGCTGAAGCCACATAACTGCCCTCCACATACTTTCACAAGAAACATGCATTGAGAGATGTGCAAAAGTGACATTTTATGTCAAAGAATTTAATTACCCAAAGAAAAACCCAAGCTCAACTCCTGCTATGTAGCAATAACAATGAGCACACAGCTCCTCATTAAGCAGCAGCATTAAGTCAGAACAGACAGGGGTCAAGACCGGACTGTGAAAATATGCAGCACATGCAAATGAAGCATTTTCTTTAGCCTGGATCTTTTGTTTTTGGTCGCTGTGCTCTTTGACAGCAATAACTGTAAAACATATTCTGCTTTGATAACATGTACACAATGTGGCCAATGGGGGCCCAAATATGATTTGTTTCAGGCATTGGAAGATTAAACCATTCAAATTTAATTCAAATACTCATTTCAGAGTTGTTAGCCTTGTGTGTTGAGATGCATATACTGTAAAATCCTGGTGATGGTCCTTTGTTGTGTGTCGTCGCCTTCTATCATCCCAAGTTTCTAGCCAGTGTCTTCTGTTTGTCTGTTAAGTTTTAATGTATTCCTTTGTTCTAAACCTTTTATTACTGACATTACCCGGGGAAGTTTTCATCATTATTGGGTTGTATATCAAATGACATGAATTCAGAGCATTCTCATTCTGGAGAAAAATGGAAACAATTTTAATGTAAACCTTCCTGACAGCAGGTCTTGTTTTGTCAGTGTCATGTCGTCAACAACAGTCTATCAATCACAAACATCCACGAACACATTTTCCCTTGTTTTTTGCACGGTATATATTATTCCTAGAGTATGATTCCACAGTATACCTCAAAGAGCTGGACGTAAGTATATCAGGACACTTCTGAATATTAAACTACGTTTTCACTGCTTCTCTCATTTATCATATTGAGCTGCACTGTGGGTCTGCAGATACACTGAAGGGAACTAAAAGGCTTCGGAAATAGAAAAATTCAGGACAAATACGATTATATTGTCTCATAACCCTGCAACACAAGCAGCGTTCTTAAAGAAATCACATGCCAGGGGTCAGTAATTCTGCAAACTTAGTTGACCATTAGGTGGATCTAACTGCCAGCTGGTTCACTCCTGCATGTATCACGTGTGGCCATATGCCTCCTCTCAGTTACAAGGTAATTGCGAGATTTCCACTGATCTTTAATAAAGGTTGCTCAGATCCCGCAGCAGACAACTGGAGAGCCCCTCAGGGTTTTTATCGGTGATCATAGACTCAAGACAAAGCCACAGAGATGAGGTCGATGCCTTCTGTCAGTGGTCGCCTCAATGTAAAGTGCACACTGTAGCTGCTTTTTTTTTGTAATTGCGTTTTTTTCCCCTCTTACTGAATGCACCAACTAACTCTGGGGATAAATGCTACCTGTCAAACTGAAGCTGAATCCAATTCCCAACACTGACCTCTACCGGATATCAATATTCATATGAATATTCCTGAATTCGTGAATCACTGAATATTTATGCTCTCTTTTCATACACAAACTGCGTTTTTATCAAATCGAGCCTCCATCATGATACTTCTGATAGTATTTACATATCCTCAGAGACTAAACTGTCAGTGTTTCTCATGAATTTCAATAAGCATGAAAATGCAGGAATGTAAAGCAGAATAAAAAACTCATTTGAGAAATGTAGGATGGGCTTATCACATAAAACCCTCTGCTGTGAATTACTGCAGCATCAATCATTTTAACTTCTTGATAGGATTCAGCAATTTTTTTAATCAGTAGCAATTTAGGTTTTGTTCCTTCCCCACACAGCTCCCCTGATTTTCAGGTAAGAAATTTTATGTTTTGATTAAAACTTATGCTATTAAAGTTAGTTTATTATGTAACTTGTATTAAATTAGAGGGTAGCCTCACATTTTACCAAATGTGAGCTAAAATGATACAGGTAGGATACAAGTAGTGATACAGAACTATCCCAGTAAACACACAGACCTCTTTGGTTCACAGCTGTGTCTCCGGGTTAGGTGGCGTGGACAGGCCGAGTGTCCGCGGGGAGGGCTGCTCCTCTGTGCACGCTGAGCTTGGACACAGGACTAATGTTACTTGATTTTGGCAAGGCGGGGTGCTGGTGGAGGGACAGCCCGCCCTTTGGTCATGTTGCCCATCAGCTCTCTCTAGCCAAAAGACACTCCAGCAAAGGAACCCAAGAAGAGCAACAGCCAGCTGATTGGGAGGGACTGCAGCAGCTGAATAGGTCAGCGTGTTTACTGGGGAAACTACAGGTCACAATGCTCTGTATTAGCACCGCCAGTAAGCACAAAAGGAAAAGCCAAAAATGCGATGCTACCAGAGCGACCAATCACTGCTGTTGCTGTCTGTGTTGCTGCGACATGCATGTTACATTTCTGGGGAGGTGCACGTCATAGGCTATGGCTTCGCTGTAAGTACGGCGTAGATTCAACGCAGAGGCATAACTCAAGCTTTAGACCTAAGTAGGAACAACATGGCAGGACCTGATTGGTTCTCAGGCCTAATAAACTTCTTCAGATCCTTTTTCTGTGGTGCGGTGTTTATTTTACTCATAAGGTTATAACTTATCCCAGGTTGTGTTACAGCTTGTAACAATGGAACTTCTTGTATTTGACATAAATTAATGAATCACGTGATACAATTGGAGAAATTGGAAACATTGCTATTTGTTACTACGAATGTTTGAGATGTTTCCATCTCTCTGTAAACAGATGGATTTCAGGTAGTATGAAGTGGAACAGCATTGTGGCCTTGCTGTGCATCATGCATCACAAGTGATCCATACAAAAGACTGAAATTCCCGCATTCCTCTGAAGTGTAAAGTCTTGAGGTAAAGTAAAAACATCGCATACCTCCTCCTTTGAATTCAAATGCAAAATTATTCCGCTGATTCATTTTTCATCTTATAGTGCAGCCAAGGAAAATCCACTTATAGAACTGAAGCCTTCCTATAGACTAAAATCGAATTATAGCTGGAAATGTGTTTCGAAACCTGAATAACTCTGGGCTGCTGTCACTGCACAGAGAGAAACACAGTTGGTGAAAAGCTTTGGTGGACTGATTGGAATTGATCAGCTGCTGAAGACATGTAAATGCACCCGTGTGGAGTTTACTATAGCACTGAAGGCGATGGAAGCAGATGAAGGAGGTTTATCCGAGTGAACAGTTGGATGTCTGGAGGCGACTTCAGCCTGTTAGTTGTGAATGTTGATGTGACAGAAAAGGGGAGAGTCGCAGACTTTCACTGTGATACAGCACTGCACATTTCTATTCTCCTGGTGCGCATTGAAGATGATTTGAGGCCGTAATAACAGGATCATTAAGAAAGCGGCTGAATGATTAGCCACACAAAATGTGACAGGGACGGGAAACTGAACAAAAGGAGTGTATGAAGTCTATTTGACACCGCAGCTAAGGGTTGAAAAGAGGAGTCGTTGTCCCTCATAGTGCTGCAACATTTCAATATCCTGTTTGTGGCTCCTTTGAAATGCTGCTGACAGAGATAATCGTGAAGGATCAGGCTAGATAAAGAAGCACAATGTGCGGAGTGAGGGAGAGAGAGCGTGGTCCATCCGCTATGCGTGAGTTTAAAACAGCAGCCACCAGTATCAATCGATCTCTCTCACCATTTGTGCCATTTTGCGCGTCACTGAGTGCGCACGGTGCCCTGCCTGTTGCTGCTGCTGGAGGAGGGGGAGGAGAGGCTGTGCGCTCGCACTCACATTCAACAGGCACTGGAGGATACTTTCATGTACAGTTTCATCGCGTTTTTCATCAGTATTCCTTTAAAAGTGCGGAGTGGTTTGGAGACGAGGGAAGGGGATCTTTTCAGGGATGGTGATGCGTTTAAGTCGCGCGCTATGGTGCATACACGCAAATCCCTGTCCCTCCATTCTAGTTTCCAGTAGCTAGACCAGACTCCTGAAACAACCAGAACACTGACTGTATTCGTTGGGGGGAAAAGGAGAAGAGGATGGCAGCTCCGCATAACGGATCCAACATAACGGGGAACTACACCAACCAGTTTGTGCAGCCGCCGTGGCGCGTCGCTCTCTGGTCCGTAGCCTACAGCTTCGTGCTGGCGGTGGCGGTGTTTGGAAACCTCATCGTGATATGGATCATTCTTGCCCACAAACGCATGAGGACGGTGACGAACTACTTTCTCCTAAACTTGGCGTTTTCGGACGCGTCGATGGCAGCGTTCAACACTTTGATAAACTTTGTCTACGCTGCTCACGGGGAGTGGTACTTCGGGAAAGCGTACTGCAAATTCCACAACTTCTTCCCGGTCACATCCGTGTTTGCGAGCATCTACTCCATGACTGCGATAGCTGTGGACAGGTGGGCTTATGAAATGCTGGAAGAAGGGTATATAACGAATGCTAAATCCTCCCTTCTCTATAGGTGATCAGCTCCATGTGTGCGTAGATGTATTGGGTTTTTTTAATTATTATTTTTTTTTAATCAAAAATCTAGATTTATTCTTGATTTCTTTAGATTCTGTCTGTATCGGGATGAATACTCATCAGTGTTAGGTTGTGTGATGAAGAAAAAAAGGGTACAAATAACAGAGCATTGATGTATAACACTACATTTAACATTTACACACCTTAATCATCAGAGGAGCAGTGAAATATCTGGAGCACATACACAGAACATGAATATTTCAGCTATGCAGCATGTACCAAAAAAAAAAAAATCCTTGCACCAGAAACACTTTCATCTCAAGAGCTTCACGCATGATTTTTTTGGACATCTCCTTTCTGATTATTCCACTTGGCTCTGCTGCCTTCCACCAGCAGTGGCGGAAAATTGAATATTGCGCTTAAAGAAAAAAGAAAAAGCCAAATCAGTGTTTTTGTCTTGTTTGAGGACAATCTGCACTCCACTTGAAAAGGCTCCTGCAATTCAAGTGATCTGATGTACCAGATTGTGCCCCTCATGCGCATAAGAGCAACTTTTGCTTTAAATTCCACTGAAGGCATTTTATGTAGGCTTCTGCTCGCTGCTGATTTGAGTATTTAGAGTTGATGATCGTTCCTTTGTGATTTGCATTATTATACAGGGAAGGCTGTTGCCCAGCAGGGTGACAGCCATCTCACAACACCACGGGCCTGTTCCACGTGTTTTCAGTCTTTTATGTTTCACAGCCACTGATTCATAGGCTGAAGCTGTTACTTTGCAAAGTATCTGAGCACTGCAGTGACTGAGAAAAGATCACCCTCTCCTTGTTTTTTTATGTCACTTCCACTCATATTATTTATCGCCTTTGCTTTATTTCACACCTCTTTTCCCCCTTTCTTTCTTCTTCCATCCCTTTCTCTCTTCCTGCCCCCGTGGTTTCCAGTAATGTGCAGTCATCACTATCAGCCGGCTTTGATACTGATCAGTGGACCGTCAGACGTCATAATGTTTGAATAAAGGGATTAGACTGACGAGGGAAGCAGCCACAGGCCGGACATAATGGAAACAAAAAGCATGAAGAAGCTGCAAGCAGCCAGTGTGTGTACACAGCTAGAGTCCAAGTGTCACAGTGTGTTGTGATAGTGTGTGAGGTGTTTTCCTCCTCCAGTACTTCTCCTTGACACACAAAGGGAACACTGCATTTCCCGAGGCCGTGTTCATTTTGGCTCCTCTACAGCTACTTCCATGTGTTTGTATTTTTGGTCTGTGGTGTCCGTTTGATTCTGTCAACCGTGTACTGAGAAAGAGAACATCGGCTTGACCTACATGATGTAGATGTAACCTGCGGTCATGCTTCTCGTAACCTCAGTATGGTGCTGTCTCCGCTCTGATGTCTTGAAATGGCATGAGGCCACAGTTCGTGATCATCTGTGAATGTGTCCTTCCTGCTGACTCGCTGTGCTGCCGAGCGTGTTTCCTTAGGCACTGCAGCAACATAAATGCAGGTTGTTGTGTGAACGGTAACTGGAGAAGCCTTAAAGCTTTTCATGATGCCATTTCTCACACCTTTTTTTCTTGTGTTAAAGCTGCGGATGTGTAGGATGCAGTTGCATTATTGCTACATGATACAATAACAAGTGCTGTTTTCCACAGTTCATTATAAACTTGAGATTTCTGCCTCCACCTCAATATCAATCAACAACAGCGAAGAGTCTTTCCTGAGACGGAGTTCCCGTTAATTCACAGACTTCGCTGTGAACAGTTGTCATTGGAATTACTCTCAGGAGAGGAAGTCATCTCTGTGAGAACTGCTGATAATGGTGTCTGCTGAGTATCCACTGTAACGGGTTCATTCATTGTTCTGTGAAAGAGATTTTTTGTTGGATTTCTTAAAGAAAGATATTTCTAGCTGTCCACCACAAAAAATCACTTCCACTGAATTGTGGTGACAGCAGGAATGTCCGAAGTAGTTAATTAAAAAAAACCCAAACAAATAAAACCAAGGCACCACTAACTGCTAGTTAAGTATTAGTTAATGAGTAACTCCTACTAGGGTTGGACGATATCTACAAAATTTATATATGACAATGTCCGCAGTGAAACAGCTTGACGGATAATGACATCGTTGTGGTTAATATGAGGCAGACATGAGGTGTGTCACTTTAGAGTCACCGTGAGCTCTTAGTTGCTCGTTAGCACACCATGTCGCTGTGACCCGCCTATCTCACCCAGCCGAGAAAACTCTCCCCAGTCACCACGGACCACATCCTCACACCAGGTTTTTAAAAGGTCTTCTTCTGAGCACCACATGTTCATTACTTAGTTGTGTTCAGCCTCAGAAGTTGAACCAATGTTAGCTCGCTGGCTATACTGAGGAAGCTAAGCCAAGAAAATGAAATAACAACGTCACAGCAACCCAAAGAAAAGAAACACTTGTCTGTGTTCATCTGACTGAGCTAGTTTAAGAAGAAAATGATAACAGGGACATGGAGACGTTATGTTAGTGCATTGAGTAGCAACAAATGTCTTTTCGTTTTCTTTCCCAGCTTCTGCCTGGTGGAAACTTTAAGGGTAGAAACTTCTTTTGTTCGCTCTCTGGTGGGTTTGCCTTTTAAATCACAATGTTATGATGATAGAGGGCTCAGTGGCATATCACCAGAGTAACTGCTAACTGCTGCTAGCAGTAGCTGCCATTGGCTAGTTAGCTCAGTTAGCAGTGCAGCTAGTTGTATGGACTTAATAATTTTGTATTTTTTTAATGGTTTCACTAAAATTCTTACATTTGTCATCTTTAGAGATTACTTAATGACTAGTTAATTACAAACTAGTGAGGAACAAATCAAGAACAACTTGATGAATGGTTGATAGGTACTTAATAGTTACTTTCCTCCAAATGGAGGAGTTACTATAACAGACCTGGAGATTCTATATTAACAAATCATTAGTTAATGAGTAGTTTATGAATATCTGTGAGCCAACGGCACAAAACTATCAGCAATTCATTCATTACTAATTACTTAAACATTTGTTACTGTTTCAATGCAACCTAAGTAGTGATACATAATACTAAATGTAGTTACTAAATAGTCCCTCATTACTTGGTAGCCACTTGATACAGCATCATATAACAATCAGCTACCTACCCTTTGAGTTTCACTTCAAGTAAAGTGGTGCATCGTACTGATTGGTGACTGAATCATCACCTGTGCATCAGTTGACCAGTCTTCTTTTCCCTTTTGTTCCTGATTCATCCCTCACTTGATTCCTAATTAACTAATCATTAATGAATCATTAGCTACTCTATATAACTGAATTCAGAGTTACTCATTAAGTAATGCTTAAGTAGCAGTTCCTCTTTTATTCCCTAGTGGCTACTCAAAATTTCATGTTTCCTATTATGAAATGTTACCAAAACCAAATCAGTGTGGCTAGATGTCATTACTGGTATTGTCAGAGTAATTTGGGTGAACTGATCCTTTAAGTATTTTGAGTGCAGTGCGGGGGACTGAAACATTAAACACACTTCTCTCCTCTGTGGACATAAATCAACACTTGACATTTAGCTGTGTGCATGATGTTTGGCTGCTCGCGTTGGATGTCTCATCCAGGAGTAATCTCTGCTAGTTAAACAGCGGGCGATGATAAATTGATTGTTAAGTTGGTGTTGTCACTTCAGGATTACATTGTTTCCAAACAATACGTTGTCTGAAAGCTTTTGTGCAGCGTAAGCCATGACACACTCCCAGGTTAGACAAAAAAAAAAAAAAAGCGAAAAACAATTTATTAATCTGCTGCTGTAATGTCTAATGCCGACGCCTCTGTGGATTTGCTTTGATGTGTAATCCTATTTATCTTATTCAAGGACTCCTGGCGTTACATTGTGATTATTGTTCAGTGGTTACAAGTCTATTAGATCAGCCACCGCTGTGCGAGGTTGTTGGACCCCAAATAACTCTAGACCGCTGTGGCACATACTTGATTGGACATCTAACAAGCTATTCACACACTGACACACACACGGCCCAGTGAGAGACTCAGAATAAATGCCAAGCAATTACTAGTGAATAGGTGGGGCGTCTTTGTTGTTGTCCCTCAGAGACTTCCAGTCACTGAGGTGAAAGGACAAGGCTTATTCTTTACCATCCTATTAAGATTGAATTAGCAGCTCTGTGTCTGAGTTACCAGCAATTGAAAATCATGTAGCATCCTGAGTGAGTTTCATGTTCAGCTGATAATCTCCCCGTCAGGCCTGAGTGTTTCATTGTGTGGCTCAAACTAAATCTCGTCAGTTTTTTGGAATGAATCATCCGTCAGTTTCCATGAAAACATAATTGGACTTTTACAGGCTGCCACGCAGAAAAAAACATTAATGTAGAAAAGTCCAAATCTGAACTCTGAATCATCCAATGATTTGAAATGATTTTATTCAGATTTCATCAGACATGGACGTGTTTTCTGAGAGAAATCTGAGGGGTGAAACTTTATAATTATGTCTGTTTCAGATATTTCTCAATTCTTTTTTCTTTTTCTTGTGAAATATTGTTTACTTATGCCTCTTCAGGCAAATTAAAATCAATGAAACAATCCAACAAGGTGAAATGACAAATAGAAGATGGATATTACTCAATTTAAAGGAGTCAGAAGCCTAAAAGTTTGAGAAATAATGCCTTGAGGTGTAAATTAATAAACAAAAACTAAGAACATATAATGCCAGGTCTGTCTAATATCTATAATGTATTTCAAGGCACTTCCAGGTTAAATAAGGATTAAACCTATGAATCAATAGATAACTGAATGCATGTTGTAGAGGCTTTAAACCCAATCATGTCTTCTTAACCTGCTGACCTCTGCCCTGCAGGTACATGGCCATCATCCATCCCCTGAAGCCTCGTCTGTCGGCGAAGGCCACCACAGGAGTCATCGTCTGTATCTGGAGTCTGGCCGTGGTTCTGGCCTTCCCTCTCTGCTACTTCTCTACTACCAAAACTCTGCCCCGCAGGACCCTCTGCTACGTGGCCTGGCCCCGCATGGCCGACGACCCCTTCATGTGAGAACTATTCTTGCTTTGATACCAGGCAGTGTAGCGCAGTTGTTGTTGTGCAATGCAAGTTTATTAAAGTGTAATTAAGCCTATTAAGATATAACTTACACACCCGTTTAACCATAATCCATTAACTGTTAACAGTTTTTATTGAAGAACAGTTAAAAGAAATGGGAGAAACTAATGTTAGAAGAAGCCAAAACTGGGAGCATGTTACCTGTGATGGACTACATCCCTTCTCATTTTTGTTGACAGTGGCATGCACACTCATTATTACGCTGTATAGAAACCTTCATTCGAGCAATTTCACATATGATCGTATACATCAACCTCCTTTTATTATAGGAGTAGTTTGACATTTTGACGTACACTATCATTTGCTCTCTTTCTGAGCGCTAACTGAGAATATTAATATCACTCCTTTGTCTGTTGAAACACAGCCAGCAGGAGGTTAGCTTAGCTTAGTACAATGACAGGAAACAGGGAGGACAAAGAGCTGGGCTCTGTCCAAGGTAAAACAAATCAACCTTTCAGCGTCTATGAAGTCCATTAGTGAACACTTTATGTCTTGTTGGTTTGATCCATGCATTTCATGCACCAAGCACGACAACTCTATTCCCTGGTTGCTTGTCAATCCTAGAGGTCGCCTTGTTGTCATATGGCAGCAGGCAAGCCAGGCATGCCAATACTAGGGATGCTGGCTGTTGTTTTAATCCAAAGATTTATTTTCAAACTCAACCTTTATTCAAGTCTTACTGTGAGCTATTGATTCTGTTTGTTTCTAACTCCACACAAGGGATGTAAGCAATTTGGCAACAGAAAACAAGTTCTACTACAAACACTCATTTACTCTCACTGGTACAACACAAAGAGCAAGCAGTACTCAATCGGTCCTCCTAAATCCCTCTAAATCTTACACACTGGACCTTTAAAAATGGGCTGTTATAGCTCTGATGCAGCCTCCTCTCTCTGTAGTCTCCAACTATCGTGGAGAGGAAGTATAAAGTTGCAGAGAATGGAAATATATCAGTGACGAGTCTCTTGATTACTGATAATAATATCGGCCCCGAAAAAAAACCCAACCCACTTTTATTTTTATTTTTATTTAACTTTTATTTTAGCAGGAAAATATATATGTATATGTTACATATAGCAATAGAATATATTTGGAAGCCCTGGTCAAGACAGCAGCATGAGAAGTTTCACATAAATCAAACAAAAACTTACATTTTCACATAATCATATGAAATTATGTAAAAAAAACAAAACCTATTTTTGTCGTTTTGAAGCAGCTTTCTTCCGTGCTGAAGTTCAATGTTTTGTTGACCCATCCATCCACCCAGACCTCCACCCTTCACATGACTTCCTTCTCTGCATCCCATCATAATAACGACAGTCCTCAGGCTCTGTCACTTGAACTAAACACATCGTGTTTTAGGGAGATTGTTGAAATGCTGCATTTTTATTTACGGTCTCAATTAGTACATTGAAGCAGTTAGTGTTGACTTACTTAGTATATAAAATCCACTGTGTCTGAAATAAGATATGTGTATATATATATATATATATAAAACTCTTAAGCTTTTTCTCCCTTTTCTTCCCAGGTATCATATCATAGTGACAGTCCTGGTCTATGTGCTGCCCTTAGTGGTAATGGGCATCACTTACACCATTGTCGGGGTGACTCTGTGGGGAGGGGAGATCCCAGGAGACTCATCTGATAACTATCATGGACAACTCAGGGCCAAAAGGAAGGTAAGCATGCCTGAGTGGAAACAGTGCAACATTCATTCACTTATGACCCGGGGCAGCCTAATTAGTAGCTGTAAAGATGATCTTTTAACGCTCGAAGTCAAAGAAGCAGAAATGATTTGTAATTATCTGCCACTGAGACGCCTGTGGCTCCAGGTAATTATCTCACGTCTGTTTTATGCCCTGAATGGGAAAGGAAATGGAAGATTTGAGGCAATGTGCCATTTTGACAATTTGTTTTTGGGAGCTTTCCAATTTTCCGATTTTTCTTGTAAATTTAGATAAGGCATCTGCCAAGCCAGAGTAATTATCGGGCTTCCTGTTATTGTGTATATATTCTTCTAGGTTTTGGATTCGAGCCTCTGTCTCTGTTAATTTAATTGCTGTGGATAAAAACATGTATTGTCTAGTGGGGGGAAATCCCAGAACTCCACTGAATCTAATTAATTGTTTCTTGGCCTGTTTTGTGTTAAAGATAATCTGTTGTTAAGTGCTGATAAACAAACTGGTGAGAACATAACATCCTCTGTGGAGTTTAAACATAACAAGGAAATTCTTTACAGCTACGCCCTATCACTTTAAGCCTGTAACATTGTAATATTTTATTTTAATGTTTTGCATTTTATGCTAAAATGAGCCAAAATAACTCACTGTAAGCTTCTAGTTGTGTGTTAACCAGAGGAATTAATATGACTGCTTTGGAAATGACTTGACATTTTGTTTAATAAGTATTAGACACGCAGTAGCAGCAATAAATAGAAACCATAAACATAATTTTTCTTCACAAAAGAGAGAACGCTGGGCTCTGTCATAAAGTAAATACAAATAAAAAAGCAATATTAAGTTCAGTTCTCACTGGTGAGTTTGAAAAGGAAAGTAATGCTGATTAAGCTCAACAATTAAAGTTTTGTTGCTTTGTTTTCAGTTTTAATTGTTTTTTGTCACTAAGCTCTTATTAATTTACACTTAAAAGTGAGAAAATAAGCTTCAGCATATTTCAGTGAATAAGCATAATGACTTTTGCCTTCTGTGTGTGTGAAGCACTGCTCTGTGAACATCTCAGGGAACAAAACCCTGTTTCCGCAGAGCACAACCTTTCTGGTCCTGTCACTGGTCCTCAATCAGATGTTTGTCCATGCGTCCAGACAGGCACAAGCTCTGAAATCCAACAGTGTCTCATGGCATTTCGAGTTTGTCTTGCATTTTGGCAGATGTATCTGACACCGAGGCCTTTATGTCTCAGGAGTCCAGAGCTCATTCAAGACATGTTTATAAAATAAAGCTGTTTACTTTCACCACAAAGTATACGAGAGAATATAAAATCATACTTGTCACAGACAGGTTCGGTTTCATTATGCTATGAAAAAGTCAAGATGCGTTCATGGCAAAATATTCCCCCAGTTGATCTTTGAGTCTCGTTCCCAACTCGTCAAATACTGACGCTTTGGGATTGTAGGTCGGGTTGGCCGTCATACATTTCGGTACTACTTCATTTGTTTGTCTTTATGTTTCCACTCGACAAGCCCTTGTGTTTTCTTTCTGAAGCTATTGTTTGTTTTTTTTACTTTCCCATACGTTATGTATTCCATTACTTTTTACTTTTTTACTCTATTTTTTTTCTTATGTGCAATAAAATAAATATATAAATAAAAACTGAAACGTTACAGTAGATCCTGGGCCCAAAGGAATATATTTTAATGTATTTTTAAGTTGCAAAATGTTAAAGGGTTCCCTAATTAACTGACTACTGTCACTCTGGCTGCTGTCCTATTTTTTCTAAAAAAAAATTTATTTTATTATTTTAAATTTGTCTCACCACAAAACTTAACCTCATGGTCCCTCTTTGGGCTGCCCTACTTTCCCCAGGTGATACCAAAAACATAAAACTTACATATAAAGCCAACAAACTGTGTAAATGCCATTACATCACCATAATAAGAAAATATACCCAACCTACCAACAACTAAGTGAAATCACAAGTGAAAAAGTAATGCATTACAAACATAAAGTCTGTTTGAACAAGACACAGGATCCACTACAGGCTGACTTGCCACAGGTGTTGGCTGACTGGTGGTGACTGGTCACTGCAACAGGCGCTTCTATTGGTGTCTGTTATTAGGAAATTAGCATTTTTTCAAAAGGCCTGGGTGTTAATGTTATTGCACTGCTATTGTATTCCTGGCCGCAGTTCACAAGATGATGCAAAATGACACACTTATACTCATAATATAAAACTAATGAGTGGTCAAAGCCACCGCTGGATCCAAGAAAGGTAGGAATGGCAGATTATTTTACTTTTTATCATCATTGGAAAACATTACCATGCTTCTGACTCGGCCGTCTCACTATATGATTTCCCTGTGACTGCACAAGCTCCTAACCACCGACACAACCGCTGCCTTTAGATGTAGGGTCCAAACTTGCTCCTACATTCATTAACCTTTTCCGTGAGAATTAGTATTAGCTTCACCACAGTGGTCATTATTTCTGACTCCTCCAACCAGAAAATGGGTCTGTGGGGAGTCATCCTTTTAACTGCGGAGATCAATAAGTGAAAAGGAATATTGTGTCTGACTGTGTGTTTTGTTGTTTGTGTCTGTACACAGGAGATTGTCAGGCAGACAGCCTGCATTTTATTGTTGATTCCAGAGCTGATTTCAAAAGCAGTTTGCATTTGTGTGTGTTTGTGTGTTTGTGTTATAATATTTTTGCATCATATTGAAGATGAAGAATGTTTATCTTTCAGCCCCTGTCCTGTCCTCATCACCGGTTTACTTTGTACGGTGGCTTTTTTCTGGGGATGAAGACACAACACAAGTTTAGAGTTTGCGTTTGCAGGCTCTGTTCTGAAAATGTTACAGAAAGAAGAAAACAGCCCAGGGCGACACTGGGATCAAAAGTTAATGTTTTTACTGTTTTCCAGACAGTAAACACCAAAATACTGAATAAATAACTGAATTGAATATAGTGTGTTTAATCAAGTGTGCTGCTGATGACCTTATTGTGTCACTTCAATTCACAAAGAAAACGGATACGCTTCTCACAGTTGCCCACATTACATTTTGGTTGGGATGGAAATGGCTGCAAGAAAACCTTTTTTAAAAAAAGAAAAAAGAAAAAGCATTTAATAATATATCTTTAAGTCTGTACTGTCTATTATGTAGTGTGGTATTGAAAATGGTAAGCCTAGGGGTGATCACCATACTGCAGCAACTGTAACATCCACTAGATTGGCCTAGTTTATTAAAGTACATTCAAACATCTGGGATCCCAGTAGCTACAGTCACTCACAAAACAAGAGCTAACAACAAGGTTAAAGGTCTACGGCGATGCTGGCAGCTATGTGAAGCTGTACTTGCTAACATCAGCATGCTAACAAGTACGAAGTGACAATGATAAGATGCTGATGGTAAGCAAGTGTAGTGTTAACAGATGTGACCATTATTTTAGCATGTTAGCATGGTTAAATTAGCTAATTAGCCTTCAGCATTCAGCAAGATTCAAGATGCATTTATGTTTTTCATTTTGTATCAACAGTGTTGCATAATGAAGCTTGTAGACCACAAACGGTACTCACAAAAACAGAAATTAGAGTGTTGAGGATGCGTCAAACAAACAACAACCTGAGGAAAAATGTTGCTCCATGGTCTGGTGGTATGGCAGCGAACTTGTTTAAAACCAGGTTGGCGAAAACTGTTCACCTGCTCACCTGCTTGACCACTCTGCAAGATTGTTGATTAAAAACCTCTCAACGATGGTGGTGTCATCTGCATACTTTCTCCATGTGTGGTCATGCAGTCATGGGTGTGCAGCATGAGCGGGAGGGGGCTGAACACACAGCCCTGGGGGGCTTTGGCGTTGAGAAATTAAGTAGAGGAGGTGTGAGTGCCAATCCAAACTGTCTGGGGTCTGTTTGTGAGGAAGTCCAATATCGAGTTGCAGAGTGTGGAACTCAAGCCCAGAGTTCAGTTTTTCCAATAAGTTTCTTCAGGGGAGATTGTATTTAATGCTGAGCGGAAATAAATTATAAAAAATGCTGATTGGAATATCATTTGTTTTGCACACATTTCGTCATAAGACAAAGTATTGGACCAACTTCAATTTTGACTTGATAATGGCGCTTGATCACCAAAGTTATTGCAATTTCTCCTGAGGGGGACGTAAACATTTGCAACAAAACTCATGGCAATCCATTCAACAGTTGTTGATCTGTTTTACTCAAACCATAAAAAATGTCCTCGTGGTAAAGGAAATGTAAAGGAATCACAAAAGGATTGATCCTCTGGGGACCATTAATGTCTCCACTTAATCTCCTGGAAATCCATCCAACAGTTTTTAAGATGTTTTCATCTCAATCTCAGTGACGCAATGACAATTCAATCAACCTTTTCATCCCCAGAGCGATACTGCTAGCATGGAAAAAAAAAATCTGTTCACCTCTGTTGTAGTGGGTCGGCAGCAGAATATTGAGGTGAACTGGCTCTTTAAGGAGACATTAATGCTCAGAGAGAAAAGTCATCTTCTCTATAACTACCTCTGCCTTGATGGCTGCCACTTGCTGGCCCTCTTGTTGGACCAAGTATTGCCCTCTCGGTAACTGGTTCAGTTGTTGACTACATCCATGATCAGGACTTTCTATGGTGTGTATTGAGCAGTTGCATCTTCAGAGCAGCTTTAACCCACTCAAGAGATTGACAGAGTAATTTATTTTTTGCTAAAAGTGGTGAAGGTCACTGAAATTAAATGAATGGATGAACTGAAGTAATGAAAATGATAATTTTCTACAAATATAACCTTTGAGTACGGCTGTTATTCTCAAGGTCTTTTTCAAATATTTTCTCGTGTTTCTCTTTAATGACAAATTTCCCGTGCAGGTCACACAGGTCTGTGAGGTGATACAAAGAAATAAAAAGCCCAATCTTTCTATGATTACTCATCATCTATATTAAAAGAAAGATTCAACAATCCACTGTATCGAGTTAATCCATTCTGACGCAACGCTAACGTCACAGGTGTTCTTTTAAACTCATGCCTGAGGCTGTGCATTCAATCTGAAGTGCAGAACTAATGGCCTGTCATAAGTCTGCCGTATTGCTCTTAAAGACAATCTGTGTTCGTCATGTGTTGTAAATACCACTAATCGTCCATCTTCCTTTCTCCCTGAAGACAAAGCACTGTGTGGGGGTGTTTGTGTGTGTGTGACTGGATGTAGGATTGGGTTGGATTACCTCGACAAAATCTGATTTTTTTTTCCAGAAATGAAGCAGAGCAGTGTTAAGCCTTGGTGTATCTGAGTGTCACGCCCCCTTCCAGCGTTAATGACACTGATCTTATCCCGACTGCATAGGTGCCAATAGATCCGTCGTGCTCAGCCCTGTTTAATGATGAAAATCAGTATGAGGGATTTATTAAAGGGGCTCCGTGCAACTTCTGTGTTGTGCTGGAAGCCAGTGGTTGAGTCTGTTTCTGAACTAACATTAGCCACTGTTGCTCTCTGTTAGCGGAGCAGAGAGAGGCACTGAGACGAGGCACTGTCTCGGAAAATCCAACCTGCATCCTTCACAAAGAGATCCACAGTTCAGCAGCATTAAAAACTTGTTGTCCACAGGCTTTTAAAGGCGACCAAGAGAGAGAGATGGGGAAGCTCTCATATTTCACATCACATTACAATCTGCTCATATATGACCAATAATAAAGTCATTCATGTGTGTAAATGGCTTTAAATTGTAGAGACCCTTTAAGGGTCAGTTAACACGATAATACAATATTCTTTACTCTCTTTGAGAGTGAGTGCTGAGCTGTGAATGAGTGGCTACAGTCACATTACCACCTGTGCTCTCTCTTCTCACCCATGATTGTCTAGGAACAAGAATTGAATCCCTTTTTCACACCCTGACAAAAGGCTTCTGCTGAAACACTAGTACAAGTATAAGCTATGCTTTAATAAAGGCCTTTTTATTTTATACAGACCCCCTAGTGCCATGGATCGCCCATTATTTCTTGGAATAGCTTTGAACTACTGACTGGGGCGGCTGTAGCTCAGGAGGTAGAGCAGGTCGTCTTGTAATCAGAAGGTAACTGGTTCGAGTCCCAGCTCTCCTCAGCTACATGTTGAAGTGTCCTTGAGGAAGATACTGAACCCCAAATCACTCCTGATGAGCAGTTGGCGCCATGCATGGCAGCCTCCGCCATCAGTGTATGAATGGGTGAATATGGCAAGTATTGTAAAGCGCTTTGAGCCGTCAGTAGACTGGACTGTATTAAAAGACTTACTCATTTTTTATTTCTGACTGCTGGTTGTCAGGAGAAATCACACATCTATACCTAAAGTTGGAGTGTCAGTCAGCACCATCATTCTCAGTTGGCTAATCCATTTATCCATTTTATGCGACAAATCCAAGTATCTTACATAGATTACATTATTTATACCATTAGGAATGATTGTTACATACTTGCCAACCTTGAGACCCATTAAAACCAAAGCGGGGTTCTGGGGGTCCTACCCCCTGAAACATGTGAGATTCAAGAACTGTGTTTCCTGCTTTCTGGTAACAGATAAAGAATGAAAGTGACAAAATAACAACAGCATTTTTATGTCAGACAATTTTATTTTTTCTTTTGATTCTCAGAAAACAGCACAGAATAATTAATCTGTGGCAAAGTAATATTTATTAATTTCAGTTATTCATCTTTTGCTCCTCCCCTTTAGAGAGTCTGTGCACAACACTGCCCTAAATTGGGATTGACAATCAGTCCCCATTGGGATTGATGTGGTGCAACCCCCGTGATTAACAGAAAATGGTAGAGTTTGCAGCCCCTCTCCATTAAGACTTCATGACAGAAATGGGAATTCTTCTCTCCAGGGCGAATGGAGTTTGATTGAATATTCTTTCTCCTCTCCATTTATCTGTCAACCTCTCATTCACTGAGGAGGATGAGGCGCAACAGTGCAGTAGGCCACACGCTGTACAGTGCCAGAAACAGGTTATGATAACTAAAAGAAGAAAATAAATTGTCATAAATTGGGTGAATTGTGGTAGAATTGTGACTCCAGGAGGAGGGCAATGAAAAACGGGAATCTCCTGGAAAAACCGGCAAGTGTGTGTACAGCTGGGCCCTATAGTTCCTCCTGGTTTTCCACTATACTGCTGGTAAAAAAAGACCTTTAACCTTTAAATGTGCATTTCAAAAACGTTTCTGTGGAAATGTAATTGCTGCCTGGACTACAGTACAGTATGTTCACTAGCAGCATATTTTCCATTCCAGGAGGTGTTACATTCTTGTACCTCACAGAAGAGGTGCTAGTCGGATGGAGGACAAAGCACAGACGCACAGGACCTTTACACCATGTCCTGCTTTATTAGTTTTAGAATAAAAAGCATTTTGGTTAAAGTCAAGCAGTCTGGACTATTTTCACCAAAATCAGGTTACAGGTACTTTGAGTGCTTAAACCTCACAAAACTGTTAATCATGCTGTAATTACTTGCTACAAGCAAGTATCGTAGGAATAACAGTGAAGTATTCTGTCAGTGAATGTTTCGCGGATACGTTGTAGAGGCATTTAGCAACATTTCGTCGCCAGATATTCTTGAGATGGAAGGATGCTGCCCAGCCCTCAATTTCTCACTGGTTAAGGCATGTGCTGTTCAAACTGAAGCTTGAATAAATTAGATATACACTACAGGGTTCGGAAAATAAATTCATTAAAGTGTGGAGACCCTTTCTGACATTCTTTGACAAACCCTCCACACGAGTACAGGAATGAATAAAGAATTTATTATGTTCTGGCCCTTGACATACACACCTGGACACGGTTTCTGATATTTCTTGTCTCGACGTGCTGCCCCTGCCTTACTTTTTTATTATACCGTGGGGTGCTTTTTATTTCTCAATTTAATCTCACGTTAACCACCACCTTTTATTACTGTGGCTACGTATTGCATGCACTTTGATTTATGCGCATACCAAGTTGTACATCGCTTTATAAAATTGTTTAACCATTGAGAGCCAGCAAGGGGTTGCGGGTTCTTTGTTGTAGGGTGGGAATGATGTTCCTCTTGATATATTGATTCAAATGTTTTCTTATTCTAATGATAAAAAATATAGGTTGGTACATTCATATTTGCTTTTGCAAGCAAATTGTATATTTAAGTAATTTCAATAGGATTTGATTCACCGACAAGGTTTTTCCAGTCCATGAAGTGTTAAGTTGTTGTATTGTCAGGAAACACATCCAGCATGTTAATAACACCTCAGTTGCCATTAAAGGACATTGCAGGGAAAACCAATGAAATATGTTGTTTTTGAACATTTTGCAGGTACGTTTAATCTGAAAATTGTTGAACGTGTCTTAACTTTAGGTTAAACTGTCAGTTAGAAAGGGGCATGCTATCGTATTATTGTGTTTTCTATTGCACATTAGTAGTATATACTGAACACAACTTTTATTAGACGGGGTCGCACTAAGGGATTTCTTCAAAGAGTTGTTTTGTTTTTTTAAGCAAAGATTGTCTACAGTTCACTTCCTTGTTCTCTTTCTTCCCTCGTCACCTTTTGTTTCTCTCATTTCCATCAGGAGAGACTCGTGAATGGAGTAAGAAAAATGTCTTTTCAGAAAGTCTTAGACTCTACAGGGACATCTTGTGATAAAAGGGGTTCTGCCCCGGGCAGCGGCAAGAACAATCCCCCATGGAGTACAGACACTGGTGGAGATGGTTGATGACTCTTCTGAGACAGACAGGCTGATGAAGCGATGAAGCTGATGAAGCTGGGGAATCTGGGAAGACGGGGAGGTGGAGGGCGCGTGCAAAACAGCAGCATGAATGAACGAAGTGCAGGGAGACAGCGGTATTTAAAAAGACAGCAGCAAGATGATCAGCTAACAGTGAAGGTGTGTCGCTGTGCTGTTGGATAGATGTGCCCAGCTGATGCAAGCAGCTTACATGAATTGATGGTCCCAGGCAATTATGAGTGAGCCTGAGTGAGATAAGTGAATGAAAGGATGGCATGACAAATAAACTAAGGACCGATCATGCAAAAGAGTCGTCTTCCTGTCTGAACTTTGGCTAGAGGTTTGTTTAGTGGCACCTAGGCATGCAAGTTGCTGAGGTTTGTTCTTATCATATCTCATTTAAAAATTGTTGGAGGGACACGTTCTGGCTTTGAGCTAATAATGAGTTGTCATTTACAGGATTAATGAAGAAACATAAATCTAGCACTCTCGCCCCAAGACTGTTTTGGCTGCTTACAATCTAATCTAATATCCATTATGCATTAAAAAGCTCATTAGCATGTGGCTTTCATTACTTTTTGCCTTCAAAAGTAAAACATCAAACTAATGTTGTCCTCATGTACTGCCATTTGTTTCTCATTTGAAAGCAACATCATTTAACTTTTTAACTTTAAAATAACAACTTCTATGTGATTTTGACGGTAAACTGACTTGTAATAGTGAGAATGGTGACCCTGTCCTTCCTGAACACTTGTTCTTGCACTATAGCTAATTTGGTGAGGCTTTATTTCACTATGTCAAACACCACAAACTGTTGGTGAAACTGGACTATATTTTATTCCTCTCATGTCCTCTGCTTCCTTTACCGCAGCTCTCTGTGATGTAAAGAGATTTCTGATGGACTTGTTGCTAAAGTAACTGCTGCTTACTGTCGTAGCCATTAGCTAGCTGCGGTGTAACAAGCCGACTCTGCCTGGACCACACTGGGAGCTCGGAGCACTAGGGAACTGTGTCAACACAGGAGTTTTGGTTCTTTGCTTTTTGTGTTTTCTTTCTTTTTTTTTCTTTTTTTTTGAGCAGGGCCTAAACCGGGCTCAGCAGCCTCTCCGGACATCATGACAAAGCAGAAGAAACCAAATCTATTGTGGTAATTAAAGCTCAATATTTTTATAGTTGTGTGTAGGCGCAGACAGTTCTTGGTTACATTTAGGAAAAGTTCTTAGTTTAACATGATTAAACAAAACAGATGTGTTTACTTCATTAACAGAACGTCTACATAGCTTGCACGGTGAAAGCAGCTCATTAGCAGCCCAACAGCAGCAGCTCCAGTCGTCCATTTCTGTCTACAGAGGATGTGTTCAGGCTCAGTATAGACCATTTTCACAGCAGCCATTCTGACATTAAACAGTAGGGTAAACACAGCTGTTACTAATGGTACTTATTAAGAGTCTGTTCCATTCAGGACAAACAGAATCCAGGTGCTGCTGTTGTGCATGTTGACTCACTAGAAAGTCCCCGCTACACTACATGGAACATAACCTTCATTAATTGTCATTAATTAAACCTGCGTTTACCTTCTATTTCATGCTGATATGGCTGCTGTGAAAAGGGTAGGTAATACATGTTTTTTGGCAGCGCTCAGAGCCCAACACACAGTCATTGTAATTACATGTGTAAAACAGAAGGAAAACAACTTGAGGTGCAAAAATACGATTCAAGACTTTCACTTGGACTGTGTAGACAGCTGTATTGATTAAAAGAGAAGGGTCTCTGTCAACTGAGGCAACCAAAACATAAAATCTTTCCCTAAATCCTGGACATAAACCCACCATCCACCCCAACCCTTATCCTACCATTTGTGTACGGTACAGAAACATCATTTAACACTGAACATAATCGAGGCAGCACATTTTCCTCAAAACAACACAGTATATAAACATTATTTCAAGGAGACGGGGTTGTGGCAACAGGTGAAAATGATGATGATTGATTTTAGCTTGAGGATACTATCTGGTGCTTCATCCTCATCCTATATGATTTCCAGGTGTGACATTCTGCTCGCAGGCTGATCTCCACATGCGTCAGTGAATCGTTTCTTGCCTATTACATATTACTCCCCCAACAAGCTTCCTATACCGACCAGGGACTGAGTAATCCCTGCAATCCAGATTTCACCTTGACATTTAGCGAGAAAATGCCACTCACCTCGTTGTCCTCCTTTTCCACGCTGGAGAATTGATATCAAATAACCTTTAGATTACACAGATATTTTACTATGGTCCGGTTTGGTGCAGATTGACCCTCTGTACTTCAGAAGCAGGAGCGAATACAAACACTTGAGGCTCCGCTCTCAAACCTGATGGAAGAGCTCGGACAATAGAGACTGCAGGACTCAGCCGATTGCTTGCACTTGTCTCACCAGTTAAAGCTGGTATCATCTAACAAGAAGAAAATCGCCTGTGAACGTTTGCCATGTCCAATTATAGGACATAAATGGCAGTATGTTACCATTTTCCAGAAATACTCTACAGAAGGCATCTGCCATCTGCTTCCCTGCTCTCACACGTACTCATTCATGTTTCTGCTACGCAGGCTGCAGATTTATCACAAGTAGAAGCTGTTGAAAGGCTCTTTTCTCCACTCATTATTAGCATATGTTGCAGATGTTTGCTGTCTGTAACTATGCAAGGTTATACTCATTTTATATACAAAAGAAGTGTAACCTTGCATGTGTTCTGCTGCAAGGACAGAAAACAAAATGCAAAAGGAAAAAAGTGTCTGCCACTTTCTGAATCCAAGGAGAGACTGACTTCACCAGGTGACGCAGGATTCAAGCTGTCTGCCTGAGCACCCTATGGTGGTGAAATGTGTTCATTTTGTGACTTGTTGCTCATAAATAGAGGTAGAAACCCTGGCGCTTCGCCGAACTGACTGACTGCATTTTTCTCTCTTTACAAAGACTCCGAATAAGGAGCTTGTATTTATGCGCGTGTGAGAAGATGTGACCGCCTTGTTTCCTTTCTCAAAGATTCACTAATGCTTGATTATCTGCAAAACTAGAATGGCACTCAATAGCCTCCGCCAAGGCCCAACAGTCTCCATTTGTATTCACTCACAGATACCAGCCACCCGGATAGGCCTGATTTGTTTCATCGAGATCCATGCATTATTCCCTGAGAAATTAACAAACATGTCTCGCAATGTTTGTGGAGGTAATAAAACACTGGCTGTGCTGCTAGTTTGAAGCTGTGGTGGGCAAAACCTGTGCAAACTAACAAACAACATTATCTGTACCTGTGTCGGAATAGCTTGGGCTTTAACAGTAGGTTGGCAGGCTCAACCAGAAGTTGTTGATTTAAGCCTGGAATCAATCAGAAGTTGCTATATTTATTGTTTTTTTTATATAAAAAAAAATTTAGAGAACAGCCTCAAAATTGAGCTTCATATCAATGTTTTTAATCACCAAAGTGAACTATCAAAGTTGTTTTATAAACTTTGTTATCACTGAGTAAACTTCAATAATTATTCACATTTTACTTCAATAATACATAAAATAATATACAGAATAATGTAATAAAAATGACATCATCTGTATCGAATACTCATCTCAGCCAAGTACTCGCTCATAGTGCAAACCTATGCAGACCTTCTCTCTGCTGCCTCGTATCATTTCGCCCAGCAGCCACCCAACAACTCCACCACAACCCACCTCACACAGCCAATCTCACAAGTTCAAACAGCATCAGAAGGTGCCTGTTGCCAAACCTCATGACTCGAAGGGCTTAAGCCTCGCCAAGACTGGTCCCTGTCGTCACGTTGTAGCCTCAAGGCAGAGCGTCCCAGGATTCAGCCAGCTGCAGGGCAGTCTAGATGAAAGGCTAGTACACCACACACACACACGCACGCACACACACACACACACACACACACACACACACACACACACACACACACACACACACACACACACTTTACTACCCCCTCCCTCAAAAGTTACTCCCCAGATTTTGCCATCGTCGAGGGGAGCATCACGACATCGAACATAATGGGCCACGCAGCTCCATGTGGAGCTGGGACATGTTTTATACTATATTTGTAGCAATTTACATGTATTAATTACTTTTTTATTGGCTGTATGTGAGCAGATTGTACCGTGACGTGAAAAATTAGACCTACCCCGTCTGTCTCTGTTGCCCATACAAGCCTTTGGCGCTTAGTGTAGAAGTTGGACTGTGGATTTCTTTGTCAATGACTCAGATTTTTTTTTTCTGAGCACAATGGCACCTGTCATCCTTACCATTATTAATGTTATTACGCAACCTTTTTCTGCTTTGTGTATTTTTGTCCCACTGGCCTCTGTAGTACAGCAATCATGAAACATCAAAGCGGTAAAATGAGATAAGACATCCTCCCTTTGAGGTTTTGCTTTACTGTATGTAAATTTCACTATATTTGTTCTTCACTCATCTCTTGTTCCCTCTGCTCGGTTTCAGCCCATTTGTGTTGGATTTTCGAGATTAATCCAAGTAGGAAACCATCAAAGGGTCTCTGAATGTGCCCACAGATCCATTCACGTGAACATGTACTCACATTCACTGTGCTTTGTTAAAACCTGTTGCATCTCTGTTCTGACATTGTTTGAAATTGCAGTGTTTGGTCTCACTGCTTCTGTCTTCCTTTCCTTTTTAGTCTTTATGCTAATTGCCTTAAGATAAATGTGCTTCAAGCTAAATATCAAGTTCGCCCTGCTGTTTGTCTTGCCTTACTAACTGGCAAAAATGTTGTTTTTGGAGAACAAACTATTGGTTCTTCACACCAATAGAAAAATCAAAGTCTTATAACTTTCTTTCAGCAATTCATCTCAAGGTTTTTAATCTTTCTCAGGCATAAAATCTAGAAATTAAGTGTGTTTGCAATCAGTGCACGATGAATGTAGCCTCAAGCTGAGCTGTATCTCTTTTTTTTGTTGCTATTCCAGTCCCTCCTCACTTGCGGATGTTTTTGGAGATGTACGTGATGTGCAATTGTTTAGTTTACCTCAATAGTTTGGCCTTTCTTCCCTTCCTTGCCTTCTGGAAAATGACCTAAACAACACTGATAAAAAGTTTGAGAGCCATAGGGAATTACCTAACTTCTCACGCCTAACTATCTCTCAGCTCGATCAGTGCACAAAATGAACCAGTCAGTCCTGGAGGAAGAAAGATTCAAGAAGTGTGAAATGTTAGAAATAAGGTAGTTTAGATATGAGTAATACGTCAAAGCACAGTTCTTTACTGAACTTCAGAATTGGATCTTCGGAAATTTGCCAATTTGCCAAGTGTTTGTTGAGTCCTGTTTACAAGATTAATACAAAGATATTTGAAGAATATAGCAGTGAGGCCCTGTAGTCTTTTGTCAGTGCCAGTTACAATGGATTAAGTTTTACACATTTCCACCGCAGTACAGAAAAGACTCCTAAGTGTTACAATTTGTAGGTGGTTGTAATTTGGACACAAAAGCAGACACCAGGATGGGGAAAAGGTTAAATGCAATTAATTTAAGTTGCTTTAGTGGTTTGGCAGTGGCAGAAGGCCCTGACTCAGGTTCAAGCTGGTGGCTCAGCAGGTGGAGCAGCTGGAGCTCACGATGGTGAAGGCTGAGGCTTAGCACAACTCGCAATATGTCACCATCACCAGGGCCATCTTTCCTGCGGTCAAATACTCCTTTAACCATCAGGCACTGTTTCACATGGTATGATATTTTACAGCACTCTGTAACTCATACACTTTTGTACTAAACTAGCACTTCAAGTTCCCCAGTGTTAAGCAAACTTTTGGGTTAAAGAGTCTTCTAGTAATCAAGTAGTTGCCCTCAGAATGACTTTCTCCCATCTCCCAACCTTTTGTTACATCACACATTACTATCCTGCTGTAAACATGTCGTACATTGATTGTTCTTAAGAGTCCTTGTGCACAAGAGGAGGTATTTCTCATAGTCACCTTGTTTATCAGACAAGCAGCAATCATCATTCGACATCAGGGGTGTCGGGGGGGTGTTTGATTAGTAATTATGGTACCTGCAAGGACCACCTGTTGAATTTGCAGAAATTGCTCAAAATAGCTTCCATTCCTTTTGTTAAACTAATGATATAGAGCATGTATGTGCTGTTGGTGTGTTATCTATAATCAAACTAAGCCAGTGAGCCTGTGACATACATTAACAGACATGACTGACCAGAAATAACCAATTTTGTTGTTGGTTAACCCCGGTCAACAGACATATGAAAAACCCAATAAATAAAAAGGTTATACGCAGGGAAATTGAAGGCGTACACTTCAGAACCTCTGACAGGTGGTTTCAGCATAACAACAGAAAGCTGCTCCTCCAGTTCTGGAGTTGACTCCTGGTATTTTTGAAAGGCCAACTGTGATCTGAAGAGTCATAACACACAACGTTGTCAGAAGTAAAATGTGTTGTGCCAGAATATAAAGAGCTTTGTCTATGAAAAGTAGTTAGTAATACAAAAGAGTTTAAATTAATCTATATGTCCTGCTGTTTTGCAATATGTTCACATTTGGTTTTCCTTGATGTCTTTTATGCCACATGCCCAGGCTTTTAGGTTAGACCATTAGTTCAGTGATTGGTGCCTTTTTTTTTTATTCAGTTTCCTGAAGCCACCCAATGAAAACTTGATGACTTTCTAAATTATTTCATTAACAAAATTAATGGGATGGCAAAAGCTTCAAATCTCCTCTTGATTCAGTCTGTTAACCTCAACATTTCTGCTCATTAGATTACATTCCTACTCATGTATTTATTTTTTTTAAACTGTGAAGAGACTTTATTATCTCCAATAGATACTTTGTTTAATTCTAAGTGGGAGAGTCCTTACAGAGTCGTCCTCCCACACAGGGTTTAAAAGCCGGCAACTCCCCTTCAGTTAGTTAGAACTGAAGAAGCCTCTTGGATGAGAGGTGAAACATCTATAAACTGAAACAAGTCCAGTTGCCTACGATATAGCACTTAGAAGTACCATGACCTGCCATGACTGTCAAACTGAACTTTTAGGTGCACTATGCAGTTTTAGGAAAAAGCAATTCAGGAACTTAGAAGGGTAATTTCAAATACTGACGTGGTAATAACACAAACTCGGAGATATGTTTTCCATAACTGAATATGTAAGCCATCCTCAGAGAAAGATATCGTCACCAGAACACTGTTTGAAGCTAGAAAGGTGGCAGGGTCCGCCAGATGTAAACAGTAAAAGAGTATACAAATGTGTTGTCCTAAAGGTCAGTTTGTTTATTCAGTTTATTCAGTCATAAAAATGAAGACAGTTTGATTATTTAGCTTGTTTGAGCATGAAATCAATCAATGAAGATGTTTCTCTTCTGAAATTACTGTGTGCAAACAGTAGAATCCTGCCACATAGAATAATTGACATGTAAACTGAAAAGCAAACGATTGCTTGTGTTTTCTCAACTCACTTTATAATTGTGTAACCTATTTCCATTACAGATATTAATTATCTGGAGGACATCGCTTAGAATATGTGCTCTGACATTCTCATTATCCCCCATGATGAAAAATGGGTGGTTAGTGGGTTGAATTTTTCTATATTCAAGTGTTTATTTTTAGATGTGCTCACAAGCTGATCATGTTCATACAAACCACTGCATGAGCTCACCTAAACCTCCTGTGTCTTACAGCATATACTTTCAGTATTGTTCATTTGTGGTAAGGAAGAGACTGTTCTGTCTATCATGCACAAAGTCTCAGCCCCCATGGACCAGATGTTACAGTAAGGAACCTGAGTAATGATGCATGCTCTGGCATTTGCAAAACTACACTCATTGACACAACGGGCTTGTTTTTCCTCGCATTATTTAGTCTCTCATGTATAATGCACGATATTTTGGGTGTCTCAAGAATTTCTCAAGAAACTTTGTGTCTACTTGTTCCCTCCTGGCCTGTTGAAAATGGCAGTAATAGGCTGATACACATTGACAAAACAAGATGTGTTTGCTTGTTTACCAGATCTTGAGTGAGGCATTATATGTTTAAAAAGAGATTTGTTTTTTGCAGTTTGCGTATAATTTCAAGAATTTTGACAAGAACTGAACACGGGAGTGTTGGACTCAAGTGCACGACCGAGAGACAGTCCCTTAATACAGAATAAGGTCGGAACAGAGGACGGCAGTCTGTTAGGCAACAATCCAAAAAGGACTAGGCATAAAACAAGAACATGTATTACATGATCCATTTCCTTTGCTCTTACCTGTCATTCAAATCCCAGAAACAGCTGACAATGTGTTGTTTAAATGCTCTGAGCAATAAAATGCTAAACATCATCCATCACGCCGAAGTCGGAAGAACAACTTCTGAACTCAGGAAATGGGACCATCACATGAATGCAGCATAAATACACAAGGGAGGCACGGATAATTGGACACAGGTGAAAGACATCCGGGCGGTGCAGACAATCAAAGAGGTGGGAAACACGCAAGGGCAGGAAGCGGGGATCTGAAAACAGAGAAGAGGCGAGTAACACAAAATGAAACAGAAGGTAAAGCAATAAAAAGTGAAACAAGGAAAACATGACCTGAGATGCAGGACGAGACATGACAAATACAGTTCAAGACAAGTCTCCGGAAGCAGACACATAGTTAACATTTTTAAGAAGCCAGCCTCACCTCATCTAAAATACCCAGTTTATACAGATAATAACTTATATGGATTGTATTAAGTTCAGTCCAAATAAGGGCAATTTAAACAAGACCGACGATCACTCAGCAACTGTGCTTCTCCTCCTGAAGTTTATTTACATATTCAACCTGTTGAGAGCCCTGATAATAATGTGACCGCTTTTTAAAAAGTACATCAGCAAGAAACCAAAGAGAACACCAAGATGTCAGACTTTCTGTCATCCTACTAACATTAATTAAAAAACCATGCATATGGCGACACGTGGGCACTTAAGTTTATTTTCAGTCCATCCTACAGAAACTGTCATGCTGTGATGAACGCTTGCTAGAACGCCAAATGTGTATTAATACACTGCTGAAAATAGTCCCCGACAAATGATCGTTTTTCTGCAGTTAAGCACCACAGTGATCAGCTGCTTCAGGAAATTAATGAGTCCTTTTTAAAAATGAAATATATTCATGACCCGTTTTTTAATTAAAGACATATAGAAGGAACAAATGGGCCCAGGGCTGGGAGTCATTCTCATTCGGTCCATATTATGTTAGTTCAGAGGTCAAGACAGATTTGACTGATACAGTGCACAAACTTTAAAATATACACCACACTGGACTCTTCACCGTCCTCTCTTCTTCACCCTCATTGCTATAACACACTGTTGGATGAGTCTTTGGCACCAGAGCACGTCACACGTGATGGAAACATTTACACTAAACCCTTAACAACTGCTTTGCTCTTTAACATCTTTCAATTAGTCTTCTCACATCACTTCAAACCCTGTCTCGGTATCTTATGAGATAATCGGAGCCTCCGCTAAAAACATCCACACCGTCAGAAATACTGACTGACTGCCTCGCCACTGTTTAGCAGCCACCTAGCACAGTTTACAGCTTGGCGTGTGTTATGCCATAAATGACTTTGAAACATAAACTCAAAACAAAGTGTGCCAGGCCTTGTGTTTGGATTTCATGAGGGATTTGATGATGTCTGTTTTGCCTCTGGTATCGTGGCTCTCCAGCCTGTCTCTGGGATGTCACACAGTAGGATGGATTGTGTTCCCACTTACCACCCAGACACAGTCCACAGCAGTTCATTCAGTTCACAGAAGGAGAGATTGAAAGAGTAATTGAAAGACACTGCAGACAGACTTTTTAACAAATTATTTAAAATTTCAATTTAAATGCACTTGATACGTTACATTAATGCACATTTGTATGCCCCCACGCTGGCGACAGCCTTAAGGGAATATCCTTAAATTTGTTACAAATGTCCACTGTCACTTAATGAACTTATTGGAATTCAGTTTCCAAAGGTTTTTTTTTTATTATTGTGAATTTTCGATTTTGACTCGACTTTTGCAGTACTTTTTTCCCTTTCTCTTCTCATGTTTATACATTATAGGCTCTGCAGATTTGTATTATGATGTTTCTTTTTCCCTGTGTTATAATGCCTTGCCTTACACTCCCTGGCTCTCTGTTGATGCGAGAGCAATTTAATTGCAATCTATTTACCTTTAAATGCATTCATTGTAACTATCTTTATTGCTTGAAGCAATTCTATGTTCCTCATTCTTTAATTTACTTTCAAAGATGCTCCGATGAGCTCTGCTCTGTGGTCGCCTTTGTCTCTAAAGTGTACTTATCTGTACTTGTTTATTCGCTGTCTTTACCTGGCTTAATTAGAAATGTTATCTATTTGTTTTCAGCGATGACTGTCTGTTACATTATACTTTGATAAACTCTGATCATAGTATTTACCCTAAGGTCTTTTATGATTGTGTTATTGTTTCTTGTAAGTGTTTGTTCTGGGACCCCCTTTAAAAAAGAGAAGATACTTGTGACATGTTCATGTGACAGTGCCATTTAAAAGAGATGATAGAATGCTATCAGATCAGACTAACTAGAACATGCTGTCCTGCTTTCCATCACAGTCTTCCAGTAAAGCATCTGTTGCCGGTAATACCATGTGCAAAGTTGTAAGAAATGGAGAAAAATTCCATGCAAAACATTCTTCCCCAAAATATTCATCAGATTCAGGGAGAATAGCTTTTATCTGTGATGATTTCTTCTGGCTTACACCATGCTGTCCTTCCCTCCATCCCTCTCGGCGCTCACAGGAATCCTCAGGTAGCAGCTGACAGCTTGTGAATGTCTCTCATCATTTTTCACTCTCTTGCAGGTGGTGAAGATGATGATTATCGTGGTGGTGACCTTTGCCCTCTGCTGGCTCCCCTTCCATGTCTACTTCATTGTGACGGGTCTTAACAAGCCTCTAAACAAGTGGAAGTACATCCAGCAGGTTTACCTGTCAGTGCTGTGGCTGGCAATGAGCTCCACCATGTACAACCCCATCATCTACTGCTGCCTCAACAGCAGGTGGGTGACAGCAGGGATGTGACGGCAATACAGTAAACAACATACAAAACTACATGTTACATTTACACAACTATAGAAGTAGAATTAGTTATATCATTACATCACATCATTATGTGTTTTTACTAGAAGATTAAAGTCATTCATTATTAACTGTGGCTGAACAGTTTGGAGCTTTTATCATTATCCCCTACTGTTAAGAGACAGAGAAATAAATGGCATCATTACATTTGGTCAAATCATCCATGAACATTCAGTCCAAGCAAAATAAAATTAAACCATTATATTAACATGAGAAAGAAAAACCTCAAACCTCATCAAGATAAGTTGCTGTTTGGTTATATTCTCTCGTGCAATCTGATATCACTGTGTTAGTGTTGTTCCTGGAACATCATAAATTAATATATTAAAAAAAATAAGGCGAGAGCTGCAGAGAGTCAGGAGTGAAAGTAGTGGAAAATGTAGATGTGAAAAAACATGTTTTTGTAATGTCAAAGCTTCGTGACTCTGGGAAAAAGACAGGAGAAATATACACATGGGAGGAGTTATCCTCTTACTGTTTCCTGTTTTATTTTGTAAGGTTCATCGTCATGTTTCATGTTTTACTTTCCACTTCCTGCCTTTGTTTGCTTTCCCACCCTTTTTCCTGCTCACCTGTGTCCCATTAGTTAATCAGTCTTGTGTATTTAAGCCTATGTTTTCCCTTCACTCTTAGTTGATTTATCTGTGTTTCTCTTCCATGTCTTTTTGCCTGCCTTTGTTGCTTGTATTTTGTATTTTGTATTTGGACTTCGGACATCAGCTTTCAAGTTTCATTTAAACTCACTTTTGGTTTTTACCTCTTTTGCCAGATTTGACACGCATGTTTAACAGTGTGAAAGGGTCTATTTTAACACAACCTAGCAACAGAAAACTGTAAAGACACAGAAAATAATAGGTGAACTGAGTTTAAAAATAAGTAAACAGTATAAAATAATTAGAACAAGATTCAAGCCCCAGTCCCCTGAGTGAAAGTCCCATATGTAACCCACTCAACCACAACAGCTTGCCTCAAATACAGTTTATGTTGTTATTTCTGTCAAGTATAAATGATGGTCCTTGAACAATATTAACTATGATGCTCCAGGGACAACATCAATAATGAGTGACAGCACAACAGGATGATTCGTCTGTTTTAATGATGGTCCTAGTACATTAAGTATGATGTTGTAGGAACAGAACCAACAGGGCGACACCAGATAAACCACATTCTCTACATGCATTACTCTGAATTTCATATAGTGCTGAATATGCATGGTACATATTCTTTCAGCCTAGTAGACACTGAAATGCTATCAAAGTCTATCAAATGATTATAGTCACTTTTAATAAATTCCAGATATGACATTTAAAAATATTTTTGTTTTTTCAGAACGTTACCGTGATAATGGGTCATTTTTAGTGAAAAGTACATCATTCAGTCTCTCTAAATGGATTTGATTCTTTAAAGAAATATTGCTTCTCTAAAGCCTCTGACGCTGTTTGATGTATCAATGGATACAGCTTCAGTGCATTCAGAAAATGATCCCCTCAAAGCATAATGCACCACTTCCACAGCAATTTACCTCCTTTTCATCACTGCACAAACACTGACATCCGTCACTAACGACCTTTTTAAAAGCCTCAGGCGAATGTGAATACAATTTGTTCCCAGTTGAAGAGCCAACCTTTGGTTCTTTAGAAAATATTTCCAATTTCTTGCTGAAGGAATTTAGCAGAAAATACAATGTTTTAAAGGACCGCCGATTAAAAAGTGACAGATTTACCTCTTACCTATTCTGCTTTATGCATCCATGTGACACCAGGTTTCGAGCTGGCTTCAAGCGGGCCTTTCGTTGGTGCCCCTTCATCAAGGTGTCCAGCTACGATGAGTTGGAACTTCGCTCCACGCGGCTGCACCCAACACGCCAGAGCAGCATGTACACGCTGTCCCGAATGGATACCACCATGGTGGTGGTGTACGACCCTGCCGAGGGTGACGGCGGTGCTGCTGGTGCCTCTGGAAGGAAGCCATCCCTGTCCTCTAGGAAGAGAAGCTACATTACGTCTCGCCAGTCAGAGATCACTGGGTGCAACGGTACCAACGCGAAAACGCAAAATGGAGCGGCTCCAAACGCTCATCCTGAGGAGTTCTCGTGAAGGGCGTTTCTCACAGACTTACACACAGACATATGCATGTTGCAAATGTATCCACATGCATGACACACTGTACATACAAAAGGTGCACAGATGTTTGCTTAATGTAGACGTAGAAGCATTGTATCAAGGCAGAAGGTATGCAGAGAATGGACACTTGGATATAGAGATTATTTAATACTTGCTGGATGATATTGATGATTCTCTGGAGCATGGATGGACTACTGGGTACAGACCCCGGGGCCAAAGGCGTCAGTGTGAAGTTAATGTTACTAGCAGTTCTCATTAAAAAGTCACACAGCTCAATCAGAATGAGGGATGTTCCTGTTATGTTTCTTTTTCTCCTGATCATTTAATATCAGCCGCTATAGTGATATAGTGTATGTGATCCCACTTTGTTTTTTTATTAAATGTTTGTTTATTCTTCTCTACATAATACAGCTGACAGGTTAGAATAAACCTACATTAACGGAGACATATTGTGCTCATTTTCAGGTTCAGAATAGAGTAGGTCTACATGCTTTAATGCTCAAAAAACACATCCATTTTCTCAAACTGTCCAGTACTGCAGCTCTGTATTCCCCCTCTGTCTGAAAAGCTCTTTTTTTAGCTCTTGTCTCTTTAAGGCCCCCCCTCCTGAATACCCAGTGTGCTCTGATTGGTCAACTCACACATACCTGAGTCAGCAGCACTAACAACAACAGAGCAGTTGTTTAATTATTTCTTACGTGCCAAACAAGCTACTAGGTATAAATTATGCAATTGTTGTACTGTGATGTCACAAAGTCCCAGAAGTAAAGGCAGAACTATTGACGAGGCGTTTCAGGAGCAGTGTTTTGGAGCAGAGCTTGTGTTGGCACAGATTTGACCTTGTTAACAAGATCTTTTAAGTGCACATGCATGGTCTTCTTTGAATAATGTTTCACATTGCACTGAATTGCTCTGCTTTAAAAAAAATGAAGCATGTGTCACAGGTTTTTTTTTCAGTAGTTTTCTATGACATTTTCTGTGGATCGAATGGCTTGTTTCACAAAAGGGATTTCCACACAGATCCCAAAACATGGCAGTGTTACAGTTCACAAAGGACTGTTGCTGTGTTTGTTTTGATCAGTGAAACGTCTCAAAATCAACAGCAGAGGAAATTATCTGAGCTTGCATGCTGCAAATTTGGTGAATCCTGCCCCTGCTTTGGCAAATATTCAACCTTTCTCTTTCTCCAGCACGAACAAACCCCGATGGGGGATGCAAAACAGGCACTGGTGACTGGTAGGGGGCTCTTTGCATGTCTGCATCCAGGGTCCCATTGTCCCATAATCCATCCATGCTCGAGAGCAGCCTTAGCAACATGTGAAGTGAGCCACGCTTACCTGCTGCAGTATGTTTGTTTAAATTTCAGGTGCTTTTACTTTCAAGTGTTATATTCAAGTTTCCCCTACAATCAGGGTCCTTCTGCATTAACACAATCCTCAAAGTAGCAGTTCCTTCATTAAACATTCAGTTCTGATTGAGATTAGCATATAAACAAAAGGAGCACCCCACTGTTTCGTGAGGGTCTCACCCCTGCAGTTCAAATGAATGATAATGAAATCAATCAATCTTGCTCCAAAACTCATTATTTAAATATATACAAGAATGGTGAGACCATCTCATAATGGAGGTAATCTGAAAATACGTCATGGTGATTGTAATTATGTAAGTATGTCACAGTCTTCATTACTATCAGTGAGTTTTAACTGTGAACTTTTTGTTCTACAGAGGACACACTCTGTATCTGCTTCGGCCTGAAACCATGAATGAACGGCTGCAGAGAGTTGCCAATGGAATAGCTGTTGATTGGCAATATATGTGGCTCTGAGTTTGGCTCTGAAAGAACTGAAAATAAGTTGGGCTTTCAGTTATGTAACAAGGAACATGTTTTCCCGGCAACTGGTAACAAGCCAGAGGCAAAATCCAGTATACATTTGGAACACGTCAATAAACAGGCTGCTGGAGAATGAGCAGATTGAACGCAAACTAGGAGCCAGTGGATCAATATCTCTCATTTTTATATTTTACACTCTGAAGCTGCAAAGTGAAGTGCAGTCAGCCTTTGTTTTAATGTTCGGTAATGTTCTTTTAAATGCCTTCGTTCAGTGTGTGATCAGAGAACAGGACAGTTGGTGTTCCACTAGTTTCTCGCTGCAAGCCGTCATCCTGTGTCGCCCCTTAATTTAACTCCCTGCTTGTGTCCACATCAAGTGTCTGAGGCCTAGTGCACATGTACGCTGGTATTTTTGGAAACCAGACTGTCTCAGTCGAGATGGACTTTTTGGCACAATTTCAGAAATAGTCTCTGCCCTGCTAACACACCTGAAAACGCATATCCCATGGCTACTCATGTAAGCTGAGCATGTCCGTGCCGTTGTAAACTGAAACAGATTGTATTTTCTGTAGTCGATTGCTTAGTGACAGAAAATACCACAAGCAAGGCAGGGAAACGTGAAACAGAATGCTATTTTGTCCGTGAACTATAGAAACAGCAGCCACCAGTTTTAATTTGATATGAACAACACCATCTGTAACATTGTAAGCAGCTGTATTTGTCTCTCTTTTCTATCATTGTATTATCAATGTCCAGATGTGGCAAAAGTACACACATTCTTTACTCAAGTAGAAGTACAGATACTTGTGAAAAGAGCTGGTAAAGGTTGAAGTACTAATTCAACTTCTTTACTCAAGTAGAAGTTAGAAAGTACAGGCTCTGAAAAGTACCACTCCCTCTCCGTTTGTTCCCATCTTGCTACGTCTTTTATGTTGCTTCGTCTTGCTCTGTCTGCCATGCATGATACGCACTGATAGGTTGAAATCAGTCTAGCGATGTTGGGAAGGTGGCGTGCAATGACGGAAAATAAAAATAATTGATATTTCCCCTCAAATGCATTAAAACTAAAGTAACGAGCCTGTTTGGAAAATGTGAGGAGTAGAAAGTACAGATATTTGTGTTAAAATGTAACGAGTAAAAGTATAAGTTGTCAGAAAAATGATTTAAAAATCTACTTAAGTATTTGAATTTCATTATTTCTTACCTCTGTCAATGTCGATTTGTGTCTTTAAATTTAGACAATATAACATCCAGTCAGTCAATGTACAAACTAAACTCTGTGTCATTGTTTCCTGCCGAGACATGAACACTGGCGAGTTTCTCAATAACTTAACTTAACAATAACTTAAGAAATACCGGTGTACATGCGGACACGACCTGAACTGCACCAAGCAATACGCTAGCCTGTGCCATGTTGGGGTCAAAATTTTGATAAGTTCAACCAAACTGTGACAAGTAGGGCTATATCATCAACAGTGTGCCCCCTCTGATACAACAATAACAACATCAGAGTCAGAGAGAGTGGTAGTTACAATAACAACACACACATACAGCAGTATGTGTTAATGCTGGTAATTAAGCATAATTTTTTTATCATTAGTGTTTTGGTTTTGCTTTTACCAAACAGACCTCTTTCAAAGTTATTGACAAATATTTGTAGAAATGTATAATGTATAGAGTGTCCTGCTAGTTGCAGTAAATGCTGTATCCGTATATGTTTTGTTACATATGGAAGAAAATTCAAGCTTAAAGGATAACATCACCCTAAAGTTAAAATTCAGTCATCATCAACATCAACATCAACATTTCTGGAGCTTCACAGTAAAACAGAGTTGCAGCATTCTACTAAACAACTGAAGAAGATGGAGACTTAAATGTTAAGTCCCTGGAAGCCCCAAGATCCCAAATTGTTTGAAAAAACTTTATTTACTCCCTTTTTAAAGCCAAAATATTCACTGTCGCTGCTAAGCTTAAAGCTCTAGTGTACACCATTTGAATTAGGTACACGAGCTCGACCGGGTGTCAAGGGTATAAATATTGTCCATTCAAATGAATTTGGGATCTCCAGACTTCCACAGACAAGCTGTATGGAGCCATTTTATGCTGTTTTTTTTATTTGTTTTTCCCATTTTGAAACAAGTCCCCATCCACTTCAGTTGTTTACTAGAATGCTGCAACTCTGTTTCTCTGTGAAGCTCCAGAAATGTTTTGTGGATTATGAAACTTCCCCTGACTCAATCTGCACTGGGTGAGTGGATAATAATTTTCTTTTTTTTCTTTTGGGTGAACTGTTCCTTTAATCTCCTGGCTTGATCAGTAACTGCAACCACAGAGACACGTTATTTTTCTCCTTAATTGTTCTTACCAACAGTTCTGAATGTTCGGACTTTATGAAAGTATTTACTGAAGAATGTGAAGAAAAACATGTTGTGCTTTTCAGTGTGATGTACTTTACAGCTGTCGTCTGATCATTATATTGAAGTTGGTTAGATATTTTGTACGTGGTGGTATCAAGTTATTTTCCTGTTTCTCTGTGTTGATAAATGTATGTGTTTTGTATGAATGTACAGTACAATGTGTGCCTCTTTCTCTGTCAATTGGTGATCAAATTATTTGTTGTGTCTTTAAAGGATAATCGGTTAATTTTGACTTGAGCCTCTGTTGTAACCACACAATCATTTTACTTCACTACGTATTTTATTGTCTTTATTTTGAAGGAACCACTGTTTTACACAAAAACATGACTCAGGTTAAAAATAACTGTTGTATTATCCTTTAAACAAATATTTATATTAATATTGCTGGCAAATGCCAATTATTTTGGTAATTTGAAGAATTGTAGGAACACTTTCTTACTGATCATATGAAGTTACTTCTATATGAATTCTACAGTATATCATATTTCGTATAGTAAGACCTCCAAAAGGTTTTACACTGCTTGGCATTGGTCAATGAATTAGCTTGATGTGGCTTTATTGCAGGAGTTTTCCTTACAGTATCATGAGTGCTTGCAAGTGACGTGACATGCTTATGATGAAATGTAGCTGTGACTTGTTGCAAACGCAGTCATATTTTAATGAAGAAAATAAGAAAATCAACAATCGAGCAGCAGTGTTTTGTTTTATGTTTGTTGTCCAGAACAATGCAGGATTTTGTGAGAATCTGCAACGTTTAAATATTTTTAATTTTCATTTATTCATGTGTCCATTTTACTCCATTCAGTATAGATTCAGCCCTAAGGAAGCAATCTGCATGTAAGAGAGAAAGCTGCAGTTAACTTTAGCACATCTCATAATCACTTTGCTTGCTGTTGCGATGCACTTTTATATCAACCTCTACCCGGCTAGTTAAACATTTTACATGTGTTGTTGTAGATAGCCATGCAGATAGTTGGGTGTTTGGGTATCAGCAGCAACCGGCTTGTTGCCAAAAAGATAAAGAAACAAACACCTTATGAGCAGAAAATGTAAGTAAACTGAAACTGATTAATTTCTCCCACTACCTTCTACACCAACATATGTTTGATATGTATAATATTAAACAATTACATTTTCTCTGGACATGATCTGTGTGCGGCACAGACTGGGATTCTGTCATTCTTACTTATTTTTTGGTTTATAAGCTGCTGTCATCACCAACACGAGGAACACAAATGCTGCAGATTACAACATCAGGTTGACCTTTATTAAAACGTCAACATGTATTGCTGTCCTTGTCCTGCTCTACAAAATTGGCTAAGAAACCATTCGTACCGTCACACGGAGCATGAACATTTTAGAGGAGGGGATCCAACATTTAAAAGTGTTAATCCTCTGGATATTTTGAAGTGGTTGTGGTCACAAAAGCAGGTCATTTAAGCCCAAACATGATGTTTTCCTAATCCCAACCAAGTGGTTTTTGTGCCTTAACCTTATCAGAGCATACTTAACCATGAAATATAAAGTTTTAACTTATCTGTGGTTTGGCCGAAACATACTTCGCTAACATTTATTTTGGCAATTTGGTTGCCTAGTAGTCAATCTAACAGGGGAACCATCTGACCAAAAATAACTTTTTATGTCCTCCCCAGCCCATAACTTATGGCAGCAGGTGTTGAAATGAACAAGCTTGTTGGGAGCAAATTCTCACACAAATGACAGATAAGATTTCAAAATCTCTCATGTGAGCACATTTGATTCAATGTTTGGGCTAAAGGCCATATGAGTATGATGAAAGGTAAAAAGTGACTGTGAAGATAGTTTAATGAGAGAGGATACCAAGTTTCACAGTGAGACTGCAGCCATTGTTTTGTTGCTCTTGGCTCATCTGTGCTGGCCAACTGGCCTCTGTCTCATTTGGCCTACCAATGAAATTACGAGCTACACTACATGGACAATTTGTTTCATCTCACTTTTCTCGCCAGACCTATTCCTTTGAAAACTGTGAGCAGTATGAGCAACAGCTTCCAGATGCTCCTTGTCCTCAGCTGACAAATGTTCATGTAACCAGGTCATCAAACCACAACCTTTAAAAACGTCTCTGTATTTTTGTTTGATAGAAACCAGTCACAATGCTCTTACGCTCATCAGTCAGGATTGCTGCCACCTAAACACTCGAGTTAACGATGGACAACACAGCTGGCGGCTGTTGACGTGTTGTTTCTGTGAGAGAATCCATTATCGGTGACATTCCACCTCTTTGATTAGACTTCTTTATTCCCCTCTTGTCATCAGAAGATCAGGGTTTAATTACTGCGGGCTGTTTGTACAGTAGGCACCCTGGGAGATGCAAGAAGCCACCAGCGGAAGCAGAGCAGATGATGAGGGCTGAGAGAAAGTTGTTACATCAAAAGATCAATCCACAGGAGCGCATATGACTGATGGTAACTCAGTATGTTAATATCCGAGGGCTGATGTTCTTTTTTCTTTCTATAGAGGCTTTGAAATGAAAGACCAGCAGGAAGATGTTCCTGGTTTTGCAATCTAGTGGTATTCTGAAAAGCAAAACTGATGTTCCTTGTCCTATCAGGTAACTAATGTTCCTTAAAGAAACATGAAATCCTTGCAACATAATTTGTTTCATAAATATGAGGTAATAGAAACAGAGGGGATTTTCAGAGTTCATCCCTCAGATCCCACTTGTAAAACTAATACCGGTTTTCAGCATATAGAGCTGGAATATTAATTTCTCAAGCGTATATAACCTAAGCTTGTTCAATTATTCATGATGGCTGTATGAAACTATCATTTTACTCTACGGCGAGGACTGCTATATAAGGCAACAGATATGCAGCAGCTTGTCTCTGCTACTCATTGCTTCATAGTTTAGGCTGCCGGTCTGTGACAATGCTTTTGTTAGGGATGAATTTTCACATCTTGTATTCAAATGGATAATAGAATTAATGTTAGATATACATGTAAATATGTGTAAATCACTAACATTGTTTGCGAAAGAATACTTTATTTTCAGTGATTGTTTCCTTGTGTTGGGGCCCAGTAAATACTGAATCCACCAAGTGTTGAGTGGAAAACGTTATGCACATGTTTTTGACACCAAGTCCTGCAAAATAGCAGCATTTCCAAAGAAGAAGTGCTATTTGAAGCATGGATCTGCACCACTAAATAAGGCAATTGTTACACAGCAATCCATGTCTGCTGCACATGGCTTAGGAGCGCTGGTCTGCTGGTCTGTGTCAGACCACTTGGCAGGTCAGTCATTTTTAGAAACAGCCTCTCACCCACCACTGAGGTGGAGGAGGAAAGAAGCATAAAACTGTCAATTTCCTTTGTGGCTGCAAAAATACTTGTTTTATGTTTGGTGGTTAAAATTTAAAGAAAACACTTGACGGTCCTGGCCACATTAACAGAACACTGAATGGATCTGTTTCAGTGATTGCATTTAAGAATCCTCAATAAGACCTGTGTGAAAACTGCAGTACTATGTTTTTTTTTTCCTCGAGCCTGCCTCTGTTGAGGAATTTATTGCTTCACAAATGAAATAATAGAAATAATAGAAATAATGTTCCCTGCATCTGTGGTGTTATTTACAACCCTTTTAAAGGTGCTATTTATAATTCCCAACTCATCAAAAACTGACGCTTCGGGATTGTATAATTGGTCAGCTGCCATCCAAAAGCATCACTTTTTGACAAGTTGGGACTGAGACTCAAAAATCAACTTTTCATACAAATAGCACCTTTAAAGCCAAAATCTTCACTGTAGCTGCTAAGCTAATAGTGTTAGCATGCACCCGGTCTGCAGTCCGCATCTACTTCAGGAGAACGCTGCAATGCTGTGAAGCTTCAGAAATGTTTTCTGGGCTACAAAACCTCAGCTGACTTTCCATTAACATGAGCTGATCTTTTCCTTTAAACTCTCATTGTTTCACCAAGACAACTGGGTCCCCCCAAGCCTCTGAGTCTGAGGAGGCAAAATGTGCTGCTACACATATCTGTGGAGTACAGTTCCTCTGGAATGAGAAAAAGTTATCATGAATCGCTGCTATCTTCCAAATGTTCACCAAAGCTATTTACTGTGAGCTCCTTACTTCTTAATTTTGTCACCTTTTTTTAAAAAAAAAGTTTGCATATCATGTAAAACTGAAATAACTGAAATATAGTTTGACCAGGATGTGCTTTTTTTGATGAAAAAAAAAGGCATAGTTTCGTCCTGTGACTTGATAAAATTGAGCTAAAAAGACTACTCGTCATGTAGGAAGAAATTAAAAGTTAATTAGATGCCTGGATGCAGGTCAACTCATGTAAAGCATCAAGGTTAATGTTTGATAAATGAACTGAATCTGACAGTAACATAAAATACATCATCTGAATTTTCCCACTGACAGAGGTGATTATTTCTGTTTCTGTGAACACCTGTGAGTCACCACTCCTGGCTCTAACCTAAAGCACAAATCCTCATAAAGAACTTACCGCCACAAAGACCTTTAAAGACCTCTTTCCTTTCCCATTATTATGTTCTGTGTATTCACAGCAAGGGTTCACTCTGCATTGAAATGCAGTGCAAATTATATTGCACATGGTGCCATGAGCCGCTAATTATATGAACTTCTGTATATACCAGCAGTATTGAAACCTGCGACTCACACTGGGTAAATTATACTGACTGTACAGAAGCCGGGATGTGAAATACCTGGAGAGATGACGTACATCATCAATGATTTAAGTGGTGTATCACAAAGAGCTGACATGCATCAAGAAGCAGAAGGGTTGCAGACTTAGATAGAAAACAGTGAAACAGTCAACAGTGTGTAGACTTTACCCTTTACAGTCATTCATGTCATAATACAACATTAACTTCAACAGGCTTTTCCAGATGTTTAACATACACTCATATTACAAAACATGCTTATGAACGATTACAAATAAACTCAACAGCATTTCCATATTAAGAGCAACTTAAATAGCATAAACATTGCACACACACAAACAGACTTAATACAGTAAAACTTTCAGCCAAAGTCTCAGTTTGCAGTGTGTTGGATGAAGGGCTGGGCGACAGTCACTGCTCATCTGCTTAGAGTCGGTGGATTCAAGCCAGACCCTCTGAAGAATAAACACCTGAAGTCACTTGTGATTCTCCTCTGATCCAGAACAGTTTACTGACAGTAGGAGAGCTCACGGATTACTTTCTCACATATGGGTTTAAAAAGTGGATTTATCTTCACTCCTGTTTATCAACCTGACTGCAGCAGCGACCCGCAGAGCTCTGTTTCAGGCATCTATGTTCTATAATGTTGACTGCTGACTGGAGCTGGAGGGGAAATATTCTTTAATTTAACTTGACAGAGATGAGAGGGGAAAAAGAAGAGAGAGAATCAGGATCTCTGGAGAGATGGCATTAGCTAACATTAGCTTACAGCTAATGTAGTTTACAGCTAATGTACAGTAAAGTAAACTGGCTGTTTGGCGCAGATAAACACTGCATGATTAACACAAATAAACGCAAATGTTCCAGCCCGTCAAACTCGCATCACTGTTGATGTATACACCATTAAACAACCTATCAACTATCTGATGTGACTCAAGCACAAATGTTCACTGATGAGTTTTATTCATCTTAAATTCAGTCTCGTTCACTGACTTTCCTGTCCCGGAAGTAGCGACAGGCGACCAAATGAAACACACTGTTACCATGAGTTAACTTGTGGATTTCTCTGGGCTTGAACATTGTTGGAAACCTTTGGGATAATATGAATAATCAACTCAACAAAATGTATAACAAAGGTCAAGTTGTTATTTGGGCATTTTAATTCAGAATTCCTACATCTAATATCTTTAAATGAACGTTATATACATAAAAGTGGATCAACATATGAGGCTCGGTGGACCATTGTGACCACCAGGAGAATTCCTATTGGCCTAACAAGTTGATTGCCCTCACAACTGCAGACCGTCAGCCTGCTTTTAACTTGATGGTATGACCTGTCTGTCATCACAAGCATGCACATCAACACAACATGCAGTCAGTGCGTGGCTTCAGAGTGGACAGCACAGGAGAGAGGAGAGAGAGAGAAAAAGGCAGAGCTGAGAGGGAGCGCAAGGAGAAAAGCCAGGGAGCAAAGTGCAGCTAAATGCTGTAAAATGACAGATATCACGAGCAGGGGACGTGGTTGGTGCTAAAAATAAGGGAAAAAAACACTCAAACAGGGCCGTTCTCAGCATGTCACATCACAGCCTACTTTTCACAAGTTGATTTTGTTTCAGATCCGGCTACGTAGGGAAGCAATCAACGTATAAACATGGAAATAATCTGGAAAATATTGACATATTAACTCTTTTCAGTCAGATGGAATTACCTCCAGTTACTTGGAGACACCAGAGCTTAATGGTGATAAACATAGGTCGTCTCCATACGTCCTCCAAACTGAAACTATTTTGGATGCCTTTAAAATTCAAAGTAAAAGAGAATGGAGATTGATTATATTGTCAATTGATGGGTCATGAGCTTGCTGTGAAGGCAGTGACAGGCTGATGTCTTATCACACCTGCATTAGGCCGTTAAAAGTGAAGAATGAAGAGATGAACTCATTCTGTCAGGTAATCCTTCTGTTATATTAACCTTTATATTTCAATGTGATGCATTTCAATAAACACCAGTGCCATGAGAATATTAAATATCGTTTTATTATCTTTTGTTACACTGAGTGACTTCAGACATGTTTATAGGAAAATGTCAAGTGTATTTCTACTGAAAAGTTCTTTATGGATTTGACAAAGGTAGTTACCAAAAAAGATCCCTATTTTCTTTCATTGTTTGCAGTTTCTTTCCTCACCCACCTCACTTACCTTCCTCACCACTGATTGGCTCTTGTTTTCAGCCTTTGTCACTCTGTCACCCTTGTTTACCTAATTAATTTGACCTGATTACTCCTTATCTTAAGACTGCACACCCTCTCATTTACCCTTTTACCTTTGCATGGTGTGACAGTTCTGGTAAGAGGTGGTTATGTTACGCTTTAGTTTCTTCCTGTGTCACTTTTACTTTTGCTGAGAACTGTTATTCTTATATTAAATATTTATTCTTATTAATGTTAATAAATGCTTTCTTTTAGAGACTGAAGTACTGATGTTTCCTGGTTTTCTCACCTTCAGATCCAGTACTATTGACAGACCTCTTTTCATTCCAAACCTCCTAATTAACACTCAGTCACCATCATTTGAAAGTCAAGTCGAGGCTAATCACGGGCCTGTTAATTAACTTGATGGGAAACACCTGGAGGTGAGACAATTCGTCATGTCACAGTAGGAAAAGCACAGGTGTGAGCAGTCAAATTAATGATGGCTTGATACCATTTAGCTGCTCAGACCCAGGGTACACGTATTGTGCATGCTGGTTCACTGTCACTCGTTCATTAGATGTTGACTCAACTATGTGATGTTTTATAGAAACCTTTTATTTTTCAGATTCAGATGTGAAGCCCCGACAGTATGAATATCTGACAGATCAATAATGACAAACTATTGTCTTGTATTTCTTTCCTGTTTGACTTTTAATACTCCATTTATCAATGTAGTCTGAGAGGGATGTGTCTGTTTAGATACACAACAGCAAACTAATATGAAGCTGATTTACATGAGAATTTGTGTAAAATGGACAGAAATACCAGATTGGCTGTGTAGAGTTTTAATAGGCTGCAGTGTCATAATTAATAACAACTGAAGACTGCGTACAAACTGATAAATGTGTCTGATAATATTCAAATCAATCGGGGTCAGATCTAACAGGATGTGAGTGTTTCTGTGACTTCCTGTACTGACTGACCTGGAAAACTGTTTTGGCTCTGCCCCCTGCCGCTGCTGCTTGATCTCATCCACTTTCCAGCCAAGGCGCAGCTCATCTCTAATGAGCCTCCTGTCATGGCTTTCTGGGACACTTACGGGAACAGAGCCATCGTGTTTTTGTAATACCTGTGCTTTCCCTGCTATGACAAGTCAAAATGTCTGCTGTGAAAAAGACCTATTAATACAGGGGGGATGCTCAGAAATGCTTTGGAGACACAGACACCCATTTAGACTTAGTCAGACAACATTGTGTTATCTTGTGGGTTTAAGACTTTTTATTTGCCATTTTAAATTAAAAGAAATGTATAAATAAAAATTAAAAACAAGAGTACACATACAGCATACACAGATATAGCCATATTCAGTAAGAGGTAACAGTTACAGCTTCTATAATGTTTCATAAGCATTTTTAGGCCTACTTTTTTGTTTAATAAACTAAGTAGAGAATGTCACTCAGTTTCTAAGTTGCATTGTAAGTAGGTCCCGGTGATAAAAATAAAAACATTTTATTCCACACATTCTTCTTCCCTTTTAAAACCTGGTGCCTACATTACCCATAATGCAACTTAGCCACTGTGTGTCATCACTGGTGGCATTTCATCAGATTACATGCAGATTACATATGTAGTACTCTCCAAGACCTGTAAACACACTTTAATCTGGAAAGTTGGTGGAGAAAATTGCATACAGAATAATGAAATGAATCAGATATTCAAGAGTGCTATCATCTGGATGTTTTTATTTTGTTTGTTTGTTTCATTCAGGGCACAGGCTTCTCCTGGTAACCCTGTGTTTCACATCAAATCACTATGAACTGTGGGTAATTCCTTCAGCCAAAGTCTGCTAGAAATACAGACCTATGGGATCAAAAGTGTCTGAGAGGGAGCCCGGACGCACTTCACCATTTGATAGCAGGACAGCCCTAAACCCTCCAGACTTAAAGCGAATGCACCTCTAAGTCTGTGATTGAGGACGTTGGGATTGGGCCATTGACCCTGAACCTCTAACTCAGACATTAAGGATACAGAGATTATTTATGAGTAGTGTTTACAAGCAGGTAGGTCTGGTGCTGTCTGCCTGTAACTCCCGAAAAGTTAACTTGATAAATCTGTGTGTGTTCTGAGATGTTTACAATTTCTGAACTTTCCGAGAGAAACAAAGTAAAGCTGTCCAGATGAGGCAATGTAGCGTTCATTGCGAGTGTTACGAGAGTATCTGGACATAATAGACTTTTCTCACAACACAGTTTGACTTGTCAAACACAGATGTAATAAATAACATGATTAATGGCTCTTTTCCATGCAGATATTCCAGTTTCAATAGCAATGCATCTAAAATGAGCAGGGCCATCATTAATATTACTAATGTCTGCTTTTCCTGATCAGACAAGACACAGTCTGCTGCATGACAGACTATTACTCTGAGGGGATTTCTTACTGTGTGTATGCAAGTGTGACAAAAAAGATTGCGGTATGAAAAGCTTAAGTTAAAATGTTCATGAGTGACAGACCTGAAAAAATGTTTATCCTCAGCTGCACTGTCATGAGGAGCCTCATGAACACTTGTATAATGTAGACTCCAGTGTGTGTTTTAGCATTGCATCAGGAGCCTCAATCTGTGGCGATTCTAGTTTGAGGTAATAACAAGGCTATAAAGTACAGAACATTTGACTAAAGAGGTCATAATGTACGCTAACCAATAAATGACACTTTTTATAAATATTATGCAAAAAACTTTATACAAATCCACATTGAATATTGTGTAATCTAGTTACAGCATACAGGGTACTTACACTCTTTTCCACTGGATATCACCCAGCAACAGACTCAAAAGTTTTGTGCTTAACTTGTTCAAACACTATTAAAATGAGTCCTCTCTCTACCGAATCCTCTGCAGATTTTCCGTTGTCACTGGCATGCATGACACAGCGTTGCAATGTTGGCCAACATTAATTATCCGCTGTGAGAGGAAGATACAACAGATACAATCCTGTGTATTCCCGAACAGCATTCATTCTATTCAGTTTACTCTGGTATATGTATGAGAGAGGGCTTGACACAAACACTTTTGAGCAATATTTATCAAAATCAGTGAATGATAGAGGAAATTCATAACAACAGGCTTCACACATACAAATAGAGTCCCTCTAAACACTACAATAGATTGAAAACACGTCACAACAGAGGTAAACAGAAAGGTGGGATGAATCCAAATGTTCAGACTTCACTGCATTTACAGGAAAGAGATAGAGATATCCTTACATACCAGCATTAGGGGCGAGGCCTGGCTCCTTATATAGAAGTATAGAAGTATTTCTCTGTAAAAACTCTTCCACCAGTAACTACAAGTTATGTTCAGTAAAACAGTTCACTGTCTGATAAGGAACAACACACCATACTGTTTTCTGTTTTGTTTTGTTTTGTTTTGTTTTCCTTTGTTTTCCTTTGTGTCATTCATCTTATGGAAACGTTGTGTTCACACAAAGAACAGAGCTAGAGCTAGAGTTTTTTTTAACAAAATGTTTATTTCAGTTCAAATGACATGCATGAGGGTATTTCAAGGTACGGCATCATAAATTATTTGATGTATTCTTTAAATGTATGCTGTTTTTATTATATTTTTGTATTCAGTCTCATCATAGAGCTATATCTAATATTAAACTTGTTTTTAGATCCCTGACAGTCGCAGGAGAATCCTGACTGTAGGGATTTATAGAGTCTGACACCATGGAGAGTTTGAGACTCCTGTCACAGAGGACACAAAGTGTCCACATAAGGTTTAGTGCCGTCTTTGACTTTAAAGCATATCACCCAAACAAATGAACTTTTCTGTACACAGAACACCTCATGTGGCACTAGACAGTGTCCTCAGCATATCCAGCGTTGCCAAATTGTGTAATTGTTTAGTCTGCAAGCAGCTGCTGGATAACAAGACAACAAAAGGATTTTTCTTCTCAGCGTTGCGTGAAGAAAATATGAGACAGAATCACAGATTATGGTATGACAGCTGGTTGGTGCAACTGTAAAAATAATTTGTGATAACAAACAGCCAACATTGAGCACCTTTTTGAGCACATATACAGTACATGAGTCAGAGTTCAATAGTTATGGGTAGAGGAGATAAAGAAACTTTGGCCCAGCAGTGCAGAGGGGATAACTAGGAAACAGAGAAATTGCAGGAAGAAGCTCAGTCTGCTATCTACAGTGGACCTGTAGGACTTAACACACCAGTTTATCTGTCCATCTTAAAGCCAGCAGCAACACTTGCCTGAATCATAAAGAGAGATCCTACATTCAGCAGGGGATGATGAAGACAAAGACCAACAGAGCACACTGCCTCAGAGCTGCATTTGACCATGGATTGATGGTTTTGACCAACATAAATGTACTGTGCTTGACAACGAGTGGCTTGAGTTTCTCCAAGACAAAGATCAGTTCTGGAAAGTTTCATTCTTTGGGAATGAAAGTTAAACAGCTAACCATGGATGTAATTTCACTTCATCAGACTCCAAACGCCTTCTGCTTGATGTATACAGCAAATAAAGCCAGCAAGCATCTGGCCAGCAATTCTGCTTGAGCCAGAAAAAAAACTGTTTTCACTCAGATTAAACACAAAATAGATCTGCCACGTTTTAATCCAACTATAGCCGGACTGTTGGCCATGATGTTTACATGACTGTAAAGAACAGAGTTCAAGACTCTAACATCCTGCAGGTGATAGAAAATGTTTTGGGTTGAAGACCTTTCCCGGGACACCTTTGTGATGAAAGGCGCTTGTATAAATTGCTAAGCAAAATGACAAAGTGAACTGAGTGCTGACTACAACAGAGCGCGCCCTCTCATGCTGTTACTATAGTTACTATCAGTGGCGGGCTACTTAGCGCGAGACCTACAAAAAATATGACATTTCGAAATGCAAAAGAACAGAGCATACTTACTATTGACAGAGGTCACACCCATTGTCCCCTGATATTTCAACATTATGAACAACAAATCCGTGTTGAAATCAGCAGGGTCAGGGCCCTACGGTGTGCTTGGTTCGAGGACGATAATAGCTAATGGAGCCAACAGCTAATGCAGCTAATAGGGCTTACAGCTACACTGTTCACAAGGACGTGAAGCATTAAACAGTCAAGTGCAGTTTAATGTAACAACACAAGTTGACAGTATATATAAATGTACCGAAGCACTTTGGCTGAGTGCAGTTTGAAGGTTGAAGTAGTTTGATTGCCAATTGTTTTGACTAACAACTATAGATGATAAAGTAAAGACACAGTTTTGATTTTGGGATGGTTTGAATTCACTTTGGAACGGTTCAAATGTTTTTGTTCTGGGACAGTGGTAGAAAAACAGTGTGGAGCCCTGATAACTACTGCTGTATAGAACAGTGTTTTTTCCTTCCAGACCCCTCTTCTTTTTCCAAGGAAAAGCTATACACCCTTGCACATTTTTTTCTCAATTTGAAACATGTTTAGCTCACAACAAAGTGCCTTTGCCTGAAATCTCTTCACATGTTCACATCTGCGTCTTTCCACTGACTGTTCACTGTGTATGCAGTCACGTGGCCTGTAAAATTTCACCATGTATGCATGAACACACATTGAAGGTGTGCTTATACATTAGCATTCCAATCATCTGATTACTCATATTGCTGCCGACACCTCTGCAATGTGGCTGTGTCAGTCGAAGGTTAGCAAGACAAACTGCTTCACAGCCTTGAATCCCTGAGGTCCTGATTCAGGACTTTAATACTGGTAATCATAGAACAATGACATGTCGTGCTGAGACACTTAACAGAGCGATTAATTTGAGCTTTTAACAGCAAAATAATATTTCACAGTTTTTTGGCCAAACAAAGGGCACTAATCAGACAGAGATTATTTCTTGTTATTTCGCTAATTCAACAATTCTAAACTATAATTTTGCAGAAAACAGTTCTCACTGTGGCTGATGAAATCAATAGTCACTCGCTCTAATTCTCACTCTCTACAACAGTGATTATTATGTAGGCCGAGTTTAGAATCAACAATCAAGACTCTTCCAGAAGGCTTCTTTAGAAATGATTATCTTACAGCCCTGTTATTAGCAACACAAAACAATTTATATAATTATTAATGTAAAACAGTGAGTAATGTACCTAAGCTAACTGATGTTCTTTCACCTCACCTCACTGATTTCCATCAAAAGTTATTTTTACCTGACTTATTTCAAAGGAAGTGCAAGTTCTCACTGACTCATCCTCAGACTCATGTGACATTTTACTTTCATCCAATTTCATGCCTGATCTATTTAATTACATGAACACAATGTTGGGTGTGAAATGATGTACTGTCTCCATGTGACTGTTAATACATGTACGTAAACAAAGCAGTGAAAACTTTATTAAGTTTATCTTACGTGGCAGTCAGAATAACGTATTGTCCTTGTGCACATTAATCAGCTTGGAGCGTGTTTGATTAAATGTAAGCAACACCATGGTGTGAGTTAATCTCAATGGCATTTACCAACCAGGCAGTGAAAGACGTTGACTTTTGTCGATGTCCACCTTATCAAAACCACTATACATTTATCCCTCTGTCATTACCTTTGCGCAAATACAGATTTATTTCAATAAACCATGAAACAGAATACAAAATGAGCCAGTAATTGCAGTTGAGGTTGCTGTTGTGGAAAAAAGCAAACAAGGGTGCATTAAGGAAGAACAAACCTATGTACACTGGCAGTAATTATCGTACCAGAAGTCTCCCCCTCTATTTTCAACTTGCTTCCATGCCAACTGCATGGATGACATCTGGCTATGTAACGGATCGCTCTCTTCCATTATTACCAGTTAGCAAATATCACCCAACCATAGCAGTCAGACAACTGACGTAACTGTTTATCATGTATAAATTAAGCCATAGCAACATGTACGCACATAATGGACACTTATAGAGTTTCGTGATGGAAGGAGCTCTTTCTGGCACCACTGGATCAGGAAGTAAAATCACATTAATTTCCTCTTATACAGTTTTAGATGACTCATCGCACTTTTGCAGCTTGTATGGACATGAAACTTTCCTGATAGAATTACCATTGCAAAAGATTAACAGCTGCATTAAAAATAACTCTAAAGGGTTACTTATTAAAAAGTTGAAGGTATGTACCTGTGTGCATTTCCATTTTGTACGTTTCAATTTGCATGACAAGTGAGTCAAACTGAATTAAATTGTATTTTAATTTACCGATTCTCTTGACATTCCATTAAAATTTGCACTAAATTTGGATGAAAACTTATGTTTCGACTCCTAAGGGTGTGTTGGGGTGATAAAAAATCGAATAAATTATCCAAAAGTCGTATTAGCCAACATGTGCAACTAACAGAGGGTGTAAGTTCAAGATTACACTTTGCAGAAACAGTTGGTAGATGCGGATCGACACGTGAATATCAATACTCACAATCTCAAATGTTTCTGTGGATCGATTCTCATATTGAAGATCAATATCTAAACTCAGTAATTTGCCGTAAAAGTGTGCTCTATTATCAGCAGGGATTCAGCAGGAGATAACTACGCTCAATTAAGTCTTGACATTAGCTACTTTTTTTCCTCCGCCTGTCATAGTCATCTAAGAACCAAGGCTCTATTGAGAGCCAAAGTCCCGCCCCTTCTGGTGGATCTCATGGGACCTTATTTTGGAAAACAATCTGGACAGCAGTCAATGGACCGAGAAACATTTTTGAACATGTTTGAATTGTGCCTTGAATTACACATATAAGACAATTTTTCAAGTCAATAAAATCGCTGTTTGTCATCAAGATGGTAAAATATCTAGTTTTGTATGAAACCACTCAGTGAATTACATCATCTCCTTCAACATAAGTCCCAACTCATCCAGTACTGACACTGGGTTGGTGACTGACCCAACCTATTAACCCAAAGCATCAGCCATTTGACAAGTTGAGAATGACAATCAAAAATCAACTATCTTACAACTAGGAGCTTTAAATGTATTTACTTGTAAATACTTGTAAATAGATAAATTCAGCAACTACAACACTGTGTTTTGCTTGCAACACTGGTTATACAATTTTATACAATATTTTGCAATAAAGACTTTATTATAACAATAACATTTCTCTGATTCTACAGCGTCATTCATTACCACAAGTGTCAGGGCTGCCAGTTTGAGGAGCTGCAACAAAAGGAGATCCAACACAGCAGAAGCCCCAGAGGGAAGTACTTATCTAACACAGCACACACTGCTGTGAGAAAACTGTACACAAGCGCCACTAAAGGACTCCGGGGACACTCTTTATCTGTTGGAAATTGTGATTGTGTGTGTCTGTGAAGAGGATAATGACTCTATGCATTGGCATAACATATTACTGCAGAGTAACAGCAGCCTGATAGCACAACACTGGGCTGAGTTCAGAAGACCTATTATACAAGACATAAAAGAACAGCATGATCAACTATACTAGCCTGATGAAATGTGTGAGTATTAATGGGTGCATTATAATGGACATGCACAATGTTGTGATGAAAACCATTTATCTGTGTTAAAGCTACAGTTCTTGATCGATTGCAAAGATCAAAAAGTACCACCAGTAATTAATGTCGTCAGATGCTCTAAAAGGTTAGTTAGAGTCGATAATATTAGTAAAGCTTGTTTCTTTTTTGCTTGGGACCTAATACATTTATGACCGTACAAGTTTTGTTTCACTTGAGGACATTTGGGCACAGCTAGACTTTGATTTATAGACTTGTTCAGTGACGGCAAAGCAGACCAGACTGCCAACTGCTTGGGGAAGATAGATAGTTTGGGAGGTTGTTGAGCCCATGATAAACAGCTTCTCTGCCGATTTAACTGAAAACTGGGAGGCTTTAAAATTGGCCTGTAATTGCTTCTTCCGAAGAATCTCAATTGCAGTTCAGAGACAAAGAACAGCAGTTTTGTTGGTCTTTTGGAAACAACAAGATGAGAAGTGGCTACTCTCTGCAGCACTGAAGACGCCTGAACAAACAAGATTTTCAAACTCAAATTCCTCCAAGGTTCCCTGGTTTAAGAGATCAAAGAGTTATATTAACAAGATGAGCTTTATGTCTGTGCTGGAGTGATGCAGGAATTATTCCGGAAATTGGTCACAATTAAGGATTCGAAGGAGATTCCTGAAAGTTCCCCAAAATGTCACACTTTCAATTTAGTGACGGTGTAGCACTTCCTCATGCTGACAACATAAAAGATTTGGCAATGACTACTGAAACCAGATACATGAGCGTTGGAGAGTAATGGTCAAACGTGGTTAATGTGGTGAAGCGTTCACAGTTTGGTCAGGTTTAGGCACCCAAACTATGTTAGGTTTATGAAAAGATTATCGTTTGGGTTAAAGTAAGAACGGTAGTTATAGTATGTGACATAAGTTAAGTACCTTACGTAAATTCACTTCCAAGTCAAAATAATTCAACGTTTGGTTTCACACGGTTTCACACAGTCTGATGTGTTTGACCTGTCCATCCATATCAACCTTCTCCCTACATGGATCTTTATGCTTTGTCAACAGGCTTCCTCTTTTGCGCTTGTCATAATAACTGTGGCCTTCAGAGGTGGCCATCTAACATTAAGTATAGGTACGGTTCATAGTATGCTGCATGCACAGACGACCTACAGGCTTATGACAAGAGCAAACATCAGAGGATACTTTCATACAGTAGAAAGGAGGTTATGGTTGGTGTGCAAACAAAACAACCATAGCATCATCACACCATATCACTGATTCATTTTACAACAGTTTTGAAGAGAAAGGGGCATCCAATCGGAAAATGTATATCTATATGCCATGGAAAAACGTACATATTTTGTTGTTTAATTTGGTTGACTTTATTTACCAAAGTCATTACATGCTTTGGCGGATATCTTGGGTCCTCAGCGACAAACCTGGCAATGTGAAGTAGATCTGGTGAATGGCTTGCAAGATTGGTGTTGGACACGCAGACAGGCGTTAGATTGTAAGGTCACTGGCAGAGGCTGACGTAAGGGCAGACAAGACAGAAACAATCTGTTGTACTCAGATTTAAAATAGCTAAGATAGTCACAAAATCACTTCCTGTTCATAACAGTTTGATTCATTCTGGTGCCCTTCACAGTCTCATCTGCTGAGTCAGCCAACATTATTCAGAATGCAGGAGAGAGTTTTAGTGCCACGGTTCTTTATAACAAGAGAGTTAAAATCAAAGACAATGACTGTCGACTCAAAAGCAATACAAATGATTGAAAATTTGCAACATCATCAGAAAACAATTTTTTAAATGTCTGTAGATGGATGAGATACAACATGTTTTCAATGAAAGATAAATAGCATCTCCTCCATCTCTCTTATTTAATGCATGAAATGCTCAGCCTCATTCACAAAATTCAAGGACTCGATTGCTTCACTATGGTTTTTTTGCTCTAGCAAAGTCTCAGTTTGACAGAAAGTTTATCACGTCATTGCCGGGCAGAGGAGAACGTTTGCCGACCTTGTTGACCTTACCGGTTTCGCCTGGCCGGGCATGAGAGAGCTCTTCTCCCTTCCTGTCATCTTTATTATTAGAAGGGCCCGTGGTGCAGATTTGGCCTGGCATTGCCATTGAAGGTTGTAGAGGAGGTGGACAACGTGGCAGGCCCAGGGGTGAGCCGGGGGAAGACAAGGTGGTGAAGAGGGCTGATGAGTTGTCAGACAAATGGTTGGGCTCAGTGAGTGTGTAGAATGAATTGTAAAAGGTATCAGGCTGGTGGTTAATTTAATTCCACTTCATTCCCGCAGAGAATCCTGAAAGTGTTGAAGGAGCAGAAAGAACACTGATCCTTGAGCTGGATAACAATAAGCTGAGGCTGTTTGTGCTGAGACTGCTGCCTGGAATGTGTATGAGAGTGTGGTGTCTGGGAATTAATGGGTGTTGTCAACCCTGTCTCCTAAAAATGTTTGTTATATTCTACTTAATAGTTTTGCCTATTACATTTGGGATTAAATGTTCAATGCTGCATGGATCAAGTTCGGTTCCTTGATTTTTCCTGTCAGTGTTACTTTCTTGCAATACACATAACTTGTGGGGAGGCATCTGAGGTGAATGCTGGGAATAAAAAGTGTTTTGACACCCAACACCGTAGGCTCATGTCCTGTGTCATGCATGTGGTTTAATTTCAACACGTTCTCACTCCCAACTTGTCAAATTCAGCAGCTTGGTCAATGGCCTTAAGCTTCAAACTATGACGCTCAACCCACCCCTCAAGTGGCACTTTTGGATGTGAATGACTCTCCGGTCAACTTAGCAGGAATACCTTTTATGCAACGTCTGGTTAGACTATCAAAATAAAGGCTCTGCGGTCAAGTTTGCAACAATACTTTATAAAAAACATTCGGTTATACAAAAAAAGCTTGCTGAATGCTTTGAATGTTACCAACGTCGTCAAATGGTTGTGAGTAAACTAAATAAATAAAATAAACTATTTGATTAGTGTTAGAAAAAAAATTCTTGCTTAAAACATCATTCTTCAGGTTAATATAACTAACATAAGTGACGTAACCCACGTTACTAATGTTTTACTAGCGTCATGTAAATGACATAACTCACGTCGTCCACTTACTTATGTTACACTCTTGACTCTTAGTCACAAACAGGACATGAACTCCAGTCACTAATGACTAATAAACCACCCAACCACCGCAGTAACCTCTTGACTTCCTCGCTCATTGTTATTACTGCGCTAGAGCGGCACGTCAAGAACTGGCGCGAAAGGAGTAACTACAGCGTCAAGCTTTGAAGCTGAGGACCACGCTGTTGTATTTGACACAATGGTTAGAACAGGATGCTAAATTTAGTCAACGGAAGAAGTTTTGGTTAATTAAGGGGAAAGACAGTATTTGTTTCAGTGTTGCATGAGGATTTAAATGCTTTGGTTGAACATGGGGAAATAAGGGGAAAACTAAAAAATGAATCAAATTAACATTTTGTGACATTTCAAATAAATTCATTTAGTGTCTCCTTATAATTTGGATATAACACATAGGCCAGTGAGAATTACATTTCTTTAAAAACTAGGAGCTTCAAGATTTTGATTCTAAATTGGAAATTGTTCAGAATGAGCTATAATTTTAGATTATTGCATTCAATAGCAGGATCATTTGTTGCCCCGGGAATGTTCAACTCTTAACACTTAAAAGACGACACAGCTAGCTTACCAGTCGCCTGCTGTCCGACCTCCAGACACTTGTTTTGTGCATACAATCGCAATCAACCGACTGCTGGAGGCCACTCTGACAGCATCTGAGATTGTTTTCTTTCTTTTCAGAGCTCCTGTATTGATTGTTTGGGAAGAGGGTTTACTCAAGACCAATTTCAGAAACTAAACTTTGTAACAAACTGATTTTCCATAATCCACAAAGGGTGGTATTTTCTGTTGAACTCTGAAATCTTTATTTTTGATGAATATTTTTAGAAACTTGCCCAACCTGTAAAGAGGTACTAAAAACTAAACTAGACTTTGGAAGCTATCCACTTCATTGTAATGGTCTGACTCCTCAGTATATTACAAAACTCTTAACCCTGTATGACCCTGCTTGCACTTTGCCATCCTCTGGCAGGGGCCTTTCATCTGCTCCAGACTCCGAAGAATAAGCCGGGCAGAACTTTTGAAATAAGAGCCCCGAGGCTCTGGAGCACCCTGCCCGAGGAAATATGGTTAGGCTGAGTCTGTGTCTCTTTTTTTATTTAAGCTTAAAACGCACTTTTATCGCACTGCCCTTCCTGATATGATGTTATTGTAGTTTCTATTCTCTTAGTTTATGGGTTTTAATGCAGTGTTTGTATGTGGTTCGATGTATGTTTTTTTGCTCTTTGACTGTGATATGAAGCATTTTGTGCCTTTGTTTTGACAAGTGATATAAATAAAGGTATTATTATTACTTTATTACTTATTAATTACTTTATATTTGAGTTTGACTGAGGGGGGTCGCCTCACCTAAGATAACAAATCACAGTAAAGACTACTTAAGGTCATTTTAATCAGAAAACTGCTTTATCCCAAAGCCATTCATGAGTCGCACTGACCTAAGTTATGATGAAATGCATCCTGTCCACAAACTTAACAATAAGATTCGACGGTCTTTTACTGTATGTCTGGCGCTTCTGGGACATGGTGTACTCCACATTGACAGCTGTTCTTGTGCCATGTCCTCTTTGGTATCACTTTGAAATGATTCATCATCTCTTGAATGATCATCCTTCCAAAAATGAATTCCGTTCCCATCTTGGCTTGAAAACCAAACTTTAAAATGCATTGCAATCCATAACGGAGAGAAAATCTCTGCAGAATTGTAGAAGATAATTGTTTCATGCTAAACTAGTCTGCACCTATATCGTGAGAATAATTGCATTAACTGCATGTTTTCTAAATTCGGGTGACTTATGTTGTTCATAATGGAACAAAAAGAGAAAATGAAAAAAAATTCATTAAGTTGTGAGTGCACATCTTTCAGTATCGGCACTCAGCCATATCATTCTCTCTTCATTATCTGGTAGAGTGGTGGCATACACTGCCTCACATTTTGTGAGTGGCTCTGCATGCTCTCACATACTTCATTTATAAATCTTGATGATAATGCATGTTTTACTTACTGCCTGTGTCTGTGCTTTGCCGTTGCCACAATTTGTATTCGCACAGCTTAGTTCATTATAAATCAATTGCTATTCGATTATTGTGAGGAAATTGTTGTAAATTGTAAATATTCCCTTTTTCTCCAAGACCAAATTAGTTGCCAAATGTAATTCTGTCACTGTGATAGTCTCTTGGGGGATTTTCTAAAAAAAAAAAAATGTGTGCATGCTCTTGAAACTTCTTTGAATTTGAAGCTGTTACTGTTTTAAGGTTTTCTGGATGCAGTCCACAAAGGTGTTTAACCCCTTGAGCTCTCTGCAAGGAGATAGCTAAATGCATTTTGAATGACATTTTGGCCAAGTACCATAAATCCTCTCACAGTCTATTGCAAACTTGTATTGCTTGTTCTACTAGATCACCATTTCAAGTCTTTCTCTCCTCAAGAGGGATGAAGCTGCAGAAACTGGGAGGTAAAATGAGCACTCATAATTTTTCTTCAGGACACCATTCAGAATTGGCCCCTTTGAAAGTAAATTGAACAAAATGATGTGCCCTCTCTGCTTTCCAATATCTTGACCTCTCATCACTACAGGAGGTCTGCAGCTCCTTGCCTGTGACACCCTTTTCAGATCTGAGTCACCTCTCTTTGACATGATGTAAAGAATCAAATACCCTGCTGACAGATGGTTTCATGGCTGTCACTCTGCTGGTGCTCAGGACCAAAGGTATACTGTGTATAATAAGGAAATGCTGCAGGGTGATGAATGGAAACCTGGACATTTGACATGTTTCACAGGTTGCTAAGGTGTTTCTGGCATGGCTTGTTTGTGTGTTCTGCTTCTGTCCACAGTTGAGAGATTTTGCAGGAATAATTTCCACTGCTGACATGGAAACAGAAGCCACATCTATATTTGCCATCAAACTGCTTGGTGCTTTTTAACACTGAGTGGTTGAGTTGGATGGTTGACACATTATTGCATGCACTTTAATTACATGTTCTACGTTGCTTCCATCTGTCCATTTATGGCATTTTCTTTCACAGTTCATCCACTGAAGCTTTTGACATGGTAAACATGCTGTATGTTTACAGTGTTTTGGAGTTCCTTACCATTTAAAATCAGGTGTTAGGTTCATGGAGACATGCATGCTCTGTGTATTTTGGATATGCTTATAGGCAAATGTTTGCTAACACATTAGACATAGCATTATAGACTTGTGACATTGCGGTGGTTTTTCTGCCCTTCAGTGGTCAATCAACCAATTAATGCAGATTTTAATTCACAATATGTAATTTACACCACTAGGAATCTCTCTATCAAAACGAAACAAAAGTCATTTGTAAAGTGTTGCAACACGATGTATTCTAACTACCGTTAAACACCCAACAAGAAGAAGAAGAGTGTTTTCACAGCTGACAAGCTCTGGGGGACAGAGTTTGGTGCAAAGCCAGACCTCCTGGAAGAATAAATTCCTAGAGTGAATCCTAGAGTGCTAGTCCTAGAGTGACTTCATATTCTGCTCTAATTTGGATTTGTTTACCAATAACCAGACAACTCAGAGATTACTTTCAAACTTTTGGGATTAAAAAGTGGATTTATCATCACTCCAATTTATCAACCTGACTGCAGCGGCGATCCTCGGAGGTGATCTCTGTTGTCTGATATATATATATATATATATATATATATATATATATATATATATATATATTTATATATATATATATATTTACTGTAATGTTGCATGCCGACTGGAGTTGGAGGGGAAATGTACTTCACAGCTGACATTACAGAGAGCAGAGGGGAAAAAAGAGGAGAGAACCAGAGCCTCAGGTGAGTGCTGAGGTGAGTGAGAGTTGACCTGAATTTAAACCCACAGACACATAAATCCTCAGTTGGTGCCATTGCTTGATAGCTTTGTTTGACCAAACACCCATGTATGAGTGGACAGGGCCTAAAATGCCTTCTGGGGGGCAGAAGTTGGTATTCTCTGTTTTAAATACGCAAGGAAACAAAAAACCTGTTCCCTCCTGAGTGCTGCAGTGTGATTGTCAAGTTAATTTATTTGCTAATTAGACTTGAAATAATGCAGCATTTACTGTTAATGTTGGCACTACAAGGAGAAGGAGTTCATCTCAGGAGAGGCCAATATGAAGGTAGTGACTGGGATATTTAATGAAGGAACTGGTGTTCTTTTGTAACATCAAAGATGGATATTCATGAGAACTGCACGTTGCGGCAATGAGTCAATAGAAAACCTCAGTGTTTTTGTGAATAACATAATTTACTGCATGACGCTGTTTCATAATTGCAATTTTGTGGCACTCAGAAATGTCTCAAATGTGAAATGAGGTGATAATTTCCTCTCAACTGAAGGCAGCTGTGAATATTTAAAGGTCAGTAACGACAGTTTTAGTTCAAAACAAAAAAGCCTGTTGGCACTGCAGCTTTTATGTCTGTCTCAGCCTCAAACACGGAAACACACACACACCACAAAATGCAGGTCTTTCTGGCATGGTGGACATTGCCCCCACAGAAACAAAGAAAAAATATTCACCTGGTTCGTCCATGTAGTTGGAATACAGCATTTATTTAGAGAATCCATGCTCAGCCCTGGAGATTATATATCTATCATACAAAACTATGACAGCTTCAGAAGGGGAAAACCAAATGCTACAAAGAGAAATTTAAAAATATCTCAACACTTGAGAAAATTGAGCCTCTTTCTACAGAACGATGTGTGAAAAGGAAAGTTGGTATTCACTCCAAGATCTTGTTTTCGTGGCTGACCAAAAGGATGTGCTTGATTGGGAGAGGCAGTAAAGGTTTCACTGCATGCTGATGGACCGAAGCAATACGCCGCTAAACTTAATGCCTCCCGTAGCTGAACCCATGGACCGATTGTTGAGACTCACCGATCTGATGGGCCGTAATACATAAAAGAACGCCCTGCACATGTCCAGATCAATCATGTTACGCATTATTGACAGAAGATAGTCAGCTTCGGTGACTACAGCAGAGTTGCACACACATTTATAATGACCAATGACAAGGAATTAGATTCTAATTAAATTTTGTCAAGGTTGTGCATATAGAGTAACAGTAACATAAAGGATTGGACACAGATGCAGGTGCCGGAGCTGGTGTTATTCAGTGAGTTTATCAACACAAACAAGGTACAAAAGAAAACATGAGATTGTGAGGCAGGCAAAGGTCAAATCCAGAAAAGGTAGCCAAGAAAAGACAAACAAATCCAACGGGCAAAAATTAAACTCTCTGGAACACTTAACACATGATTAATGAGCAGTAGTTTCCCCGGTAAACACACCAACCTCTCTCCTCTGCTCTCTACAGGGGGAGACCCCTTCTGCCTCTCAAGTAATTTGAGAATTGCTTGTTCACTTAAAATTTAGGAAAACTGACTTTATTGCTGTTCTACCATAAATCATTGTTTAGTGTTCACCCTTTAACGTACAGGAATTATTTCATCAATAGTTTATACTGTTCCTCTTGACTACAGGTGTGCAGGGTTTTCAGAAGACTGCATAGCACAGCCTTAGTTGAACTCAGGGTTAGCCGCCAGCACTTCGAAGTTTTTGATACAGACCCCTGCTGTATGTCAGTGTATGGCTCCACCTTACAGTGCTGAACTCCCCTGACTGGAGCATTTGGATGAGGCACTTTGATGATTGATACCCACTGTATTAAGCAACCTATCTTCCTTCATCAGATTCAGACTGACAGAGGGATCGAAGGGGTTTTCATCCTGTCAATTGTCCTCTAGCTCCCTGAGAAAAGAGATGATTAGGCAAGACAGTTGAATGGAAATAAGCAACACAAAAAGCCCATAAGGTCAGGACTGCCTGCTGTACCACCAAAACCTTCAGTTCAGGTGCTGCATGAGAACTGGTAAAGAGAGTTAACCCCTAAGATAAGATAAGATAAGATAAAATAAGAGTGTGAATCACAAGAACAAAGAGATCACTGTCAGGATTGTAAAAACAATTATAATTTATAATTCAACGAACATTACTCATTAAAAAAGCCACAATGTTACTGTTATACAGAGATGCTCACAAGTCATTTTTTGCAAGTCCAAGTCAAGCCTCAAGTCTCTTATGGTTATAATGAGCATCCTATCATCTGCTGCATGCCATCCGACCTGCTTATAACACTGCATAGTTATATCTAAGGAATTCAAAGCATGTACTTTATTATCATCACTCCTTTATCTATTCACATATCAGCCCTAATTAGTTGGTTGTTTTTTTTCTTTCATTTCTTTCTGAGTCCACACTCCATGTCCAAATCATGTGATTTTCATTTTTCAATGCTGCATGAAAACATTTTGTGTGTTAAAGGCTGCCAAAAAAGAATTAATATTTGATGACCTCTGACTAACTACAACATTGATCATTTTGTGATATTATTATTACCATACTTATATAAAGGCTGAAGTAATAGCATTTTGTGTTATTACAAATTCAAGTGCAATGATGAATGATGTTCTCTTTACCTATACTTTTGGAATAGAACCAAGTTGCACCAAGTTTCACTTTGTCTCTTTTAAGGACACTATCCTGTAACCCTCAGTTTAGATAAGAGAAAAAATAGGAAAAGAGAAGAAACTTTTTTAAACTGTGCATTACTATCCCTGTTCTCAAATAATACAGCTACTAGCAATCTGTCTCATATCACATTGATGAAGTTCATTTTCTAGTTCCATGTCAGTGGGGAATACGAAATGTTGTTTCCAAAGGCTCCCAGCTTTCTGCATAGAATTTCAATTTTCTGTTGGTCACTCCTTCCTGCCTTAAACAATGCACTGCAAGACCAGTAATTTTAAGTCTGAAGTCACACACTACATTTTAAGCTACACATTTGCTTTCAGCACTAAATCTCTATTTATTCTCTCCCTTTTGGAAGATTAAACTCTGGCATTTGCTTGCATGTATTCAGCGGATTACGAGTTGTTATGGTGCCATGCTGAAATGTATGTGCCACAAATTTCTGGCAGAAAAATGTAATTCATATTCCATTGGAAGTACTTATAACAGGTGGCTTAAAAGCTTGGAGTTTTTTTTTATTATAACTGAATTGTTCTTTGCAACACAATCACCAGAGGAAATGCTGGCAAGCAAAACTTCCACAAACAACAGATACGATTGATGAGGACAGGCCCAGATGTATGGAATGTAAAATTGCAAAGTCATTTCCACATGAAAGCAGGTAGCTGGATTTGTATACGAATTAAAGGTCCATGATCATTTTTAATTGTACTGCAAGATACTTTGCCTTTGATAGTTTGAAAGACATAATCCTCATTGGGGCTGCTTGCGGCATAACAGCTATTTAAATCAAAACAGGTATTAGTGACTGCAATCAGTATGATGAATAAATGTCTGAGTAGAAAATGTTGGCTTTTCTTAGAGGTTCTGAGAGACAGAAGAGAAGTCATGTGAACATCAGTGTGTCAGCTCTGCGTGAAAAGAATGAACTGAGGGGAAAAATCCTCCCTGCTGTTTTGGACGTTTTCTATTTCTTGTACTTTTTGCGAGGGTTCACACATCCCTCAAGAATTGGGCAAAACTGCTTTTTGCTTTCACTTCAAATGTAAATTTGTCAAGCTTGAGTGATTCAAACACAAATGTTATTGTTAAAGGACACACAACTCAGCAAGTGTCAAACCCTCTCTGCTGCCTCGACCATCTTGGCTTCTTCCCCAAAACCCTCCAGGAAATGTTACGGACAGAGATCAAGGCAACCAAATACCTCAAAGAGGAAATTCAACTTCAATTTACAATCGACAAAAAAAAAAAAAACACTGTACTGGATTACAATGTAGTTTAAAACTAGATGTCAGGGCTGTTTTAAGCACCATGGAGATGAGAGTATATTTTTTCATAGGTCTGCTTCACTGACCTCCAGCCTACCTCTGCCCCTAATCCTACTCTAACAGTTCTCACAGTACTGGAGCAAATACGTGTATTGGTGTGAGGATACTGCGTCAGATGGCAATGTCAGAAAAATAGCAACGAAATTAAGGCGTGAAACCAACTGACAAGATTATTTATTAAAGCTTCTGATATATTTCTGTTTTGGCTACAAGTGATATCTTCAGAGCTGGAATCAAAATAAAAATTTCTTGAGGGCCAAAAGCCAGACACTGCTCGAAATAAGCCTAGTGTAAACAGTAGCTATGTGACATTTGGGTGGCAATTTTACTGTAACAGAAGAAATACAAACAATCAATCTTTACTCAGTGTTGTCATGTTCCTCAAATGATAGAACCAACCATGTCAGATTGGAAATTGTTGATTGGATTTTCCAGGGAATCTATTGCAATCCCCGTCAGTCGTCTGTCCACGGCTGCTGCTGCCGCTGGATTCTTGACAAAGACACTGAGCCATCAACTATGTTGGCTCTTACATACCCTGTTCTCTGTTAAAAGCGTTTCAGCAGTTGAAGTCATGTCAAATGGAGAATTTCATGTCTATGTAAATGAAACAGAAGGAAATAGTAATAGTTAAAGCTCAAATTGTAATTTACAATACAAAAAGCCACCGTAATGATGCAGATGTGTATTTCAGTATATGCATAATATATGATAACTACTTAAAATGCTGCATAAATCAAATGAGAAACAGCATCTATTTATACAAGTCTGGTAATAGGAATTGTAATCTAACCACCAAATATTTGGCATATTATATTAATGGCATTGAGTTAAATTTGCAGTGCCCTCAAGCTCAAGCACTATGATACTCAGGGATTAAAATTGTATATCAAAGTTTGATTATATTAAATTTTGAATATTAACATAGCAGCAATTTTAAAAAATTTTTACAACTACACATGACATTTTTTTGTGGTCTGAGAGCCTGGCACTCCAGTTCGGAGTTGGTTTGTCAGCAGGATAACACAAAAACTTCAAACACAAAGATTTCCATGAAACTTGGATGGAGGATAGATCACAGCCCAGAATAGACCCCATTAAGTTTTGGTGTGAATCTGCATAAAAGGACAGATGCAGGAATTTCTTCTCACTTTCTTTAGCACTGCGAGATAGGTTGTTTTTCAACACTTCCGTCATTTCTTAGTGAATAATGCATGGATCCTGATTTTAAAAATCAGGCATATTTAAGTGGTTGGTATGAGTGAGAATTTAATATCTAGAGTGATACAGGACTAATTGAGTTTAATATTGGATTAGACTTGATTGAATTGGCTTGGCGGATGTATGCGCTCTACTGAGTGACATTGTCGTAAACATTTTAGTTGTGCCGGTCGTAGCTATAAACCATGTCTACACAGGAGACTTACTGTGAGCAGCAGCGTTCAGGCACAGTATTGAGTGTAGATCACCTGCGGTTTGGCAGCGCTCATACCCCACCACACAATTACTGTAGATAATCATGTAAAATGGAAGGAAATGGACTTTAAGAATATAGTGCAAGTACAATGTGAGCAGTTAAGTGGCCTGTATTTACAGCTGGATTGATTCAAATAATGGTCCATGACATGACAGAGGTGTCTGAAATACCTCCTGGAAAGATTGAATTTAAAGCTGCTGTAATCAGTATTTTAAAAATGAGTCAGATTACAATGTATAATGTCAAATGGGTCACTAGGGAAGTATTTCTTAGCTCTGTGGGACAATATAGTGTCTTTCAGCTCAGTGTTTTGGTTTCCATCACAACTTTACTAATTTGGATCAGTCTCACTGCTCTTATTATTGTCATTTAAGGCCGCATACAAGGTTAGTGGCTAGCTGGTGATTATAGTGGAGCACGAAGCTGCAAAAGAGCCACATATTTCCCTCAGGAGTTGCTGAAAAATAAAAAAATATTATATGCTGTAGTTTCACCAGGCCTGCTAGACTATGACTACTCTATGTAAGAGGATGCAAGACGGTGCAGTCGGAATTCTGGGGCTGTCAGTGTTAAGTCTGACATTACTCAGGTTCATCGATGCCTGAAACAAAACTGATTAACTGGTAGAGATGCAATTCTAAAAGCTGCAGTGACCTTTCCATTCCCCCGCCCGACATCAGATAAAAGGAACTCATGCATCAGGGATTCATCAAAATCCAACTACTGTGTTTAAAGTAAACACAGATGCAGGTAAGTTACATTATAGATCCTCGTGTTGCTTGGAATCGAAGACTCAGGTCTGGTTTTAAAGCTGGATTCTGTATGTTTTATGAAAATTATGAAAATATGTGGAAGCCTCAGCTAATATGACTTCTGTCTCTGTTTTCATGATGCTGTTATTTTTTTCAAAAAGATATATAAAAAGATTTAAAACCTGCTTTACTGACTGTCATAATGCCTGAAGAGTAATTACACTTGACTGAAGAAATAAGCCAAGATGGTCTCTGTGGGACTTTCTAATCACTGTGTCTGATCAAACTGCATTTCACTGTGAGGAAAACTGTGAAATGCATGTAATGTAATTCATGGCAGCACCAGTAATAGCCTTCTCGTGTCTGATAAAATCCTAATGTTTTCCATTCTAGGGGGGCCTAATCAGAGCAGTAATACTGTCACAACGCCTGTCAGAGTTCAAACTGTAAACCAAGCATACACCTGAAATAAGATTACATATGGCATAATGCAGTGGTGTGCTGCTCACAGTATATGATTTAGAATCAAATATAAGAGACTGCCCTTAATTGTGCTTCCTATTCCTATTGTTCTTTCGGACAAATGTATTTTGAACATTCAAGCAGCCTCCATACGGTCAAAACGAAGGTCTATTTCGCAAATTGTAACATCAGCAAGTTCTACTGCCAAACACAATTATCAATCCTTTTAGTCTTAATAAGCTTTCTTTCAATATTTTTTTAGTCCGACAATGAAGTCCCTATAAGCTTTGTGACTTGATCACAATAATAAGTGTTCACGGCTGTCAGGGCAATTAAAAATGAATTACAAGGACACACAGCATGAGAGGCACAGTGAGAGATAAATTTCTGCAAGTCCCTTCTTTTTACAACTACAAAAAAAAAACTTTAAAGACTGAAATATTCAAGAACAAATGGTTCTCTGTAAAACATTGGGGTTCTTTTTGTTGAAAAAAAAACAGTCCTATAAAGAATCTTTTAAAGGTTTAATCCATACATGTAAAGCATCATTGGATTCCTTTAAATATGCTAAATAAATGCAAGCTTTTGGCTGTCGCTGTTGTTGTTGTTGTTGTTGTTAAAAAATAGTCCTGCAGAATTACCATGATATTAAGTTATATTTAAAGTATAGTTATATAGTTTATATATTTATTTCTTGATAACTGAAACCATTTACAGACAACACTAACAGTAACTGGAAGAGTCTGCCAACATAATTTTGCATAAAAGTATCTCCAGAACCATAAATTAATCTTAAAAATCTGCTTCTGAGCATGTTTAAAGCACAGTATTCACTCTCTGCATCTTCCACATCATATTTGTTCATATTTGGCAGAAACCGGTCCAACCTTTTTCTCCATTTGTAATTTGTGTCACTATGCCATAGTGGGGATTTTTAATGATTTGAAACTTCTGTAGCTCCGGCCAGGCCCATTAATAATGTGCACTTCCTTATCCAAACCCATTAACGACTGCACCACAGTTGCAAATCGAATTTCAATAAAACAGCATTTTGATAAAGTGTAAAAATATATTTAAAGCTGAAGTAGATGATTCTCCAGAGAGATAATTGATTTTCATTACTCAGGACATCAAATACTGAGGCTTTGGTAGACCAATAATAATCAACTATCTTTCTCTAGAATTGTCTACTTCAGCTTTAAACATTTTACAACCGAGGGCCACTTTTTAATTTGCCCTTATCAGACTTCGGTCTTTGGTCTATCGATTAGTTTAACGACCTCCACTTTGAGGCAAGATGGTGACAGATACTCATATTATCCCCATCCTCATCCTTACGACTAATTATGTCATCAAGTGCAATAGCCTTCCTCTTACTTTATGCAATACAACTGTACAGTGCAATATGTGGTTTGTACAATAATGTTTAGAACGCAAGATGTTGCCATGTACAATGTTGTGTAAGGACGTTTTATATGGTTTCGTGTGTGTGTGTGTGTGTTGTACGTACACAAAATGAAAGTATATAATCAGTTTTATAACTGTCAATGCAAAATAATGTATATTGTATACACACTGCTCCTGCATGTATACATTTACATTAACCTGTATACTTCATGTTCTGTGTTTAATGCAAGACATTTAGTTGCAAATGATTTAGCTTCCCTTCAGGGGAGAACTGTTCAGACTTGATCTACTCTTGGCAGCCTGCGGGACAGAAAAGTAAAAGCAGGCGGTCAGGCCTTTAAATATCACAGATGTAGACATGTCGTTTGCTTTCACAGCTAAAAGACAATCCTGGCTGGTTTCATTTATCTGTGGTTTTATTTTTTGCTTCTATATTTAATCTTATGTCTCCTTCGATCGATTTGTTTAGACATGAACTGAGGATCTTTTAACTGTAGTTTAAACACTGTTTACATGCTGTTATGGCTCATGTATGGACTCGTTCAGTCTACACCAATCATGTCAATCTTGTACAATGTCGTGACAGATTGTTTTGGGTTAAATGAATATATAGCTTTATGAAGGAAAACATCGTCGGCTTTTCTCTAACTCGATCAATAATTCATTAAAGGTTTGCTACAAGTCATGCCTAATGCAGATTCAGCACAAGTGCATTGATTCTTGAAGTGAACTCCAGTGATTTATTTTTGCATTCCATAAGAGACAGATAGAGAAAATGGTCAAAATCAATACAACAAAGAAGGAGATACTGACTTTTGGACACAAGTATGAATAAAGCTCCAGAAATCCTCCTATTGTTTCCATAATTCAAAGTCAGAAGCCTCCCCACTATTCTTGAGGTAGCCCCTGATGACACCACAAGGCTAAAAGGGGCACTGAGGCTTTAGTATTGTGCCTCCATGAAGTTGGGGGAATCATAAAACAGATTAAAAAGAGGATATTAAAAATCAATGTGCCAGAGACCAAGGTACATTGACTTTAGCCTAGGGTAATGAATGGGTCATTACCACACCTTCATTTCTTGTCATGCAACTAATGTCATGCTTGGGTGAAAGTTCACTGCCCGACAAAGTCTGACAAAAAAAGTCTTAACTGAAGTTTCACTTGCTGACTTTTCCCATTTTCAACTACATCTCATGGCAATTAGTAATATGAAGAGTGTGACGACTGAGGCATATAGGTATCATTTACACTGGGGACGCTGGAACTGGTCCCCACTACTTTTTAAAAGTAGAATTTGTGAAAAATGTCTTGAAAAATAGCTCCCACCAAGAAATGTTAAATAACCAAAGAGTACACTTTGCTCTCCATCAGCACCTGCAGTTGAAGCTGGCTGCTGCTGATTCTGGTGCACAATTATGACAAAATTTTAACCCAGCACCAAAAATGTACACTATAAACATAAACAGCCTAAGATCACAGTTTAAAATAGGACCGGCAGGCAGGTGGAAAACAAAAGGCGAACTGAGCTGAATGAATCCAAAATACAATAATACATAATAAATGATAAATAATAGATGTGATAAACTGTAAAATTAGCAGCTAGCTAGTTAGCCCATGGTTGGCACATAACCAGGCAGATAACCCCCCTGATTCAAATGTTCTCCTTATTACACCAGTGTTATCACCATCAGTCATCATGTTATCGGCACCAGAGACGCGGGTTGTCAGGCCTGTACTCCACCTCCTCGTCAGCTCAGTAGGATGTGCTTAATAAACTGTGGCAGAAGTAATTTGAGGACAGTCAGAATAATTTGCTTTGAAGAAATGCATGAGATTTTCAAAAGGCCTGCAGACCTTGTAAGATAACTCCAGCAGCAGAAGGCAGCTCTGAAAAGACAAAGTCTCCAAATTCAAAAGGATATTGCAAGTGCTTTGACGGGGGAGGCAGTGGACTGGCCCTCACTGCTGTTAAAAGTCAACCAGAGAATATAATAAGAAGAAAAGGGCGGCACAAATAATTTTTTTAAAAAGTAGCTTTATTTTTTTGTTTAATATTAACAATAGGAACATTTAAAGGGTCTTTGTCCCCTTGTCTCTTGCTGCTTGGGTTTTTTAATCTATTAAAAAACAAGTTTCTTAACAGAAAAAAAAATAGATTCAGCAAATTGTCGAAAATACTGCACAACAAGAAAGGTCCATGCATTCAGTTGGTCAAGCCTTGTGCGGCAGCTTTTGTATTTCTCATTGACCACAAGGACGTTTCACAAGGACACAGTGGAAAATAATTGGTTCTGAGGTATAAAAGTAGCAGAAGACACACTGAATTCAATAAAAAAATGTATTTAGATTCATAAATAATGTGTTTCGCTTGTGCTTTGAATGAAAAACAGTGAAAAACAAAGTTAAGTCTTGACCAAAAAAACTCCAAAAAAATATGAAGTTATATTCTCTTATTTCATTTAAACTTTTTAAAACATTGTACCTATATATTTGCAAAAAGACTTGTAAATTTCTTAATTGTGATAATGCATAATGTGTGTCTGAATTATATGTGTGTCTGTTTATGCCTTAGCTATTTTTTTTATCTATTTAAATAAATGTTGGCTTCAAAGTTTGAAGAGTTGTGATGAATACTTAGAAGCTACTACAGCATTTGGTCATACTCCATGAGCTGATAATGTGATTTTTTAACTAAACGCCGAACCTTGAAGATCAACCTCTAGCCACACATTTCAGATGTACAGTGGCGTTTCTTTCTTTTAAAGACAAAAAAATAAAAAATACTGTAATACCATTACTGTGCAACTGGCTGGTGATTGTCTGGTTTAGATTAGGAGGTTGCTGTTCTCAAATCACAGATGAAGGATGATTTGCAATCTAAACCTGCAACCAATTATTCAACTCAGCTTTAATAAGTTAAACTATAAACCCTTAGTGGTAATAAAGTCAGGCCTTAGAACTTTGTGCAGATCTCAAAGGTCAAATTATTATCAAGACAGTAAAAAAATAAAACAAATAAAAAATATATCAAGGGTTGAAGAGGTGGCTGAAACAGCTCCTTAATTACATTAATTTACCCCATAAGTATTCATCATGCACGGATATTATCCAGCAAATCATTATCTTGTCAAGCTGATGAAGGATACAGATGTAAACTGTTCATTCTGTGAAAGTCTATACCAAAAGGGATGGAAGGGCTTTAATAGCTTCATTAGTCATAATGTCAACTTTGATTTGACTTTATGTCTGTGGTGTTGTTGGGTTTCATTAAAGGTAAAAACAGCTAAATGAAAGACTGCCATGCTACTGCCCAGGTTTTTTGTTAATTTAGGTATTATTTGTAAATAAAAATAATTCAGGTATGGACTCATCTTTGCTGGTCAGAGCCAACTGTGTGTTTTGATGTGGCCGTAACAATATTATTAACCTTATCATCTCTTGGCAAAATGTCATATCCACAAATCATTTATTATATTTGAAAAAAAGAAACCAAGCAATACATGAAGACATTGTGCGCCTCCTTTGATTAATTAACATCCTCTGGCTGTCTGTCCCCTGGCATTTAGTTTTGTTTATCTTGCTCATCTTCTGTGATGGATTGATGTCACCTGAATGTTTTCTTCCTTGCTGAGAATGTCATCTATGACATCTAAACCAACCCAACTTTAACTTTATGAATCAAACTCACTATATCAAAGAAATCTATTACTGTCACAGACCTCTCTAAAGGTGGGATAAAGGCAAAAGACTGAATGAATGAAACTTTAAGAAGGCTGAAACAATGTGTGAAGTCCGTTGGCAGTTTGGCACATATTCCCTCAAACTATATCTGATAAGATGTTTGCTGTTTAATTTATCTTAAAATGTGATTGCAATGTCACCAAATTGCCCCTCACATTTCTAAATGTCACCTACAGGCGCTACTTTTTCTGGAAGTTATTTTACAATAATAACTTTGCACCTCATAAACAGATATACTTCACGAAAGAAAATCTCTCTTTAATAGAAACTGGTCGGCTGGAAAGATGTATCACTTGACAATGACTTCTGTCTTAAACGTGACTTCAATTGGAACCTCAAACCTCAAAACCACAATGCCTGCTGTAGATCAGAAGATAGTATTGGAAGACACAAAATCGGACCTTATGGTCGATGTTTGACCATCTACAGTATCTTCATGTGTTATAATGAAATTCAACTCAATCTCAAATTCCTGAAATTAATTAAAAGTGCCAAAAATCTCCATGCATACGAAAAATAATCTCACTAATGTAATGTCTTAGTCAAGTTTTCTTTTAAAATTGTATTTCTTTATATATTTTTTCGTGATAACGTTATATTATGGTCTGATTTCTCTATCTTGATGTTTTTTAATTCACCATATTGTCTGTGTTAATGTTTTTTATGGTTTATGCCTCTTCTGTAGTGTCTGTTCATTATGGAAATTTTAATGTAAAGTTTTCTTCTTCTATTCACTCTTTGTGTAATAAAGAATAGTAATAACTAAATGTGCCCCTGCTGGGCAAAAAAAACACACGCTTGCTCTCAACTTCATCTGCCATGCACACTTCCGGGTAGAGAACCAATCGCGGTACGAGTAGAAGGTCACGTGTTCAGCTGCTCTGATTGCGTTCCGTTAAACGTCTTGGACGTGACCTGAGCAGAGGGTGAGTTTGACCAAGTGTGGCTTTGCAAAGTATGCGTCGTAAATATACAAATACCACAACGCAGTGCTTAACAGTTAGTTCAGCTGTAATGAAGTACAACTTGCACTTATTTCCGTGCGGAAGTTATCAAGTGTGGAGTTGGTGGGACAAGTTAAATGAAACGCAGCCATTCCAGATATACAGGCCTGCAGGGAAAGTGCGACTCGGAGTAGCAGGAATGCAGACTGGCACGGAAGCAGAGGCAACAATAGCTTAATGCAGCTGTCACCATGTTCACCACAACAATACATTACTACTGCAGTTAAGGCAGCATTTATCTGCAATCAAGTCTCACACCCTTAATCTAAACTTTAGGGTTTTTATATACCCAGAAATCCGCTTGTAAGTGGTAGAAAAAGATGATGGTCCTCACCACGGAACTTGCCTAAGAATCTTCATGTTTTTACGTTTTCTTCAGTATAAGTTGTAGGTAGTTGTTTGTACATTCATGGATTGAAAACATTGCAAACAGGGACAGCCGGTGGTTAATTCGGCATACTATTAAAGGTGCCAGCTTGCCAAACTTAGGTCTTTCCAAGTGGGCAAAGGTGTTGTGCTTGAATAACTAGCCAGAAGAGTTAGATCCACACCGTTTCAAATGTCCTTGTAGGATGTGTTAGGATTTCCATATGAAGCTTACAAAGTCATTTAATTCTTGTAAATATTTGCTTTTGATTGACATTGTGTATTAACGTCCCACTGAGGCTGTCACTGTACATTATACTACAGATAATTGCAGCTGTCACTCATACTGTATGTGCACCATTAGAGTCCTGAGTGGAAGTTTGACTTCACAGATAAATACGGTCCCAATTGGCATGTGTACATTCATGCATTTACTCCAGTATGTAAGAAAATATTTAACCTACTATTACATTGGTATTTAGGGGTATTGATAAGTATACCTTTGATTTAAAAGCTAAACAAGTACAAGGATTTGACACACTAAGTCCTATCAAAAAATATAAAGCGACATGTCCTCAGAGAGCCTTGTGAGAAAAACTGTAATGAAATTGTCATGCATATTTATAGCCTCAGACTTTATAACCATCTCCTACAACTAACTATTAAGGACACGGTAATAATGGACAGCTGCCCAATGAGCTCAGATTAATACATTCTGATTCCATATAACGTCTGATTTTAGGTTTCATAACGCTCAGTAGTGTAGGCTGCGGGTCTGAGATTTTTTCTCTGAAGCCGTAAAAACCATTTAGCACATTCCAGGTGTCACTGCACATGTCTGTTGAGAAATAGCCTGTCAATCATTACTTCACAGTTGAGCAGAGATTGTTCTGTGATTGATTAATGCAACCAGAGGCAAACCTCAAGTGGTAAATCTGGTAAGAGCTAAGTCTCGTGGACTCCTGAGCGTTCACTTCATCTGTCAGCGTGTTTTGACATCATTTTTAGTGAATTATTCTCCTGGTAGAGATTGAGTTTCTTTAGTTGGAGCTGTTTTCTTTTGTCTTAAAGCAGCTTTGGCTGCTCATGCATATACAGAGATATGTAATATATTCCTTTATTCGTCATTCTTTACTGCAACCTTTTAGCTGCAATGATCTCTCATAAACACATTTGTAAATATCCAATGAATGCTCAGCAGATGATCTTTCTTCTTAAGAAAGAGAGCCTCTATCATGAAAAGTAACCTGTTGTGACTGTCCATTACTCTGTTTTTGTTTGTTTGTCCGTATCACAGCAGCAGTGAAAGGTACACCATGGGCCGTCTGGACGGAAAAGTGATTGTGTTGTCAGCTGCCGCGCAGGGGATTGGACGTGCAGCAGCAATAGTAATGAGCTTTAATAAGAACTATTCACTGATATGTTTCCCACCAAGGGAGGAAAATTGTTGACTTAATAGCCTGTGCCTGTGGGCAGACTCAATGCAGTGTATCTTTTGGCTTTGTTACATATTTCAACCAGTTTGTGTGCAATGCAGACAGCAGATTTTAATGCTCAAGATATCCCATGATATCTTTTGTCACCGCAACAATATTGGTCATCAAAAAATACATTATCTTCCAAATTACCATGCTAAAAAAACATACAATACATGCGTATGTTTACTCTTACCTTACTCCATCTTTATGCCAAAAATATCCACTAAAAACTACAGTATATAAACTTTGTATACATTTTTTTTTTAAATCGTTGTTTTTTAGAATATTTATATGCATGTGGTGAAAATAACCGCTGTAACAATGATTCTCGAGATGAAGCAAACGCAGGTTCAGGACAATCCTTATGCACAATCCTCTGGTGGTATACTTGCCAGAGAGACAGCAAAACACTTGAAAATCAGACACACATCCTTGTGAAGATTGGGTCATCGTCACTTCCATTCCCTTCAAGTGTTGTCTTCAAGTGTGTGAAAGTGTGCCTTATATGCAGAGATTTGTGTAGTGTGGAGGAATTCAAATGCAGCCATATATTTACGTCGCGCATCACTAGGTTCAAATCACATAAGTATTAAAATTGGCACATGGTGTCAGGGGTGTATCGAGCATTTTGTATCTTGCTGATGTGGTCTGCTTTGGTCAATAAGGCAGTCACTCCATTAGCTATCACCTGACCCGAGGTAGAAGGGATTAATGTTAAAGACTGAGGGATTAGGGCTAGAAATTCTGTGTCAGTAGATACGTGGTAGTGAGATCTGAATTATTGCCTGTGTTTGCATCATTGTCAACGCTCCTTTTCAAAAAGGGGATACAAGCTGTTACACGTTGTGGACTGACTCAAGTTATTTCAACTTCAGGCATTTGCAAAGGAGGGAGCCCAAGTCACAGCAACAGACATTAATGGAGAGAAGCTGAAAGAGCTGGACGCCATTCAAGGTAAGATTCATTTCTGCTGGTGTGAGCCTGACATCTGCTGGGCAACCAGTGCTTCGCAACCAAGAAGGCAGAGGCTCATTTTGGCTTGATCATGTATTAACCTCTGGTAGCTCAGAACAAGATTAATTTGATACATCTCCATAGTTAATCCAAACAAGGCACAGTTGTGATGATTCCAGCCATTTTTAAGGCTGCAACTATTGTCAGGTAATCTCCTTTTTTAAAATTATTAATCAATTAATCATAGGGTCTATAAAAAATATATATATATATATATATATATATATATATATATATACACATATATTAAAAAAGCCATCACTGGTTTCTAGAGCTTAAGGCAACATCAAAAATGTAGCAAATATTATATCAGACTAGCTGGATTGTTTTGGAAATATTTGCTCAAAAATCACTCATTAAAGTTTATATATTATAAAAAATTTAGTTTGAAACAATCCAAAAATTGACTAAAATGTTCAACTGAAAGTAACTGTTGGACAGTATGTTATGGCGCCACTCCCTGCTAGCATTCCCTGCTGGGTCTCGGTCCAAAACTCTTGTGCTAGTGGTGTAAGCTCGAGCTAGAGTTAGCAGCAGTTTGCAGTTCTCTGTTGATTTGTTTCTCCCTATTTGTTAGCAGTATGAATTCAACAGTCGGTCAATCTTACACATTGCACCTTTAATTCACTCTAGATAAGTAAATGTTTTGTAAGTTTTAGTTTAGCTGATATGGCCAACAGGTAGTTTTCTTATGAAAGCATTTCTAAAGATGATATATGATGAATGCAAGGGCAATAAAGTTTTGCTTTGTTTACACTTTTATGGAAGCCCTGAGAGGCAAGTCAGAAAAATTGTCTCCTTGTTATTTTGCCATGATAATTTTACCACGTGTTTGTTTTTTCAATACTTATTTTTGGCTACAAGAGGCTGGAATACACCACTACCCCATGCTCTAAATAGGACTAAAAGCATTCATGTTTTGGGTCGGGGGTGGGGTCCCTTCCTTAAATTAAGTCTCCTGCAAAAAAATGTTACATGATAAATGTGCTTTTTTTTATCATTATGTAAATCTGTGCCATTTCCATTAAAGTAAATGTGACTTGTTCTCCTGAACCAAAGCTCATTTGTTCTCCACACACAGGGATCAAGACCAAGGTCGTGGATGTGACTAAGAAGGAACAAGTCGAAGCCCTGGCCAAGGAACACGAGCATGTAGACGTGCTGTTCAACGTTGCTGGGTACTTTCCTTCTTTCCTGTGTTATCTGACCATATCCCTCTTTTTATTGTCAGGAAATCTCATGAATCAACGAGCCAGACTATTGCACTGGGTGACAGTTCTTTCATTACATTTTAATGGAAACTGTAGTTTATTCGATTCTAGCCTACATATGCATCCAAATATGCATTAGCATCAGATCCACGGCGGAAAATAGTCTGCAAAAACTGCAATAGCCCAATGACACTGATCCCCCCCTCAATCATCACTTCATATTACTGCCATCTGGATGGAGATACAGGACTTAAAACTGAGGCTTCAGCAGCAGTTCTGTCCCCTCTGCCATTGCAGGATTGAACAAACTGTCTCGCTGACATTGTTGTGTGCTGGGATGTATGAAAGCATTTATAGTTCAAGGTTCAAGGTGCTTTATTTGTCACGTACACAGACCATACAATACAATGTGCAGTGAAATGCACGTGAAAAGGGAGAAAAGAAAAGACAATAGTAATAAAACATAGAGATGAAAAGATAAAAATAAAACATTTTATTATGTATGCATGTGTACATGTTATACAATTTACTTAACATATACACTAGAAATGTATGCATAAGCACAAACTATAAACAAATATTAATACTATTATGTATTGTCTCCATCTGTTTGCTGCTGTGTTTATATCTGTACCGGGCTGTGAAAACAAATCTCCCTCTAGGACGATAAAGTCTAAATCTGTTTGTGTATTTAATATATGCTAAAAATTACAGTGCCCACCTGTTTTAGAAAATTACCTCTTTTTGTTAAGAAACAACAATTGTTTGCAGCTTTTAAGAGGGGAGTCAGAAAAAACATGTTTTTGTTCAATTCATGGGATTTGTTGACAACAATAAATGTATATATTATTGTTTGTATACTGTCAGCCTATCCTGGTAACACTTTATGAAAGCATCCTTAATAATGCTAGTTAATTAAACTTTAGTTAATAGTTATTTCACTTTGAACAAACAACGAAATGCTTTGTAAGCCATTTATTAATTGTAAAGGTTTCTAAAATGAGGTTTCTTAATGACAATCTAAATAATGTTTATAGATAACTACACAGTATTTATTAACGATCAAAAACATCAGTTGCAATTTTACAAAATATAGTTGCCTATTAAATGGTTTATAAAGCTTTTCATTGTTTCTTAACAGTGAAATAACCATTATCTAAAGTTTACCTGTACATTTAACATGTATTAATGATAGCTATTATAAAGTGTTACCCTTCCTTTGACACACAATTAGTGTATAGCAGTTCTGCTTTTCTTGCCAATATGCTGTCTCTACACTAAGCACGTTTATCCATCTCCTGCTTAACTACATTTCCAAAATCCCTATACCTCGCGGTTTAACCCTGACCTGACCTTTTGTCAATCCCCTTAACAAAACTCTAAATGGACCCCTTTTGGACAAATTCTGAGGGGTATAAAACAGCAGTTTTTCATGTTTAAAAATCTTCATTGCATATTGATCTCCTATGCTCTTACGTTTTTGGTTCTGATTGACATATTTTAACCTCTTAGCTAAAGCCATATGTCAAGATAATTTATTTTAATACCGTGTGACTGCTTTTGCTACAGTCCAAGTTTACGTGTCATCTCCCGTCTACAGGTTTGTGCACCATGGCTCCGTCTTGGACTGCGAAGAGGCCGACTGGGACTTCACCATGAATGTGAACGTCCGCAGCATGTACCTCATGATCAAGGCTTTCCTGCCTAAGGTGACCTTTGCCCACTTAACTAAAAGCTTAACACTGTTTATCCTGTTGTTGGGAGGGAGAATGAAATAGGTGCGGTTACAAATTGAGCGACATATGCTTTTATTTTGTTCCCATCCTTTGTCCGCTGGGATTAGCTGTATTACTGTGAGCCTGTGGCATGATGGGCGGTGACTGCCCAATCGCTAATCCAGCTTTAGCCACAAGCTAACCAAAGTGTCTCCAAGAGGAATTTTAGCTTGGATCTTGGCCCATTTGTCATTACATAAAAATTAAGACCTAAGCCTGTTGCGTAATGTTACTCTTCATTTTTACCTTTTAAATTCTGTTTAAATGCCACCTTCCTAATTGATTTTGTCATTCTAGATGTTGGCAAAGAAGTCAGGAAACATAATAAACATGGCATCTGTTGCATCAAGCATAAAAGGTAAATGATCTTCCACAGATCTTGTCGCTGTAGATGACTGTAGAACAAATTTCATGGGACATTAAGTCGTTGAAGTATGACCATGTTCATTGTAATCCTCTTATCTCAGATAACTGCTCTGCGTGTCTGTGTGTCTGTGTGAGTGACATATGTGTTTCCTCGACACAGGTGTTGTGAACCGGTGTGTCTACAGTACCTCTAAGGCTGCAGTGATCGGGCTCACCAAGTCTATAGCCGCTGATTTCATTGAGAAAGGCATTCGCTGTAACTGTGTTTGTCCTGGTGAGTTCAGAACGCCCTACGAAATAAAAGTCAGTGTGTCCTTTTTTCATTTTTTAAGTATGACTCAAGGTTACCAGCATTTCAAAAGATAGCTGATGACTGATAAATAAGACAACTGATAAATGTTTGTGGACATTGTGTATTTCAAAGATACCCAGGCCTTGAGTTTGTCCCTTCAAAACATTGTATGTACAAATGCTATGTGACTTTATCAGCCTTTTATTTGAACAGCAGACATGAGCTGAATACACTCATACCCGTTTGGTAATCAAAATCATCCAATTAATCAAAAGCTGTCCGTATTTCTGTCTTCAATATTTTCTGTATTTCATCAGGTACTGTTGATACTCCATCGCTGCGGGGCAGGATCCAGGCCCAACCTGACCCAGAACAGGTGTGCTAGACTCAACTCTGTCATTTTCTCCATTCGTAATCTGACAGTAATACCTGCTTGAGTCATTTAACATGTACAACTTATCCTTGTTTCCACATGAACAAATCCTGATGCTTTGAAGATAATGAATGATACAACGGTAACCCTCCCCTCTCGCGTTCTTCTCTAACTTCTCAGGCTTATAAGGATTTCATGACAAGACAGAAAACTGGAAGAATGTGCACAGCCGAAGAGGTTGCTTACCTGTGCGTTTACCTGGCGTCAGATGAGGTGAGGGCTTGCAGATAACAATGCAATGAATGCCTGAGTGTGGCACAGCATATCAGCAGTCTGGCAGTATTTTCAAGGCTGTAGCTACCACAGGACACAGAAGTCCAGGTGCTTTTTATTTGTTGTAGAAATTTGAGGCAACCTTGTGGAAGTTAACATTAAAGTTTGGATACTGATGGATATTTTAAAGCTCATTACACTTAACTTTAACTGGTAGGTCAATAAAGAGAAAATAAATAAGATTCACCAGAATTGTATTCTGGCAACCATTTTTTTTCCAATAATCCTGAAACAGACTTTATTCTCTGTGTCTTTTTGAGAGGGGAGAGCTATTTAGTCTTTCAACCTCTGTGACCTCTGAGATCCTGGCTACGTACCCGAGTGCATAGTCCATAGTTTATAACTGCAAATTAAGTTGTTGTTGATTGGTTAGTGGTGAAATCATTACCCAGTGATCTGATGTTTCTCTGCTCCTCTACAGTCGGCCTATGTGACTGGGACAGAGCATATCATCGACGGAGGCTGGAGACTCTGAGAAAACTGCAGCGGAGGCAGTTGCTTCGATTCTCATTTTTAACCACAAATGAAGTGCACAAAATTTGACTTGATTGTTTGTTTTGATTTTGCATATTATGGGAGACATTTTCCAACTTAAATCTATGCTGCGAATGTGTGCAATGCCAAAATATGAACTTGTTGACTGACATTGTTATAAATAACTACTGTGTACTTGTGTTGTCATCTGATAATAATAAATACAGCAATTGTAAGATGTTGTCACAAAGTTTGAATTTTGTTATTATTAATAAAATATGTTTAAACATCTATATAAACGTCCTCACTAATACCTCTGAGTGACTTTTCCATTTAACCTTACCCCCCTCCCCAGCCGAGCAGCGCTCCTGTGCGCGGTACATACATGCTTGGCCATCACTAATCCGCCTGATTCCTATTTCCCAGCTGGTCTCTGTGCCACAGGGCTGCCAGAGACGCTGCCGCTGCCAAGCGATGACATTGTTAAGGTGAGCTGCTTTTTTTTTCATTTCAATACATATATTTATTTAGCGAATCCCAACAGAGCGGGTCCCCTCTGGCGAGCTAACGTTACCATGCTGCGTTCACTGACCAGCTGTTGGTACCGTGGGGCGCACAAGGACAGCTACTGGACGTGAATCCGATATCGGACAAGGAGGCGCCTGTTGCCGCGACATTTAAAGATTTTTACCTGTTTGAACAGCGTGTCAGAGTAGGAAGTGAAATTAGGAGCTTCGCTTTAAATAGCGACCGCAGACAATGTAGGTGAACGGGTTCATACGACAGTCCATGGCGGTAGTTTCACGCTAGCTACGTTACTCGGCGCATTGTGAAACATTGCTAAACGGAGACTTTTAAGGGCGTTCCCACATCAGTGACAGGCTAATATTTAAGCTGATATTAGAAAATGTGTAGCTAGTTAGTAACATGATGTGCTGTCGCTACTGAGAGCGCTACCTGATGTCCGATAATGGGTCCACCGGCGTGGATTTACCTCTTCAGTGTCGTTAGCTAATTACTGTAAGCTAACGCTACATGTCCAGTTAACTCTGTCCCTGTTCGTGTGTAGACAGAACCAAGGGTGAAGACAACCCAGCCTCAGACATCAGTGAGCTAACCTACATGGCTGCTGATGGCAGTTGAATAGGTCTGTTGTTGGCAGTGGGTGGTTGACTCTAACCTACTTGAGCTAACGCTTGCTAAATGTGCCATATGGTCGAGCTGTAAGCATTGATTAGTGTGGTCTGTCCGGAATTGGATTAACTAGCGTCTGTTGCCATAAGCGGCTGTCAAAACATTGTAGTAGCGTTAGCTTAATGTAAACGACCTGTCAAAGTTTGTGTATAACATACCTCGAAGTGAAGCTGATGAAATAGCAAAGAGGTTTGTCCGTTATAATAAGTTACAGCTGAGTTACGTTGCGATAAAACGCCATGTTGACGTGTTAATTAAGCTCCCAGCACGTAGCCTCATATTAGCCTCATACATCCTCCTCATGTAGACAGGACCCATGTGGCTTTTCCCAACCCCAGCACAGTATCTGTTAAACTAAACACAACAAGCATGTGTGTGAGATTAACTTATCATTTCATACCAGTTTCCACACCTGTGCCAACACCTTTGTTCTCCACTATTAAGTCAATAATAATTTGTTTTCCTTCTGATAAAACCTTGTTGTATGAATAGGAGCCTGTGGTCAGAGTTGGACATACAGAAGCAGAAGTGAAGGAACTGCCCATCCATGGACAACCCCACCCCTCGGCTTGTTGTACTGTGATAGAGAAACCAGTGGATCAGAAGTACTGTAGTCAATTGCCATGGAGGACACCCAGCCCAAACCTGTCACCCCGGAGCCGAGCCCTGCACCCAGTCCAGCACCTAGTCCGGCACCCAGTCCAGTACCCAGCCCACTGCTGGAGAGGATCGCTTTGCCTGCAGCAAACCATGTGGAGGTATAGTATTATACTAACAAGAATATCTCAGTGTAACCTAGCTATATTCAGTTTTTACTGCCTTGAAAAAAGTGTATTTATAAGCCTGGTTCTTGGAGGGAAAAAGGTGTTTCTTGTAGTCACTATATAAGACATTTAAAGCCACTCTCTGTCTCTCGTAGGAGTCTGATCTATTTTAATATACTGCTCTCTAACCTTGTTAAATTAATTAGATAATTTGTTCATCATCTGTTGCTGTGACGCCAACTTGAGAATTAATTAAAATGCAGCCAGAGGCAAAGGCACAACTTTGTGTGTGATGTGCCCACCTGAGCAACATGACAAAGAGGGTGTTCTGGGAGTCACAGTTATCAGCTTCCAGTGCAAGTTCATATCTTCACTCTATTATTTGCCAAGAAACCGTGGCCTGTTATCTGCTGGTATGACGCACCTCACCCACACTGATAGGGCACGACACTTAATAAGGGTTAGGCAATTAAAGAGGCTACAGGGACATCCTGACAGTATTATAATCTTTCAATAAGCATTGTATTCATATTTGTGTCAGCGTGGCACCTTAGATCTGGTGTTCTGTGAAGGTGAGTCATTCATGTTGTCTGCTCAGCTACGTGTTTAAGGCCTGGATCTTAAATAATATATGTTCTGTATTGCACATTAATGTGGATAATCATTTTTAAGACATTAAAAAGTATGAATGTATTGATTAAAGTATTAAGTAAAATGTTACAACATATCTAAAAAGTGTAATCAAATTGAAGGTTTTCAAGCAAAAATACTTCTTTTCATGTCTTGACTTTACAGATGTGGTGTTACAACATCTAACAAAACATTATTCTTGTTTCCATTCTGATTCTCCGTCTCCAGCACTTGAACGTGAACCAGATCCAGGTGGTGGTACGGCGCTGCTCTACTCCAAACATCACAGAGGAGACCACCTATTTTATTCCTCGAAACCCGGTGGTGGATGCCGGCACCAACACAGACCCGCCGGTGGTCTGCTGCCCCTTGCTCCACAGATTTTGCCCATGTCCACCAAGAGGCCTTCTGGCCTCTCTTATCACAAAAGGTAAGTGACGAGTGGGAGTCTTCTTTACAAAAAACACTGACCTCTTAGTAGCTCCATTTGTTCAATTCTCAGTGATATAATTACTAATGTCCGTCTCTGGTGTCCCCTCCAGTTCTTTTGGCAGCTGTGCTCTTTGGAGTGGTGTGGTCCATCACAGAGAAAGAATGTCTTCCAGGGGGCAACCTGTTTGGCATCACAATCCTCTTCATCTGCGCTCTTCTCGGAGGCAAACTGGTGGCCCTCATCCGTCTGCCCAAACTTCCACCATTCCCACCACTCCTTGGTAAGGCTGAGGATTCAGTGGTTATGCTTTATGTGCTGCCGTTATATCATATTTAGTTACACAGATGCCTCCACCAGGGTGATATTTAACAACACAATACATAATAAGCATTTTTAATGCTTATTTGACCAGGGAATTTCCTGCTGTTACTTGTTTTCTAAACAAGAATATGGAATCTGTTTCAGTGCTATTGCTGATGTGGATTTATCAGACACATATTTGAACATACATCAGGAGGTATTTCTGAGAGGTTAGCAAATGGCAGGTAGAGGTGGTGATTGGCATCATGCCAATACTCTCAGTGATTCAAATCTCACTTTTCCAGGTAAGTCTTCCGCCCAAGCATAAGTCAAAGTGGCTAGCAGTGGCTTACAGGCCACTACAACTGTCTCTTGGCAGTTGTCTAATGGTTACCTCTTTGATAAAGCAAATTACAATATACAGCTACCTACAAATACCTGCAAATACCTACAAATACGTGTAACAGTCCTTTACTGAGTATTCTGTATGTGCCGTTCTAAGAAAATCTGAGACTCAAATATGACTTTGAGTTTCATGAGTCGCAGTAGAAGCACTTAAAATAATCTAAAACTAATCTCAAATGTCTTTCAGAAGCTTTTGAGTTCTGAGTTTGGCAAAGCAAATATTAATGATTTAATAGAAATACCACAAAATACTCTATACATTTGGTGACGTATAACAAACAAGTTTACTGACTGAATCATTTCACCTTCATGTAAAAAAGGACATCGGGTCAAAAGGGCGTTCATGATTAATTGTACAATCTTGTTACTCACTTGTTCCATGCTTAGTCAAGTACACGTTAGCTGCTGGTGCACCGGATTGTACTGATATTTTGTCTGTTTTGTGTTTTATTATGTTGAATTGTTAGCCTACATGATCATAATCCTGTAAGCTTGAAAATGCAAGTCAGTGATCCTATTTCTTTTATCAAAGACATGTTGTCACTAATTATGAATCTGATACTTGAAAATTATCATCTGCTGGCTGCGCTCCTAACAAGATTAAAATCAAGAACGCTGGAGCCACTCCTTATTTGCAAATAACATCAAACGGTAGATTGAAGTTCAAATAAGATAGATCTGGGAGTCGGCTTCTCTCTAAACTTTATCTTCCAGTGCTTTTCCTCTAAAGAGTACTCTTGTTTACCAGCTCAGTCTGTTTCTGTATTATGAAATTTGTTTTTGACACAAACTGGGAACAGGATTCCTGTGCGATGATATAACAATATAATAACAACAACGCACCTGCAGCCATAATCATTAAGATCATAGGTATAGGTATCATTACATTGTAATATAATATTCTCAGTCATGTTGCATGTTTTGAACATAAGAACTGACAGGTGCCGTGTGAATTTGTAGAGAAGGTTTGGAAATTGTCTAAACTTGATTTATCAGTGCTGTAAGACAGTGATCGCAGTCCCTCGGTGAGTCTCAGGTGTCCAACATGAAGACTGTAAGTTCAATAAGCAACAGGTGATCTAATTCTCGCTCTGTATCTGTGTGAGAAACAGTCCTGAAGGATTATCTTTCCTCTCTCACACCCTCTGCTGTGTTGCAGGTATGCTGCTGATGGGTTTCATGCTGAGAAACATCCCAGTTGTAACAGATGGGGTGTACATCAACTTCAGGTGGTCCGCGTCACTGAGGAACATCGCTCTGGCAGTAATTCTGGCCAGAGCTGGTCTGGGGTTGGATCCCACGGTATGCCACACTATTGTATCTGCGTAGTGTCTGTACACATAAAGAAAGATGTTTGAATGTTTCAGTCAATTACTCAACAAATCCTCAGCACTACTAGACATCACTACATTTCACTCCCTTCAAGCTAATGACTCTATATGTGTTTGTATGTGTTGCCAGGCTCTGAAAAAGCTCAAATCGGTGTGTTTACGTGTGGCATGTGGGCCTTGCCTCATCGAGGCTTGCACCACAGCTCTGATCTCTCACTTCCTCATGGGCCTGCCCTGGGTGTGGGGCTTCATCCTTGGGTAAATACAACACTACTTACTCTCCTTTTGAGTCTCCTCTCTCCAGTTTCTACTTAAAAACAAGCTTTGTATTACCCATACAGTATTCTAGGACAGACGGACAGTCATGGTTTCTTTTGTGAAACCTATTTCGATGTCAACTCTTGGGCCAAGCAAGGAAATCTTTGTTAAAAGTCTTTCAACTTCGCTGGCTCTAATTTTTCTGTAATATTTCTTACATTTTTCTGTCAAAAAGACAAAAAGAGCAGACCGTTCAGCTCTTGGTGCTACAGAAACAGTTAACTCCTCTGAAGCAGCAGCAGAGTGTGAATGTCAAGTGTTAGAAATACGACACGGAAGGTTGAACTGTGATGACAAAGATAAGTGAGACTTTACAACTGTACAGCACACTGATGGAAAATGTTCCCACGAAGCAGAGAACAGCAACATGCTGTTCACTAGAGCCACCAGCTCACATTACAACCTCTTGTATGATGGAAGGTGAGGTACAGTATGGACTAATACATCAACCACTGATAAAATAATCTATGTTTGAATTTTTTCTGCAAATTTAACACTATTTCTGCCTCGTCAGGATCCATGTGCCATCAGAAGTTATGATGGAACTTTAGATATCAGATGGACCTCGTCCTCGACTTTGATTTAAATGTTCACTATGTGAAAAATGTCTTATTTACTATTATTATATTACTATTTACCCTTATATAGCTTATATAGCTTTTATCAATTAATACAATTAAAAAAAAGAAAAAAGAGTCCATGTTTGAAGCGCAGTAAAATAACCATCAATAAAGACTCAAAATCATTGTATTAAATTCGGTATAACATCCCAGCTACAGTATAAACTATATATTCTGCTTTTGCGTCTCTCAAAGTGCATTTAAACGCTGATACTGTGCAAAGTCTTTACTTGTTACGTGTAGGAATATATAAATTAGTAAATGATGTATCTCTTCTACATTGTAGCTTTGTGCTGGGCGCTGTGTCTCCAGCAGTGGTGGTTCCCTCTATGCTGCTGCTGCAGAAGGACGGCTACGGCATTGAACAGGGCATCCCTACCCTGCTGATGGCCGCAGGCAGCTTTGATGACATTCTTGCCATCACGGGGTTCACCACATGCTTGGGCATGGCCTTCGCAACAGGTGTGTGTGTTTTTGCGTGTGTGGAGAGGTGAAGGACAAGAAAAAGTGCTGTATTCACTGTTGTTTTTCTTGAACACAGCACCAGCATAATCTCCAGGGGAGTGGCACAAAGTTCAGTGTACTGCAGTGAAGGTCAACGTGAAATAAATAACTTCTGTCTGTAGTTAGTCATGAGCACAGCAGGGGGCGTGAGTGTGCTGTATACTCTGGGTGAAAACAGTAAGGGGCTTATTTGTGCCAGTGTTTCATGACTCCAGTAAACAAAAATAAACAGCCTCTCCTGGGCTATACACGAACACTGTGTAATTAAACAATCAGTGTTTACCCAGTTACTTTCATAAATTGTCATTGTGTCTACATTTTTAGGGTAATTAGTTCAGTTAATTGAACTCAGCTAATCATATATTTCCTCTGTTGACCCTTGTAGGCTCCACCTGGTACAACCTGCTGAGAGGTGTACTGGAGGTGGCTGGTGGGATGGTTGCTGGGATTCTTCTTGGCTTCCTCATCCAGTACTTTCCAAGTGTTGACCAGGTAGGCATGCTCTTGCAGCACTACCACGATATTAGCCAGTTTTACTGTTGCTGAGTCATCCTTACACCACTTGACACCACAGCCTGTGTATGTCCCAAGTTGGGGAGAGTGGATAAAAGCTTGGGAGAGAAGTCGGTGAAGTGTTTCGCTTCTGATTTAAAATGGTAAACTCTGAGTATACGATGAGTATACAGAGATATAATGGAAGAGACTTCTGCCAGACTCAAGAGTTGTCAAAAAACCCTTCTGTATGAATAAGTGTAGATTAAACATGAGTGAGACTAACCACCACCTAAGGTTTGCTACCTAATACTGAATAAACATCTTATATATTTCTGTATATGGAGCATTTTGTAATTATTTCGTTAAATGAGAATATTCTATATGTAATCAATGACTGTCTTTTTCTCCTAGAAACACCTGGTGATGAAGCGATCCTTCTTGGTGCTGGGTCTGTCCGTCTTTGCGGTGTTTGGCAGCAGTGTGGCAGGGTTTCCTGGCTCTGGAGGCCTCTGCACCCTGGTGTTGGCATTCCTGGCTGGCGTTGGCTGGGGGAGGGAAAAGGTAATAACATACGCCAGCCATTTAGTACATTTGGACAAGGTTAACTTGGCAGGAAGGTCTTCATTTTTATTGAAGCATACTTTTTTCCCAAATTACTCAGATTGAGAATTGCGTGCTCGTTGCTGCATGTCAAAGATAAACATTTCTGTTCGCTCGTCTTCAGGCACGTGTGGAGGAAGTGGTGGGGTGGGCGTGGGACGTGTTTCAGCCTCTTCTCTTCGGACTAATAGGAGCAGAGATTCGAGTGTCTGAGCTTGAGGGACACACAGTTGGTGAGACACACACGCACACACACACACACACACACACACACACACACACACACACACACAATGAGGTGGCTGTTATCACTGAGAGATTCAAATGTGACTGTATGGATGTAAATATATTTGCATAGCCAAAAGAGAAGCCCCTGGAGAGTTTTACCTCTCTAGTCTGTGTCCAGGAGATATAGAAACCTTCGTCTGTGTTAGCATTCATATACTGCACCTCCATAGGAGTCCCAATAGGAGAGCTTGTTGGGAAACAGATCTTAGACTTCTCACAATAACGTCATCTTATTTGTGCCAGGACAAAAAAAATAACATATTTTGATGCTCTGCAGGCAGCTATAGCTGAAGCATAATTATACATTATTTTCTTGCAAAATAGTTTTTTATTTTTAATTTCACTCAGTCCTCTCCTAGATAAACATATATTTGGAATGGTGTACAATATAATTATCATTTGGGACTCTGTGTCTCGACCACAAAAACAGTTTTAGGAAAAATCCACCTTAACTCTTTCCTTTACAAAGTGCGTGCTTCTTTTAAAAGAGATGAGACAAGCAGATGTGACGCAAATTATTAAAAAACCTTAACTCAGAAATTTTTATACGTCTCCACTTCTGTTTTTCCAGATGGCTGCATGCTATGCTATCGTTGCACATGTACTTCTGCTGAAAAACACGCTCACTGATCCTTAATTTCGAGTTTTCTGTCCAGTTTATGTTAAGCTCTTAGTGTTATGACACATGGAATAAGGCAAATTGATCATAAATGTCTGTTTTTCATTACTGTATTTCTTTCATGAAATGCATGACCCTTCACAGATGCTACTTTTAAGAATAGGTTTGTTTCGAAAAGAAAATGTCATATATTATTAATATGTATATCAAGGACTAGTTTTTTATGTTGTATTTTAATTGCTTGAGATGCGTAATGATTGGTTTATGAGTATGTGCACCAGAGTTACAAGATATTTCTAAGTAGGTTATCATAAAAGCAGCACTCGGCCAGCTTCTGCAATTTTCTATTTCTCACCCCTCCTTGCCCACAGCTGTTAAGAGGAAATACTGGTGATGAATTAATGGTTGCTGCTTTATAGCAGTATATCTCAAATATACACATAGTGCATCACCTCTGTATGTCTGTCTGTTTAGGCCTGGGTATAGCCTCTCTGCTCATCGCCCTGCTGGTCCGAGTCCTCTTCACCTTTGTCTGTGTGCTGTGTGCCGGCTTTAACATGAGAGAGAAAGTGTTCATAGCTCTTGCGTGGATGCCCAAAGCCACAGTGCAGGTATGTGCATTCATCTTCCTGAGTTTTACTTTGTGCTCAGTTTATAGGGTTTTTGTAGTACATATCTGCAAATGTCTTTTTCTTTTCTAACTTCAAGTGTCTCCTCGTATTGATGGTTAATGTCATTTGTGAGTGAGCATATACATAGAGAAAAACTCTTGTGTTTTGTCTTCATCAGGCAGCTATAGGCTCCACAGCTTTAGACATGGCCAGGTCGAGGGACGACAAAGATTCGCAGAAGTACGGCATGGACGTGCTGACCGTGGCTGTGCTGTCCATACTTCTCACAGCTCCTGTAGGAGCTCTTATCATAGGGCTCGCTGGGCCTCGCCTGCTCCAAAAACCAAAGAACTCAGCCTGTGGTGAGCGAGTCAAACCCACTTTATCAGCTTTTTTCTTAGGTAGGTAAAGTCTTACATTTCACAAACTCAAACACAGCTCAACACCCCCGTCGAAGCTCGCCTCGTAGTAGCGTGAGTAGTGAGTATACTTTCCTGCAAAGCTTTTCCCTGCCTCACCTTTGTGGTAGATGCGTCCGCTCAGACAAGGATTTGCATAGCTTTAGAATGCTTCTGTTTACCCTGTCACTCACACTGTCACGTCTTTTACATCCACACAACAGTGTCACTGTGGCTGTAAACCACAGCGCAAAAGAGTAACTCGTGGTTGTACACAAGTCTTCAGCTTTTGTTTCGTTTGTTTTTTAAAGAGACAGTTCACCCCAAAATCATAATACACATAAAAGAGTTTTGGAGTTATCGGCCATTGAAATGTCTGCCTTCAATCGAATATAATGGAACAAGTTGGCATTCGGCTCGAGGCTAGCTAACTAAGCTAGCTAACTAAGCTAGCTAACGTGGGGGGGGATGACATTAAAGTTTACATCCAGCACTGTCACAAGCCTCTTGTCCATGAGTAGATGTTCGTTTCCTTCTGCACGGTTATACAGTGTAATTTGGTAGACAGAACATAGTTTTGAGCCTGAATGAAACTGGCCACCACAAGGTCTGTGGATTATCTTGAGTAACCAGGTTATGATTTCTGGAAAGAGACATTGCCGTGGAGTTTTTTCAAATGTAGACAGTCTAACAGCCGGTATCTCCGAAACTCAGTAACTCGCACCAAAACAATCTAGATGGATAAATAAAACTACCATGTAAGAAGAAAAATGTCATTTTGATTTTTGGGTGAACTACCCCTTTTGAATAAATCTGAATAGCATGTAATCAGTCTTTTCTCCCTCTGTCTCCTCTCCTTCTTCCAAAGGCACGGCAGCAGCAGGTGAAGACGACAATGAAACTCCCATCACCTATGAGAGTACACTCTGACATCACCTGTCTTCATCCAGCGAGCGAGGACACTAAGAGACCTCCAGTGTGTTTTCACACCTCGGACATTTGAGCTTTCCTTTGGCCACCAAGTGGCTCTCTTTGTCTCTTTATCTGCCCGTCAGCTCCTGATGTTTGCCATGCTTCAGGGACTCATGAATCACCCACACTGTATTTATAGCCTCAAGGGGTTTCCAGGCCTCGGGCTTCGAAACAAATGACCTCCACCCCAGCGTCTGCACTTCCATGCTGTGTGAACACAAACCATGAGGTGCTTTTTTATGTTTTCTGGTCCTCAATGAACTTCCAATCAGCTTTATTAGTGTGAGGCATGAATATGGTTTACATTTTCATAAGGGTAGATGTTGTTGCTGCCTGTCACGAATCAGCTATTTTCCCATTGTTATGACCACATAACTACAACTATTGACTGTAGCTTCCTCTGGAGGGCTATGTAATTGAATGTACTGACAGTATATTTTAATGTTTTACTTTAGACAACACAGTTGACACACACTTAAGTCTTTAGGTGTTCTGCACTCAGTACAATACTTTTGATCACTTTGTGTTTGTGTATTTTTGAGTATGTTTTCATAAAATGCGTATTAGCTGTATGTCTTGGTGATGAAAAGGGTTTTGTAGTTTACAAATACTCAGGAGAAGATCTAAATAATCCACTATGCTTCCCATTAGTTTATACACAATGCTGCTAAAACTCCTATCCACCACTGCACTCACTATGTCCGCTTCCAATATCATGAACCCCAATGAGGATCAAATCATTCATGCAAACCCATCTTTTTCTAGTTTGATAATGAAGATAGATTTTTCATGTTTGTTCCGTATTTGATTTTTTTTTTATGACGTATGCAGTGTAACTTAAGATGTTTTTGATTTGTTTGAATTTATTTACATTTACAGAGGTTCTTGTTTATTTTTAGCAATTATTTATGATAGATTTACATGATTGAACATTAGTTTTATACAAAATATTCTTTTGAACAATAAAATATAAAACATACCAAGAATTCTGTCTTTCTGCTGTAGTTGTACAGTGATGGATTATTAGCATTCGCTTCCTAGCAACAATAGAAAAGTATTTTAAATTTCAACACACATCTTGGACACAGTTATGAATATAAAAGTGAAAAAAAGGAATGAAGCTGCAGTTGTGTTTGAGTTGAGGTTTAACATCATTATCCCTTTTACATTTCAAATGCAGAATGAATAAATTCCAGCCATTTCTGACAAAGGGTTACAACACACATCATGATCTGACAATAAAGGCCATTTTTTTTATAAAATATTGCAGATGACTTAAAAAGAAAATACTCTAGCAGGAAGTCAACTATATACAGCTGTTATGAAAATACATAGCAAAAAACTCAAGCTACAGAAGCTACATTCAGAACCCTCAATATGACTGCGAGGATAAACTGTATATAACGGGGTATTAATCAATGGTGAAGACAGTGGTTTGAAATGTTTGAAAGCGATGGAGTTCAATACAATGCAAACTCAAATTTTTAAAGGCTATGAGCAGAAGAAGAAGCCTCCCATACACACAATAACTTAGAAGAGAATATTTCACATCCGTAAAGTGTGGACGTGTTAATATTTGGCACACAGACAAACTGAAACAGGAGGAAGATCGTTTACAAAGGCTGGCTGTGAAATCTTACCAAAGAACCGTCCAAAATGAAGAAAAACAGTATATCATATTGATTACAGGTTGGACGAGTATTAAGTATCTCATTTAAACAACCATTTAAGAGGGAACAAACTTTTCCCTGATGGGTTCAGACTACTGAAAGTCATCAAAAAGCCACTGCAATTACGTTTCAAGTTTTCCCCTCAAAGTGGTCCCGATGATGAATTGTGATTGATTTGAAAAAGACCAAAATATGAGTGAAACTTAATTTACAGTCATATAAAAGCTTCTTCTGTTAACCAGCATATGTGAACAGTGAAGAATGGGACATAAAAAGACACAAGACGCAACTAATATAACGTTTTCACACATTCAGACTGTGGAGATATGTATTCAAGGTGCGTTAGGACCACTTCAAATAAAGACTCATGTAAGAAAACATTAACACGACACCAAGACGAGACAGAGATTCTTGTAAAAAGAAAAAAAGGAAGGAAAAAAAGACAAATGGTTAAGAAAAGAAAACTCAAGGCAGGGGACGTAAAAGGAAAACTCCCATCAGTGGTCGATTACAGTATCTTCTTTTTGAGTATGAGCGGTCCCACGTTGTCTCCAGTTAGCTCATTGTGCTTTAAGTGTGACTTGTCACAAACAGGAAACTAAAAGAGGAAACAACTTAATGTTAGCTGATCAGCAAGATGCAGAAACACTAAACTCCTGCTTATCCTGAAATATATAATATATATAAATATATATATATATATATATATATACACACACACACACACACACACACACATATATATATACACACACATATATATACACACACATAAATAAATATATATATATATACACACATATATTAATAACACACTGGCTGATCTGTGTGACAAATAAAAATAACTATGCCAATCAACTGTGATATCTCTCTCGGAAAATAACCCGTCAACTTACAGTTTTGGAGCGCCAGCAGCGACAGTAACACACGTTTGCACTGTTAAGGTCCTCGATGTCTATCTCGTTCACCACTTTTGGGTTCTCCTTCTGGATCTTCAGGTTGATCAGGCTGTCTCTCTGCTTCTTCTTCTTAGGCAGGAACGGGCGAATGGTCAGGTAGCCCAGCAGAGCAAGGATACCCAGGAGGGGCAGCAACCGGAGCCACTCGGACACTGCGGACAAATTATAAGCACTTAACACACACTAACAAATGTGAAAAATGTTGTGAGCATTATTCTCTATTTTCTGACATTTAATAAACAGAATTATTTGTTTATTCAGAAGATAACTTACAGTAAGGAAAATAACCATTAGTTGAAGCTGTACTCATAATCACAAAGCCAATTTCCACTTTGGAAAACAATTAGTCTTCCCCACTAACAGACAAGATTCATCACATGTAATTAGGACTTTTGAAATAAAAAAAGTTCTTGGGTACACCATTCAAACATGTACACTGTAGTGCAACGATTAGTAAATCTGCATTTTTACTCTATTACTCTCAAGCAGCTATCGGGGGGGGAATGCCCTGCTGAGCCCAGAAAAGTGCTTTGGGGAAACCCATCATCTGATCCACCATACATGGAGGGGACAGAGGACAGAGGACAGCGAGGATTAAACCGTTATGTAATTTCACTATTAGCAGCCAGTTTTACTCCAGAACTTCTTACAATATTCTCACGGCAATTGAAATACTTTCAATAAAGGGATTTGATGCCTAATGGGACATTGCTAATCCTTAATCTCTTTAAAGGAATTATATCTCACATGTAGCAGCACTTACATCTTTCATCTTCTAATCTGCACTGATTGTTTGTTAATTCAGGACAGAAAACACAACTTCAGAAACAGGTTTACACTTAAAAGCCAATCATGGCGAGAAATTCACAAGCCGTAGTGATTAGTACTAAGCACCACAACCATTATAATCTTCCATGTTTTTAGATATCACTGCCTTTGCTACTCAAATGGTTCTAGCATGTCAATTGTCACAAAAGCATTTCAGTAATGCACGACTAGCTCAGCTTTTCTACCTTTTTGAGCTATTTTTAGGCTTCATTTGATACTTTACACAGATCTGTGTGCCAAAAGGTCAAGCTGAAGTAGACTTTCACTAGTTCTCTAAACCCCTGCTGCACTTAGTCTGCTTTCTTTTTCACGGTGTCACTTGTACTGAAATAGAAGCTGTGTGAACTTTTTCCCCAGTGTTTGGTTGAGGCCTGTCATTGAAGACTTGCAAATAAGTTCATGAATCAGCTTTTGTGTTCTCATTTCAACAGGTGCAAGAGATGCCTCATGTGATAACACATGAACAGCAAGCTATGATCCTGTCCAGGAGAGGTTGAGGGGAACTGTTGTGCAGTAGATGCAGAGAGACAGCAAATAGTTAAGTGCAAGTACTTAACTTGAGTTCTCCTTTTTCAGCTACATTATACTCCTACTCTGCTACATCTTGGAGGCAAATATTGAACATTTACTCCACTACATTTATCTGCTAACTTTAGTTACTAGTTACTTTGCATGTAGCATACTGAATGTTGCATCAGAGCCAAAGTTTTTTTTTAATTAATCTATCTTCAAAAGTCAGAAAAATTCTGAATATCAGCTTCAACAGTTGGCCAGGCCGATTATTGATCCCTAGTATATCCACATACTTGTTACTATAACTTTGACGTATTTTAACTCGTACTTTTGATACTTAAGTACATTTAATGTCAGATACTTAAAGACTTGTACTCAAGTACTACTTGTATGGGTGACTTTCACTTTTAGTAAAGTAATATTTTAAGGCGATATATTTACCTTTTAAGTTTTTTCAGTATGACTTTTGGGTAGAACACTGTTATTTTCATATTCAGTAGCCTGGTGAGTTCTCATATTAATCATTTGTTCTGCTAAATAACAGAAAAAAGGTGAAAAATATTTTCATCACAATTTCCCACGGCCAATGTGAGGTCTTTGAATGCCACATTTTGTCTGAGCAGCAGTCCAAACTTGAGAGAAAATCCAATTTACTAAAATGTATTATAAGAAAAAGCAGCAGATTCTCGGATTTAAGAGGCTGGAACGATTCCAGTTGCCTTTATTTAATTTTCTTAAACTTTAAATGACTTGAACCTTTAGATTTTGGGACCTAACATGGAGTGACAGTGATCTTGAAGTGGGCTTTGTTCTGAGACTGTATGTTCCCTCTAACTGTCGTGCCTGTGCATCACTTTATGACTGAGCTGGTTACAGTTTGTGCTGCAGGCAGACATAGCATCACATTTCAATTGTTGGAGTTAGCACGGTGTCACTTACACAGCAAGGGACGGGGCTGCAACTTATGCAGACACGTTATGTTTAAGGTCAATATCATATTAGCATTTAAACACAAGAGCAAACTTGGCTAACTGTGGGGGGTAGCAAGCACTACCATATTTTAGGTCACTGCTCAGTTGATGTTGCTGATAAGAACAACAAAGTCAAACGTTAATGGGGAGTTTTAAAGCAGCAGTTGAGGATATAAGACACTGCCGTCCACAGCATGACTAGGACTAAGTTGTTGCTTGCAGGCTAGCTAAAGGTGAAGAGCTATGTGCTGTAAAGTTAAGTGTCCCCGATGAGTTCAGGAGTCATCTTCACAGGACAGCCGAGAAGTGCTGCGGTTCATTACCTGTTAACCTCGCGAATCCGCCGATGGTCTCCGGAAGCGGAAGCCTCTTAAGGTAGGCTGGAAGCTGGACTTTTATTATCCTTGAAATACTTTCCAAAACCATCTTGAATTGCTCAATGCGGCAGGTTTTGTGTTTGACTCGAGTAGTTCCTGAGGTTCGTTCATGTCATTGCGTTCATTTCGGAGCGCAGCCTGTCACCCGGTACGTAAGCTCTCACCGTGCAGCTGGGAAACCACCGAGGAGCCGCGGGAACGCGTTCGTGAATACGCGTAACCAAGACCTGTGACGCTGGAGAGCGTGACCAATCAGCGTTGGAAGAGTTGGTGGCTGCTGATTGGTCAACTTAAATTCCGGTTGTGTCTGCCTGCTTCACGTGCTCCTCGTAAATTTCGCATTCAAATACAAAAATTAGGTCAAATAAATAAATATACAGGTATATTATATATTATACCAGATCAAATCAGTTCATGACATTCGGTATTAATAAATGCATATGTTAATATGTATTTTATGTTTTAATAAAGTTTATTGACAAAATGAGACGCATAGCCTGTGTATGTTGCTACGGCATATGTTAGTCTTTTTCACCATTAGCTGTTGAATGGGCGTGCATACTCTCCATTATTTAGAGTCACCTCTAAGCAGTGTGTTGATCACTGTTTCATGTTCACAGTATGCATTTCACTTTACAGGGTTCAGGTTTCATGTGGTAAGAACAATAATTACGGATTATTGGAGGTGCAACTAAAGGCAGCGTTGTTGTGGATGATCCAGTTTGGCCTTTTTGACATAATTTTACAAAAACAGTGTTGCAGAAACCTTTTGAAAAGAGCAAACATCTACAGAGCTGCAAATGTAATTGACTACATTAAGTGTATTACATGATTTGCCACACTGCTTCTCACTCATAGCCTTCACATCCCAGAGTGAAAGTACTGGTACATCAACTTTTGTCCCAGGTATCTCAGACCACATCTAGTAAGGTTGGCATATATGACATTACGTAGGGCTAATATGCGATTTTATTTAGATTTGTGTAGTGTCAGAGAGTTTGCCACTAACACTGGAGCTATCCTTTTAATATAATTTTTTTTATGAGGCCACTGTAGGCGATTCTGATGCTGGATTTTGCACCAATTTGAGTACCTTGATTTGTCAGCTATGTAATTTGTTGAAATAGTCAATAGTCATTCATGTCTGAGTTATTTATCCAACAATTTGCCATAAAATTATATGCATCAATATTACAGTATTCTGTAAAATGACATATACAGAGGTAGAGAGAGGATTATATCCACGTACTAATTCTAAAACCTGAAATATGAACCAGATAAACTAATGAACAGGGTTTATTATATACATATATCTGATGTGCAAGAGAAACAGAGAAACATAATCAAGGATGACTGTATGTTTAAATGTAGTAACATGAGTGTTTTTTTTCCAAACATACCATGATTACTTACTGCGAACATTGTAAGGCACTGATTAACCATCTGGATGCCCCACAGACATAAAGTCTATGAGAGAAAAATGTCTTCAAGTTACATTCATGAAATTGCTCCAATTGTAGTTTGAGACTTCAAATTCTTGGTCTTAAAAAAACAAGCTTGGCTTTGACTAATTATACGCAATTATGTAAGCTGGTTTTGGGTGTTGCAACTGAGACTGCAACACAACAAATCTAACTTTGCTTTAGGTAAATCTGGATATCCAATAAAAGAAAACGGAAAAACTCTGTATATTCCCATGATTCAGCCTGCACGAATAAATTGCTCTGTTACAGAAAACCAGCCAAGCGCAATTTTTTAGGCTCAAGGACTAAGACCTGGGACACCATGAATTCATTACACTTCAAGAAATATGGATTAACCCCTTCTCTTTAAAACAGTGAAGCATGATTCTCAGATTGTACAATATACCAAGAGAAATTTTTGATGAAGGTTGATCTACATACAAGTTACTGTCTGATATATTTAGGCAACAATCTTGCAGTATTTTCCTGTGATGGAAGAACAAATCTCACAAAATGGAAAGCTCCAGTACCTAAAAACTTATTTACAGTATGTGAGTAAATGTACTTATAGCCACTAGCAATCACTGACTCATGAATGTAATTGTACATTCAACATATGGTAGATTGCCAACCAAATCCCTGGCAAACTCCAGGAAATCCTGTTCTCTTATAAAACTTAACTCACAATCATTGCATGTCATGACACGCTCACAAGAGGATTTAACATAAAAAATCAGCGACTCTTCAGTTCATATCACCCACATACACTGCTCAGATACCAAAGAGACAATTTTTCATGCATTTCAATGTATATTAGCTAAATAAGCTAAAATAAATTAGCTCTCTATAATGTTTCGTTACATCTCCAAGGTAATATTGTGGAGGACTTTGTGGTCATGGCAAATAAATCCTGCTCACTGAGCTGGATTTTGGAGTTCAGACATGTAGATGCACGGTAGGGCAATTATGAGCAAAATCACAAGGAGCCTATATTAACAATACAATTATTATTTTAATTAAGCATTTATTTTTTGATGATAGTCTAAGTTATGACAACTATGGCTCAGTTAAATATTGTTTGAAGCCATCACGGGTGCATTCTGTGAATAGTTCTACAGCAGATACATATATAGGCTATATAGTTTTAAAATAATCATTATATGAGTGCAATAAAATCTTTAAATGAGTGCACAGTGTTATTTTTCAGTGTTTTTATTTCATTAAAACATACATTGTGCCATTGAAAGCTCTGGAAATGCTAAGTGGACCTTAGTTTAAGATTCTTATTCGTATCTTAATTACTATTTCCGGGGTCAATAAGTAACTTCCGAGCTTAGTTAGTATTTTTAGCTAAGGGCTTTCAGGGTGACGTTTTCTAAAGTTATCCATGTGGTTGACGCGTCCTCTAGTGCTGGTATGGTGTTTTCCATTTACTCTGTAGAGGCCTACAGTACCCAGAATTCATTGTGGGATGAAGCAGCCCACTATTTCGCCTGGAATAATTTTAATGCCCGTATCTGTCTTTTGTACCGTACTCATAGCGCAAGACAAAACACAGGCACGCATTTATAAACACATGCGGAAACCATGGCGTTAATTGAGAAAAAAGAAAATGTTTTCAAACACATTTTAAAATCCAGATTTGACGGGGATATATTTGCAGTCAGCTAAAATCCGTGTGTCGGGTCCTAAGCCTCCGGTGTCATTGGTGAATGACCGAAGATGTCTCACAGCAGGTTGTTTGCCAGGCTGCTTTGTAAGTATTGAACTAAATTCTCATTTTAACCACTTGAAATGTTTGACAGTTTAGTTTCTGTAACAGACGTGCACTCGGTGGCTCTGTTCGGTACATGAGCACAGCTTCTCAGGCTCCCTCAGACTTGCACTGGCTAGCAAAGCTCCCCATGGTTGGCTGTCAGTTAGCTTCCAGGCTAGTTAGCCACGTTAGCCTGCCCATAGAAAACGTATATGCTGATATAGCTCAATGACAGCTAGCTAGGTTTTCGCTAACGTCCAGCTGAAATCTAACTTTAACCTCCAAGACCCGAGCAAGTGTTGATCTTCGACCTTGCGTGTCCTCTCCACTAAATATAACGTCAGCATGTCCATTTCACTCTGTCCTGTTTGTTTAAATAGTAACTAGCTCATGTGTAGTTTGCACCCAGCAGTGGAGGCATCTAACTGTCTGTCTGTCAACAGCCTGTATGAAAATGTTGCCTTAGACGATGCAATGACAAGACTCCAATTGGCATCGCTGCGTGATTTGGCTGTGATCGTAATTCAGGAGTTGTTAATTTGTTCGGACATGGGGCTCAAGTGGGCAGCTGAACTTTGTACATTGTCATTGATATTATGTCTTTGACTGAAGCGCTGACAAAAGACCAAAGTTCAGTCAGTGAAGGTGATTGCTGCGGCTGTTTTGCGTTAGGTTAGTCAGTAACCTCAGAGCAAAAATATTCTGTTTTGCCAAATTTTTTCATAGGTTTTTGTTTATAATTTTTGTGAAGCAAGCTACTTGCCTTTCAAGGTCGAGTTTTTGTCTTCATTTTGTTACTTGCAGCAGCTTTTGTTTGATGCTTTTTTTCTTGCAGAGTTGAACCTGTGTCCATGTGATTGAGGGAACACCTGGTTGAATAAATTAAAGCAATTTAGCTTAAAGTGCTAAAGCATCTGTGTGTGTCAGACGAGTGCACTGAGGAGGAGAGGCAATCAATTGAGGGTCACAGTGACCCCCCTCCCCCCTTTATTGATTAGTTTAGTAGTTACAAAGTGTCAGAAAGCAGTGTATATAGGCTACCACAACTTCTCAGCACCCTGGAACCAGCAAAGGCACAACCTTTTTTGCATCTTTATCACGTTTATGTTGCTTCATCTTCTTTAAATGGATAATTAAGCGAATTATTTCAGCATTAGATTAGTTAAATCATTATGATGTTCAAGCCCCTCAGCTGGTTATTATTTCAGCTTAATGTACAATTAAGTGTTATACCTGAAATTTACTTAGTTATGTAAAAAAGTGAAAGTCCAAGAATGGCATTTTGGGTGCATATTTTGTCCTCAACTGAATATGACCCGTACAACATACCTGTGCAAATACAATAGAATTCGTCCCTGGAAAACTGATTAAAGAAAAGCAGCTATAATGTTATGCATATAAAGCTATATTCAAGTTCAGTTGAAACATATGTCTAGTATCCTGTGTGGTAGTGAAATTGCGCAGCATGTTGCTAGTTTCACCTGTAAGCTAATGTTGTTGTACAACACCTGCAGTATTTGTCAAATAACTTGTCGCACAGTAGAAGTAAAACTTAACAGAGCCTCCTCACTTGCACTTTGACCTGAATGTCTCTACTGCAGCTCGGTCATACAAGCATGTACAGTATAAGCCTGACCTTTGAAAATGTTTCGGTAAACATGTCCCCTCGAAAAGCAAAACGCATTGCTAAAACAGGAGAGGTGGTTGACAGTTCTCCATGGGTTTTGTCCTTGACATATAGTCATATAATACAATCTCAGTGTATCAAACACAAATGAATGCAGCTTTAAAGAATGTTTCATTTTAGCCCACTGTATACAACATGTGCTGTTAATAACCTATTTCTTTAATCAATAGAATTACCACACTAAGTAGTAAATTATACTACAGCAGTTCCAATCAGTCAGTGTAATTAGACATAATTTGTTCTCCATGTGTTACATTTCCCTCAGTGGTTGACATCATTATGCTCCAAAGCACAAGCAACAGTCTGTAATTTAAAAATGTTCAGAGTACCTCTTAGAAAATGAAGAATGCTTGTGGTCACAGGTGCAGTGAAAGTCAGCTGGCAAGTCTGAAGAGAGGCTGAAATTGTTGCTCAGCAACAATAAAAGATGATTGCATAAGTGTTGATTGCTAAAATATTTTGAGTTCCTGGAAGAAAAATGGACAATTTCTATTTGAACTTTTTACTATTGACTGTGAAGAGAAAGATGCTTTTATCTGAGTTTTTTTCAAATCCAAAGTGACAGCTTATCTGTGTATTTGCACAGCTTAAATAAAGCAAGCCATTTTCACAAAATAGAGCAATGCAGTTAATGTCCTTGTGAGTGAATAGGAAGATTTCACTGTGTGAGGTTTTGATGGTTTATTTTAACGTGACAATGTCACCCCCTTTTCTCTTTGTCCATTCAGTGCAGCAGAGTGGGGTCAGGCACTGTTATACAGGGTCAAGACAGAACCTCTACATCAGCAAGAACACGAAGGTCATCTGCCAAGGTTTCACAGGGAAGCAGGTTTGTACTAACCAATTATTACCATTAAAAGTTTTTCCTTGCACTTTTTACACTCACTAACATACACAATACCTCATTCTTAGTGTGTCTTTCTGTAGGAGTAAGATCACCAGAGAGGATTAATTAATGATTAATTAATTAATCAGCATCTATTTTGATAATAGCATAAAATGTCAAACTTTTACTGGTTCCAGCTTCCTAAATGTGAGGATTTGCTCCTGTTCTTTGTCATTTATGGTAGTAAATAAAGATAAATAAAGATAAATAAAGAAATATTTTAGATTTGGACTGTTGGTTGGACAAAATATGCTATATGAAGACGATACTTTGGCAAATTATGAAAAGCGCTTTTTACAATTATGTGACATTGTAAAGACTAAACGATCAATCGCTTATTTGTGAAAATAATGGGCAGATTAATTGATAATGAAAATAATCATTAGTTGCAGCCCTAGATGGGAAAGACTATTTTCATTTATTCAGATACATAAATTATGTCAAATAAGTCAGGTTAGTTTTATTTACACAGTCCAAAATCCCAACTTTTGCACACAGTCTTGTAAAATTACAATAGAGAAAAACAGAATTGCAGTACTAGGTCATGTTAAGTACAACGTTTTAGGAATTAATTGAATAAGTACAATTAAAAGAGTTGAAAAATGTGAAGAGAGTGTTATTCAAGATCTGTGTAAATGTGAAACTCGTCCTTGGATCAGTTCACACTGTTGTCCTGTAGTTTCCTGTTGTTTGAGTGCAATTTTTGCAAGAGTTGTTTCTTTGCCTTAAAGGCCTGTAAATTATGTTTGTTCCTGTTTGGATACTGCTGGTTTTGTAGATTTTCATTTTTTGGTTTTGAGTTCAAATTTATTTTTTTCACCTTGACTACTGTTAGTCATTGTTTTAGTCAATAGTAATGTTTGTGTGGCAGCTTGTTGATCCTCCCAGTTATTTTTCAAAACCTTGAAAAAGCTCAGGTGATTCACTTTGAAACGTGTCCAGTCAAGGAGAATAAAAATCTTGGCAAGTGTGTTCAACAAGCCAGAAAACGTGGACTTAACAGATTTATATCCCCCCTCTGTCCTTGCGTACATTCCATTTTTCATCCTCCATTTTCTCTTCAACGTAATAAAAGGTTGTTAAATATAGTTCCAGTGAACACTCCGGGTAATTAGAAAAGGATGAGAAATGAAGCAAGTGCTATTGAGTGCACATTGTGGTGTCTTTCTGGCTTGATAAGCAAGCAATTCTTCAACTTTATTGTCCCAACATTTGCGATAGTAATGACCGGCAAAAACGGCAAAGTTAGCAGGGTGAAGGGGTATATTCCAATTTGGAATAAAAATGCTGATTCATAGCTTCTAATTCCTCTTAATAGGCTAGTTATAATTTTTACAGGAAGGTCATTTATTTGCACTTGTAGTTATGACCCCTGGCTACTTTATCTACATTGTTTCAGCATCTTCAGTAATAATTAACTGACTACAGACTGATGGGATTTGTTCAGCAGAAAATCAATTAACGCCGCCTTGATGCACTAATTTTCTGGGAAAGTACAGCTGAGATTCACTCAGAAGATTTTTACCTCCCAAAACACATTCTGCTCCCTTTAGTGTTATTGCTGCTCTATCTTGTTTTTCATTTCAAATGGGGCCTGGTGGAGATATTTGTACCAAACACGGAACACTAAGAGCAGCAAGTAATAACAGAGATTACCCAACACCAGTGTCCTTTCTCTTTACCTACATGTTTTAACCTCTAAATTTCCTTTCCCTTTCCTTTCCCCTTTAATGTAGTGACTTCTGGTCCATCTTCACTTTGATGAATAGATGAATTAAAACTTGTTTAGCTCGAATACATAAGTTACAGTGCAATTACAACGCAAATCTGATGTCAGAAGAAATCAGTATAGCATGTTTACATGGACACAGTTATACCAATAGATGCGTACAAGAATCTTCTGAGGTCAAGATATCAGATAAGCAAAACTTCTGAAATGTAAGATTGTGAATTAGATGGGCTTCTGTTTCGGTTGAGGCGAAAGCATTGACTTCATGAATGTGAGGAATGAAGTGTTACAGCCCTGACAGGTTCCCTATAGCCTTCATAGGACTGACAGTACGTGAAATATTTTTGCAAACTATCTTCCCTGGCAGATATTTTACTGTCGGTGTTGGAAAACATCCAAAATCTGCTTTTGATTTGTTTTTCAAATGTTCTGCAAGCAGATTAAACCCAGCTTACATCATTATTTATGTGTCAAGAACATTTCTATTCCTTCTCATTGGATATTATTTACCAGTAGCTGCATCCCAGAGAAGAACCCAGCCTCACCTCTGTATCCATCCCTTTACTCTGCATGCAGCACAGGTGATTAATCCTGGATGGCAGCATATTTCCTCCTTCCTCTCTGTCTGTAATGATATCTCAAGGTTGACACCACAGAAGTGGCTGCACCCCACTTCATTACACACTCATACACACTGACTCCTCTTGCCTTGTAGGGAACGTTTCACAGTCAGCAGTCTATCGACTATGGCTCCCAGTTAGTTGGAGGTGTTTCCCCCGGCAAGGGTGGTAAGACACACCTCGGCCTGCCTGTCTTCAATTCAGTCAAGGAGGTATGTATGATATCTTACCAATCCCTGATTGTTCCTTTAAAAATTTATTGTAAATATATTAAATACAAAAACTGAAATATGTGCTATGGATCTGGCAGATTTGCTGAAAAATAACCTGTGAAGGACTGCTGAAGATGATTTTTAAAGAAACATTAGGTGGCACTATTTCATAAATTTAGAATCTCCATTTTAAATGCACCACACTTTTTTTTTTTACTCTCCTCAGGCAAGGGAGGGCACAGGGGCAGATGCCACCGTGATTTATGTACCCCCTCCATTCGCGGCAGCGGCCATCATTGAGGCCATTGACGCAGAGATGCCTCTGGTGGTGTGCATCACCGAGGGCATCCCCCAGCAGGACATGGTGAGAGTCAAACATAGGCTCCTGCGCCAGGGCACCACCCGTCTCATAGGCCCCAACTGCCCAGGAGTCATCAATGTAAGCACACGCACACACACACACACACACACACACACACACACACAGATATATACACTGACACATTTTGTCAGAGGGAGAGAGATGAAAGTAAAAAAGTCGCTCTCAAGGATCTAGGCGTCATTCAGATTAAACACATTAATATTCTGTTATCTTTTTTAAACGGTGAAGTAAGGAAACTAAAACGTTAAAGGAGCATGATTCACTTATACTTAGGGTTTTTGTGTTTTCTATGTTTTTGAATATAACAAATAACTGGCATTCTTTAAAAAAATGTCATTATTAGGGTTGAATATCCCTGTTGTTTTGGGGATTTTAGGCTTTATCAAAATTTGCAAAGTTTATGAAATGATCATTACTCATGCAAATATTTCCAGTGAATCATCATTGAATTTGTTCTGGTTATTTAAAATGATCTTGTGACATAGTAACAAAGCTGAATAATGAATCACTGTGTTCTGTAGAGACATGAAACAAGAAAAATCTTCAACTCAACACTGAGTTCAAAGGTTTGGCATTGGGATAAACCGATTATCAGATCTGATATTCCCCACTTTTTTGATTATTGATATTATTTGGTGTGTTTTTTATTGCTCTGAAAATAAATTATTTAAACGTGCTACAGTCACGAATCATGAATAATAGCCTATGATCCCCATTTAATCTGAGTCTGCGAAGTAATTGTTAACCAAAGTTATCAAATAAATGCAATGGAGTGGAAGTATAAAGAAGCAGAAAATAAAAATTGTACTTGAGTTACTTATCCTTGAATAAGTAAGCTAAATTCCATTTCTAAATTTTGACACAAAGATTTTCATTTTTACTGCAAATGTATATCAGTTCCCAACAGCGCTGTCACAATATTAGATTTTCACTACACAATTACAACAGGTTACAACATTTCCAGTGATTTTGAGCAGAAGTACTAAAGTTAAAAACCACAGTCATATGTGGGTAAGTCTAGGTAAATGTTCTCTATTTTAATCGTTTAATCTTTAATCTTTTTGCAGCCTGGAGAATGCAAGATCGGGATCATGCCAGGCCACATTCACAAGAAAGGACGAGTCGGTGAGATTTTCTAATTTGTCTGTGAACATTATTTGTTTGAATGTTTATGCACTTTATTGATACAAGAAAGCACAAGTCACCTTTTAGATGCTAATGGTTTTATATTATTTGAGAATGTTCGCTTAATGACAGCTTACATGTTTGTGTATAAACAGAGATTCACCTGCTGACTGACTGTTCAACAACAATCTTGAAAAGACTGAAGTGTGATGGAACAGAAAGGAAAAACAAACTTTAATACCTTTCTTCTCAAATTAAACTTTTTTACAGCTCTGCACTCCACTAAATGGAGCTTCTGCTGTTGACAGCTTGATAAGCAGTGTGTGATGCTGTTGACCAGTGAACCTTTACAAGAAGGCTGTTTTTATAGTAATTCGACTGCCATCATTCCCAAAGCACAGACAGAACAGCTGTTACGGAGCTGCACTGTGATAGCGATCTCATTTGTTTGTGCTGTAACAATAAAACAATTCAGCCAAAGTTGGACAGAGAAATTAAAGCAGCATTTTATATCAACTTATCATCCTTGATTGGAGCATTGTTCTGCATTTGATTTTCCAAAAAAAAAAACCTTATCAATATATTTTTGATTTGTCTTATACCTTGTGAAAGAAAGAAAAAAAAAAAATGTTTTATAACGGTACCCTTCCCCTCCATCGAGTCTCATCAAATCAGATAACAACACCGCTAAGTACAAACTAATAACATGCCCAGTCATGGCTTTGTGAACAAACAAGTCCTATGCCTGATGAAAGATCGCCATGTTAAAACGAAGCTAAAAAACAAAAAAAAGATAGTGTTAAGGTATATGCCCTTTGTCATATTTTGACAATTAACAATCTTGACATGTAAAGGAAAATTGGTAGACATTGTCCTTTCACTGCCTCTCAGGACTATAGACAGCTTTTCTAACGGAAGAATCCAAAGTGTTTTATTGTACCACTTGTTAACTGTATGGCTAGCAGACTTAATCCATTTGAATAATATACATGTCCTGACAAAGGTTTCACCAGAATTTTTAAACTCAGTTTTATTTAGCTGTAACAACCCCTTATTAACCCATTATAAATAGATAAAATGCAACGCAAGTGTGTTTTGAATGATGTGTTCACTTTCAAGATGCTTAAGCTCTTAAATGGTCTTAATTTCAGGTTTCCATCTGCTCCGGAGGCTGAGAAATAAAGGCTTTAGTGACGATTCTGTCAAGTTTGAAGAGTTAATTGAGTGTATGGCGTCATTCCAATCATCTTCATTCTAAGATGAAGATATTCCATAAATCGTCTGAATCTAATAAAATGGCAGACTATTTTCTTGCAATATGTCAATAATCTAAATTCCTTTATTTTATCTATGGTTAAACATGGTGTCCTGTATACCTGGTAAAAATGCAGCTTTTCCTGTTAAAGGGATACGGTGAGATGTTATTTTTACCACAGTATTTTGTAATTTCCTGCCAGGAACATACAGTATAGTGCTTCTTATCATTGAGCTTTTGGTAATAGCAACAGGGCCTTTTGTGAAATCCTTTATATATTTTTGTTTTGTCATATGTTGCAAGTGGGTTCACTATGAAATATAATTTGGTTAAATCTTTTCTTTCAGGCATTGTGTCTAGATCGGGTACCCTGACATACGAAGCTGTGCACCAAACCACACAGGTCGGCCTGGGACAGTCACTCTGCGTTGGTAAGTTTCCAATGACATGTGGCATTATGAATTTAAATTAGCAAACAGTAACAAAGTTTGCAGTTTTGTATCTAGTTCAAACAAGCAGTTGGGACTGAAGGAACAAACTGATCCTGATAACAACCTATTGCTTCATGAGTAGCTTGAAGAAATTTCAGAGAGGAAAGGAGGACAGGATGGCCACTCAACATTACATGCCTGCATTTAATTTGAGCCTCTTTGTGATGGCGAGTTACCTTCAGTCTCGTACAATGCCAGAGGACATCAAAACTCATTTTACGCGATCTCTTACAAATGCTGATGCATTCCCGGGAATAGGACTGACACTTTGTATAGAGAAAGCACTTATCCAGTTTCTGATCCTTGCTCAAACTACTCCTATCGGACCTGAGCATTAAGGTAGCTGCTATCTGTGAAGGGCACTAGTGAGATTGAATAGACTGATCAAGTGACTCAGATGCAAAATGTCTTTGTCCTAAAGAAAGCATGTTTCATCTCTGATCCATGATGGGGAAATGTACTTTTTTTTTAAGTGCACAAACCAGAGGAGTACAACGTTTGGTTCTATATCACTACTTTGGAAGAGAGAGGTTCAAAATGGAAATACCTTGTTTTAAAGCATTCTATGAATATTTTAAACAGGCCATGGCATTCAAAATGAATTAATATCATAAATGCTTTTTAGCTGCTGCTCATTTTTTTACCTCAGCCATGTACCTTTTTGATTGCACTGAACTTGGATTTCCTGAAGCAAGTTTTCCTGTAGTTGTCAACGTAACTGCAAACAAAGTTATACTGAGGAGTAGCACTTGTTTTGTAAATGTTTTCAAACCTGGCAAATAGGGATGGGATGATAAAAGATTTTATCACGGATCAGGATGAGAAACACTCAAAATAAGTCGATCGTGGTGAATTTTGTAATCAGCATTAACATGAATGAAGATAATTGTGAATATCCTCACATGAATGACTTAAAAAAGCTGTCTAGCTCACTGACGTACAATCGGATATTGGTTTCCTGATTTATTTTATATTTCCTAAGGCTGCCACCAGCCTGCTTGTATTTTATCCCACACCAAGACAAGTTAAATTGTATGTGTGTAAATATTACAGGTTCCAAACTTACCAATGACAGAGAAATGAGCTTACCACCATTATTTTGTGCAGGAAGACATATGATTTATGATGACTTATGTAAGAGTCTTTGATTGTTTTTCACAATCCTATGTATCCTATCTGTAATGCAATGAAAATGTTTTTTTTCCTTACAAAATGTAAGGTTTAAGTGATTCCAGTATATGTTAGTGCTATTTTCATACATATGTTTTATATGAATTGCAGGTAAAACTGTGATCTTTGCAATTTTCTAGTACAGATGTAGAACTTTCCATTGTCTACCCATTCTGTTATTACCTTACTTTCCTTCCACACAATGTTTCACAGCCTTGTTTCTGTAATAGATTAACAGCACATGCGCACACTTTAATAGCACAGCCTGAAGCCCATATAGACAAATATTTCTTACTGTCCAGAAAACTATATCACATTAACTTCTTTATTCATCAATCTTTAATTGCTCCTTGATGTCAGTGAAATGATCAGTTAAGCTACCATGTCTGTCACCTGTTCTCTTGAAGCAGTTATGCATATAGGAATATTAACTGTTTTCATTTCACCACACCGTCAAGACATGCTGCAATGTGACCATTATACCCAGTTCTATTACTTCTTGGCAACACAGCAAATATAAGATTAACTTTTTTTACAAAAACAAATTCCTTTGACCAACTTATCTTCCACCAGAAACTCCATATTAAAGGGATGGTTGGACACCCAAATTAACTGAAAAACAACTCCGCTCCATTATTATTTAGACATTTTAATTATGGCATGTCCTCTAGCCAGACTTCATGAAACCAGTGCGGCAACAGTATTAAATATTGTAGAGTTCATTAAAGGGGGTTTATTGGTGGCTCTGCTGGCAACTTCTTCAGTCTGAGCATGACCCACGGGCTACAGCAAATTACAGTTAATACAATATTTAAAATCACTGTCATCTTTGTTGCTGGTAATGTGGTTCTCTTTGATTATTATTCATGTAATTTTTCTTTTTTTTTTTGGTGTTGGCAGGTTTTTTAAATAGTGTGACTATGAATTTAGGGGACGTTTTGTCTGTGAGAGATTTGTCTTCTGGAGGTTTGGCCTTGATTTATAGATCCTTGTGTCATTTTTTGTGGGAATTATTTTGAAAAATTATTATTGGCCCCTTGTGATTTGAAAAAGCTGCGTAAATCATGTTCCTTGGCTTTAAAAGGAAATGCATAATTAAACTACCATGCAGAGATAACCGTGTATCGGGGCAGTTATGTCATTAAACACACTTTGAAGTGACTTTGAATTAAAAATTGTAAAATGCTTTTTCTTCTGCCTAACCTCAGTTTAATATTATTTCTTCCATCCTTTATTGTTGTAGAGATTTAACTTATAGCGGCTATAATCGATATTTTTATATCAACATGGATCACATGATTTTTTGCGAATGAAGTCACTTGTAGTAACAAACAGATAATTATAACCCAATTTATGCAGTTCCCCTCAGCGATTCAGCAGCTTTGTTAGCATCAGGACATGGTCCAACCGCTGAGTGCAACATCTTGGTCTGGGATGTTGTGGTGGTGACAGGTCTCTGTAAAGGTGTGGGCAAAGATGTATTTAAATCCCGAGGTCTGAAAGCTTTATAAAGCTTCTGAATATATGTTGCTGCTGAAAGTTAAAGATAAATATGTAACTTTTCCACATAAAACATCTAAAAACGACTCGACTTTGTAACATGTTTTGTTGAGTATCCTAAACATTTCCAACATTGAGCAACCCAGCAAAATCTGTCATTTGAGAGGATTTTTATTGGCAGTGATGGTTGTCTGACAGTGGACACAACAAATCCCATGTTCTCACACTAAACATGACATCAACAAACTACGACTTTTGATTTTATTATTTTATTGAGAGACCCCTAGTGCCAAAAATTACAGCCTGTGCATTTTAAGAAATACTTGTCAGTATGAATAACTAAACTTAGATAAGCTAAAACAGTAACAAACAATAAATTCACACTACGTCTTTATACTAGAACTAAATCAAGCCAGTAAGTGATATGTTACAGGCATAAAGCTGCTTCTTATTCAACTCAGCAGCTATGTGATCCTCAAATATTCACAGGAATCCTCCTCTGAGAGTCTCGAGTATACAGCAAGTGTTTGCTTTGTCTCCTGCAAGGTATTGGCGGCGATCCATTCAACGGCACAAACTTCATAGACTGTCTGGAGGTGTTTCTGCAGGATCCCAAGACGGAGGGCATCATCCTTATTGGAGAAATCGGAGGCAACGCCGAGGAGAATGCAGCAGAGTATCTCAAACAGCACAACTCTGTAAGAAAATAACACACTGGACACCCATTATTTTACTTCACTTTCCTTGTGATATGTCTGCTACAGCGCTTCACCTCTGCAGATATATCTGTTCGTATAAAAAATTCATCCTTTTCTGATTTAGCTCTTAGTCATGCCCTTTCAGATCTATCAGCTGCAGTGAATACTGGAAACTATTATAAGTCTAGAACAAAGTGGAACTTTATGAAAGTGTCTTTTTGGTAGCATCTTCAGTCTTCAGGCTTCCTCCCGAATTTTTTTTTTTATCCGTATGATGAAGACAAAGAGTGACAGATGGGATGAAGGAATGATTCACAGGGCCACTCGGCTTACACAGGCTGAGAACTTGTAATTTACATTTTTAACTTCAGCAGGCCTCTTCTTGCCATTTTGCTCCTTGCAGATGACTTGTAATCTATAAATGTTTTCAGCGTGCACGTGTTTGTTTCTGTGTATGCGAGCGTGCTTATGGCTCTCTGGAGTTGAGAAATGGACTTGATTTGCCCTCGGCTGCTTTAATGAATGCAAATCTCCCGCTGGCCTCTCAGGAGAATAACTTCTCTCACTCAACAAATAAAGTACAAACACGAACCACCCCCCACCCAGTCACCCAGAGTATCGACAGTGAGGGACAGCTCAAATGAAACACGTGCATGAAAAAGCCCAGCAGAGCGTGGGAGTAAGCTGCAGATCTTCCGTTGAAAGTCAGTTGCCTAGAACATTGTACATGAAATTGAGTGTTTGGACCTTATTTTGAATATGAGCACAAAGTCCGGAGCAAACTTAACTTTACTAAATTTGAATACATTTGAATTCACGTCACCGATGCACTCACCTAGGGCAGCTCCCTCATGTGAATTTTGTATTAGTGTGGAGGACAGTCTTGCTGGAAAAGAGCAGCAGGATAGCTCAGCCAAAATCAATAAATACTGCAAAACAGTGAAGACTTAAACTTGATGATAGATTATATCTGCTCTCTGATGATCAAAAAGATTTATCCAATACGTGCGCTTCTTTATGAGATTTAGCACTTTGATCTCCTGTAAAGAGAAACTTTCTATACCTTACCTGTGATATGAATTCGTAACCTTGAACTGGCACAGAAAGCTGGAAGTGGAAAAAACTTTATTCTGCTTTTAGAAGGCAAATGTTAATAGAAAAATGTTGCATTTCAGAGGTAGATGTCTTTTTTTGTCAATATTATCACCTTGTATGGCCTTATTGATAGCTACACTCAGAACTTGTTCATCTTTCATTTGAGCATCTCATATAAGCCTCTGAAAACTGAGTTAAAGTTTGGAGAAAATCATCTCTTAGATATTATTTATTAGGAGTTTAACCTCTTATTTAGGACTCTGTAGATATGGTTTAATTACAATTGTTTGACTGTGGCCCACATAAGACCTCCCACTCACATTTCAGATTTGTTCATAATTTTTTTGAATAGGTCACACAGCTTGTGTTGTGCCCGTTGAAGGCTAATTTCCCAAGTTCAAGCAACAATCGACAAATCAGAGCTTTGTGGGTGGGATTACAAATTGTGACTCCATCTTCCTTCATAGCCAGTGTTGTGCAAGTTTGCTAAAAGTAGTTACAGTTGTTAGTTCTCTCTGAAGATATTGAATAACTGTACCAAATAATTGCATGTAAAAGTTATTAGTTACTTGTGAAAGTAGCTCTTGTGTTCCTTTTTAAATAAACAATTAATCAAGATATAATTGTAATCACAGTGCGGCTAAATGCCAAAGGTAAAATGTGTGCCAAAACAGCATTATAATGAAGTACTGTAGCGCTGCAAAGATTCTGGCCTACGAATCTTGTTCTGCACAGACCCCAACAGATGCCACATCAACATCATGATTTTAGTTTTTCTTTAAAAATTTGAATTTCATTGAAAAATAATCTTTCCAACAAATTATCAATTCACATCACAATATCTGTCAAAATAATCACACTGTGATGTTTTGAACATATTGTGCTGCCCTCCTTTTACATGTCTGCTTCAATTCTCTTGTTAATTCGCACATAGTAAAAAAATTATTTCGTGTTCCCGTAAAGTAAAGATAAAGTAATTAAATGTCTAGACACTAGTAGTAGTAGTGGTAGTAGTAGTAGTGTAATAACACTACAACTCTGATCATAGCTTGTTGACCACTTGGCTACATCCATGAAGAACGGCAACAGAAAATGTTTACAAAAATGTTGAATGCACGAGAGCTGCACTGGTTCCTGAAAGTCAACTTATAGAAATTACCATAACATGAACATTTCACAGCATGTCTACTGAAAATGCCATTGATGGGGAAGATGGGTCATTTGGATTAAAACATTTTAAACTCCCTGACCCAAAAGGAAATAAAAATGGTAGAGAAACGAACAGAAATTCAGGCTGAGTGAAACAAAATAAGAATTCAATCCGATTATCGGCTATCATCAGATTTTGGTTCAGTTTTTGCTCAATCCTGATTGGTGCTCAGAAGTACATTACATCATCTTTCTTCAACCGAGCCCTGGCCGCTTCAGACCAATGACAAAAGCACGGAAAGGACAGAATGATCTGATGTGAAATAAACTAAACTGTGTTCATGTATGACGCCATTACTCACAGGAAGAAGTTAATTGAGAATTTTTTTTTCCACCCATTGACTTGACAAATACTGCCACATTGGAGAGACATTAAGTACAGGCTGCTCAGTGAAATTAAAGGTCCAGTGTCATGATTGATTTGTGTCATGCAACATTAAATATATTGAATTCCTATTTGAGAAACACACATTATACCAGAAGGTGAAGAAGTATTGATTTCGGTATCCATCAGTGTTACACTTGACTTACTGCAGACTGTTTATCTCCTGAAGCCTTAATTCAAGAGAACAACCTTATACTTCCCGCTCGGTTGTGCTGTCAGATTTTATGATGCAGGGCATATTTCAAGGTTCAGTCTTCATCAGTGTCTGCCAACATAATACGGTCTCAAAGAGTCACCTGTATCAAAGGTCTGCCTGTCATCGCCAGAGTTTCACAGGCTTTCTCAAGTCAGAAATAGGTTTTACACAGAACAACCATGTTACAATTTGCTTCATGCATATCAAGTAGGTCAGAGTATTTGGCACCTAAGCTACCGTAGAGGTTTACTGATTCTTTTTTTTTTTATTTCTTTATTTATTTTATTTCAGCCAAGCCTGTCTCCACTGAGCTTAGCTAAACCCCTTGTAATTCTCCAGAAACAAGACTAAAGACGAGCGCAGGTTGTAGGCAGGAGGAAAACCAAGGGTAGAGAAGCGTCACGTGGACACGCTCGTGCCGGTTTTATTCATATCGACCTGTCTGTCATGTTTATAGGGGCGTTAAGTGTCTCAGTTGGACTTGTGAATACAGCTCCTTGGAGCAGGCTGTTTTTGTGTTCATAGAACAAAGCCCTCCTCCGGTCATGTTGGCAAACTGAGGTGGGGGAACTACCCTATTGGTCTCATAATTAAGGTAATATATCTGAACTGCTAACAGTGGAAGACAAAAGACGGGTAAAGTGAATGATAGTATGACTTCCCTCCCTGTATGCATTGTGAGTACTTAGTATCCAGGGAGGCAGGGATTAATAGAGTAATTAAACCCCTTTCGTTTGAGGTAGATTTAAGACTTGATTCACATGAGGGTGGTTTGTTTATTCAGGACGTGATTTGACTTCTCAACACTGAGTCGGGGTTTGGTGCTAATTTGTGTTGTGCTTACATTTTTTTTTTTTTTTTCAACGCAGAGAACAGATGCTTGTAACATATTTCGAGCACTTAAAAGTGATATTCCCCCTCTCTTCATCTCCCTGCTAACTGTGCAAGTGTTAATGTCTCATTAACGGTGCGTTTCTAGCCAAGGTCCTCAACGTTTCCCTGGCTGACATACGTCCTGCTAGTCTTAATTATTGAAAGTCATCTCCAGTTTATATAAGTGGCTGCCATCTTCTTCCTGCCAGTGTCAGGTCTGAGTTTGGAGCTGGAATGTCTGCAGAAGTGGGTGTCTTTGAAGGACCTCGCTGTGTTGCTTTGGCTGTTGAATATGTCACATTCACTCTCCGAAAAGCAGCCTGCCAGATGAGCCACAGCCTTTGTTAAAAGCTCAGGACGAGGTGTGTGTATGTGTGCGCACGAAGCCGTCCTCTACAATTATGTTGTTATTCCTAAGTATGAAATATTAGCTGCCGTACGTGTGCACACACACGCACTCCATCCCACTTGCTGGTTATGATGTTATTGCTGAAGATGAAATATTAGCTCTCTTCACCTTGGAAATGATCTTAACTGTTGAACGTAACATCCATCAATGAGCAAGCAGCATAGACAGCAGCTGAGCTAATCAGTGCCTGCATGACTAATTACCATCTCAGAAATGAGATGATATGAAATGGCAGGAGCCTGAGCCCCTATCTGGTCATACACCAACCCATGCAATTAAATGGCTTGATTGACCCTTTGTTTTAATAATGCAGGCTGAGACGGAGATGGCTGGTTAGACAAGCCTGTTACCATGGGTGCTCTGTAATGGGGAGGGCATGAGGTGTTTAATTTATAATGAATGAATAAAATGCAGGTGCAGAAAACTAATTTTCTCTGTTCTACTATCCGTCCGTCCTCCTTGTTTTTGCTCCATTCCTTCCTCTTTCTTATTCACTTTGTTGCTTTGCTAACTGTTCTCACATCCTCACACCTTCCCTCAAGCTTCTTCACCTTTCCTTGTCCATTTCGACTCATTTTACGCTAATGTTTTTCTTTCTCTCCCTTGTCTACGTCCAGGGTGCTAATTCAAAGCCCGTGGTGTCCTTCATCGCAGGGCTAACTGCTCCTCCCGGCCGTAGGATGGGCCACGCCGGCGCCATCATCGCTGGTGGAAAGGGTGGAGCCAAAGAGAAGATTGCAGCCCTCCAGTCAGCTGGAGTTGTAGTCAGCATGTCCCCTGCCCAGCTGGGCAGCACTATTTTCAAGGTGAGTCCTTTGTTCCAGCAAGATAGTGTTGTAGATGATAACACTGCGAGAGGGGCTTTTCTGCCTAATGAGTACATATACTTTTGGTGCCTTAAAGGGGATCTATAATGCTCATTAACAGGTTTTTATTTTTTTCTTGGCCTCCACTTAAGTAGTATTGCATGACTCACAGTCCGAAAAATGTATCTTATTGTGGCTCTTTATGCAGCCCCTCAGTTCATCCTCTGTCTGAGACACTCCTCAGAACACACAAGTACTCATTTTGATTGGATAAACTTCCAGAAGCCTGCCGAGGGGCAGCACCCACTGTCAAATTGGATAGTGACATGAGCTCTGCTCCACCCTCTTGCAGTCAATTTGAGGCCGGACTTCACTGACTACTGTACAAAATACAAATGACTACATAATGGTATTACCTGATTTTGGTTAAACTGATTCTTATTTTACTGGGAAATAACACAGTGTCCTGATAGACCTACCACTCTACTTGTTGCTTTGCAAAAAAACAAAAAACCTTGTTGCTTAGCTAGTTAGCTCAGTTAGCCGTGAAGCTTGTTAGCCTGAACAAACTTTTATGTTGTAGACGTCTACCCGCGAACAATAAAAATCCATTACTTAACATTACTAACATAGATACTCCTTGTCTTTAAAAGGCTTTTATTTACAAGAGACCTACATTACCAAAATTCAATTGTCACATTTTGTGTTTTGCCTCGTCACCATTACTTATGCACACTTTGAAACTGCTCAGTCACACACTCCAAACAATGTTTTATTCACTAAAATATAGTCCCAAATATATCAGGCTCAGATGTTCCCCCCTGTTGTTGTTTTTGTCTGCCTCATCCATCAATCTCATCTTATCTCTGTCTGACTTGCATCTCATTTCTTTTTCCTTATCTCAGTCTTTATTTTCAGTCCCTGTCTGTACTGTTGCTTCCAAATTAAAATGTGACACGATGTCTGCTTGAGAAACATAAAAAAATACAAGAAAATATTTCATTTAATTTAAACAGTCAACTCTAAATTTCTGTGCTCCACTGTTTTACTCATAACTGCGTAAATTGATAGAAATACCATCTTACAAATAAACCAAACAAATACTAAGGTCACATTTGCATTATACACATGAAAAGCTAATTAAAGCAGACCGTCCACATAACCAATAAAGATGCTACACAGTAATGATGCTTCTCTTTCGGCTTCAGAGCAAAATCTCTGGTGACGCTGCTAACTTGTGGCACAGTCTTTCATCACCGAGCCGATACAAGGTTTGCTGGGAACAGGAAAAGCAGGAGTAGCAAGTTGAGATTAAACTTTTAATATGCCGTAAAGAAAGGCAGACGACAAGGGCAGGAATTAATAAATGTGTGTTGACAGTGGCTGAGTTGGCGCCACTGCCCCTTTATTTCAATTTATCTCTAGGGAAGCACTGTTAACAAGATGTATAAAAAGTGAAAGCATGTATTACACCCATTCATCATCTTATACTTTCATTACCAGTGCTGGCACTACTGCATGCGGATATGGATTTACACACCTCTTCCCCCCCAAAGTTTAATTCATAATCATTGTGTGTAATGATGAAAAACGTGCAACGTGGTTGCTCATTTTGCTGCACATTGTGTTCATACATCTCTGTTAATTTCATTGACCGTCGTAATTGAAGTAATAACGAGAGAGACGCGAGTAGACAAGACGCTTCAGGTGTGGGCTCAAACAGCGACGACCTCGGTGAGAAGAGCATCTCTGCTGTCACCGACCTGCACGAGCCTTGACACCACCGGTGACAACATGTATCTGTGTAAGGTGGATACATGCATCATCATGTTTAATTAAAGGTTTATGAATTATACATCGAGCCACAGTTGGATGTTGGAGTTTTCACAAGAGGTCTAAAACTGGAAAACAATAAGGCTCTTAGATCCGAGTGCATTGAGCAGATGTTTTCGTCGACAAAGTTACACAAGCACAACACAAATTTAGCGTGACCAGGATGCAGGACTTTCTTGTAGCCATTTGACAGTTTTGTAAAAGAAAAGTTTGGCGGCCCAAGTTATATTTTTGCCCGAGACCTTGGGTTTTGTGTTGTCTAATGCACCCCTGGGAAAATGAAATTAGTCAAAAGAAGTAGTTGGATCTACATTGTCAGTACTGATTTATTAGAGGAAACATTGTATTCGTCATGGACCTCGGGTGCAGGAAAATGAAAAATAAGTAATTTTTCAATTCATAGGAAAGGAGGAGGAAGTTTAATTTTTTGTATCTAAACCAGAAATATCTTCATAACCGCACAGTTGCCTTGAATAAAATTACATGTTTTTCAGGGTTTGAACATTGTTAGAAGCATTTGGAATAATTTTAAGAAGTATTTCAATTGAAACTGGAAACAGTGAGGCGGCCAGCCTCTAACAAACAACATTGTTTTTATAGTTGAGGCATACGCTAAAATACGTTCCTTAAACATTTTAAGGAGAGGAGCTGACAACAAACAGGATTGTGGTTCATATTTGATCAGCTCTGCCTTGTTTTATGGTTTGATCAGAGTTTTTTCAGCCCATTCTATACAGTACAGAAACAATATGGCAGCCACTTTTGGTTCACAATCTTCCGTATTGCTTCTAAACAGTACACAAAAATATGTTTCTGAAAACATGTTGGGCAGTCAATCAGCAGTGTAGTCCCTGCATCTTGGTTCATAGTTTATCAGCACTGCCTCGTTTAGACAGTTTGCTCGGTGTTTAGTGAGACACCTCGCTCGATCGTGGCAGCACTCTCTCTTGAGATTGGTCTGAAGTCTTTGTGTACGTGGATGCACACTTACAAAATGCGGATTCAAAAGCCCTAAAGTCTGTTGTTGGTTTCTTGTCACCAAAAAAGATGGGGGTGCTCTGTGTGCAGGCAAAACAGGAGGAGTTTGACATTGTTCATTTGCATATACTACTAAAACTGTGATACAGAGCTGGCTGAAAATTCCCATTAAAAGCTAAAGCCTTTGAAAAATTGTTTTCAGAAAATGAGTATTTATTATCCAGTTAAATAACTAATTAAGCTCAGATAAAACATCCCTATTATATTATTTATTAAGAGTTTGACACTCAAAAACTCAACTGATTCTGCTTCATCAGGACTGTGTGGGTGGGGTTGGATCTTATGTGATTGACAGTACTGATAACATAAGCAAGCAACCCCTCAACTGTCATCAGATTCTGATTCAAATGTTGCTTGATTGGTGCATGGAAATACATGACGTCATCAAAAAAAACCAAAAACAAGCAACCAGAAGAAAAGAGAGGATAAAAACACGTGTGTATATATATAAAAAACCTCTAACAATTAGAAATGACATACAGTATGCTGAAAGATAATTAAATATGCAGTGCTTTCAGTGGCACTGGTGCAAGGACAAGATACCAGAAAAACTTATGTTAATCTGAGCAGGACTTAATTCATATGCATGGAAGAATAATTATGACCTTTTTACTTGTTTACAAAATATCTGGAACTCATAATCATAAACAGCAGATAATTTTATCCTCTCCTGCTTAGTATTCACAGTGTAGCCTGCATGCACATGTATGCAGGAAAACCAAAGCGAACGTGTTTAATCTCAAGTTTTTGTTTACGATCCTGACTCCTCATACACCTGACTTCAGGTGTGTCAAAGCTGTTGTTGTAAATGTCTCGCTCTTCTCTCACGTCATGTTCTCCTGCGCTCGCTACAGTTTCGATCCAGATGTGTTTTCACCCATCCTTTTTGAGTGGCAACCTCTACTTTCTACGTTTTACTCCCCTTCTTGCTCTCGACTCGTCTTGTCATGTGTCTCAGTCTGTCTCACGCAAGGCGTCTGCTCTTTTTTCCCTCCTCTCTGTCACATACAAACAACAGCTATGATTCCTGTCTTGTACCCTTGAGCTACTGTCTGCCGCCTTGGGCCAACAAAGCATCTATCTCTTTACGTAATGAATGCCCTGCTCCTCCTTTTCTTTGTCACCCTTTCCATCCTATTACCTTTTTTTCACGTCCTCTCATTTCCTCTACAGCTTTGTCCCTAATTACTGAACCCTCTGCCACTCCCTCTTCTAACCCAACTCATCTGTGCTCATACTTTTAAACCTCTCCAGAGAGTCGAGGTTGGAGAGGCTGAGGTTGCCTTTTCAAGCGTCTCAGAAATATGAACACATTTCCTCCTCTAGGTGGCAGTAGACCTTCAGGTATCCACAAGCCACAGAGGAATGGGCCAATATGTGCAGGAGTACTTGTGTGTTCTGACGAGCTGATAAATGACATTTGCATTAAGTTACTTTCCCCCTGTGGAATGGAAAATTCTCTGGGAACGACATGTTCTATCATCATCGACATCGTTTTTAATGGCTATCGTAATGCTCTCTCATTTTGTAGCCACATGGTTGGACTGTGCTGATAAGCCCAGCAACTGTATCCTCACATAAATCAGATTTTTTTTTTTTTGTGCACATGTAGCCTCTATCAATCACAGGAAGTGAGCTGTTTTTAGCGTCACTAACTGGAATTTGGTGACACGTACGGCGCTACATGATTTGCACTCTTCAGGAAAAAAAAACAACAGGCTCTCAAAAGCTCGAGCCGCCTCTGTTTCCCCCCGTCTCAACAGCAGATCTGATACACAGGATCAAAACAGAGCCGTGTGAATTCTGCATGAATAAATCATTCACTTCTGTCTATCTCACTTCATTTCACGTTGCGTATTCCCTTCTCTCTCTCGTCCATCTCTGTAGGAGTTTGAGAAGAGGAAGATGTTGTAAATTGTGCGACGAGGCACCCGACCTTTCACCCCCCTCCCTGCCCAGAAGTGGAGATGAGCAGCCTGATTCTGTAGGTGGACATGCCCTACAGTATCTGTAAACCTGATTATTTCAACCACCAAGCGCACAGCCAGTGTTTATATTGTAATTTCTGCCATGAACTTGTACCTTGCACATAACGACAGAATAAAACATAGTGGCTTAATGGTATCCTAAAGAAGTCATTTTACACTATGTAAAAGCTTTATAGATGTTTTCTCTTCCTCCACACAATGTCGACAGCTGAAAGGAAGGATGCCATGGTAACCTTGGTGATCTGTTTCATTCTGCTATACTCCTGCTGTAATGCATCACCCATTTCACTGGCTGTCCATCTAAATAAGAAATATTTCTCATATCGTTTTCCTGCTGTACTTGTTCATAAAACAGATGTGGTCTCATCAAGTTTCCTTCCTTTTTGAAGTAACGTGAGCGTAAAAATGGACATATGTCTGAGAACAGACGGGAATGCAAAAGGTATCACATGTTGAGTGGGTTTGGTGTTTACATGCCTTCCAGCACAACCTGTGTGGGTCGCATATTGTATGTAGAGAATCGGTTAACAGGAGAGGAGTTAAGATGAAGGTGCTTTTCATACATGGATCTTAAGCTTCAGAGTTTGCTTGGTTGACATGTGAAATCATAGCATTTGGTTTCGTTTTCATTCCGTTAAGCAAGGCAAGTTTATTTATATAGCACCTTATCATACACAGAGGTTATCCAAAGTGTTTTACAGTCAAAATAATAAAAAATAAAGAGATAAATACGTAGACAAATGTAATGGAAGTACAGCGAGTGTGATAAAATAAATATAACGGTTCCAATGGTGGGCAACATAATGGCTAAAAGGTGTTTTACCATGCTTGGTTTTTACTCTGGGTACCACTAGCTGACCGGGCCATGCAGACCAGATCTTTAGATTGCTTAAGAGTAAAAGGGTTTAATAAACTCACTGATAAGTCGATCAGAAGACAAACTGGAAACAAATATAAATAGTCGATTACTCATGTTAAGCACAATCTGATATCGCTGTGTTGAACATCATAGGAAATGTTGCTCCAGGACTGTCATTGCAACTGACGGTTTTGTGATGTCACAGCTTTGTAACTTTTGGGAAAAAAACTGTAGAAATACACAAATGGGATAGTAATCCTTTCAAACACGTGTTTAACGTTGTCAACGGTCTATTTTAACCTGAACCTAACCAAGAATTTTTGTTGCCTTAACGTAACCAAACGGTTACAGAAAACTGAATAGAAATGCAGAACAGGAAGTAAACATATTGTAAAAATAATAAAGGAAACAGTATCATAATTTGTTCCAAACAGGATACCAATGCCAGTCTCTTGAGCAAGAGTCCTAGACTTAACCCAGTCAGCCACAACAGCCTGTTCCAAATGCTGACTTTGTGTCCAAAATGAAGGATGCCATTTTAGCTTATTAAATGTGTTGCACCCTCCATTGAATAGAAAATACTTTATTGCATACCTTTTGCATGCAAAAAGCAGAAATTTGTCTTTGCTTGCATGTGCAAAATGATACATTAAAAACTCAACATACCAAAGGTCAAGTCAAAAGCTTGGCCAGCTGTTGTGAATGTGTGCTAGCAGGTTCCTGGCTTGCTAGCATGTTGGTGGTTAGCTCGCCAGCTACAGCAGTTTATCACCAAGCTTCACGTACCGCATATTGTTCAAGACACGTGTGAATTTTGCTGTGCCACATTTCTGATGTGTTCCGAGTTCCAGTTTCAAAAACGAAGAAGACTCACTGCTTTTCTTTGTTTCCTGTAACTGGGAACTGAACGTCTTACATTTTGGAATTTTTTGGACACAATAAGTAAGTTGATGATTACAACGTAAGCTCTGAAAAAAAATTGGTGAGGCATTTTCAATATATATTATATATTGGCATATAAAAATAGAAATTAGCTGCAGTGATAGTACTTTTTTCAACCCACAACATTTTCATAATAATCCTGTATTTTATGTATTTTTGTCAAGGCTCACACCACAGCTATTATAGGTATTGTTCTCAACACTCTTCCCCAAAGTTTCACATGTAGAGGAAAAATAACAGTAAATTGCAAGCTAAAATGTAAAATTACCACTAATAACCCAGCTTGTAAACAAGCAGCCTGTGTGAATATTCAGAGCAAAGTTGCAGGTTGCGCTCTAATTAAGACAAACCTCCAAGTTGCACGTAAAAGCTATAGGTTAAATTAACATCTCATTACTGCACACGGGTTGAAAATTGGACTGAGTGGAGGAAAATGAAAGGGGAAGATAAGGTTACAGTCGGTTCTGCTCCTGCTGAATCTTTTTTAAATAAACATGCAAGGAACAAAAGTGTGTAATGAAGCATATAATGCCCTACACTGGACATCTCTACAGCCTATTCTTATCTGCTCAACAGCAGTCGGCCAAGGCAGATTATTCTGTGTACACATTGTTAACAATTACTTTTTAATCTGCATTAGCGAATTAACATAATGACTGACAGTGGAACAGAAAGCTTATTTGTTTAGAGGCTCAGAAGTTCCTTCTCGCATTGAAGTTGCCAAGCGGTTTCCTGCTTTGCTTTGACTCCCATGTAAGATGTAAAGGAGGCCAAAGTTTGCCTTCTGGTGGTGTTTTTTGACTTAATACAATGTTAGCGCAAATTAATTACAGGTTCAAAAAGAAACTTTCACTGTGGCACCAAAATGGTCCTGAAAAAAAGTAAATGAATTATAGTTTTCATTGGTTATGATAGTACAGGCTGCATGAAAACAGCTACAAGTGAGTAATTCACTGTTTTAATCTAAATATATATATATATATATATATATATATATATAATTTATTTATTTTTTTCAATTCAATTCAAAGGGGGCTTTATTGGCATGAAAAATGTTTAACAACAATGTTGCCAAAGCATCTGTCCAAACACTCTGACAGAACACAATAAATAACAACATGAACACCAACACAACACCAAGACTGATTTACATTAATTATATATACAGTATATACAGTGTGTGTGTGCGTACATAATCAAACAAATAAGCAAATGTAGTGGGTACGATAACCAGCAATTTTCATAAAGCATATTGCTGCAACCCTACCCACGATGCAATTCCAAAGTTACAGGAGGAGCCACTCACAGCTGCAGAACCTTGAAACAACTTGTGGATGGAGGTGACACATCTTGTACATCAAGTGCAAAATGGAAAAGCAATGTGACTTCTTGTATATTAACTGCAATAACAGTAATATGAAAATGAGTGTCATACTGTACATACACAGGCGCAGATGCCATGTTTATGTCATATTAGATGGATGATGTATTCTTATTTGTTTCACTTTTCCGCCACATAAGACTCCGAAAATGATGACAAGAATGACGAACACTCTACAGTTGGAAATATTACCTTGATTATGATATGAATGTGGCAACAGGGTCAATGGCAGTGATTGAGTAATTAAGTAAGTACATGTAATTAAGTACATTTACACAAGTACTGTACTGAAATACAATTTTACTTTTATTTTAGTTTTCTGGTACTTTATACTTTAACTTTAATTAACAGTTACTTTTGAGATTAAGCTCGGCAACGTGTGATAATAACTAGGCTACAGCATACTGAAGAAAATAAATGAGCTGTGTTTTATTTTGTGCTGCACCGAAGACCAAAAGACAATGTGAGATCAAGCTCACTACTTCAAAAGGATTTGTGTCATGTAGAAAAAAAAATCTCCACCACATACTTTATTGTCTACCTTCAAAGGAACAGAGTTTGTGCTTGAGATGGAAACCTTTTAAGCTCCATATGAAATTAAATTGGTCTGGAGTCGAGTGCACTCAGTTTAGTGTTCAGGTCTGTTTGTTTGCATTGAGCTATTAATGAAACATGGAGAACATTTCTCATTACAACTTCCGACCTCGGACTTCACTAACAAATCACTGATCACAAGTGTATTTATGGAGACCTTGAGCCGACAATTTATTCTTTCTGACCTAGGTCGAGTTAACATTATTCATAAAGCCATGAATGGCTGACTGGGACACACCCACAGACCCACAGCAAAGGCCTCATTACGAAGAAAGTGCAGACTTCGGCCGAGTCAGTCGTCTGAGTCAAAGAAACAAGAATATTCCAGAGAGCAGACGGCAGTCTTAATGAACTCAACAGGGTACTCTGCGAGTGCCCTTGCACACACTGCAACACCTTATGACTAATGTATGTGAGGAGAAGTTGAACAGTGCCCAGCATGTAAATCAGTCATTTAATTAAATGGTTTGTAATGAAAGAGACAAGATAAATCTTATGTTAAGAGGCAACAGCTTTTTTATACATTTCCACGCGGTGTTCAGGGATGAGTAGGCGCTAGCATGCTGTGTAAGACAGGTCATTAACATTGCCATTGAAATGTAACAATAGCACAGGCTGCCACCTGACAATTAGGATAATTATGTTGCTGTATCAAAAAGTTGTGGAAGCTGCACAGGTGCGGTTCAGATTGTTGCCCCTTTTTGAAATTACCTGGTTTGTTGGCAGCAGCCCGAATGAAGTGCTCGTTCATTCAGTGTCACATATTGCTCTTTTAAGCCTGAATGTGGCGGCGATCATTGTCAGATTGTTCCATTGATACCATTGATCCGACCTGATGCTGTGAAGTGTGTTTGGCACGATCTCCATTAAAGCATCGGAGAGCCACGGTGAGGACGAGAAATAAAACCAAGGGGCTTGACAGTAGCAATTTGCATGAGGCAGTATTGTTTTAATAGAAGCGCTGACTTTAGATTGCTTTGGGAATTGAGGGCAAGGATGAGGATGGAGGAGCGGATGTATAGGGATCCTGGAACAGAGCCCCGTTCTTTTTTTCCAAGTCATCTGTGGATTGGTTTCCTCTTCAGACAGGAAAGGTTTTATTTGTCTGGCTTACGATGATAAAAAAAAAACAAAGGACAATGTTTCATATAAAGAGTAAGCTGCTCCTTCATTATTGGCGTTTCAATAAATCCATTCATATTATTGGCATATGATCAATGCGAGAGCTGCTTCGTATTCAGTTTTTTTTTAAATACTTCATAAAAATAATATTCTTTCTTTCTAACAAGGCAAACCTGTGCCTTCAAGTTATTAATATGCTATAATTCATTACAATATATTGTAATATCTGTCCTTTTGAATATACGGCTAAAGCCAACAGCCTCTTGGCTTAGCATAGCACAAATTCTGGAAAGAAAGGGAAACAGCTTGACTGGTTCAATCTGCCGGTAAAAACTATAGGCTTACCAGCACTAGACTTTTATTACAGTTAAAGATACATATATACAGAAACACGTAGTGCCTTTTTTAAATTTGCATTGTGGGGGATGACGACATGGTTGGCATCTTCACATTAAAAGTTCAACATCAGGTGAACACTGTCCATCCACTTTGACAGCATTTGAGCACAAAGCATCAACACTGTAAACACACAGTTCACCTCTCCTTGTCCAGCTGTAGTCCTGATCTGTTGGCTCAGAACACTGTCGGCCCCGTTTGATTGCGACTGCTTGATCCAGGATGTCGTGGTGGAGGCAGGTCTCTGTAAAGATGTTGGCACAACAGTCCCTGTTGTCCCTTTGCTTGGCCAGCTGAGTCCAAATTTATCCATTTAATTTTCCTGCACGTGGAGCAGCCTTAAAACCAAGCTGGATTAGCTTGGCTCTTATCCCGTCTCTCTTCCTCCATGGTGCGGTCCGTCTGGTCAGGAGGAATGGTTGTTGGACGCCATGGGCAGAGATCGTCTCAAAGTCTGCTGGAAAAAGTAACAGTGAAAAGATGCATCTTGAACTATTCCATTAGAGGAAATATTTGGCTTATTACAACTTGGCTTGTATTCTCATGGCCATGACTTTCATTACGATTCTTTTGTACTCATAATGTTGCCACTAATTCCTTTTTTTGCACAGGAAAACCTTTAGTAAAGCCCCTCAAAACTTCAAATTTGACATATTTCACATATTTCATTTGACATATTTCGCTAAAAAAGTGAGAAGCACCCTGACATCATATTTTAACAAGTGAGCTTCTGTCCATTTCAGACGAGTGGGAAGAACACAGGAAATACAGAAACCACTTCTGTGATATACCCAAAACTGTCATAACTTTTAAAGAAAACTGTGTTCTCATGTTGGACCCCATTGCTCATAGTAAGAGGCTAATAAAATATGTTTTTAGAGCCTTTAACGTCTGGAAAGAAGCTGCCGAGCATCCGGACCAACATCCATTTATTAACATCTTACTAACATTTACAACTTCAGACTTGATTTATCAGCCTTGAAAAACAATTAATGACTTATTAGCATTCATAATTGCACATAGCTTCGCTGAAGTGAAATCTGTGACCCTTAATAATTGGAAAGTGAGAAAATAAATGCATTTTTCAACCTGTTCAACCATGTTTCAGTGTCTCGTTTGTCTGTCTTAATTACTTTTTTGAGTTACGTGAACTTTGAATTGCCCTGTTAAACGTGTGATGCAAATACATGCATTAGTGGCTTATTAATATCTTATAATTCATCTATAATGCATCAAGAAAGGGCTAAAGGCATTAGATACAACATAGAATACCTTTGTAAAGCGTGTTCGTGTTTCTTCCCCGCAGCAGAGAGAAGGTTTTGAAAGCAGAGGAATGAGTTTACATGCGTCTCCGCTGGTGGCCATATAATGACTGTTATGGCAAGCTCACATGCTGGGTTATCATGTGCGACCAGTCGGTGCTGCGTCGCCTCATCAGGATTCCTCCCAGTGGGAAGGACGGCAGAGCGGGCTAATCCCAAGGAGAGATGGGTTTTGATGTGCAGGGGTATATTTTGTGATATGTACACGGGTGGCCTTTAGTTCGCTTGTCACACACAAATAGTGTTTGCAAAAATAGGAACACGACTGACAAGAATATGAAATCTAAAGAAGCAGAGCTAGGCCTTGACGGGATCATTGTGGTTCTTATAATGTGTTCCTGTCCCGTCATCTTTATTCTTTTTTTTTTCCTCCAATTGTGCTAAAACACAAAAGCCTGAGCCTGGTTACAGGACGGCTCATACTGCTCATGCTGTAAAGATACTACTGAAGCTTGCATGCATTAAACTGAGCTTACAGAGGGATGTATAATGAATTTAAGTTCCTCTGATCCTTTAATGCTTATTTAAATTTCAGTTTACTCGCTTTTTTTGTCGGCTGCCGGAGGATGGATGTATCTCTTAACATGTCATGATTAGCCGCTCCGGGCGATGCTCTAGGACTTTAGATACTGTAGAAGATGAGGCACATCATAAAGTGCATTAATTTTTCAACTTTAAAGAGACCAGCCGAAATAGCCCGGGCCTCAAGAGGATCCGTGGAACTTCTGTAGAAATGCTTCTTCGACTGTGTCATGCTTTTATTGATCCATTGCCGTTCTGTGGACATTTATAGCTGAGCTCGGCCCTTTCACTTGCCGTCCTCTTCAGAGCCCCGATGGGACGTCATAAACACTGATGTCCCACTGATGATGAAGATATTGTGACTTCTAGTTCACTAAAAGGCAGCCGAAGAGGATGATTACTGGTAAGAGCTGCATCAAGCTGGGAACGTCTCTCGATTGATGTATCGATCTCAGCCATGGAGTTCCTCACAGCACAGAGGTAAGCTTACCTGTGCTTTCGATAAGAGGAGGATTGAAGAACATCGCATTTTGCCACATAATGGCTTCCTAACAGCCCAGAGTCTCATCAGAAAGGCAGTGATCTCCTCCTGCAGCTCATCCAGTCCCTTATAGCAGGGAGTCACCGCTGCCGATCCATCACACCCCGAGTGAGCACAACAGACCCAGTAATGTAAGACTTAACACAATTTAAGCTTTTCTCTATGTTGTGCCTTTATTGAATTTAGTGCCTTTGTAGGTACGGTCAGGACTCTCTATGGGCAGCCTGATAGGTAGACAAAAATCCAAGGAGGAAACAGCTCCTGTATAACAACACTTTGGAAAAAGGCTGAGAAAGAATCTCCAGTGATTTAAAGGTCACAGGTTTGATGCCAACAAAAGGAAGAAAATGGCAGAATTTCATTGGCCTTAAACCCTACAGGGAGTCTTATAACACCCCATCTTCCTGGGGGAGTAAACCTGAGCAATAACTGACGCAGCAGTCTGGGCTGTGGTTAATGTTCTGTGTGTGTCTCAAGGTAAAAAGGGGGGAAGATCTATACTGTGTGTGGCCGTTTGTCGCTCCTTAAATTCAAAGAATTAGATATTGTTCCCCCCCTCGCTCTCGCACTTTCCTTCTGTTTTGCGACAACGAAAGCACCAACTGGGCAAGGCGGGCAATTGGCCTGATACGCAAGACCCCAAGTGGTCCCCAAAATACCTTTATAGTTCTTTATTTCCTCAGTTACACTAACTTTGTGAATATAAAATAATCAAAAATAAGTGCTTATAGTGCTAACAGTCCATACAAAGGGCAAAACGCATACAACTACATAAACTTGCATATTTTCCATGTTCAGGCCTTAGAAAACTGATATAAACTATATTTTGCTGGATTTGAAATCTCATTGGCTACATAATATATCAGTCATCTGGAGGCTGCGTGTGAGAGAGGGGAAAGAAGAGAGAGCGGGTCTCTATTGTACATGATCACTCATTGACTGTTGTAGGCTCTAGGGCGGGCATAGACACTCCTATTTGGTCAAATAAGCTGTCAATGAAACAGCTGTCATCTCAGGATCTAGCCGGTGTAGAAGGATAACGGCATCTGCTGTGAAATAAGTGTTTTTTTGATGGATAAATGCATCAGTGATTTATCTGTCACCATTAATGCACAAAATACTGTGTTTTGGACTAAATATTTTAAAAAATGCATCTAGTGGATGTTTCAGAATCAGAGAAAAGTTGGAGTTTCCGTGGTGTTTCAACATTTGTAAACGTGACACTTTAATTTGCACAATCAGCACAAGTGATTTCATTGTATATTGTTATATACTTTCAAATGATATGTTTTCATTGATAAAGGTTATTGAGGGGGACGAATCTCTCTTTTATCTAGAAAGGGTGGGCTACGGACAGGAGGTATAAGGCAAAACGTTTTTGTCAATGCCACAATTATGTGTTTCTGCATGGCGGTTTAGAGAAAATGTTAATTATTGTGCTTGAGAGATGTTGGCAACAGTACTCTTGAACTTTGAAGAGATAAGGCCAGCTGTTTCCCTTTGTTTCCAGTCTTTATGCTAAGCTAGGCTAACTGCCTAAGTGTCAAATTATATTAGTCGAGTAAAGCATACTTCACAAACTTAGTTCAACTATTTCTTATAGAGAAACTTTATTTCAGCGCATATTTTCGCATGGTAAATTTAGTGTTTAAGTGCCTGGGACCTTGTAATATTCCCCAATAACAAAATTATGTATGCACAGAGAGTGGGAGGGGTTAATGGTGGCCCAGTAGCTCATTCATTATTAACACAGGTGTTAATGTGAAACCTTATTCTTGTTGTTTAAACCTACTTGCTGCAGCTGCATAAGGCTTTGCACCACCTAAACCAATTTGAATTCCTCCATAGTCACACACTTGTTTATATTATGAGGCCAAACCCAGACAAAACCAGACAAAGGTGACATTGCTTTTTATTTGCAAAATTCCAATCTCACCAGCTTAAGTCAAGGCCTTTGGATTTCTTTTTTGTTTCTCTCTGGCTTATAACAACCTTCTATCTATATTCTGACTGGTTTTATAAGTCATAACCTTTGACTCACATCTTGCTGTGCTGAAAATGGCACGGCTCTGAAATACACACTTTTTTTCTTTTGCACTTTTATTTATCTCGGGAAAGTCAGCTGAGCATGCTCACCCTTTTTCCAGCTATGCCCTGCTTAACATTCATGGTACAGTTGCACACATTCACGCCTGGGAGCAGCTCAGCACCGCCGCAGTCTTCAACTGTTGACCGCTGAGCGGCTCCGGTGGAGCAGCCGAGTTAAGTGTCTTACTCAAGGGCACCTAGGCAAAAGTGGTAACAAGCTCTCCAAGGCCTGGTGTGACCCTCGCCTGCTTACTTTTATTTGATGTAGTTTCTTGTAAAATAAATATACATAAATACCCGAGGGAAGGAGAGCGAACTCTCTCTCCATTCCGAAAGATTCATGTTCTCAAAATTAAAAGCAAAATTAATATTAATATAATTTTTAATTCTTGTGGAGGGTGGACTGGCTGCTCTTGATGTTGTCGACCCTAGAAAAACCTCCAGTCTCTCTCAAGCATGTCTGTTTATTTATCTTTTTTCCTTTGCTCTGCATATCTGCCACGCTGATACTGTCCCTGAGGTTTTGAGCCAAATTTTTCACAACAGCAACTGCAATAATCATCTCTATGGTAACTCATTGAAAATGCTTTGCTGCATTCGAAGCAGAGAGGACAACAAGCGGGAGCGGGAGGGGGAGAGCGAGACAGGCTCGGAGCTTTTCTTTTCATTTTCTGCTGATTTCCAGCCATCACTTATTCATCCGTGTTTTAAGTCCATCACTCACACTTACTTAAGAATCCCCAGATCACATCAAAAATGGAATTGAGTGAACGTTATTTTTCCTGCCAATCGCGCTCTATATAAAAAAAAAAAATCAAGTTGTGCTGTCAAAAATGATTCGATCCAATAACATGTCTGACTTCCCTGTGTCTGAACAGACGGGCACTGCTGCCTGTCTTCCATGCCAGTCTGTGTTTATCAATAGTAGTCAGAGGGAAAAAAATATGTTCCGGTTTGAAGTAGACGTGCCGTCAAGTTTTAGGACAGTGCGTTTGCCTCATAAATATCTCACGCTCACCATCAATCTGCGAGCTAGTTGTAGTCAGTTTTACATTCTGGTCTGTTGTTGAGATATAAGGCTGTAAGTGGTTGTGCCGGAGTCATAGATGAATAATCTATGTGTCCACTAAATTCTGCTCTCATCCAGCTGGGAAATGAATACCAAACCAGCAGTGCTCAGCGAGGTGTAGGACTCAAATCCCTGGCTCTTTACTTTTATCTTTCGGTGCAAATATTTGTCTCATGAATTTCTCTTCCAACTGTTCCCAGAGATATCCTATCCCCAAGATAGAGCATAGGTTCTCCTCGACATTTATTTAAATCTTTATTATCAGTTCAACCTCTCCTTAAAGCTCCTAGCTCAGGGAGTATTGCTTTCATACATTTGCTGTTGGAATATGTACACAGGGTTTGGGTGCTTTCCTTTCCTGGTGAGAAATGTATTTTTCTCTGCTAGGCGCCTGAGATGAAGGCAGCCTTTGTTACGTGTCGGTTCAACCTGTGAATGTATCACTTTGCTGAGATTAATTAGTGCTGCAGGTCTGACTTAAAGGTCGCAGCCTGGGGATCAGTCAATGGGGCCATAACAGCCTTGGGACATCTCTGGACAAATTGAATTAAATTGTAAGAATCAAGCGGAGTAGAACCAGGTGCTTGCACTGTGTGTGTGCGTCTGTGTTAAAGTGGCTGAGGTCAGATAAGAGATAGTAGTTATTATTTGAAATCTATGAAAGCCCATGTCTGCCTGCAAAACAAAATATAAATAGATGAAAAGTTATGCATAAGGAGAATAGAAATTTTCACAGCCAGTCAAACTCATTGGATACTGAATTATGATGCAGTTAGTCCAAAATTTGACAAAGAAATAACATAATTTTGATTTGGTAAGAAAAAAAATGCCTTAGCTTAGCCCCAGAAACAAGTCATGGCAGGTCTGTCAAGCTCTAGATATCTCCAAATATCAAAACGCAATTTGTTTTTTGTCCTCGGTAGTCACATGTCTTGTGATGACATGTACGTGTGGCGGTTTAGGGCGGGTCACCTTGGTTACTAGCCAAAAAGCTGTAGGATGGAGGAAAGAGTATAGGGGTTTGTCTCAGTCAAACATGCAAAGACCACTGTGGTCTGTTGCACAATTTGTATAAGTAACAAAACGCTTTCAATCGAAAAATACAACATGTAACTTACTGAAGCATCTGATATGGCAGCACAGCAATGTAGAGTGTGTCGAATAAAACACTGGTGCTGGAAATGAGGAGTCTACTCCCAGCTACACAACGGAAACTGGATTCAAGAGCAGGAAACAGTTGTGGAGAGACTTTAAATGAAGCAGATCTAAAGAAGCATGTTGCTGGGTAAGTTATATCATGGAGGAGAGGTTACCCATGTAAAAGTAATACATTAATATAACGAGTAACATAAGTTATTACTTTTTATACCGAGTAAAGTAAAGTAATTGCTAAGTGCTTGCAGTCCTCGGTCCTAATTTATAAATCCAACTAAGGGATCAGTTTTGATTGCAAGTATGACTTAAATAGAAAATGTTTTGGAAAAACAAGTTATTCATACAAACCGGTCTTTGAGGTGGCAATGATATTATCTCAGCAATGTCAATTTTCCGAGCCAACTTTATGTATGAGCTTTATGAAAAACGTTGAGCAGTGCCACACTCCTACTCCCGCGTGTTTGGCTTTGTTTGTCAACCCACCATTTAGTCCGCTGAATAATACGTGTTACCTTGGCCTTAACCTCCTCTGCTATTGACGCGATCTCGTCTTCCAAAAAGTTGGGTTTTCTCTTTTCATCCATGGCTATTCCTGACCAAAGTCTAATTTGTGCTGGCATTATATCAGGGCAGGTTGAGATTTATAGATCACAGGTGTGTAAGTTAGTAATAGGATTCTTATAACCTGCTTCAGAAAAAGGTTTTCATGCTCAGAAAACACTGCACCTTTATAAATCAGACATACAGCAAGCACACCATTGCAAATGATCTTGAGACAAACCTTAAGTACAAATCAAAGAACATTTTTTATAAATGAGGCCCCTGATCCTCAAAGCCTCTTCTCTTGTAGAAGTGAAAATACAAACTATAATGCATGAACCTAACCTCTGTTGCTTCCAAGTACGTTTTTTCTCCCTTGTCATGCTATAATAATAACACATTCTACCCTACAATACAAGACCGACGCTGCTCCTTTATGCCAACTGGTGAGGATGCTAATATTTTGCCTCGGCATGCAGCTTAATCTTTACAAGGCTCTCTTTTTAAGACAATTCAGGCAGTGTTTTCAACCAACTCATGGACTTAGAGTTAATTAGCTAGCTCGCCACAACTGATAAAATCTGCTGCAGTTGTCATTTCAGCCAGCAAACGGTAACCAACTGCAGATGATAAGCTTGCTTTTGTCTAATTCTGACTGAAATCACGGCACCATGGTTTAAAAATGATCAACTCTGAGAAGTAAATCAGCTATTGTTATCACTGTATACTGCATATGTGTAATATGAGCATCAAAGACGTGAAAGGTAAAGCAACGGTAGCTGAGCTTTGTATCTGTATGTATTGGTTTTTATATTTTATCAATTCTATGATGATGATTCTCTTTTTTTCTTTTCTTGGCAGAGATGCTCTCCTATATATATCATTTAACATTCGTGCTCAAACAGAAGGACGCCCGACTGTTTTGCCTCGGAGGAACAAAACTGAAACAGTGGACCACGAGCCAAAAGCAAGAGCCTATTGTATTATATTGTATTATTTAAATGCAAAACTCTGCTATACGGTATCCCTGAGAGGCAAGTGAGAAAAAACAAAAACAAAACTGGTTATCCATTTTCTAAGTCTGGTCTCAACTGCTGTCTCTCCTGAATTAATGGAAAGTAGTGCCAGGATAATTTTTCTTAATTGTGTCCCCCACCATGCTCAGATTGTGAAGAAGCATGTCTAATATTAAGGGATCCTATATATCTAAAGAGTATGTTTACCTCACAAAAAATAAAACAACATGAACAGTGATTAATAATTACATGGTCAAATACATACAGTAGGTGTCATTTACACTCGGGACATTACTTTTTTTCTAAAAATAGCTTGCACCAGGAAATGTCTGACATGCACTATAAGCATTGTTCTATTGACATGGTGTTGATTATGTGGATGTGATGCATGGATTCGTGTTACTGTGTCAGACAACGTTATTGTGTGTTTTATGCTGAGCATTTAGCAGTCAAGGCTATGCCCTTTTGATGCACCATTATGCAATTTCTTTCCTGCCATAATTATCTACTCTGACCTCACAGTGCTCCCACCATTACATTGCCCAAAATCGCATTTGTCGATGACCTTATGCTTCCACCACTTTTCAAAACAAAGTGATGTCCTTGCTCAAATATATTACCGTGATTATTGTCTTGTCTGTGTATTCTATATTCTGTATACAACATGTTTCAGCGGTGGCTCTTCTCATCACCTGGCACTTAACATAATGATGTAGGAAAAAATGTTAAGCTGCTCCCAAGTCCCAAAGTGGATTATTATCTCCGCACCTCTTAACACTAACATCAAAAGACAACTCCAATCCCCCAGGGTGCATCTCTTGGTCTCGCAGCTTGCTTTATTGTGTGTTTTCTCACCATTTCCTGAGAGACAACAAACTTCTCTCCTGTGTGCGTTGACCCTGCGTGACTCGCCAGGTGTTGAGTTTTTGCGAATATTCCCTCTCCTGAAATGTTGCATTTACACCACAAAAAGGAAAAATACGAGCATCATTTTCAAGCGTGTTAAACAAAATGGGCTAATTAGGATGGCTGGCTACCGCTCCTACTGCGTTTTAATTTGCTTCTCTCAGTGCGAAGGCTCTGTTTCACTTTACAGTTTGTTGACTGCCAATGTGTGGGAAAAGTCTAAAAATGCTGACATCGGTTAGGGACATTAATAAGGATATCACTTCTGCTACCCTGGGCGCTCGCATCTCAATAATGGCATTTGAATTGTACATACTGTGTTCTGCATGGCACTCTGCTGGAGACGAAAGCAATTTGAAGGCAATCAGACAGTGACTAGAGAGCAGTACTCTGATTAGATAACTACAACCATTATACAAAATTGGCTGTGGAACACTGGACTGTATCTTAACATTTGTTCCACTCACCCTGCCGTTATATATGGACAAGGATTAGAACAGCTAGTAATACACCGGTTTCTTCTTGTTCCCACAGTGGAGAGGATAACAAGACTAGAAGAAAAATGTGGCAAAGAGCACACAGAATGACTTCTGCTGAATAAATGACAGCCTGCCCCTGGAAGTGACATGGAGCCTCACACATACCAGGAGGCACAAACCATTAGCAGAGTGCAAAACGGAATGATGAAGACATATTTTGTGTTGCGGGACTCAAAATTACAGTTTGGGGGAGCAGTCGAGAGGAGAAAAAAAAAATGGGGAGGAAGTGGAGAGGTTTTGCTGTGTGGGTGTACGAGCGATGAGCATGAATTGTGAATGAGCAAGTGTCTGAGCTGAACACTTGCATAACAACTTAGCCGAGAGAGAAATCCGGCTCGCTGAAACTGAAAAGGATGCACTGAAGACATCTTGTCGTCTTGTTCACATTAAAGGATGAGAACTTCTCGCCACAGTTGTGGTTTACACATTAAGGTTATTCATACATTATTGAGTGTTGTTGTGAGTACTATCCACTTAAGATTCTTGAACATTTAAAATCTCTGATATTCTTTTCCTTTTCCTTTTTTTTTTTGGTTTACAGATCCTTATGAGGCTAATTAGCTAAACTGATTTCTCAGATTACCTGTTCTCAGCAGCAGCCGGGGGAAATGAGAAGTGATGGAGGAGAACTGCTGAGTTAGGCACTGAAGTGTCACTTCATACAGACTTTAACATTCTGCTAATTACCCATTAAAAAATGAAAGTATTGTTACTGTTACCATTACTGTGCACTGCTTTTTTTTGTTGTAAAATAAAACAAAGCAGAGATGAAGACAGAGATGCAATTTGATGTCTTAATTTTGAATTCTGGTACAATAACTTTTTAAACTCTTCTAAGAACCAGTGTTATTGTGATTCATGTTTGGAAGGGGGAAAAAAAGCACAAGACATCAATGTGCCAGTCAGCAGTGTATGCGTATGTCTCTGCAGGCTAATGGCTGTGTACTGTATTTGAAAACAACATGAGTTGATGACTTCTTTTCATGACTAGATGAAATACAGCAGGAGGACTTTTTTCATTACAGCACTCAAGAGTCTTCCTTGGCGTTAACGCTGATAAAAATAAACGAGTGTCCTCAAATGCTCTACTAGAGCCTTCAGTTTGATCTCCGATCTTTGCTAATGTGGCTCTCAACAGTGTAATACACGGCTCTTTCAGTGGATACATCCTGCCTGACTCATGCCAACATCTTTCAAGTTTTCCAGCAGAGTTTGTATTCGTCAAGCCTGAGTCAGGACAACCGTGATGACGACAACTAAACCTTGGAGTTATTTTGTTGAGCTGTGTACTCACATTATACCAAATGTTTCCAACAATGTTCAACCCCAGAGAGATCCACAAGTCTACTCAAGGTAATGGTGCGTTTCATTTAGTGACGAAGGACGTCGGCGTAAAAGACTAAATGTGGCGTGACTAAAGCTCAAACATTACCTCATGCATGAACATTTCATGTCAGATAGATTTTCATCAGCAATGGTGATTGGTTAATGGTGTGTTCCCCACCAGCGAAGTGAGTATGACTGCGGGATCATTTTTGTTTATTCGCCCCAAACAGCCACCGTAACTTAACTGTACATTAGCTGTTAGCTTGCAAGCACAGTGGGTCTGTGTGTCTGTGTGTTTCTATTCAGGTCAATCACTAAACTCAGCACTCACCAGAAACTCCGGTTCTTCTTTTTTTTCTTTCCCTTCTCCTCTCTGTAGTTACCTTAGTGAAGTAAAGCACACCTCCCCACCAGCTCCAATCAGAAGTCAACATTACAGTACATAAACACCTGGCAAAGCTATCACTAGGATAACAGCCTGTTGTCAGCAACATTTTACAGCAATTGGGATACTTTATTTAGCTCAAGCAGTAGGTGAATTTTCTCTACCCATAAAAGAACACTTAATGCTTCAGTTTACCATTGAAAAATCAACAAATTTGGAGATACTTTTTTTTTTACCAGACAGGAAGGGTATGAAAACTTGTAATCTGAAAAGTTTCTAGTAACGAAGGCAGTCAGAAAAAATGTAATGAAGTAAAAAGTACAACATTTGCCTCTGAGATGTAATGGAAAGTTGCATTAAATGTACGTACTCAACCTTAAATGTACAGTCCTTGAGTAAAGGTACTTAGTTACTTAGTGCTAATACTAATCTCTTTGTATTACCAAGACAAAACCTCTCTGAAGTACCACTGGATGAAATATATGGTCAGTTGTGTACTGAGAAAAATATACCTTCATCTCATAGACAAGTGTTTATATAAATGAAAACATTTGGCACAACACAAAATATGTCGCCTCAACAACTGTGTTCCTGTGAGTCAGACAGCACACAAAGCACATGTTTCCTGCTGGGCCAATTTTAAACCCTTGAACACACAGTACCTGCCAGACTCTAACTACTCACCTGAATCACTGGGAAAGAAAAAAAAAAAGTATAATTCAGCCGGCTGTAACACAACAACTCATGCATGTAGGACGGCTGCTGAAATGTCTTTATTTGTCCCCTTAGCTGTCCTGTCACAGGGCATTTTAGCATAGCAAGTAATCAGTTTAAGTGCCTTGAACAGCAGGAAATAAAAACAAAAAGTCTTTGTAACATTCAGCATGTATTTCATATTGATTTTCCATCCCCTGCTCATGAATATAGCAAAGTTGCCACTATTTCTATTTCTGTCATTCAGCTTTAAGCAGCCTCTACATGACCCCTTTTCATAAGAATATATTTATTATTACGTTGAGCTAATATTAAACAATTCTGTTAAGTTAAGTTAAGTTGTAAACATAATTGTATGATTTCAGCAGGGTTATTTAAAGGCAAAATATGATACATTTCCGTATTTAGATGTCTGAAAAACAACTAGAGTTGTGTACTTACATTTTCACAAATGTTTCCAAAAATGCATAATTTCTGCCACTATGGGTCTCTCAATCAAAACAAAACAAAAGATTTAAGTAGAGCGGGGTCTTGGGAGTTTGGTCAGTTTGGGTGGGGTCATGGTGTTGGTTATGAAAATCTATCCGACACGACTCAGGCGGAAATGCCCACGGACGAGGTAATGCTAACAGTTTTATTCAAAGGTTCATAAGTTAAGTCATGTTTGATGACTTCCTTCTTCACTCTCTGGGAAATTATAGCGACAGGCAACCAAACAACAAGCGCCTTTACCTTGAACAAAATTACAGATTTATCTGGGTTTGAACATTGTTGGAAACATTTAGGAAACGTCAGTACACAAGTTAACAAAATGTACGACAAAGTCTAGTCTTTTTTAGACGTTTTAATGCAGAATTGTTACATATTACATCTTTAAAACCTAGAGAAATCCCTCCTTTAATTCAATGTTAAATTGTGGTCAATGAAACACATTAAACATACACCTCCCATGATCCCACGCTACTTTGCAACATCATCAAACTACATCTTTTGTTATTGTTTCGATTGGCAAAAATTTCATACTGTGCCTTTAAGGGTGAGTTTGCCATGAAGCTTTAAATGGCCCTGTGAGTGAGACAAGTCTGACAATCTACACACCACATACATTTGTATTCTGCTTCTGTTTTGCAGTTGATGGAGCATGTCTTTCTTTTCTTTCCAAATGTGCTCAAACTTAGTTTGTTCTTTAAAAGCTTTGCCCTTCGGCTGGTACATACAGTAAGTGCTGCTGGAGGAATGCTTACTCTTAAATGATTTAACACGTTTTGTGGATCAATGTTCCCTCAACTTTGGAGAAACGACGCCTATTGGATTGATGTTTCCCAGAGCAACACTCAGAGTAAATATATCTGCATTCATTGAGCTGCCCTGCTCAATCACACTGCTTTGGCTGCAGCTCTACAAGATAGCTTGCACCCAGAGGGAGATACTGGCAGACTCTGTAAGGCGTCTTGCTGACTGCTCAAGTGCCTTTATCTGTGCATTTCCTGATGGCATAGTGCTTGCACAGACTTTTATGTTAAAAAAGAGATAATGTTCAAAGTGATTTTCTTTCCCTCATGACTTAATTAGTGATAATTACGCCTGAGAAGTGAATGTTTTCAAACTTGTACTGACTCTTCAGTTATTCTTTTAGGATGGCTGTGACTGAAAACTTGATTCCAGTTCTGTGAAGCTGCTTTGTATTTGAAACTTTTGGCATCGCTTAGCTCTGTCAGTGGTATGTCTTTGAATCATGTAGCATGTTCCTTGCTTGATTTTGAAACACCTGCCAGTTAGCTCAAATGTTAGCAGGATATATTCACCTTTAAAGTATTTTGACTGATGCCATTTGAAAGCAATAAATCCAAGTGAAGTGATCATTCGGCTGCACGTTAAGATTCCAGGAAAGATCAGTGCTTCACCTGATGAGCTCGCTCAGATAAGATGACCTCTAGACGTCTACTGTACATCCTCTGCTGTCGTTTGACAAGTAATCAATGGGTCCTTGTGAGGACAAAAACAATCCCAGGAGACCATTATAATGTATACATACCTCCACTTGTTTTAATGGCTCGGCTTGTTCCAAGGTCCCTGCCAAAAAGGGGTGATGCCATCTGTTTTAAATTAGCACTGGCCAGGAAGGAAGCGTTTGACAGTGTTGTTTAAATCAATCAGAAAGGAGATGGAAGGGATCTCATTATGGTTATGCTGATCCTGGGAATCAATCATGACCCAGCAGATGTTTCCAAAAAGAAAGTCTCAATTTTGGCCCTGCCTTCGCGATCATCTGTCAGCTGAAGGAACATGAATAATTACTCTGTTTAAGTGTAGAGGTGAAGTTTTGTACTGGACAACTTGTTCTTTGTTTATTTAACTTTCTGATCCCGGAAACTACATCAACGTCTCTCGGAAGTAAATGACTGTAAACTTGCTCCTTTGTCGTTAAACATTTCAAATATGTTCCTGTTGTGGATCATAAACGTGATAACATCTTCTCAATGAGAAGTTCCCTTGCTGTAAATAAACACAGCATCAACTTGAGCTGTCAAAAAATTAAATCAAGTGCGTGGTGGCAAGTCAAAGTTTATTGCCAGTGTTTCTGTCTGCAGTATATGGCCATATGGTGTGTGTGACTGTGTGTGTGTGTGTGTGTGTGTGTGTGTGTGTGTGTGTGTGTGTGTGGAGCGCCCATGCATATGGATTTATCTGAGCTCACGCTGACAAGGCTCCAGTGGCTGACTGTGTTTCTAAAAGTAGAGAATAACAACTTTATAATTCCTGTGCAGTCTGAAAGTCTGGAGGGAGGACAAAATAACAGAGTCACCTCACCATATAATTCAATCCCAAATCAAAAACATCAAAAATACTATCCAGAGCTGAATCAACGCAATGTCAACAAAAAAAAGAAAAAGAAAAAAATGCATTTGCTTGAAATTAGGTTCTTTCCTGATCATCTAACGGCGATTAAACCCCCCCTCCATCCTAATTTTTCTAACATCAGAAGCTGACAAATAAGTAAGCCGGTGAAACAAATATAAATACTTCTGGATTCATATGTGGTCAAATGACACGTTAGACCACAAGTTGTACGATATGGCTGTCACTTTCTCATGAATCTCATGAATCTAATGAATTCGAGCGGACATGTTTTTAGTTGGAATTCATTCAAATGCAACACATGTACCCTTAAATACAGTGTAGAACTGACGCAGTGCTTTCACTGCCTCACTTGAGTGACAAGCTAAGGCACTGAACAGTGATGCATCAGCATTTCACAAAGTCAGCAAACAGCCTTACCTCTATCTTCTTTCTCCCTATCGTGTTGAATTCAGAATGCTTCCACATGTTACTTTCTAGATTGTTTGGTGTCATTATAACCTGGTCACCTCAGCTCGTTAGTTTCCTCCATTTGTGCCAGCAAAGAAAACAACAATAGCCTAGGGGGCATGCTGACCCACTGTATGCCCCACTGGAGACGAAGCAAGGCCTGTCGTCCTTGTACAGTGAGAATTCTGAATTAACAGCTTATATTTTCTCTAGGTGTGGATTTCAAATGAAAAGTGACACCTCCGTTATGTGACAAAGTTTGTTTTAAGCTTTATAAACCCTAAGACGAGAGCAATAAGCTCTGCGGCAAACACAAGTTTATGATACTTTCTTCAGTGGAGATAAACTTCACAGATGAACACCACCTTTGTGATTGCATTCGCATGACATAAAGGTCACCACCACTAAGCGTCTTACTGTACACTTTTTCTATGAACTGATCAATCTACAAGATGTAAAGTTAAAGTTAGAAAAGTTCGCAACTAAAGTCGACCTGTAGAGACGGACTAGTGAGTAGACCTTCTCGAGCGAGCTTACATCTGTGTCAGCGTCACTTACAGTTTAAGTAGCCGTTCTGTCATATGTCAGAAATCGAAAATCCTACATGTCATCCTGAACTGAGGTCCTGTAAGATAAGATTTCAGACTTATGAAGGACCTGTAATGAGCCTTGGATATGTGAGTGGTGTCTCATCTAACTCGTAGCAAGAAAGCCAAAATGTAAAACTGTTCCTTCATGATTCACACGTACAATATTATTTCAGTGATCCTATTCTTAAATTACATTCTATACTCAGTTGTCTCTGTTATTTTGTCCACCCCTTGTGCATTCATACTAATTCAGGGTAGATTCATCATGATTCACGGAGGGAAAAAACAACACTGCCTATGTAAAATACTGAGTCCAAAATGCATGACACAAGATTAAACCATCCTCCTCATAGCCGCCAAAACACACACACACGCACACACACACGCACACACACACACACACACACACACACACACACACACACACACACACAAGGGCTTTGGATAAAAACTAATAAAAAGCCTGGCAGAGGAGGAATGTTTTGAGCCTACTCTTTAAATTGATAAGATTAGGGGCACATCTCAGGTCATCTGGCAGGCTGTTCGACTGTTTCGGGGCAGAGTACTAAAAGCAGCTTCGCCAGATTTTGATTCCATTCTTGGAACAACGAAAAATTCCCCCGACCAGATGATCAGAGAGGTCTGCGGCTGATTAACAGCGAGCAAGTGAGAAATGCATTGTGGAGCCGGGTCATTCCGTGCTTTATAAAGCAGAAGTGCAATCTCAAAGTAAATTCAGGACACCCCGAAGGGAGGAAATGCAAAGGCCTGAGCACAGGAATGATGTGTGTAGCAATTTATGTTGTGGTCTACTGGGGCAAGACCAGACAGGAGCACATTTCAATACACTAATATGCTGGAAACTAATGCATGAGCAAAGCAAAAAACAAGAAAGCATGCATACTGAGCAGCAGAAAGTTTTTGGACTTCTCATACTTAATGCCATCATTGCAGTCAGTCAGCGTTTTCACCGCACTAACACTATTGTTCTGACATTATACACCAGGGGGGCTTTCATTTTCCAAGCCCTCAACAGTTTCTCGGGATTAGACTGGAGGATGTCATCTTGCGATACACTAACTGTATCAGACTGTAGCATCCTCGGGGGAAAGGTAAACTTCACTGGCTAGAATATGTGATCTACACGCCTGATGATTCACTGTGACAGGTGTTCTGTGGTCAATTCTTTGCTGTTACACTCTCAGAAAAATACTTCAAAAGTTTTTCTCACGCTTCATAGGCTCAGCAACCTTTGATTGAAGTTGAAGGGTGAAAGACCACTCCTCTCTTTCAGAACCTTGAGGCATTCTTTAGCTCTGCGATAGAGATGAAGCACGGAAGACGACTGATTTATAAGGTGCTGTAGCTACAATTAAGGTACAGCCAAAGAAAGCAGAGTGAAGCCTTATTCACCTCTAGTCTTATCAGCCACAGGAGTTTTGTACCTTACTTTTATAGCCTACTTTGATTCCCAGTATTATTGCTCTTAATTCTCCAATCAATATATTTACATAACAATGAGTTGTTACGTGAAAAGTTTCACTTGTAGCGGCTAAGTGTTAACAGCTAACTGTTTTAGCCTCTTCCAGCTAAGTGTTTAGGTTTTATGGCCCACAACTTTACTGTTTTGGTTCAGTCTCCATACTCTCATCAACCTTGTTTCAGGCTGCAATAGGCAGCTGTTGTCAGTGTAAAAGAAAAATAAATCTACCTGCCCAGCACCAACGACTAGCTGGTGAACATAGTGGAGCATTTAGCAAAGAGTCAGCCATTAGAGCTAAAAAGGCACTACGGGACTACATTTGCAGGGTATCAGAAACATGTCAATAGGTGATTCGACATGGAGAGACAAAAATAACGGCAGACAAAATCATCAGATTTGTGTGGAGAGAGGAGGAGATTGCAACAATTTTCTTTAAATACATGAAGAAAAAAAATTAAATGCCATATTTCTATCATGTTCTACAGTGTTTGTTGCCATTTGAGGTTTGACTGGTGCTCGTTATTCAATTCAATTCAATTCAATTCAATTCAATTCAATTAAAAAAACTTCATTTATCCCCGAGGGGCAATTAAAGGCACGTGGAGTAGTTGTACACAGACACAAACAAGTCAGCACGTTAGTTACACAGACACAAAACAAGTCAGATAGAATAAAATAGACTACATAAACTAAAAAGATGGGAGTTTAGGAGCTGAACAGCCTTGGGAACAAAGGTTGCTCTCCTCCTCTGTGTTCTGCAGCCCGGGCAGCGGAGCCGGCGTCCCGAGGGGAGCCACTCAAATGCTGGGAACAGAGCGTGGGAGGGGTCCTGAAGGATCCTGCGTGATGTCCTCAGTGTTTGCTGCTCGCACATGGTGGAAAGTGCTCTGACTGGCAGTCCAATGATTTTAGAGCAGACTTTGACTGTGGTCTGCAAGCGTGTCCTGTTTTGCAGGCCACGTCATTTTGGGCTCAATCCCATATCCAATTTGTACCACTGCATCTAGTTTTCATGTGCCCCCTTTCCCCTCAGAATATACTTACAAGGAGTAGTAGTTGGAATTTCCCCCTATGAAATGGGCCAATGCTTCAAGACCCTTTTATGTCACCCTACCCATCCATCCAAACAAGAATCGGGACATCCAACTCCTCAGTACGGTAGCTCAGAAGGGTCAAACTAAATGCAAAAGTGACGGCATGAAAATGTGTTTGTGACTTTTGCATTTGTGTTGTGGCTTTTGCATTAGATTCGACCCTTCTGGGCCACCGTACCTAGGCGTAAACAACGCAACATGGTGGGGTAGAGCTTAGTGTAGGAGCAAGAGGTGTATTGGGATTGGTTCTTGTTGCACTCTTTACTCCTGGTTTAATGGCACCCAACTGGAAAATGAAGGTCTCCAGCTGTTTTTCTTGAGGAACCAACTCCTAATAATCGCTCAATGGTACTAGATGGGAACAGCACTTCACACAACTGATACAGTAGCTAACAGCTATAACTTTGTGTAGTTATAACTTACAAATAAAAACTTATGTGGCACTATGCCAGTGATTTGTATAGAGTTTTTGTTGCACTGCCCCAAAGTGGCTAAAAAACGCTTGAAGAATTTAAAAGGTATTTAAAAGGTAAGGTTTTTCTTTGCTTTCTTGACATCTTTTTCTAAAAAATGTGCCATCCATGCACAGCCTAGAAGGAACAGTCTCATTATATTGTTGCCTACCAAACCTTTTGAGGAGCAGAGGAGAAATACTGAACTTTTCTCACGAGGGCATCAAAGGTAGGTATGTCCTGAGGGAACAGTTTTCAATAATGACACGAGTAGACATGTTTCTGTCACTGCTCAGCCTCTCTAGCCTTTCACTTCACTTCAGTACCTCTATTGTGGTTCATCCAAAGCTGAAGTGGAGACATCTACAAAATATGGCTGATAGTATCTGCATCCATTACATTTTTGGATCAGGAAATCTTCCTTGCAGGAAGTATGAGTAATATGCTTGCGATGACCAATGAGATCATCTAGTAATAATCCCCAAGTGGTGTGGTTGAGGGAACGTGCAGCCAACAATGAGTTGTCAATAACTGCAATTAATGCCAATCTTGAAATCCAACAGCAAAACAAAATTAGTGAGACGCATCTGCTATTTTTATTTTTAAAAAGCACTATTAAGCACATTTACATAAAACCTCTAAAATTAAATGTACTGTCATGGACCATAATCTCATTAAAAAACAAAATACCCGAGAATGAAGAGAAAGTCACTCTGCACGACCTCTTATGCGAACTGCATAAACATACCAACTTTTCCTTTCTGTATGTCAGTGGTATGATGACCTTAATGACAAAAAAGAGTCATTTGTGAGTTGACACTGGTGCCCCTGAATCATCATCATCATGTTCACTCAACTGTTCTGCCATTTATTTTGTTTGTTAATATATTCCAAGTTGTTCTAGCATTTAATCTCCATTTACCCCCTCTCTATGCCGGCTCTACGCCTGACTGTACTGGAAGATGGTTCCCTCTCTGTCAGACACTTTCTGCAGTTTCCTCCATGTTTGTTTCCTAATGAGTTTGTTTTATCTTGCACTTTTTATGATGTCATTTTGGTGGTTTGTTGTCTTCATCCATCAGTTCAAAATACTGGCATTGTGAAGACCGTTGGGGATGTGTTAAAGGGCTTAAATTAAAGTGGTAATATGATTTTGATAAGATTCAACTTTAATGACTATAATGTTGACCACCACTCCACTTTTGCTTTTTTGTATGCTTCAACAAGTGACAAACCAAACACTGGCTCTAGAGAGGGCCTTTTACATGTTCTTGTTTTGAGCAGCCACAGTAGGTGAGGTGAGTTGACTTCAGTTGGTTGCAATCTGCAACCACAACGGTAGATGCCACTGAATCCTCCACTCTGGTCCTTTTGGTGTTTTATTACAGTTTCATTCTGGCAAATGATTTGTGTGAAGACATGTAAAAATAGTACTACACATAAAATTACAATCATTCAAATACATTTCTGTGAGTCATTGATTATAAATATTATATATATCTGAGGATTGTTTTTTTATTTAGGCACATGTGGAGCACTGATCATCTTAGTTTTTCCATATCCACAAAATACAAGATAAACAGCATTTTGAGAGAGGGGATTTATCTGTGGTGGTAGTGGGTGGACAGCTGATACAAGGATTATCAGCATGACATGCTGTGACAGTAAAATGAGTAAAGAGTGTGGAAATGTGTTTGCAAAGGGGTAAAGATAATTAATCACAAATTCATAGCACTACCATGCCAAATGCGATAGTGTGATAAACTGAAATGAAGCAAATATAATAAAAGCCAAAATAACTACGGATTGAGATAATGAATAATTTGTAGAACTGTAGGATTATGAGCGTGGTACTAAACTGGCATTAAACTGTACCCTTGTGTCTGACTTTGTCTGAAGTTTCCTCTGACCAACAGCATGAGTTTTACTTTTCCTGGACAGAAAAAGGATGAAAGAGTCAGAGGTGATTGAAAATCCTGTAGTTTTCTGTTCAAATCGCCAGTGTGACATGATGTAATCGCCAGTGGTGGTTATGTAACATTTTTCCAGACATTACATTACACTGTGCCGAGAAATAGCGTTCATGTTCTTCTTGTACCGGATCACAGTTATAAAGAAAGGTCCACAGGTGGCACCCACACTGAAAGGTGAACGTTATTCCAGCAATTTATTCCTACTGTGTCGTGCTCGACAATCATTTTGTTGTAGTGCAGCACTGAGCTCGGTGAAAGACTTTACCTTCTCATTAAATTCCAAGACAGCAGGCATATATAAAGAGAGGTGTTCTTTACTGTGTGTGTGTGTGTGTGTGTGTGTGTGTGTGTGTGTGTGTGTGTGTGTGTGTGTGTGTGTGTGTGTGTGTGTGTGTTATTCGGTACTGTATGTGTTGGGGACATTAATGGTTTTCACATCAAATATGCAGTGTAAAGTAAAGAAAAACTGAGGAATGTGTTTGTGATTGCCTGGGGAGGTGATGTACTGTGCTGTACATATAATAGATAAGAAATACCTGCATATAAAAATAGTCTGGTTGCGGACGTCTATGATATTTTATGAAAGTAAATAACCCTGATGATCTGTATGCACCTAATGCCTCTCTTAATGACAAAATAGCATTAACAATGCATAGCTAATGGAACTATTTATCCAAGCAAGCAGAGAATATAAAACAGCAGACGCTTGAAACATGACTAACAAATCAGAGACACACTGGTGGGCAGGGACGAGAATATGATGCTAACAGAATCCTAAGTGCACATTAGCAGCAGTCAAATTGTGTATTGCCACAACATGCATGCATAAACACAGGCACACCCTCAAAATAAAGTAAAGTTTTGCTAAAAAGAATAATAATAACTTGATTTATATAGCACCTTTCAGAAACAAAGTGCTTTTAAATATCGCAAGGCATTGAGATCCACAGCTTGGGGACACAGACAGTGAAAGCCCAAGATTTTGGAACTATTACTAAGGTCCTGCTAGAGGATCTCAAGCAGCAATCAGGCTCACTGGGAGGTAGCAGATATATCAATCAAAGCAGTAAAATCTGAAAATCAGTTCTAAAGCTCACAACTAACTGGTGAAGGGCAGCAAGGGTTGGTGTAATGTGGTCATTTATCTTTGTACATGTTAAAAGCCTGGCATCTGCATTTTTTTTATAAACTGAAGTCTATGGACATGATGCTAAATCCAAAAGCGCATTGCAATAATTTAGTCTGGAAGATGAAATAAAGCATGGACGATCTTTCCAAGTGTGCAGGCTAAAGGAAGACCTGATCTTAGTTAGACGTCTCCAACCTGCTGCAAGAATAAATGTTGGCAATGTATGTTTCTGCAAACCATCCAATATTGAAACTTAACATGTTGCAACTTTAAACTTCTTCAGTTTTCACTTTTATAGTCTGACAACGCTGTGCTTATGGTCTGGTTAGGTTTAGGCACATATAACCATTTGGTTAGGGTCAGGAAAAGATCATGTTTGGGCTTAAATTACCAGTGTTGGTTGACCATAAACACAGCTGGAGATGTCCCAAGATCTTGTTGAAAACACCTGGTTTTGTCGTCACAAAGATGGCTGGAAATACCCCTGGGGTCTACTTAAAAATATCCAGTTGTGTCCCGCTTACAAATGTTGAAATGCCCACTTTAGTCAAGTGAGTATCAAAGGACAATTTTGAGTCATAGATAACACTGAGGTTTTCCACTCGATAGGGCACCCAGAGCAGAGGAGAGATTATTGATGCTGCTGGTGCTGGGGCCACAGGGGGGGAATTATAATCTGATTTAGCGTCATTCAGTTGCAGGACATTTTTGGATATCCAATTTTTAATTTCAGTGAGACAGGACATAAGACAGGTTGCATCCGTAGTGCCAAGCTTTATTGGAAAATACAATGTCGTGTCATCTGCGTAGCAATGGAAATCAATGACTGGTAGCATATAAATAGTAAACAAGAGAGGACCCAAAATAGATCCTTGAAGTACCACACAAAATAAAGGAGCACAAGAGGAGGAGGCATCTCCATGCGTTATAGAGGAGGACCTGTTTAAAGAACAACCAATTAAAAACCAGCCCAGCGCCACATCATTTTAGGACATGCATTTTCATGGCTTCAACAGGTTGATTGAAGACTTTCCAATATATAGTCCATAGCCCCTTGCCTTGCAGCTCGGGCACCAGAATTAAATACTGGCATTGTACATTTCTACAAACCACAGATACTTTTAATTTGTATGTGAAAATCCTGTATATGAGCTGACTTTCTAACAGTAGGAGGAGAGAATGGTAGAGGAGTTTACCACTGGAGTTTTCTGAATGACAGAAGTAAGCCCTCTAGCAACACTTTTGTTTCTATGAGTATTAAAGAAGACACATATGTATGCATATAAAAATATATATTTAAATTCTAGAGTAAAACTATTGAGTTACCTGATAACTTCTCTCTTTATACGAGTGAATTCTCTTGGGTAAATGATCTGTTCCATATTAATGGGAGTCGTTTGATGCCTGAGCTGCTTCCTGCCAGCTGCCAGTCTCTTTAGCAATTAATTTGATTCCATTTGTGTTGAAGTAGTGTTTGGGCAGGAGACACAACAGTAGGGAGAGGCGACGTCTTCCGACAACGGAGCCTTTGAAGTTGCCGGTGCCCTTTAAAATAATTATGAAAAGAGAGGAATGAAAACATAAAGAACATGCTGCTACATCTCAAAGACAATGCGGGGTGAAGCTGATAAAACAGTTTACTGCAGGGCGAACTGCCTCCCTTTAATGATTTTTAATGATATTTCAGTCAAACAGAATCTGTGTAGTTGCACTGGAATCTGCACTGATAGTAGAAGTAGAGGAGCAGTACCAAGTCTACAGTTTTTGCTCCTTTTGATACAAATGACAATGCCTTCTTTAATGCCTAGCACACTGATTTAACAAAGCAGTTCATCTGTATCTTTTTTGAAGTAAAACAAAAGTGAGATCACTTAAAAGCACCTGCTGTGATGACAGCTGGAAGTGATAAAGAAAGTTTGTAACTATTAATGTAGATCACTTTCATATCGACAGTACACATCTATTATATAAATATTTGTCTAGACAGAAATCATCTTTAATAATGAGCTTAAAATTTGTATTACCAGGCTGAATAGCAGTGTTTACCACCTTCTAGTCTGTCTTTTTGCTGTGGTCAGGAGTGTGCTCCTATAACCACACCCAACAGTGATTTCACGATGGACTGATGAGTACTGTACATGTTTATACCAATGCTACAAGATGAGATGTTAAACCAAAGGATCTCAGCAGGAACAAGATTGTCAGGGGGTTAAACAGGTGCTCTGTGGAATTTCTGACAATGTTAAAGGTCCAATTTGCAAGAAATTTGATTTTTGAGTCTCATTCCCAACTCATCTAATACTGGTATTATAAGGCAAAATTCAAGCTTTGGGATGGCGGCTGAACTGACCTACAATCCCAGTCCCAAAAGCATCAGTATTTGATGAGTTGGGAATGAGACTTAAAAATCTACTTTCTTACAATGTGGACCTTCAAGTTAAATATTGAAATCATGGAGTTTACTTGATCTTCAAATATGAAACAAACACAGGACATAAGGTTAGACAGTTTTACCATTGAATACATTAACGTACCATTCATCTGAAAGAAACTCACGTGTCCCTTTATAGAGATCATCAGTTATGCTTATGTACTTAACGGAGACCTTTTGCCTTTTTTCCTTCCCTTCAGTGTGTTGATAGGGTCTTGTGCATGTACAAGTTCTTGACAGTTAAAAAAACACAAAGGGAGCTCCTCTCCCACAGAAAACATTGTTCCTGAAACACCTCATCACCTTTACTTCCTGACATCGCACTACGTCTCCGTGTCATGCATTTCCAGAGTGTATGCCTATGTTCATGGTAGATGTGAAGCTAACTAGATGCTGAAAACACAACAGAGCCAACCAGAGACACGGTGAGCTTTTAAACATAATCACATATTACAGACAAAGCCAAAAAGAAGTGAGTCCATTTCTGATATCAGAAGTAGTGCATGTGTAAGCTGATCACGTAAATATAGTCTAAGTAGTTCAAGTATAATAACATAGTGAGCATGAATTATACTAATGTTAAAAAACCTACCATTTTATGTAATTATGTTTAAATAGACAATTTTCACCAAAAAAAGGGAATCACTGGCTTAAGAAAACAGTTTCTAAAACTGGCCGAAAACATCCTATTTTGCAAAATTAAGGTAAGGCAAACAAATAATAAGATCCCGAAAGCTGCTCTAAGGAGGAATCAAGGGAAGCTAATTGAGAAAAGCAATTTATTTAGCCGATTTAAAGTTTCATAGTGAATTTAATTACCACTCAGTGAATAATTTACTCAAGTTTTTCTCATTTCACACAACCGGGGCCATAATTCTCAAAGTTAAACACAGCGTCATAGCTTTTTTTTTCTCTATCCCTTAACAAAGCTCATTATCCACTGCCTTCTCCTCCTCCTCCTCCCTCTTTTCTCCTCCATCCTCTGGCTTACTTTACTTTTCTGCTCCACAGCTCATCTTGTTCACTGCAGCCAATTTAAAAGCAGCTTAATCCTGGAGAGAATACTGTTGCTGCTTCCAGTTGCACTCCTGTGATTGATGTCTGGCAAGATCTAATCTAATGCGCAATGTCTGCGTGATTGACACCACACAGGTGTGCTCCTACAAATACTAGTGGATGCAGGAAGCACAAAAGGGTTTTACTTTGTGCTCAACGACGGCTTGGAGATTAGGACCACATGTCAAGACTGTAAAAAGAGCAAGTGCTTCCTGATTGCTCTTGAAATCGACTTGCAAATCAGAGGTTCTCCAGTGTTCCTCTTCTTGTTGTGTATTTTTGTTTGTCTTTTTTTATCCCAAAATTTGCAGCAGCCTTGATTGGCTAAAGAGTCGGAACTGTGACATGGTGTATGAAAAGGTTGTGAGAAAGCCAAATCAAAGACCACTCCTCTAAAAAAGAAACATACTGCACTAAGTGGGGCATGTAGCCTAAGGGTATCATTATGAGCAAAGTTCCTACTGGGATTTGAAGCACAGATGCATACAACAAACCACAGAGGATTCACTCAAAGTAAACCACAAGATGCAGGTTTCCATAGGAAAGCAACGTATCAAAATCATGTCTTTTAGACATCTCTCGTTTTTCTGCTTGATCTTCAAAAAACCCAGTACCAAACAGCTCAGGCAAAAATACTCACCATTACTTCTTAAAACTGGTGTCAGAAAAGGGAAGACTTTTTGTAACCCCACTTTCAGGTGGTATGGTACGAAGTGGTAACGTCAAGCCAGCTGTTACGGTCATGGTACGTTGATAAATTCTAAGTTTATGGCATACAACCTAAATAAATGTCAGCTAAGTATGTTTCTGCAAAATCACAGATGAGTTAAAACTTAATGTTTGTTTATGTTTAATTTTCTATTTCTCTCTTGTCACAACTTGCTTATGCTCTACTTAGATAGGCACAAAAAACATGTTGTTAGGGTTATGAAAACGACATGGCTTGGCTTAAAATAAATCTTTTAGTTGCCACAAAAACATCTGGAAGTGTCCCAACAGACTTAAATAGCGTGCGTCCGTTTGCTGCCTTGTAGCCTGTAACATCCCTGTCACCTTCCCCTACACCTCGGGATGTGAAAGTCATTTAATGGGCATATAACGTGAATGTGAATACCACATTTGGTACAAATGTCGACCATTGACGTATCTGTGGTTTGCAGAATGTGCTAACATTATATCCTGGTGACAGGGCAGCGTCTAACATGCATCTACTTGCACTTGTGTTATCAGCTGAGCCCTCTCTTTCAGCACGGTGGCCTGGTAACCTGTGTGTGTGTGTGTGTGTGTAACAGAGTCTAGTATATTTGCTGTGGAAAATAAGTCCCACTCATTTCCCGCAGCATACTGTTATTACTTTAGTCAGCCGTAAAGTGTATAGATAAGCTCAGTTTGCAGCACCCACACCTGCAGGCTATTATAGCGATAACTACCCACAACAGCACAAACTCAGTTGGAGCAAGCAGTTTACGCTTGAGGGAATGTCATTACCTATATTTTTTGTCCCCCTGCACTGTGACCCAAGTCAGAGCCATTGTTTCATGTAGAAAACTCCTCACCTCCTGAAAATGGTATGAGCTGTTTTTTTTTTTTTTTAAATGTCGAAATGTCAAATGTGAACCGGCCACATGACCTGAGCTGCAACTGATCTAAACTAACTAATGTTAGAGTGAAATCCAATGCTCTACCAGGAACTGCAAATAGATCAGAATACCAGAAAGGAAAAGGAAAGAAAAAGAAAAAAAAAAGAAAAAGAGAGAGCTGGCAAGGGCTTTTCAACAAAATAATAATGTATTTATCAACTTTTTTCCAGCCAGCTCAGAAAATTGATCTGAAGTTACGGAAAATCTTATCCCAGTCCAAAGACACTGGTTCACTCAGTTAGTTTAGTCAGTTACTCTCCAATTTTGGCTTCAGTCCTGCCTGTCGTATACCACTGGTCTTCTATCTATTTCTCATGTTCAAAGTGCAGCAGCCATCCCACGCAGTATAAACAGACTTCACTGGACCGCTCTGGACCATGCTACAGTCAATCACTTTGATTTTATTTTGCACTATATTCCAGGTTTTACTCTTCAGGCAGATTAGATCAAAGGAGCAATCAAAAGACTTCTGAAACCTGTCCACCCTCCACCAGTGTCAGTGGGACATATTGTGGGGCTTATTAACACTGTTCTGAAAACAGCGATCAACACCAAGTGCATGTCTTGGTTTTAAACAGCAGCCTGTGTCAGACTCTCTGCTCTCAGGTCTGTCGGTCTCATAGTCCGAGGCCCAACATCAGAGACGCTGGTTTCTTTCCTTTCAACCTCACCCCATACTTGCGCAAGGTATTAGCAGCGTCAGTCGTCAGTGAGTCATTACAACCAGACTGTACGTCATCTGCCTCCCAGGGGTCCTGCCTCCTAGCTGACACCCTAGTTTGTGGGTCTCGTCTGCATTACTTAGTGGGTCAACCGCCTTCACATTCAAAGCTCTGTGTGTGTGGCCAATATTCCACACATTTAAAGTCCTGTTTGTCGGGGGCAGTTCTTTGTCTGCTGCCTCTAGACTCCCAGCCCTTCTCCTGGCTAGTGAATGGTGTTCATCTTCAAGGGAATGGCCCTTCGAGTCTGGACTGAGATTATGCCTTTTTTTTCTCCAACCTATTAAAGGAGACCTTTTGTGCTTTTCATTTTTTTCCCTTTCCTTAAGTGTTTTCTATGTTCTTGTGCATGTAAAAGATCTAGAAATCTTAAAAGGTCATAGTCCACACCAACAGTAGCTTCTCTCTCCCACAGAAAACACTGCGCCGGAAACGCCTCGTCAGTAGTCCTGCTTTTAATTCTGTGACTTTGTGACATCACGCTACGTCACCATGTCACACATTCGCATAATTTATGCCTAGTTATTTTGGCGTGTAAGAAATGATTTAGCACAGCTGCTCTGTTGTTGTTAACAGTGCTGGGTCAGGCTTGTGTGAGCTGACCAATCAGAGTAGAGTGGGTATTCAGGAGGGGGGGTCTTAAAGAGACAGGAGCTTAAATGGAGCATTTTAGACAGAGGGGGAATACAGTGCTGCCGCACTGGATAGTATGAGACAACTGATGTGTTTTTTTGAACATTAAAGCATGCAAACCTATTCTAATTGTAACCCAATATAAAATTATGAACCTGAAAATGAGCATAATATGTCTCCATTAATTTTCTGTCTCAAAAAGTGGTGTTTTCTTTATGTCTGTATGTTGTATGACAACAACTTTAACTTGTGCCTGCTTACCAGTTAATTCCTTTTTATTTAAAATGAGGATGTGTGTGGCAAGGAAGGTGTACCTCAAGCCTGCCTTAGTGAGAACACAACAGAAGCAGAAACTGCAGTAAAAACACATGGCTGCACTGATAACAGCCCAAAGGTGCTGCCAAGGTTCACAAGAACCTTCACAATAGCAGCCTTGAGAGGTTTTTATTGGACTATCTGCACACAGTTAAAAACTTAGTTTTCTTTCTGCCTGTATTGGCTCTGTTTTGATGCTTTCTTTTCCTGTTTGTACTGTAAACAAACTTTTCTTGTTTGCCTCTCGAAATTGCTTTTATAAAATAAAATATGGTTTAGCAAATGGACAAACCTTTTCCCATCATCCCAAATAACCTTGGTCAAAGTGTGTAATCTTAAAGTTCCACTTCTGAATTCTCCAACTCCAATTCTCCACTTTTCTTTAACAAGTTATGGATTGAACATTCAAAGCAACAATTTGAATGTTTTCTATTGTGAGAATCTGTTGTTAGCTTGCTCTTCCCTCCTATTCCCTAAAGCTGGTGAGGCATCCCTTCATTGTCACTCATCTTGATAAGCTGCCTCGAAACAGCATCTATAGCCTGGGGCTGAGGTAACCAGCAGCTGTAAAGACCACAACAGATGTTCCACTATTTTCTCCTGTTTTTGTTGGGCTTTCTCTACATCTTTCAGTCTCGCTGATAATCGTTCCACTATTTAACCTCAAATACGTGTGTTTATTGTAGCTTTAAAGTGGTATTCTAGCACGAAGAGAGCATTTTAAACAGTCAGTTCTTTGAAGTGGTTGAAGTTCATAAAAAGTTATAAGTGTTTGATTCTGAAGTACTCCAACATCCTCCACCATGGCATTGCAGTCCAAATTGTATTATGCAACAACATTTGTGTTGTAGGTCACCTTTTTTTTTTCAGCTTGGAGGTACATGTGACATAACGTGCTGTGATGGGATTTCAGGGTTTTCAGTCTTGGACCAAATTTGTTTAAGGTTGGCTTGACATGGATGGAAACATTCTTTGTCATGTATCGTCTCTACTGCTGTTCATCAATGTAAATCCCATTAAGCGTATGTGCACACAGAGCCCCCAAATGATGATTTAATCCTACAGTAAGTGTTCCTGGATGATGCTGTGAGTCCCGGTGTGAATGTTAAATTAAGTCTCAATGCTATCTTGAATCAGGCTCCATGCCAAGCATCTAGTGGCTGGACAGTTTTTCCACGCGCTCACCAGAAAATGTGTATTTGAGCAGATGCTGCGAGTGTGCACATGAATAATACACAGCATTCCTAATGACTCCTGTTCTCTTGGCTGGAGAGCTGTTTGTGCTGCAGTGGGCGGTCTTGTGTCAACCAGACTGACATAAGAATCATACTGAATTCTCATCTGGTCTGTAAGAGCTTTGCAATATTGTCTGACTGCTGGAACAAAAAATCAGAGCCTGTGAGTTGAAGTATTCGCACTTGTAGGAGAATACATTGCAACTTCAGGCTGCAACGGTGAAGATCTAGATGATAGTGCAGATTAACTTTTCTTAAACCCACAATGAGTGATTTTTTGGCTTCTTGGGAGCAGCAGAAAAAGTTGTTCTACCAGATCCCACATCATCTCCTCTTAAGTTAATGTGGCAAACGTATTCCTTGCTTACACATCCAGTGATTATACAAGACAAGATCATTGATTTAGGGTCCAATATTCTCTTTGCTGACTGACTGTCTTCCTTTCTTTGCTGAGTAGGTGGTATACAATATATGTATCAGTTTTTTTGCTGAAATCAGTTGACTGCTGCAGCTGAAAAGAAGACAATAAGAGAGTTGAGCAGCGCAGTCACTTGCAAAAGTGTTGGCAGTTAACATTTCTGCAAACCAGTAATACGTTCACAGTTGTACATGTCATAGGCTACGTACCATACGTGAAGTTGGGACATCTCCAGTTGTGTTTGTGGCGACCAAAACAGGTAGTTTAAGCCAAAACAAGATCTTTTCCTAAACTTTTTTGTGCCTTTTGCACATACGAATAAATAAGAATAAATTGCAACCCTTCACCCAGTTACAAGACACTCTACCATCAAAATGATTTTGAAGTTCTTATTTTAAAGGAGCTATTTGTAAGAAAAGTTGATCTTTTGAGTCTCATTCCCAATTCGTCTCACAATATAGGACGGGTCGGACGCCACCCCAAAGCGTCAGTTTTTGATGACTTGGGAATGAGATACAAAAATCAACTTTTCTTACAAATACACCTGTAAGGCAAAAAAAAAAAAAAAAAGTTATATAATGTTGCTTTAAAGGTACAGCATGTAGGATTTAGTGGCATCTAGCTCTGAGGTTGCATACTACAACCAACTGAACCCCCCTCGCCTAACTCTCCCGTACAGGCTGTAGAAAGTGGCTGTGCAACTTAGCAGACTCCATGGAAGAGGACCCACTCCTTCTGTCGATATAAAATGACTAATTCTAAGGTAACGAAAACAGCGATTCTTGTAATCAGGTGATCATACATTAATGACATAATTATGAATATTATATTCCATTTCTGCCCCTAAATCCTCCACGCTGGACCTTTATGTATTCTTCCATATACAAATACAATCACCTCCCACAGCTTGTTAAAAGCCCACAAACAATTACATTCTAAAATGTGAGCCCATGGCAGCTTTCCAGTTAATGAGGAATGACATCTAGGCACACTGAGCGTGAAGCACTTTCTTGTTTTGTTTAGGGAGTATTACTTTAAAGCCCAGGAAACCTGTGAAAACAAAAACATCACAGAAGGCATAATGTCAGCATTCTAATGACATTTTGGAGACAACATTTGTCGCCAAGAATATTAACAGCGATGAGAGCAGCGGGGACTGCTGCAACATTAACATTCATATCTTTCAATATCTGGATTCTGACATTGATGAGCTTTCACAAAACAAATTTAAAAAAAGCATCATATTGTAGCTGCTTGTATTTCATTTCCTTATGATGCAGGTTTTTATTGCTTGACTCAAAGGAACTTAGATTGTGCCTTGCTGATTTGAGACAAGTAAATATCACCAAGGCTGAGACAACTGATCAGAAAATCCCGGTTTTACTGGATACAACTGCCGTCCAACTACGACCACAGTCACAAAATACAATATCTCTAGCAGCAGAAGGAAATGTGGTACTCATAAACTGGTGTGATAGAACAGCATGGCATTCATCTGCATTCTGCTGAGAGGACAGTGGCACTGTTTTTGCATGCGCTTGCAAATTCAATCACAGCTAGGCGGCTGCTTTTTTATGAAGCCAAGAGGACTTTGTCTCGTTCTGATTTATTCCACATGGTTAAAATGAAGGTGAGATGAGAGGGGCATAAGGCTCAGGTGTTCTTGAATTGAATGTTGTGGTGAGAGAGGCAGCTCTCACCGCCCCCCCGTAAATGAGTAGTGTATTGCCTCATTACAATTTAGGCATGAATTTTTATGATTTCTTGAGGTGGTTCGTCAATTATATTATCTGCAGCATCTCTGAATTCCCATGGAGCGAAGGATGTTTTCTAAAAAGCCTAGATATCTTTGTGAAGTGTATTTAACAGCTGTGGTCCATCATAGAAGGCCAGGTTCATAGCTATATGGGAAAGTGGGTTTGCTAGAAGAAAGTGGTCCAAAGGATCCTCATGACACATGCTGTAAACGAAGGAAGAACATCTCCAAACATAAGGGCTGCAGACAACTATTCAAACCCTTGAGCTATCCACTTCCTTTAAAGTTCCAATAAAAATCAAAATCAATCTTTTCCTTACGAGTAAAAGTCCCTACTTTAGTAAAGGTGCAGAGGCATTCTTAACAAAATGTACTTAAAGTATCAAAAGTTAAAGAACTCAGTAATGCAGAACAGTGTCCCGTGTTGCACCTGATCTATATGGACCTATTATGTAGTTTATTCCATTGGCTCCCAGTGTAAGTTGAATGTTTATTTATTTATTTATTTCGGCATGTTATTAGACAGTCATCATCACACATCATCTTAGTTAAAATCAGGTAGTACACATGGCCGAAAGGGAAAGCGGGAGAAGCAGATGCTTATCTAGTCCCGCCCCCGTTACCCACAGAATACATTATTTCCACAAATTATATTTCTTTTGTATTTTGACGTACATGTTACAGCAGCATGCAGTGAACAGAGCTGCAGTCCAGCTCTAGACAGTCAACAGACTACGTGTGTGTCTGCACAGTGTCTATATTGGTCCATCATGAGTGAACAACAGTCTCTACTTGTTGCCTGGAGTGTAACACAGTCATAAGGTGATCCAATCGATATAGGTTAGTTTCAGTTATTTGGTTGTTAACTGGGATGGTGTGAGAGCCCGTATTGCCGTCTTTATTCATCCATCTCTTCTGTAGCTTTCGCCGCGCTTAGCTTCACCAAGACCTCTTGGTTAGAAGCCACGTCTGCTCGCATCTTTCCCATGTACTCGCACATTGTGGAGATGCCAGATCGCATCTCCACCACAGCACTCCGAGTTTTGGCGTTGTCAGCCCTCACACTGGTCTGCTCGGCAGCAATCTTTCTCAGCTTCCGAAGTTGCATGAACATTCCATATCCCAGGGAGAGCATTCCGATTGTCATGAACGTGAATATGTACACGTCCTCAACGTCCTCTATATCCATTACGGCAAGGCACAAGACTCTCCATTTTCCCCATCCATCCATTGTGTAGCCGGCCATGAAGGTCCCGTCCGGGCATGTAGGCTCACCAGAACCAGTACGCCTTGTTGAGAACACTCTGTCGATTGCATTCAGTGACCAGTTTAGCAACTCCATCATGGACCAATTGATTCTCCTTTGTGTCTCGATTAACAGAGTCAGTTGAATTCTTCACAAAAGTGGATATTTGTACTTTTCAGTGTCAGCTATTGTTTGGGTACAGTTGGTACTTGTTTAGTCTTCCCTGTAGTCTCAACATAGCGTTTGCTGATTCCTGCCTCTGACCTTTACCAGACTCTCTTCTTGGTTCAGTTTATAACGATCAATAATCATATTTACATACTTTTTTTTGAAAACACTCAGATTTGCAGATTTTTTGAGTTCCTCATCAAGATTATTCCATTGTCTGACACCCATGACCGACATGGTAAAAGACTTTAATGAAGTTCGTACCTTTCTCTTTCTGAAAACAAAGTTCCCTCTCAGATTGTGTCCCTCCTGTCTATGTAGGAATAGTGTTTGTAAGTTGTGAGGGAGGCTTTTGTTGGCAGCCTTGTACATCATTTGTACTGTGCGGTAGTTTATTAAATCAGGTAATTTGAGTAATTTTGATTTGATATATAATTGATTGGTGTGTTCCCTGTAGTTGGCAAAATGTAGAATTCTCAAAGCCTTTTTTTGAAGCATTAGCAGGATTGGACCAGGATTGAAAACAGCCTGCTAGTGTTCAACTTTTCTGAAAATGCATTATACAGTAATGTTTACAAATGAACACCATGTTTATAATTTTTGACGCATGAATTCAATCACCACAAGTAGAAAGCTAACGTGAGGCATCCCTGGGACTAAAATATGTTGCCTATTGTATCTCATTTTAGTCCACGCAGAACATTTTAAAAATAAATTTTTGTTGCAGATTATGAGATGAGATAAGATCATCCTTTATTAGTCCCACAATGGGGAAACATGCATTGTCACAGCAGCAGGGATAGCAAAATAGAGATAAGCATCAATAAAAAAAAACAATAAAAACAAAAGCAAGATATGAACAGGAGGAAATTAAACCGTTAGAACAATATAAACAAAAAACAAACTCAACGGTTGAATGTTCACCATTGCACATAGGAATATTGAAATTGCACAGCCGAGTGATATCACACCTGAGTCAAATAATGATATTGCACATTGCATATTTTATATTGAGTATTCTTATTCAATGAAAGGTCTATGTGAGTCTTCCTCATGTGGGGAGTGTGGGACAGCATGTTTTGGACTTGGGACTAATGTTTCCTTTTTTGTTGAAATACCGGATAATTCGAACAATGTCCCTTCGGTGGGACTAACAATTCAAAGACCCTGCTGTTTGGTAAGGGACCACAAGTCAAAAACATTGAGGGCTGATTTGTTTAATCTTTACCAACGTATTGTGGAGGTTGGGATAAAACACACACACTCCATTTCACACAAGATGGCGCTTTCACATTCTGCCCTGTAACCCACAACACTGCACTGGCATTACCATAGTTACACTGCAATATCTTTAAGACACAAGTCAACACTTACAACGACTGGCATAAGAATGATATTGAATGGAAGTCATGGTCAACATCCTTCAAACCCGTTTTGGTGAATTGTGTCCTTACGTCCATATGGAGTCCTCTACAGTTTTATATTTTTAACCCTATGATGTATTTATTTATGCATACAATCTTAACCTGAAAAGTAATTTCAGCTGTCAGATAAATGTAGTGAAGTAGAGGTTTAAAGTAGCATCAAATATACATGCTAAAGTAGTATAAGCATCTCAGAATTGTACAGTTTTCTTTTAAATAGGTTTTCTTTTAAATTAGCATATTTAATATTTTGAGGTTATGGAACTTTGAGAACTTTTGTATTTTTTGTGTTTGTAACAGTGAATGTTGACACAAATAATGTTGAATAAATGATTACCAAGTCATGAAGATGGAGAGGTTGAGAAATTGAGTGAACCCTCTTCTCGAAACAGCACTTATGAAGGCGTTGCAGCTCCTCCTTCGTACAGTAGCCGGAGGTGTTTCTCTGCTGACCTCTCCTGTTTTTTTTCTCTCTGCAGTGGATGAAGAAGAAATCTGAGACTGCCAACAGAAACATTAGTCTTTATGATTGCATTGCATCATTTTCATGAGAAACATTAGGCTGCAGTAGATACAGCTGGCTAACTGCATCACAATTGATTAGGGCAGGAGCCAACAATAACGTGGGTTCAGATAGCTGGTTCTTATCTTGTTATAGTGCTGCTATCAGTTCAATCATAGACTCAACCCACAGACACAAACGTGACAGAACAGAAATGTTCTTGCGTATCATGGCTGTTCATCATTAATGGAGCATGCTGCTGCTGGCACAACAGAACAGAGGCTGCTCAAGAGCTGTAGTGTTAACCCGCTGTTACCTGTACTGTTTTACTATAGGCTTGATGAGCGGATGTTGTTTTAATCACTGACATTATCAATGTTTGATGCAAAATCAGAGTAGGCTACATTAGGAGTTAGAAGAAGAGATAAAGTAAACGCCAACTACCTTCAATGAAAAATTGAATACAACAGAATAATGCTCCCATCTGTCGCTTTTCAACAACCCATATTGAGTCAGCTTATATAGGTAGTTGTTTTTTAGTGAAATACCTTTTCTCATACCAGCGTTTCATATTTGATATTGATATATTTAATAAGGAAGCATTTGTAACTTGTAACAAGGTGATTTGTGATGTATTTGTGCCCATCTTTGATTGTCGGTTAATACATTTTAAATCGGTTCAATTCTTAATGCTATTAATTGGTCTATAATTAATCATTAAAGTCTCTAACAATACTTAATATTGCTATTGTTTATTTATTTTATGTAGATAATTGCACCGGAGTGTCACTTATGTATTATATTTATATAACATCTTCTGCTGCTGGTGCACATAGCTGGTTTGTATCATCAAACAGCACAGAATATGAGCTGGTAACCCTTAATGTTAATCTGATTTCCCTTGCATAGCATAGGTGCGGATATCCTCTTTAAATGAATATAGAGAACACATTGGTAAACTAATATGTGTCCAGTGTTTAAGCATTAATCATCATGATCCATGATTTGAGACCACTCTTCTATAGGAATCCAGTTTCCTTATGGCTTCAAATGGCTTCCCCATAGATCATTTTCTGCTTAACTGACAGGCTTAATCCAATTTCAACAGTATGTTTATTCCTAACCATTTACTGTCAATTTCTGTTTTTCAGTTGATTATGTCTCCAGGTGTATTTTTCCTGAGTCTGCCAGTCTGACAGCATGTGTCAAAGCCTGCTCATACAGTAATAGAGGCAGAATCTGCACCTACCCAATAGCTGAGAGTTTGGGATAAAGGCAGTGTTGGGATGTGTGTTGATTGTGTCGTATAGTGGCCACAGTTTGAATTGCGACTCAGACATAGTCATTACAATGAACATTCATTGCAAAAGAAATGATTGAAAAGCTAAGATCCCACACATATTCAAAAAATGTCTCTCAGTACCAGAGTGAATACCTCTGCCAACAGTCCCCTTTAAATCAGTCAGTCCTAATCCAATACCAAACTCGACAGCCCTGTATCACTCTGAATTAATATTAATTGTGCTCATTCACAGATACCAGAAACCTAAATACACATCCACGCATTATTCCCTCAAGAAATTAACAAAAGTATTAAAGAACGTCCTATCTCGCAAAGTGAGAAAAAATACCTGGATCTGCAACAAAAGTTAATGGGGTCTATTCTGAGCTGAGAACCATCCTCCATCCAAGTTTCATGGAAATCCATCCAATAGTTTTTGTGTAATCCTGCTGACAACCCAACCAACAAATGAACAAATGGACACAGGAAAAATATAAACTTTGTGGTGGAGGCACTAACTCTGTTTTAGTATAACCACAGTTATGTGAAGTGCATCAAGAGCAATGCAAGTGAACTTTATAAACTAAATGCTACTTTTTTGTTGTCCTGCTGGCAGTTACAGAATTGGCTTTTCTTGTATCATATTAGTTTTAAGTAATTCTATTGTTAAAAAAAACATTGCTACTGTCACTGAACAGTAAAATTACAACATTCTCAAGTTAATGGAGAATCACTCTCTGCCAATACACTTCCCACAAATTATTACTGTATGCAAAAAACATCGCCAAAAGCAAAATGTCTCCATATATAGTAGCCGCTGGCTTCACCTGTTTTTTTTAATTTTGTTCCTTCTTATCTTCCATTTTAGTTTATACGTCTAATTTGCATGCAAGCAGTCGAGCAAACAAAACAAAAAGTGGAAAAAAAGAAAGGAGAAGGAGTGCTCACCTGCAATGTGCACTGTTTTATTTATGAAGGCTCTGCCAGGCACGATGGAGACAAATTACCTTTTAACAATGTGAAATAGAATTTTGTTTACAAGGCTACGCTTCCCCTTGCTTTTTCAAATGAGATTTTTCACAGCTTCCTCATTTGTATCTCACAGCATTATCGTCTCAATCTTTCAAAACCAATCAGTCTCAAGAAAAGAACAGAAAAAAAGAAGAATGAATCACTGCTGTTCATAAAACAAGCCATTAGGTATATTTATGAATGCACACCACATCAGCCACCAGCTTCAGACGACCCCCCCCTCCTCCACCCTCCTCCAAACCACCCATCAGTTCAGTCATTTCAGTGACATCCCCTCCACAGTTTTATTTAAAACCCAATACAGTCTGTAGCATGGTAGAGTGCCCCCCTTGAAAGGCTGCACTTGGTGGAATTTGGGAAATGTTTACACAATCTGAACACAGACAGGAGGCAATAAGAGAACCGAGTGGAAACACGCTCAACTAAAACACAACCGTATCGCTGCATCACAGAGCTGCTGTGAACAACCATTTCTAAGCCTGGAATCCATTTCAAAGATTATCAACATTTGATACTAAGGTTAACCAAGCAAAGCATATAGTCTTTGTTTGCAAAATACAGCAGGGGTTTTGGCAGGAAAAATCAACATCTGTTAAATCCTCTCTTTTAGCTCACTTTGTTAGATTTCCTTTGTATTCTGGTGATTGTTTTTTTCTTTTCTTTGTTGTGTATCCATGGTGTTCTGAAGAATGACTTCTCTCTTCCTTCTGTCAAACTGTTTTATTTTGTTTAATGAAAATATTATCTGGCTTTGAAGATTGTTTTTTTAAATCAATATTGTATTGCTGTAAAACCAAACAACATTACAGATACAATTCTACAGAAAAAAGAACAAATAATGTTATTGTATTATGTATTGTATGTTACAACATTGAACTGTAAATCGAGGGCAACATACTGTATGAGACATGAAACCTACAATTTTATCCCGTTGTCTTAATGATAATCAAACTGCACCTGTCTGATTTTTTTCCATGAAAGAGAAGACACCTTGAATCATAATCAAAACATCAGCGTGAAGATATTTTCATTTTAACAAGAGACGTTATTATAAAAACATATGTTGAAATATAAATATAATAAGAAACTGTAATAAGTAATATAATTAACATGAATCAGGTTACACAAATTGACTTAAGTTTCGCCTCATGCTTGGGACAACACTGCAAGACTCAGCTTTTATTGAGCACAGTAGATATCTTAAACATGCATATATTATCTTAACAATGCATAAAGTAAAGAATTATGAGATGACTGACCTTTTTTAAAGGTTGTATCATTTCTCACTGATCACCTGGAGGGACATGTAAGGCTACTCAAATAGAAACTCCTGGTTTTGATTTAAGTGGATGATTGGTGACTTGTTTTGCTCTCTATACGCTGCGTGGCTCTACCCAGTTGCAGCATTTTGATGTCGTAAGCTAACACCATTGTGCAGCACTTCTTCTTCTTCTTCTACTTCTTCTTCTTCTTCTTCTACCACCAGCTTACTTACTTGAATGATCTGGCAAGTGAGTTCTTAAATTTTCCTATCTTGACGCGTCTTTTTACTCTTCCTTGTCAATCGTCTTATTTTTAAGGCCTGAAATTTTTGTTTGAAAAATGTACTCACTTCGCATCTTGACACTCATGTTTTATTCAATTTCAATTGATTAAAGAGGGACAAAGATGAGGTTCACTCAAAAGAAGGCATTGCGTCCCCTGTTTTCTGTCTAGGATAATAAAGAAAAAACATTTTGGGAGAAGTAAAATGAATAAAAAATCACCATCTAGTATTAAAAATTCCAATAGACCCATGATCCAGGGCCAAACAGGGTCTGCTAGGGAACCCTGGAGAAAACAATCTCTTTGGGCACATCCTCACCTCATAAATACCACATACCAACAGATTTGGGGCTTTCAAGAACCCTGACAGCTCCCCCCCACCCACCGCCTTTGTCTTATCAGTAATCTTTTCTGTGATTGCAGTGGTTTTTCTGCGACCTGCATTCCATTAAGTGAGCCTTGTAGTTTTTAATCTAAATTATTTATCGCCCTGTTTGCTCATACAGAAGCTCATAATGTCTGATATCTGAGCATGTATGCCTAGAAAGGGTAATGCAGTTCTCGAAAACATGCTTTAACCAATCTCCCCCTTTTTTTTTTTTTTTTACCTCTTTCAGTTATTGCATCTCAGTAGAAATAAGAAACCTCAACATTGCTGTAAACTCAAAACTGCTGTTGCAAAATAAAATTGACAAAAGAAAATTGATATTTGCTGCTGCACAGCAGCTTTGTCAAGAGGGCAGATATAACTATAGAAGCCATCTCCAGACCAGCTCCTCTCATTGCACCGGTCTTTGTAGGAGGAATGAGTGCTGTTAAAATTTTACAACCCCGAGATGGTGCAATGTGTTGTACATTTTTTATAATCGAACAAAAAGCTTCTTGATGATAGGTGTCCAGTAAAAATGGGCCAACACGTATTTCCGCTGCTCTCTCTCTCTCTCTCTCTCCCCCTCTGTCTCTCCCTGTGTCTCTCTGTCTGTCAGCAAAGAGGCGATAACATGTGGTTTCTTCACAACCATGCACTAATGTGCTCACTGTAGTGCTGCCAAACCTGCTGTGCTGGATAGAACATCAAGATGGAAGAGGTAGCCATAAACAGGACCCGTCCTCCCCCCCCCCCCGTGCAATAGAATAGTGCTGATGGACAAAATGAAAACCTGAAAAACATGGCTTTCTTTTTAGCCTGGTTTGAGTCAGCAGGGGCGAGAGGTGACGGAGGTAAATTGAGGTCATCAAACAAAAGAGAGAATATAGCACTTTGCTTTTTTACCCCACAGGCTGAGTGATTGATATGTTGTTGACCAAGTGGTCTCTCATATTCTCTCCCTATCATGCCTCCTCTCTCACCATCCCGATTAAACTGAGAACAGATCATGAATGTAGAATATGTGGCAAGTATTTATTACTGAGACACCCTCCAATATCAATGAAATTTGGCTGTGATCTAGCAACAGATATATTTGTAGGCACCATCTGGAGATAGGGCATTAAAGCATTAGTTTATATCAAACAGTGCCAGCACACATGGTTTCTCATTAAGCTAATAGAGTATAATGTTTTAAAGTTTAGTAGCTTTGTGGCATTTCTGGCTTTTTAAACAGCAAGTAGAGAGTGATTAAAGACTGTCGAGGAAATCAAAAGAGTCACTGCTGTGCGAGTTGTCAGTTTGTCACAAACTGCACAGGTGTGTTGAGGTGAATTGTGGAACTACATGGATTTATAATTAGTGTTTCTAGCTTAAGTCTGTGCCTAAACTTTGTGTAGCCGTGACATTATTGCCCCCATCAGCCAGCTAGATACCACACCTGCAGCAGTGCCAGGTATCAACTAATGATTACTATCATGATCAATTAATGAATGAATGAATTATTTGAGAACACATGTATCAAATAAGTATAATTTAAAGTTCTGGTACTGAAACTTAAGCTATCAATTGGCCTTGTATCAAAAAATCCTTACCCAGCCCCAGGTGTTGGTGATCTGGCCGAAAAGTAATGTCAAGATGTATTTAATCACAGTCACAATCTTCTGATCTGAATTGCAGTCTTTTTTTAAATTATTTTTTATTGCCCTGTAGACTCAAACTAGCCGATCAATTGAAAGACAGTTATGTGTTTGTACAAGCTCGTCATCTTCCCTTCCGCTAGCTATTACTTTTAACAATACATCACTCAAGGAGGAGTCACAAGTCATTTGTCCAATCAGCACAGCCATCCATTTGGAATCAGAACTCCTTTGGTTTGTACATTTGGGCCGGATCTGCTCGTCTACAAGGTTTTCTGAAATTTGGAAACAGAAGTAAGAGGACATGAAAAAACTGAGAGCTCGACGATTTGCCTGAAAAGTCGATTGTTCAAGATTGATCATGATCTAAAATCATCAGATCACCCATCCCTGCCAAGCCCAGGTCTGCAGTTCTGCAGTACCCCTAATGATAGTACAACAATATTTTAGGGATGACGATTGGTACTTTTACTAAATACTAACAATGCGAATTTTGATAAGTAATGGTGGGTAAATGTAATTCTCCATTAAAACAAATAGAACAGCCTGGTAGGTTAAGAACATTACATCACTTTACAGTAATGCAGCCTCTAAAACCAGGAAAGGCAACACTTACAAATATAAGAGCACATACATTATATTGTCATGTCACGGTAACAACATAACATTGATACATTGCCCAGTCCTAGTCTAACGCACAAATATGATTGTTATCTGAAACTGAATTAAGCAGAAATTAGCTAATTCAGTGTAATTTTGTGGTTTAGGGGTGCTGTGTATAGAACTACAGATGCAGACTTGAGTCTCTGAACACTGACAACCAGGGATTATGGATGGGTCCACCACGGGCTGAATAGGTGTTCAGCAGAGCATGTTATACATGAGTTTCCTGCATGAAAGTAGTATAAGAAAATCCTTAAATACTTTAATAATCTTTTGACAGCCCAGAGATTTTGCTGTGCTGTGACTGGATTTCGCCACCGTTGCCATGGAAATACTCCGTCTACTTTGCTTTTTAAACTGACAGACATTGTTAGAGTTAAATTTGACTGCGGTTCAAATAATCCTCCTTCAAGGAGAGGGCATATGTGATGAATGACTGCCTCTTGTCGTGTGATGTCACTTTCCTGAAGGACTTTATAGGATAGCTGACGTGAAAGGAGGTGAAGCTCTTAAAAAATGTTCCTGGTGTAGCAGGCAGGGAGGGGTTATTGTCAGTCATTGTCACACACCTCTGTAATGTTCACCCCTGTATATGAACATCATCTGCAGTACGTCTGACTACATTGTTGGGTAGTGTCATAGAGTCATCTGTCACGTACACAGACATACAATATGCTCTACATATAGGTGATATTATGCTCCTGTATTTCTGTCTGCCCTGCTCCTCGGCCTCTCACCCCTCCTTTGCCCTCTGCTTTGTGCTGCAGTGTAGTCACTCACAGAATGGGAATGGAAAACAAGACCCACCTCCCTCCCTCCCTCCCTCCCTTTTTTTCATAGAGCGCAGTGTTTCGAGTCTGACTTGCCTCAACCTAAAAGTTTGAATATCTCCATTTTCCCCTCCAGTAAGTTTCTAACCGTGGAAGCAGATTAACAGCAATACGAGAAATAAATTCGGGAAATACAATTCAAAAAGACAACTGCCCATGGGGTGTAAAAACAAAGAATGAAACACTTCAATCTTTAAATTTGTGGAATCCGTAACATGCAATATTGATGTTTTCTGTCAGCGCCGTTCACTGTTGGGAAGAGCGAGCGCACCCTTCAGTGTTTTCACATTTTACCGTAGTTCGAGACTCAGTCACACCCTGAGTCAATCTACTGTAGAGTCTTAAAAGATTTGAAAACTCATTACACTTTGCAACTCCATTTTCAGAAGTAACTCAGTTTAATTGCGGCTGTTTTGATGACTTTTCTTATGCCTGAGAGCACTTTGTAAACTAGGTGAAACTTGGATTGCATGTTGTTTCCTCTTTGTAACCTGCCAACAAAAACATCAAAGTAACGTCACAATACACTAAACTGGATTAATTAGAGTTCTGCCGGTTTATGTGCATGTTGTCCAACTCTTTGGTTGATAATTCAGTTAAATCAGCCAACTTCTTCTCTATTGTTGCTGGAGACAAAATGCTCAATTTTGAGAACAGATGACACAGACCGCAAACCTGCGTTCCAGTTTGCAAAACAACATTGTGTTATCAAAACTGCACAACCAGTCAAAGTATTAACAAAATCACAATGTGGCATACTGCAATGTCCACACTGCAAGAAGCTGCGATATTTTTTTATACAGATAAAATGTGTTATAAAGCAACATCACAATGAAGTAGATACCCTTGTTCTCCAGATGTAATAAAACATGTTTGTTTGGTATAGAGCCTAACGGATGTCACACTTTCATGACTTTAATAGTTTTTTCAATTAGAATAAAAATTTGTGATGCGACCATAAAGTGCAGCCCTAAACTCTTCATACGGTCAGCAAAATCATGTAATGGTTCACAGACAAAAAAAAAAAAATCCACATCAAAGAAAAGAAAACACAGTTTATAAGTTCACAACCACAGTCCACTTCTTAGATAGATTTTCATCCACATCACATCGCGGCTGTAACACTGTGCCTGTACCTACCTGTGCTCTGAAGTGAAGGCTGTGACCTCGACATGAGATTTGTCTCTGTGGGATTTAGACCCGAGTCGGCAACAATGCGATGAAGAAATGTGGTTTACGTGGCAACAAGTCACAACATACTGTAATAAGGACAGCGTTGGGCTTTTTACTCCAAAAAATAAATAAATAAAAAAAACAAACAAAAGCAGGTCTATTAAGTTCTTAAACAGTATTTCCATTGAGTATTTTTTCATGACATCATCTTACATCACTTATTTACATTTCCCCGTTCAAAACTGCCAATTCCTTCCCTGCATACCTTCAGAAATCAGGATTGCTCAGTTGCCTTTCCCGTGTGCTTCTCAGTGAGTGGTCAGCGTAATCAATATTGCTGATGTTGAACGTTCTTGTCATCCCTTCACCTGTCAAACAGGAAATACATCCAGTCAGAAAAAAAGCAGACCTAAACCTCTATGCTGCTTCATATTAAAGCCATGACAGTAAGTCTTTTATCATTCCCCCGTAATTGAGATTTTTAGACTTAATAATAAATGGTTATCATTAAAATTATTCTGATTTTCAAATAATGCATGACACAGAGAAGGGAATCTTAAACGTAGGCCTTCTTATCATCTTATTTTAAAGACCACACAAAGTACTTTGGATTTAATATATTCTCTAAACAGAATAATTTACCAAATGTATGCTTAATAATAGATATAAAACGTGTACTTTATGTAACTAACAACCTTTTCTCCTTTCCTCCCTTCCTCCCACAACATGCTTAGAGCTTCACCACTCTTCCACTGCTTCGACACAGCAATTAGGCCTTTCACCACCTCTCATAGTTTATTGTAGCCGATACATGGTCTAACCTCCTTTGATCAAAGTCCAATCATTCCTTTAATTAGCCCCATAGGTGCAAACTGGTTACAGAAGAGGGCAGATTTGTTAAATGTGTAACCCCCCCCCCCAACACACACACAATACTTGCACTCTTACACACCCACACAACTGTATGTTACTGCTTGTTTTTGAAATGAGAGCTCGCATCGAATTCCTTTTCTGAGCTTGTTAACGATCGCAGTCATGCTGCATTACCGTGAGGTCAATGTGAGACTCAATGCGCCTTTTCCGTATCTTTCACCGGCCGATGCTGCTGTATTGATGGCTTTTATCGATCTTTGATCTATGCCGGGGTAGAGTCTGATGTTATAATTTGTCATGAAATCAAAGAAAGGAACGTGTGGGATGATTTGCGACTAAAGAATTTTACCAGACTTAGTTTATACATTTCAATTCGATCCGCTTTTGTGGCTCGCTAAAAACTCTTGTGCATTACTTTTTTTAAGCTCCAGCTGGAGTCTAAATCAATAGTCACACCACAAGGAGGTGGCATGCAACCTTGAAAAGTAATGGTAGCTCTGAGGGGAGAGATCAATTGAAGGACTCTCCTCCTCAATGTCGCCCGCTCCAGGCCTTCTCACAAGACTGAGTAAAAAGTGATTGCTCGATAAAGCCAGTGCACACATAATGAGGAAGGCGTGTCGTTTAATTTGTACCATTTTACAGTCATACTCCTTCAGACTAATTATAAGACTGACCTGGGGTTTCATTTTGATATTATCATTCTGTTTTATTCGTTTTCAGGTTAGCTGAAGCTTTCCGTCTTGAAAGAGAAAAGAGAAGAACGAAAGAGAAAGAGAATAAAAGGTCTTTTTTAAATTTTTGAGCTGAAGCACAGTAACAGATGCTCCAGTGTTTGATATTCATTGGTTGGTTTGCAGAGTGAATGCATCAACGTACAGCCACCCCCTCCACCAGCGCAGAGAGGCCAAACAAACTCAGATGGCTGCTATGAATGAGTAGAGCTGTCATCCGGTGAGGAAACAAACACATATACTATCTAGAAAGGTAAAGGCCGTATGAATCAGTGACCTGTATGACGTACAGGACAGTCGTTGATCTGTGGATGTTGAAATGTGGCCAGAACGAGAGAGTCCTAAACATTCGGGATGCTTGACATCAGGGACATAACGCCTGCACTGTAAATCGCCTGAAACTGATCCTGTTTTAAATCAGGATTTGTCAGCATCACATCAACATTCTGATTGTAGCAAAAAAAAATACCCAATTGCAGATTCCAGGCAGGCAAATGGTGGAACAAAAAGCGAGCTTTAATGAAAAGCTCATATTAAAAAACAGGCCGAAGAAAGAGAGAACCAAGGACATACGAAACAATGAAAAACTAAACCAAGGACAAGTGAAATGAAGCGCGGGAAACACAGGCAGGAACGCAGATGAAACACCAGGAACAAACACAAAGCAAACACCGACGAACTGACGACGCAAAGATGGAAACTAATCAGGACAATCACAAGCAAGGGATAACAATACAAAGACAGGAAGTAAGATGACATGACGCATGGATGAGTCTTACAAAAATAAAACAGGAAACAATAAAAGTGAAGCCCAACATCATGACAAGCACTTTTTAAAGTATTAGTCCATGTCGCTTTGGCCTTCACAGGCAAAAAAATGTCTGCCTGATTTTCCCAGTTTCCTGATTGTTCCAGTTGCTTTTATGTTTTGTAGATTGCACAACAGTTCTGACAATTTTCATTACAGATTTGTTTTAAATAGTTAATTACTGCACAAAGGCAAGTGCCAACAACTTTAAGTGCATACTCTTGACCTTAGTATTTTGTTCAGTAAGTAATACTTCACTGATTGTCCAATAAGTAACTCTGTGCCAACTAGGCTAAAACACCACTTTTGCTAATAAATGTCTCAGGAAGATGTACTGTTGCTCACTGCGGCAGTTTAAACATCTGCTTCCTCACATTCCAGCAGTTTAGACACAATTTGTTTTTCAAGGACATTTTGTCAACAAATTCTCTCATACATTAGTGTTTAATCATGTTGCTTCGCCTTGAGCGATGAACCCAAGTCTAGTCAGAGGATAATATAAAAATGGTCAACACTCCAGAGTATGCAAAGTTAAATAAACTTCCTGGCTCTGTGCAACTGTTTTCTTCTCAAATAAATGTGGAATGAATAAGATTCCTAATGAGTGCACCTGCCAACAACTGAAAAGAAAGAGGGATTAGCCCTGGGACATGCAGCTATTTAAATTTCATTAGAGACCAGGGGACCTCTGCAGAATTCACTGTGCAACTCATGCTGTAACAATGCTGATTGCCTCAGGAATAATGTTCTTACTACAATAAACAATCAAGCACTTCTTTTCCGATGAATTTGGGGCTGATTACATGTAGACAGACGTGCCCAGCAACGAGGATATCTTTAATGATAAATCAGTGTCTTTTGACAACGGCCTCCTTCTCTTTCATTAGGAGGGCATCTGCTTTGGCTGGGACATTTAAAACCCTACATGTCTGTTTATTTGATTAGGTTGTCTTCATCTTTGTCTCAGGTAATCCTGTTAGTTGAATAATCAATCATTTATCTCAGTTATAAAGCACAAATGCCAGACACTCTCAGGTAGAGTGGAAATTAAAGAATATTTTTGCATTTTGAAACATCATTTCACCATTTTCAATTTAGGGATGCAACTAATTTTACCAATTGCTGCAAGGATTTATCTGCCTGCTGTTTTCTTGATTCATTAAATCAGTGTTCAGTCTGTAAAATTACCAAAAATGATTAAAACGACCTTTTACTATTTCCTAAATTGTGATTGCTATTTGGCGTCCCTAGTACTTAAACCTGGGTATTCAGTTTATTGTCACATTTGCCAACAAAGCAGAAGTTTTGCATTTTTGCTAATAAACTTTCAAAATGGCTGCCCTTTATTTTTCAGTAGATTAATTAATCAATCACTTTTTTGGGCTCTGATTCAATCTTGTGAAGAACAAAATGACTAGATCAGTCAATAGTAAAAGTAATTGTCAGTAGCGGCCCTTGTGCCAGTCCTTTAAACTCGTCTCAGTATTTCATGCTCCAGTATGTTACCACTGTATGTCACAGTGGTTTATCACCATTACATCTGTTTCATCTGAAATCTGATGCTTCTGGCTGTTATCTGTCCTAGACATACGGTGTCTATACTTTGCCTCAGGGACCTGTCACTAGATGGAGACATTAATCTAAAAGACACACAGATCTCGACATAAGGTCTTAATATGTACTATGCAGCACAGAGCATCAACTGTGTGTGTCCAGCAATATCTCATTTAGAATTACAAGCATCCTCAATTCAACTCGAATCACGAGCACCGTTTTTTTGTCTATAGCAATGTCAGGCATTTGAAGTTGAGTCTTTTGTATCCTCATTAACTGCTCGGCTGTGTTTTCCTTGGCAGGGTAGTTAGGCTGTGCCTGTTGCTTAGCAACAGAGGAAAATTCCCCCCCTTCTGGACTGCTTGGCGATGTTAAGGTAGTCCAAGAGGAGCAAAACGGTCAACAATTAAGTTAACTTTTCAAGGCCAAAACACATCAAAGAGGAGAAGAGACCGTATGTCAGAGCCAGAGTTATTATTGCTGTGTGTGTGTGCCAGTGTGTGTAGACATGCTTGCATGCGTACGTGTGTGTTTGTAAGCAGGTGCATCTCACACTGTAGCCCAGATAGGGAGCATCTTAGCATCTTTCAGCAATCTGGAAATCAATGTCTCTCAACATAAGCATGTAATACGGCACAGTGCATCTCGTCTTTGTGATTGCTTGTCCTTCATTTCCAGCATCATATTATCTAAGAGAGGAGCAGTATTAAATAAAGAGCTGACTAATTAAAATGCATCATTAATACAGTGCACGCTTGTGCACATTTACACATAGCATTAGAGGCTCGCTGTCGACCGCCAAGAACAGAGGGGCAGAAAAAAAAAAACAGTTTTCTGTTTTCCAGTCTCTTTGCCTATCTATCTCTCCAACTGTCAGCTCTGTCTCTCTCTCTCTCTCTCTCTATCTATCTATGAATCTATCTCGCTCTCCCCTTCTCTGCCAGAGCGGACACCTGCTGGCTGAGTACCAGTGATACTGACTAATAAATCCTGACAGCTTCTCGCCGGAGCCAATATTAATGCCCGGCTACCTGGCAGGCCAACCTGTGAGAGTGTTTCAATAAAGCAGTCTACCCAGGGCTTCTTATTTACCGACCACAGACAAGCAGATTAAAGGCTGGCAGGATTTTTGTCCTCTTTTCGCCACAGCTTTGAGGTTAATTACCAGTCCAAGGCTCAGACACTCCTGATTTGCCTTCTGCAACCAAAATGACATTTGCCTACCCGGGCCGTTGTGTAAAATGGCCGGCTGGTGGACTTAGGGCAAAGTTACAATTTTCGTTCGTCTCATCTGTTTCGTGGCTTTTGTCAACAAAGGTTAAGAGGAGGTTAAACCTGCTCTGATTAAACTTTCAGCCTCCTTTCCCTGGTCACACCCCTACACCCCCAACACACACACACACACTCACACTCTCCCTGAAAGCCTGTTTGCTTTTGATAAGATCTCATTGAGGTAGCTCTTCATCTCATTTTACATTCCTATCACTGTGTGCTGCTGCAGGCCTCCTGGGTTTGCTGTTCCTCTGAGTCTCTGCCATCACAGGCAGCTCTTGAATTGCTCTGCAGCAGAAAGCTGTGCAGCCTCAGTTCCTTTTCTTTTAATTCACCTTCTACCCACCCATCTTTTTTTTTTTTTTTTTGCTTTTCTTCATCTTGGTGGGAATTGAGTTTCAGAAGTTGGCCGATGAGCAGGAAAAGGGCCATCAATTATTCAGAGCAGGGGTTGGTGCGAGTTATCATAATGCATGTTATGCTGGCCACCCTCGCTGACGTCTGACTTCTACTCCCCTTGTTTTGTTCCACAAATCCTTGCTCTATTTTTAGAAACTCTCGAATTTGGTGCCTTGTATTTCTCCTGTGTTGAGTGGTGAAATCAGATGTGAGTTAACAGATACAAACTGCATACTCGAGTATGAGACAACGCTCGGACAGTAGCCAGGAATGATTAGATTTATCTTGCAATCAGGGTCCAAAATAAAAACCCGGTGGGCGCCAAATGTGTGTAGATTTTCTGTTTGGTGAGTTAATTTCAGATGTCTATCCAGCACTATGTCTGGGCAGTTAATTAATTTTATATCGTTATGGTACTATGAGACTATATATCATCTAAGATTTTGGTTATCTTTATATTGTGATATAGCCTGTGTGACTGGCTTAAGTGTTGTCCTTTTCTGGTTTTACAGGCTGCATTACAGTAAAATGTAATTTTCTAAACCTACTTGTTCTAATACTTTCTCACTTAGTCCTTATATCCACATTACTGATGATCATTTCCCAAAATCTTATTGTGTTAATATGTTGTGATCGTCATAGTCACAATATTGGAAAAAAAATGCCATTGCGATGTTTACTTTTCCACGATGTATATTGCGATATAAAGAAAAAAACAGGAATTATGAAATTACAAAATCTAATAAAATTGAAATAAAATAGGCATGCGCTCCTCTCTCGGCGAGGCACGTTGCATTGTTCAAGAGGTTTTTCGACTAGCATGAGTTGAAATCTCAACTTTTCAGCCCAAGGTGCAAAGACACATCCCTTTATTCTATTAATTACATTTGATTGGTTTGTTGTGCAGGCAGCTCTGCCCCAAAGACTCGCTCAACGGGCTTTTCCGAGGTGTTTTGATGATTTTTCTACCATTGTGAATTATAAGCTAACGAACGTTATTATGAAATTGCGTGAATGAAAAGAGAGTAACACCTGCAAGCAGTTTAAAAGGCAACCTTTCGATCTTTATCAGGTCAAACTGGTTTGAAAAACCACACCGATATTTATACACTAGCATGTGTGGTTAATCATTCAAACTGCCCTGAGTCACAGACATCCAAAACATCCAATACCAATGTGATAATCAGTAAAGTACCTTGGAAACAATACATGAGGAACTAATACAAAGCCATATATCAAAACAACCAACATACATCTTATATATCAATGTTATACCAAATTCAACACCTCGGAAATCAAAATCCAAAATTATACATCCGCAATTATGTTAAAGTAAGTTAACGATATGTCTCACACCCCTACTCTGCTGACCTCTCATACAGAAGCATGCACTCATGCACTTTGTGTGCAGCTGCATCACTTCAGTTTTTCGGTGTTTGCCTCTCATCACTCTATGCCATTTATATTTGTCATTCAATGTGTCATTAGCGGTGGTGCGCTGATAGCATCAACACAGATTATTGCTGGGTTTGCTTTGATTTGTCTGAGACATTTTGATGGAAGATTACCCGTGATTACAGGAAGTGGCATTTGAATGTGAGGCAGGAAAAACATCCCTCTCACTCTGCTGAATTCACAATCTGCGTCAGTCAGTTCCAGTTACACTTCCACATGTGTAGGCAGATCACACACACATACGCACGCACACTCACACACACACACAGACAAACAAGCTTACCACCACCTTTGTCAGCAGTATTGGCTTACTCCCCTCATTGCATCCCCCGCCCTCATGCTGTGTCTGCCTTAAACTACTGCAGCATGCTCCAGAGCTCTTCTGGGTTCTCAAGTAAATTCTTCTGTCAAAGCTTCAGGCCCATAAAAACGCACGTTGTAAAACTGTGGATTGTTTATACGTTGTCTTAGCATGTGTGGACAGTCACCCACAGTCAAGCACTGCTGGATCATTTTGTGCTATTTGTGTGTTAAGTAGGCATATTTACCAAGCATGACCTCCCTTGAGTCGAGCGCTGCGTCTCATACGAATGAGCCAAACACAAATACTTCAACATAACTTTTAAGATAGCAAAATATTTCTTTTATTCCTGATTAAATGCCACACAGTGGGAGTGCTAAACAGTTTAGTGAAAAGGTCAGAACATCATACTGTGTCTTTTCCCCTTTCTCAAATCAGTCTGCACTTACAACAATAGCTGCCAGAGCTCTGTTTAAAGTCTAATTCTCACAACAAGCATGTTCGTTATACTCTCAAGTAGTATGAGTCAGAGCGAGGTGAATGATTAGAATCCAAACAGCTGTGATTGACATCGGCTTGGCATACAAGTTTAACTATTGACCAGCACCAACCACTTAGCGCTTGAGTGTGTAAATCAACAAGACATGTTTATTTTTCTTTCAGAAACTCAGAGCGCTTTTGCTCACGGGTGGCGAAATCAGCCACCTGATGCGTATCCTATAGGAATGTGCCTTTATGATTATAGCATGCCTTTGATCTGTGTGTGTTAATGTTTACACTGTAAGTTAAAGCTCCCGACAGTGTAGAGCAGAAAGCATGTCTTATATCTCTACCTGCGGCATCTAGACGTGGAGATTGGAAATAACGTGCAGGGTGCCGACAGTCGGGGGTTGCATAAATTTCTACACAGAGACCTCGAGCCTTTGCTGAGATCTCTGCAGCAATTATAACGAGAGGGAGGGCCCCTGTTTCGTTTTATGGTGCCGCAGCAAAGGGCTTGGAGTGCACCCACTGTCTCCTGGCATGCCGCTACTCATCAGTGCTGCAATAAATCAATTTTCATCCTCACACCAGCCCCATCGACATGCTATCCACCTCCTGCTCCTTTTCCTCTTCACTTCTGTACTCCCACGTGGCTCCTTCCCCCTTAGAACCCCTTCCATTTCTTGCAATGATTCTCAGCCCTGAACAGAGGCAGGGGGAGGCCGAAGTCACTTGGATCCCGCTCCTCTTCCTTCTATCACTCTCTTGACTCATGTGAACCGTGTGTGGGTGTTTTCGCCAACGTCTGAAATGCCAGCTTGACCTAAAGCCGACACGCGTACATACACTGTCCTAGAGTGACTCATGAATAGGCTGTCTGTATGCATACATGTTTTAGAAACATCTCACTTCATGTACGTGAGCGCGCAATGATATCATCCAAGTCTGCAGAAGCCTGTGACACAGAGGGCAAAAAAAAAAAGCAAAGTGCTCCGACATGAAACAGAGTGAGAGCTAGTCTTAGAGTTGTGTCTGTCAAGTGGAGTTCCAGCAGAGCTTCGAAGAGAGAGAGGAAACAGCAATCCAGGTCCTTCTTTTTAAATGTCAGCTGAGCTCCAGCCTTAGGACAGGTGCTGAGGGAGAGCCATTCTCAGTGGCCCATTGTGTGTGAATGGCTCTCGGTCAGCTTTGATCTCATCTCCATATTAACCTGAGGGCACTTCTTGATATTTGGAACTGACACACACACAAAGGCACACACTCCTCCTGTAGCATCATGTTCAAAGAGCTTCTGTTAGTCTCAGGAAAAACAAGAGTGGGCATTGTTTATGAGATCAGGGGGCAGAGACGTTACAAAGATTTAGTTCAAATTTTTTTTTTTTTTTATCTTGTATGAAAAGCTTCTTCATTATCCAAAGTGATATCAAATACCGTCTTTTTGATAGAAATATCAACGTGCCTTTTTGTAGGCATGAGACTTACTAAATGGTCCGATTATGTAACCATCAACTTCCAATTATTTTCATTTTTGATCAGTCTCTTGATTATTCTTTCACATTTTGAACAATTGCTTAGTCCATGAAATATCCCTGATATGCCCATCACAAATCCAGGGAGATCGCTTCAGATAGATGGTAATAATTGTACAATGATGTAAAACAGAGAAAATCAGCAAATCCTCACATTTGTGAAAAGGATTTTTGATATTTTATGCTTAATTTATTTTGCGTTGATCAGAACCAATTATTTCAGCATTAGACAAACGTATTTTCCATTTCCTTTATTCTCTGTTAGAAAGTAATGGGCGGAATATGTCCCATTACACCTCTTTGCTTATTTGTTTGTTGCCTCTAATGTTCAGAAAAAAAGTTAGGTTATTGTTGTTAAAGATTTTCACTGTGAGACGCTGAGCTATAAGTAGGTTTTTCCTAACTTTTGCTTTATTCTCTCTTCCGGGTTTTAATCAGACCTTTTAGACCTTGACTGAATTCTATGCTCACTCCAGAGTCTTAGTCATACTCATTATATTTTCCAACACTTTAAAAGGCAAATTATATTTCGAGCAGATATGCCTCTCCTTCACTGTTCCCTAAATGCTTTGGGAATGGTCCGGAAATATATAACTTTTATTTATGCTCTTATACATCCATAAAAAAGGCAAACTAGCGAATAAAACCCTTGCAAAGTACCTATTTGTTTTTTGTTCCCTCACTACCCAATGGCATAACAACAACAATGTCTCACTGGCAAATGGGGCTTTAGCTTTGATATAGTGGTGTGCTAACTTTCTCTTCCACCAATCCAGCTAATCTGAAGTGAAATACATCTGTCATATAAATCCTTACACATCCCTATGAATAAGAATTTGGCAGTGTTATCTCTCCAAGCTATTGGCAAGCACCTTTGCTAAACACTTACCGAGGAGTGATCACAAATCTTCTTTAACCGAGGTCCCTGCGAGATTGCTTTGCCATTCTCACAACTGCCAGTCTCACACCCTTTTTATAAACTACATCTTACTGAGCACGGCTACGCTGCCTCTCCCTCGCCTTGTCTGCTTTAACCTTTTTCCTTTTAAAAAAGCTTTAAAAAGGAAGTGGTTTCTCATGTTTTAAAACAAATCTTTTCTGATGACACCTGCAAGAAGAAAATTGGGCTCCAAGAACAGGAGCAGTGCACTAACAAAAATAGTGTACAAATACTAAAGCGTGGCTCATAATTAAATACATATTTCAACTGAGAGTGTGGGCCATACATTAATCCCGTACTTACACAACCTGCCAAGCAGCTCACCAAGTTAAATATCCCTATGGCCCATTTAGCATAACAAGGCCCATATTGTAAACAGTAAACAGTGCCTACACTGCCTGTCTCATTCCAGATTTCCTCCACTAATGTAGTGGTTGTGAAGAAGGTAAGCAACAAAACAGCAACACTTGCATACTATGATGAAATCTAATAACATGACCTGGCAGAAAAAAATATCATAGTTATACGTAAGTGAACTTTTTGTGGTTGTGTAAGAAATGTGTTTAACTTGCGGTCAACCTTGTCGCCCTGTTTAAGTATTATATTCAACAATGCAAGCTAGGGCTGAGCGATTTAATGAAATGAAATGGGAAATGGACAGGCGTTTTGGTGCAGCGTCAGAAGTATTACAGGTGTTGCGCCGGATTGTCATGGTGAGGAGGGAGCTACGGTCATGAACGCTGGGTAGTCACCGAAAGAATGAGCTTGTGAATACAGGCGGTCGGGCTCAGCCTTAGAGATACGGTGATGAGCTCGGACATCCAGAGGGAGCTCGGAGGTGAGCTGCTGCTCCTTTGCATCGAGAGAAGCCAGCTGAAGTGGATTTCTGGAACACCCTGCTTAGCCTGGTGCCGCCGCGATCCGACTCCGGATGAGCAAAGGAAAATTAATGGGTTAATGGATGGATAGTGTGCTTCCTATTACAGCCTAGAAATATCGATATTCGATACCATGTTCAATACAACATTGACGGCTTACATTTTTTAATTTTTTTATTAAAACATATTTACTGTATATAACACAGCTTGAGTGCTCTATGTACTCTGAAACTCTGCTCACGCTTGATAACTCTGAGGGGGATTAACTTAGCTTTGAGCATGACAATTGGCTGTTGGTCCAGCTACAGGACAACACGATAATCACTCAGCATGTGTCAATTCCTTATCAGAGGGAAAAAAGAGAGCGGGAAAGTGCAGTAGAAACTGGTTTACTGATACTGAAGAAAATGTGTATTGAAACAATGTCAAATATTCAGAAACAGTGTGTATGAAAAAAAATCCATATTTTGACAAACACTACCACTACTGTTGACAGATTCGATTGCAACTTCATGTCAAAGCCATCATACACATCACTTTATTGTAAATTGTTGCTGTTAAGTTGGGTTGTTGTGCTACAATTGAAGGTCTGACATGATAAAACATAACATGATATATTGCAAACATATTGCAGGAGATAGAATTTCCTTTGTCATAGCTATCTGCCATGTAGCTCACAATAAACCTGGACCACTCCTTATGGTGGAGGCAGAGGACTGTCATAAAAGAGATAAATGTCCTCAGCCCTGTGGTAGATGGCGAGGCCATATCAGACGACAGTTTAACCTGTACGCCTGTGTGACATATCCAGCTTCTATCTCTGCCACAGGAGGCACTAACATTTTGACAGCAGTTGTTTGTCAGTCCTAACCTAATGAGATTGGATCTGTCCACTGGTTCACTAGCCCATCAGAGCAGCACACTGGTAAGGCACTGTAAATGCCTGTCATCTGTTCTTAGATAGTATCGGGGAGACACTGTTTACTGTACAAAGAAAAAGCTGAAAAGAATGGTGGTCAGTTTTACAGCCTTTGTTCATGACCCCTTTTTTTGTTCCCTTTGGCGTAAAAAGTAGACCCGCTGTGATATACTCACTCCTCATATTCATTAACACAGCGCAGTTTATGTGCTTCCCCAAAAGTATCAATTTTCTGCCATTTACTGTCATCTTGCAGTGCCATGTTTATATACCCATGCAAGAAACTGCCAAAATGAAAGGAGAGGTGAGGCAATATTTTATATTTTCTCGTTGCCAACAAATCCCACCTTGCGAGCTCATCAAGAGTGTATTATGTAAGGTTTGCATAAAACTGCCGTGCCCTTCTGTGCTTCAGTATAAACAAATGGGCTGGGAGCTGAACACATACCTGCCGACATTAGGTTGAGAAAAAGAGCAAGATTTTCTGGGATATTTTCCAATGTGAGACATGTGAGACATGTGAGACATGTGAGACCGGAGGCAAATGTCAATAAAGGTGAAGGTCTCGCACCGAGTGGAGTGAAATTTGGAAGTGTAGTCCAGAATTGTGTGCTATGCCCCTGATCTTGAAGCCCCCCCCAAATCCTTCTCATTTTTCTCCAGCTTCAGCTGCTCTGCTTGTTAATTCTCAGTGTATAATATAACCAGTACATTCAAACTGAAGTTACCTTGCTAAAAACAAATCCTGCTTTGTCAGCCTAATGTCCGCAAGGCTGTACGTATGGACAGACTTGTGTTTGGGCTAAATGCTAAAGTCAGCATGCTAATGTCCAACAGGCTTAATGCTGGCAGTGTTCACCATCGCAGCTTGCTTGCAGGGGACCCCCAAAAATAGTAAAGTTCATCCTGAGAGGAATATGAGTGTCTGCACCAATTTTCTACCATCCGTTAGTTGTTGTTGAGAGTGAGAGGGTGAGGTAAGGTAGGGGGTAGGAGGCAGGTTGGGGTTTGGGATGATGTCTGCCCTGATGATGTCTTCCCTGAGTCCAACCAGCAGCAGGCTCCTCCACTGTACTGAACATTTCAGCTGTTCCTTCCTCCCTCTCTTCTTTTTCTTCTCCTCTTTTCATGTTTAATTTCTCTCTCTCCACTCGTCTTTGTCTCCTTCTCCTGCCCTTTGTTTGTACCCCATCTTTGCTTTACCCTCCTCCTTAATCTCTTCCTCCTCATCTTCCATCTTTTCTCTGTTATCCTCCCTCTTCTTGTCATTCTCCTCTTCCTCTTTCATTTCCCCCTCCTCCTGGACCTTTATTTGGAGGTGAGTGCCAGAAAAAAATAATAAAGTGGGGGAACAGTGTTTTTTTGTACCTTACATGAAAAAGCTGATTCTGAAGCAGTCCAACACAAGCTGTTAGAATCCAACAGGTCATTATTGTGAAGAAAAGTGATGATCTGAGGCAGCATACCTGCAGCTGCTCCTCGCTCCTCTTCAGCTGGATTTCCATCAGAGACAGCTGGTACAGGGTGTCCTCGTCAGCTCGGCTTCTGGCCTGCTTTTTTAGAAATTTCTCTTTCGAGGAGCCCATTCTTTTCTTTGAGCTCCTCTTGCAGCCAGCTCACCTCGACCTGTCAAAAGACTTCAAGTCAACAGAACTTCTGTTTTTTCAGTTCTGAAGTGGTCTGTAAATACAATTAGAAAATTGGAAGTTTAACATGAAATAGTTAAAACTTCTATATTTACATTAGGTTTACCTGCAATAATGTGGATTTTGTGGCAGCAGATCTGTAAAGTCAACACTGGCACATTGTCACCTTTTAAAGTGTAAGCAAACACTTTTGTATTAACACATCCTGCAGACAGGAAGCATCATTAGCATACAGTTGAGGTTGTGCTTGTATCCATCTGAAGAATCTTCAATATTCAATCACCTTTTCACTCCTACATGTTACAAGCTAATTGCTGACTTTATGCGCAATTTGGTGCTGAGCAGGGAGTGAACAGCGTCTTTTTAGAGCTCTTTTGCTGAAAACAGCCCGCTGATGCTATGAGAGTACATAAGTAACTTTATTTACACAGCACCTTTTGTGAGCACAGACGTAAACAAAGTGCTTCACAGAGGCAATATTTAAAAAAATACATTTTACATGAAACACAGTAATAGCAGGGAAAAATAGAGAAAATAACACAAAGGCTGAGCTGTTATGTGACGGAGCACGGCCTCCTCAGTACTAAGCCTAGATCGAGGAAGTAAAATCCGATTGGAGTACCTTAAAGACATGCTGATGACATAGGACCGTCTCTTATAGAGGCAGGTAACAGAGATCTATAAATGATTACAAGAACTTTAAACTGGATTCTGTGTTTGATGGAGTGCCAGTGGAGAGCAATCAAAATGGATGTCACATGAGACCCTTGCGAGGACCTGCTTAGCAACAGCATTTTGGACCACTTGCAAATCCTGAGGCAGTTAAAAAGGACGTCTGAGCTCCTCCTTCATACATGAAGGCTCATAATTGGCGCTTCTCTCATAACATGCATACACACGCACACACACATGGGAATGCATACATGCAGCCAGGGAGAGAGGCACAATCATAGACATTAGGGACTCAGATTCAGGTAATAATTGACCCAATCATTAATACAAATGTCGTATCTTCCTGCAAAACTATAAATGAGTTAAAACTTTGCGTTTTTCACATTTTTCTCCCGTCACAATGCTGTGTGCTCAGACTTGAACAACAGTCACTCGTCACTTACCAAATACTTACTAAGTTAATAATTGGAACCTGAGCACAACGGGCAGATTGACACTTTGCGCAAGATGTCAGTCAATTAATGGAAAATGGGATCCTTTTATCATTTTGCTGGTTAGGAAAAGATGTTTTGGTTTTGAGCGGTTTCACAATTACAAATGTTGAAACACAGCTGCTAACTGTGGACAGTGGCTTGGCAGGCTTCTCGCCTGTAACACCTTGATTCCATCAGGCACGTCTCTATGACCTTGCAGGTGCAACACCGTTTTGTTCCGATTTCCATGTGGTTTCATACACCACTGGAAGCTTTTAGGCTTTTAAGCATTTATTGTTGTTATTTCTGATTTTGTTGTGCTGTATATCCTCTTGACAGAAGAGAGTCTTGACAGTTTTTTGGTTTTGTATAGATTGACCACAGGCTCTCTGCTGTTCTTGTGTCTGACTTCCTGCCTGGCTCGATATGCTCTGTGCAGATTTGTTGATATGTCGATATGGTGCGAAGCCTATGACGCATGAAAAGCGTTTTTTTCAGAATAAGGGCAACAACTACAATATTAGTAGATATAGATATAAAATAGAATAGTTTAAATAACTAGAATAAAGAATATTTTGTGCATGTAAACATAATTATTGACTGGGAGTGTCAGTGAATTTGATCCTTTCATAGGATTTCTTGGATAAGAAACACAAGAATAATACCGGCCTTGTTCTTCATTTTTTTATGATGCAGCTCACTCAAAAGATTGCATTGGATTCAAAGACATTTTCCACAGATAACCGCAGAGCATCAGCCGCACTGCCCTTTAGTATGGCAGTTAGCAAAATCCGAAGGGAAATTTTGTTTTGACGTAACTCTGTCTTTTTGTCGGTGCAACAGAGGTGATCCAGATTTACTTTCACTGCCCGAATCAATGTAGCGCAACTAGACACAACAGCAAGACAGCAAGCTCCCCCCCAATGCTCCTTAACACTGTCAGAAACCCTGCCGGATTTATCCGATGTCATGCTGCTTTTTTCACCATGTCCCACCGGCTCTTGTACCATGCCGAAATTCCTTTCCCTAACCATTAATCTCACTGTAAAGACGATGAAAATTCTTGATTCTTGACCTCCCTCCCTCCCTCCCTCCCACCCCTCCTGCACTTTACGGCCCTGTACACTGAGGACACTGGAGATAAAGTCTAAATATCTGACGCCATTTTTATTTTTCATCATCCCCTGAGGGCTCTTTGTCAGCTTCTTATCAGAATGTCAGGCTTTTGCTTGAGTAAGTAAACAAACAAGCAGCAACAGAAATGATGTATCAGAGAACTGCCACTGGTTGGGGATGAGCTGTCAGTCGCTCTGTCGAGCTAATGATTACTGTTGGGTGCTGCGGGAATTGAAGGTCTCTAATTCAGGCCACAGTTTTTTTCTGTTGCTGCTATGGTGTTACTCATGCGTGTGCTGCTGGATGCTCATTGTCTAGATTCTTGTTTCTGTCTGTTGGTGGGCCAGAATCCCAGTAGCGTCGAGGTTTGTGAGGTTAGTGAACGTGTCCTGCACTCGACCAATCGAGTACACAATTGATCACGGCAAAAGCCTGTTGGACTCATTGAACATCACTGTCAGTGACCAACAGATGCTGTGTTAACAATAAATTATGCCGTAACATCGAACCCTGCGTCCTTGGAATCACTTTTTTTTCTTTATTTTGCCTGGAAACGTTTTTGTCAGTCATTAAGTTTTATGTTCTTGTACCGCACAGGAAATTGACACAGGAGATCAGAGTTTGCATTTCTGAGTCCTCTCTGTGGTTAAATTCAGGCTACTGAAACATGCTTTTAGTTTAGGAAAGATTATAGTTTCGCTTAAAATGGAGAAAAAAAAATCTGCCCAGTGAAGTAAAATATGTTTTTGGAGATAAGTCTACCGAACATATTTTGACTTTGTGCATATGTTTGTATGCCTGTGATGGAATGTAACCAAGTACATTTAGTCAAGTATCCTACATTTGTACAATTTTGAGGTATCTGTACTTTCTGCTACTCCATACTTCCACTTAACTACATATTAGAGGCAAATGTTGTACATTTTACTCGTTTAAATTTACTTGGTAAGTTTTGTTACTATTTACTATTTACATTTCCTCCTCTCTACGTCATCACATGATACTGTATTAAAAAAATGAAAACACAGCTGCAAATCCTTACATTTAGGATGCTGGTTCCAGCAACTGTAAGGATTTTTTACTGAATTAATGTCGAACATGATTATTCAATTATCTAAAAATTGTTCTATCCTTTGAACTGTCCATCATCCTGTTGCTTGTACTGTTTTCATGTGTCAGTCATACAGTTGACAGTACAACATATTATACTTGAACTCTTTTCTCAACGCAGTATTACAAAAAAATCTAAATTAACTTCTTGGACAGCAGAGCCGTGAAATTTACAGTCATACATCAATCAATTTTGTCACTGTGACCTAAAGCTGCAATCAGTCAGCCCCCATCAACTAATAACATCAGAAACGTATTGCATGACCAAGACGTATACTGTATATCAGGCATTTGAGTGGTCATCGGTTGCTGGTAAATACATCATATAAAGTAGACCAATAAAAATGTCCCCGCATGATGTAACTGATGGAAGTCGGGCAAAAATACGACAGTTTGTCAACAGCTGGGACAGGTGTTGTTAATCACCACATCTAGGTTGTTACTTACACGACATATGATAAGTGAAAGTCACAGGAATAGCAATTGCAACCTCCTGGTAGTGAACTCAAAAAGTAACAACAGCCCGATCTTTGTCATTTAACAGATGTTGGCAATTAAGGATTGCCATCCAATTGCTCCAGTAGGTTTTAGCTATTTCCGCCCCCTTAGGCCTTGTGCTGTGTTACCTCTTTCAGAGTCCCCCCTAAAACGCATAATAACCGGAAAAGAAGCTGTGCAAATCATTGTTAACAGGAAACTATTTCAGAATGGTGCAGTAGCTGAATCATGGCCTCAGCGGTGTCACTGATTTGTAATTAACTGACTATTTCTTTAAATTGTAAAATGAAATATTTATGCTTGTAGACCAGTCTCTCTGCTGTCGAAGCATAAACACAAAATGGAGAATGAGGGGGGTTTTCAAACTGTGAGTTTTCAAACCTCCTCGGGAGGGTGCAGGAGAATTTAGGAGGGGAGGAGGGAGAGAGATGATGCAGTCATACTGTGTGAGGTGAAAGAAACAGGTGCTTAAAATAACAGGGATGTAGTTATTGTAGTTTGGCCCATGTTTCTTGCCAGGCAATTAAGGTACTTTATAACATGCTTACAGTGAAGCCCAAAACTACCTCACTGAAGCCAAAGCAGAACTTTCAGCTGTATCTGTCTCCCAGAGGAGCCATCATGAAGTTGTGTGATTTGACAGGTAGCTCACTGATTGGACAGTTTTCGTGACTGTCATCCTGAAGCGTCACCACTACATGGGCCCATGTTGGGAAATGAAATTCTAGTTACTGACAGCCCAGTCAGGCAGCACATTTGTGAACATTATGTGTTTATCTTCTCTGGTGACACAAAGACCTCATGAAGACATGAAGGATCATGAGCATCACATGTCCAGTGTGTAGGATTTAGATAAATCTATTGGCAGAAATTAAGTATATAATTTATAATCATGTTTCTCTTAGTGTAAAATCACCTGGAACTGTCCTCTTCCTTGTAGTCCGTCCTGCTGTGCCACCATCTTTCTACAGTGGCCTGGAATGGACAAACCAAACACTGGCTCTAGAGAGGCTCTTTCGCATTTTGCATACGTGTTACTATGGTTATCAGATGAACTCAGAAGATCAGTCTCTTGACAGCTGAAAACCAGCAGAGGAATTTAAGAGTAGCTTACCGTTTGATTTCACATGAAAAGGCAACCTATATAATGTGTTTGACTCATTGAACAGATTCCATATTTATCAAATGCATCAGTCCACACAGACGACCCTGTGCTTTTTTTTTCTTCTTTGCCTTACTTGTTGAAGGGCCATCTCCACAGACAGCTATTCAAAGCACACAGCTCTCCGGCTGTTTAAACGTTGTGAATGGTATCTGTATTGATAGTTCAAACAAGGCCCTAAATGTTGCTATGGGCTCTCTGTTTTCATAGTAGTCACATTCACCGGACTATTGGTCATTGCTTGACTAGGCAATATATTGTATCCCTTCCTCTTGAGATATGATTATTTGATACACTGGCACCAAATATATTTATTTATATAATATAACATATGTCCCCTGCCAATTTGAATCTCCATCGTCACTACTTCATGACTTCACATGGTGGCGTTTATCAGATGAATGAGTGTAAAGTGAACCGAAGTTAGCCAACTGGTGGTGAAGAACAAACTTACAGAGGGATGATAGCAGACAAATGCAATGCAGAGATGCCATGCAAAAGAAAAAGTTAACTAGCTGGCAGTGAAGAAGAAGAAACTGAAAGAAGGATAATGGTGGAAAATAGGGGAAAACAGGTCAGAGACGCATTATGAACTTGTCAGCTGGGCTGATTAACCAAATACAAGACAGGTTTGGAGGCTGGTGAAGAAAACAGGAGACAAACAGAACACTGGGAAAAGGGGAAAACACACAAGCAGACATACAATGAAACTAAAATGACAGCACCATGACAGGACCCACTTCGGCTTTTACAACATCGATGGGACAAACAAAATCGAAGAAGACTGCGTGGTGTGCAAGAACTGTCTGCTGAAAGCAAAGTGAAGTACAGGGGCAACACAATGACCAAGCCATCCACCCAAATTGTCATCATCCTGAAATTTTAGTTTGTCATTATTTTTTGAGAGAAATGTGTATTTTTTGTACTAAATTGTTTTAAAAGTTTTCTGTAAATGTAATTTTCACAGACTGAAAAGATTGTTCTGCTGCAGAACTTCTCTGCTTCTGGCAGTTTGACCTTTTGCCACCTCATGGCTGTTTTACATGGAAATGATGTGTGTCTGTTAAAGAGGCACTAAGCTAAGTCTAGGCACTTTTTGTACATTGTTACACCTCAGTTAGTGTCAGATTCTCTGACTCTGTGATTTCCAAACCTATTGTTTACTCCAGAACTAGACTGACTTTCAAACTAGACTAAACAAGGTGATACAGAGCACCAATGAAACACCTCATTTTTTGTGCTGAACCAACACACAGCAGTCAATCAGAAGTGTAATAGCACAGTGGTGGTGATGGAGTTGCTCATCACTTGATTATGTTTGTGGAATATTATATCCTATAACCCGCACTGATGAAATTCAGGTCAACAAAACGACTGTGCACTTTGCACAATTTTGGGAGAGGCAGATGTAATTTGCAGTCCCTGTCCTCCAAACACACGTCCTGTCGCAGATGTGTCAAACGAACATGCCAGATCTGCTTAGGTCCCTTCAGTATCTTGTATCTTAAGCTGCTGTAGCGGCTCACTATAATCAAAGGCAGTCTATGAGTCCTTGGTTATGCTGCATTCAGGCAGCAATCCTTCACCCATTGTAATATCTGTCAAAGAGAAGGAGAGAGGAGGGAGCTGGGCGGTATAAATAGCGAGTAGCTCACCTTTGCATATGTATGAAACTTCTGTACGCGGCTCACACGGTCACTTATTTCTAACTTGGAGAACATTTTAAATTTGCTGGAATATTATTCAAATCATAGAGCTCTGTGAAACGGACACATTTGACTGCATTGTATGAAAAGTGGACTGGCCGTGGGTGGGGGGTATAATTGTATATTTCACTCGGTGTGTTTCCAGTGTAAGAGGTAATCTTTTTTGGTTCCCTGCAGCAGACAGTGACTTGAAAAAACAAAAAAAACAAGGTTATGCACAGGTTGGATCTTAGAATTTGACAGCAAATTTAGGACAATGAGTCATCGCATTGACTCATTGTTCGAAACCCCACAAAAAGGAACACTCATGATGTATCAGGTTACACAACGTTTCACATGTTGATTTTTGTAAGAATGGATTGATCATATAACATTATATAAGTAATGGCTTTGAGTTTAATGTTAATGGTATTTGAAGGGGGCAGTGTCCATTGAGCAATACGAAATGAATAAGCTTTCTTTCTATCTTATGATACCTGTGACGTATGCAGTGAAAAATCCATCACGTGCAGAAGTATAACATATACCTGACAATGATCATGAAGATAAATTAACTTGATTGAGGTCGACCCTCTTGTAAAACCATATAAGAGAGTCATTAATGTTATCTGTTTGTCATTTATCTTTTTTAATGCCTCAATTAGCACAAATTTGATTTGTGGCTGACCAAGTGTCGCACTAATGACTGTAATAAAAAGAATGTGGACCACATTGTAAATGAAATATGCAGGTTATTTCCAGCCGTTGACCAGCAAACTGTTGAATTAAAAACGGCATTAATTGTGTTGTTTTTTGGTCACAATGGGGCAGTGGGACAAGCCATAACTGCAATATAATCTCTCCTTTTTAGCTCTGTCTTGGTTTCCATTAACTCCTGAGGAACACTCCACCAGCAGTCACTAACTGAGTTTGTTGTTCGGTGCTCGGCAGCTAGTTGTAAAGTGAGTTTATTAGAGCATTTTTGCAGCTGCCTGCTGTGGCTTGAAAAAGGTCGATGTGGCCAGATTTTTCAACATGGAAACTCAAAATATCGAGCTTTAAAACACAAAAAAGCTCCATAGATCTGAGGGAACTGCAGAGTTCAGTGATAATTCTGTGTGAGTTGTTCACCTCAAGCGAAACCTTTCACATTTCACAGGGACATTTGATTTATTATTTAGAAATGCTAAGTCAAGGACTGGACTTGGTTAGTATCTTGAAGATGCTTTGTGTCTCAAGGTTCAGCAGTGGTGCTGTTTAACAAGGGATCTGTATAGAAAGAACGAATGCATTAAAGTGGCAAGAGGCAACTTTCCCCCCTAGCTTTACCAAGTGGTATTATTGTTGACTCCGCCGCTGTGAAGGCAACTGGATCGTTTTTTGTTTTCCTCAGTCGCAAATAACAACAACACAGGAAAAAATGTGGTTTATTCAATCATTTAGGCTGTAGCAGAAAAGGGTCGCCAGTTATGTGACCGCATGCCCGGTGGCAGACAAAATTGCTTAGTGATAGCAAGGCTTTTAAGGAACCAGTGTAAACGCTGATGGTGTCATTATTCTGTATCCCTTACATTGTGCAATCAACATTTACTTCATAATGTTCTGTAGAAGCAGAAAACTTCTTTATTCTAAGTTTAAGTTACCCCAAAAGTGCTGAAACACAGTTGATTGGTCAACACAAACCCATCCCAGTGAGGTTGTATTGTTGTATTCACCACCCTCACTGACATCTTGGCCTTGTCTCACTGTCTGTGTCCTCATTACCAGTCTACTAGCTGTTCAACCCAGTTCATGACCCTGCCAGACCAATAAAGTTCGATACATTTCCTTCTCAGACTCTTGATATTATTTAGCACACAGCAGGAACTGTTACGGGTGCATAACTTTGCATTACTGATGCATTCATTTGCATTCGCAGTTCCATCATTTAAATGTGATTATTCTATCCCACAGACAAAGCAACACATGTTTCTCCCTTTTTTGATAATTACAGCCTATAGAAGAAATGTCAAATGCTTGGCAAATCATGTTGTTTGAGGCACCTGTTCTCAGTTTTGGAAGGAACAATTTGTCTAAGACAAGAGGCATGCCACAGGCATGAACTGAGGAGAAGCTTGCAGCGGTTTTATGCAGCTGTTATCATCAGTTAGAATTATTTCGTCAAAACATGTCAGAAAGAAGTGACAGCAGACACCTGGTCTTGTTTGATCCCCATCTGCCTATTGTGACTATGCATTTGTTTGATGAGTCACTGAATTAAGTATGATTTGATTTCATTCATATTCTCTATTAACTTAATCCTTTTCATGATTGCAGAGGATGTTTTCAGCATACTTCAGGCAAAAAGGAGCAAGACTCCTTGATAGTTTCTTCTTTTAACACTCTGCTACTGTTTGTTTTGATCTGTCTATATATGTGTGTGATAATCTGCATAGATTTACACAGTTAAGAGCCTCTAATATATGTTTATACACTGTTTTAAATAATTAAGAAGAAAGCAAACACATTTTACTCCCACTTTGGTAGGAGGTAATTGGTAATTAGGCTACAGCAAATACAGTAAGATACACAGCTTGGCGTGTGCATTGTGCACAACAATTGAGCACAAAAGAACTGGGCTGCAATTTTAGGAAACACCCCTGTAATTTCATGTAAAAGGTTGTAATTATGTACCATGACAACAAACATACCACTTGCAACTTAGAGATAGCTGTTACTTAATAACCCTTTTGTATTAACGTTTTTTGGATCTTTATTTTATCATATTGAAACCCGGCCCTGAAGATGACATTTAAGGTTTTAAATAGCAGCTCCCTTAATTGCATCAGCTGCCAAATAACATAGGATTACACAGAGTAAGAAATAACAGGGGGTGGCAATGATCTATTATGTGTGAGAATGTTGTGACATTTAAGCATTTGTTTTTGTGTTTTCAAGGAAAAGATACCAAGAATTTTGGACATATATTGAGCAGGTCAGGAAACAAGTAAAGTGTTATCCTAAGCTAGAGTAAAATTCAAGAAATATATTTCAAAGCAAAGAGTGCATGTCAAACTACAAAAGCATCCTCATGTTGTTTTCCATCCATAGTTGGAGGAGCCACTTCCACCCACTAAATGACAAAAGGAAGTGTCTGCAAAGGTAAAGAAATCACATATGAGTGATGTTACTTTCATGCGTCTGTTTTAATCATCCGCGTATGTTTCACTTTAGCTTGAAGCCAGTTGCAACGCCAGCGTCACAGTGTTTGCGATTTCACAGCTGCTCATCTTCCTTCTGTCTAACCTGATTTTTTTTTCCACACAGCACCATCATCCACTTACATCATTATGAAACAACTACCGGAAATCATTGTCAGCCTGTCTTTAAAGTGGAATACAGATATTCTTGACTTCACCATTTCCCTTTCTTGCAATGTTTTTAGGTGTATCTTGCACAATCAATGATTATTTTCACTTTGATACGTCTGCTGATCTTTTTTAATGCCTCTGCACTGCCGATAGCTACAGCCGGAGGCTTTATGTTTTCGAGTTGTTTTTAGACATTTCTGTGAAATGTTGTTATAATTAGCACATGCATTTTTCAGTTATGGCCAAAAACATGTTTTGTAAGATCTGAGCGACCTTGACCTTTCACCTTTGTCCACAAATTGTCCCGAGAATGGGATGGAAGTGAGGTTGCCAGTGACCTCTACCTTGCACCATTGACCACCAAATTCTAATCAGTTCACTCTTAAGTCCAAGTGGAGGTTTTTTCAGACTCTCTAATAGCTGTGCCTGTCTCCCCTCGCCTTATTGGCATGGATCGCAATGAAAAAATCTGCACAGCTGCATTCGCGATGAGTCTTTTACACACAATTGCCCTTTGGAGACATTGTTTACATAACTGTATTACCTTGGTGAAGTGTCTGTCTCTCATGTGATACAAATTTGATTTCTAAAAAGTAACGATAAGAACTGGATACAATATTTGTGTAATGTTATTATGGATAAAGTGACATGCAGGGTAAGCAATCAAATATTGAATCTGTCGTCACATAAAGAAGTAACTGGGCCACTGGGTGTGTCAACAATAACAGCTGCATTTTCTTTCTTTTCTACAGGCATCAATCAGGCATCACACTTCAAAGCTCCTACTCTGTGTTTCTTTGCAGACTTTCCTGACCTCAGAAGACTTGGGTCAGTATACGTGAAGAGCAGCTTGCCATCACAGCTGCACCTGACGAATGTAATCCTCCTTTTATTTTAAACATCACAGTTATATCATTTTTGTCCCAGTATGACTTTTCACTATGGCATCAAAAGATGTTCTATCTTGCCAGAATTGAATATGAGGAGACTGCTGTGAATATTCCCCTTCCTCTTCTGCTCTAATTTAAGGGTAGGATCACACTGGCTAGTATGCTTTGAACATAGTGGTCTTATAGTTGAGCAGCGTCAAGGCTAAAAATGTCTGCAGTAAAATGGCAAATACATGTTCTCGTTACATGTATATTGAAAAATCAAGCCAGCAATACAGCCTAATAAAAACTGAATATAACAGAAAATAAAGTAAACACTACATGTGCAAATGGCATCACTTGATGAAGGCTACTCACCACCAGTGGGGATTCCTTTGGCTAACATGATCAATGCGATGAACTCGACACTGTTGCGTTTGTGTGCATTTTGTGTGTGTGTGGCTGCAGTGTGTCTGGGTGTGTGTGGCCATAACTGTTCTGCTCGTCATCAATATCATTGCACAGCCTTTACTCCGACATGCTGAGAGCCACAGACCTCCCCCCTTATTATGCCATAGAGAATAAGGACTTATTAACCACTGGGTGGAGCTGTCACACTCTCTCCATTGCTTTTTTTTCTCTCACTGTCTCTGTCTGTCTCTCTCTCTGACTCTCAGTCTGTGTCTTGCCCCTCTTGCCTTTCTGTGTTCCTCTTTCCTGGTTAAGATTTCACATAGCAATGAGGCTTTTTGCTCTCTCTCGCCCTGTGATTTTTTTTTATGACCCTTTCCCTCCACTTGAACCACTGGTACCTCCGGATATTTTTTTGTTCTAAATCCAATTAAAGGATATGTACACCCAAAAATGAAAATTCAGTCATTATCTACTCACCTCCAAGTCAGATGTAGTTTCGAGGTCCACAAAACATTTCTGGAGCCTCGCAGCAAAACAGTCTTGGTGCATTCTCCTAAAGTACTGAGGAAAATGGGGAGTTTTTTTAAAATGTGAAAACAACCGACAAAATAACCCCACATAAAATGGCTGTGTATGGCAGATCCAGCACACTCCAAGTGTCCTGAAGCTCCGAAATCTTGAAATGATTTCAAAAGATGTTATTTACACCCTTGACATGCGATCAAGCTTGTGCATCCACTTCAGACGGGTTCTAGCTTAGCAGCTGTAGTGAAGTTTTCGGCTCTATTTATTTTTTTACTTTTTTAAAACAAGTCACCATCTACTTCAGGTGTTTAGGAGAATGCTGCATCACTGTTTTGCTGTGAACCTCCAGAAATGTTTTGTGTACTATGAAACTGAACCCGACATCGTCATGGGGCTGAGTAGATAATGACTGAATTTTCATTTTTGGGTGAACTTATCCTTTAAATGACAAAGGTCTCTCTCTCTCTCTCTCTCTCTCTCTCTCACACAAAACAAAACAAAACTTCCAGATGAAACCGGCAGATTACTTTTTATGCTTTACTTTCTCATAAAAAGTACACAGACAAGTAGACTACAGATGCTTTCTATTCAGCTAATGTGACAACATCCTTCTTCAAGTACCTCATTGCACTTCATAGTGAGTGAAATAAATCTACACTGACTCCAATTTGTTCATATTTAACTAAAGTTATGACTGTCAATTAATTAAATGCCTACATTTCTAGCTCAGCGTACAAAACCAAATTCTGTTTCTCCAGTGGTCTCTTCTTCTGTAGTTTTTGTCATCACGACGACGCTTCTACCAGATGTTACCCATCACTCTCTGTCATGTCAAATGCAGCTCCCAGTTTGTTGCTTCTTTTTGTCTTGTCTTCGTTTTTTTAAACCTTTGTCTGTTTGTTTGTTTTTTCACTTTTTCAGGACTATCTTACATAAAAGTAGAGGCATATGTATGCACATAGTAGCAAGATGACTGGAAGTAGTGTAGTTTCTGTACACTAGTGTGGTTTCTTCTGTGAGGCTGTGACATCCACTGCAGGACTTCATTGGAAGGGCCAACTCCTTCATGACAGTCCTATTTGTCCACTACTCTTCAGTGACTCCAATATGACTTCTACAATCATGGGTGAGTTCATCTGATTCATTGAATTTCAGATGTCTTGCCAGCACTGAACCTCTAACTGTAGGTTCAGCCCAGTTGTGTCAACCGCTCTGAACCACAAAGGCGACCGCCACAATTTCCCACATCAGTTCCCATTCATCTATTTGACCTACTTCTCCTTTACAGAAGGTGCCGTTTTAACTGGACACATTTGTTTTTGGGTTTATTTTTATCAATAATCATGCTAGGGTATTCAATATATTTGGCTAACATTTCATATTAGGGCTGTGACTTATGACTTTTTTTGCCATGATTGATTAATCTGATGATCCCCAATCATTTAGTGTACAACATGTACTTAAAATCCTCTAAAGCCCAATGTAACATCACTAAATAGTGTGTTTTGTGCGACCGACACTCCAAAAGCTAAAGAGATTCACTTAACTTTCACAAAACAGGAACTAAATGTGAATGTTTGGCAGTTAATCATTTATTAAAAGAGTCAGTCATTTTAGCTCTACTTCATAGCTCGTGATTGTGTAGCTAGAAACCAACAGTATTGGGCATTTGTTTACAGAGCATGGCAGATTTTCAGTGTGATTAATCATTACATCACAGTTTTCCACCAGTTTGAGGTCAGAGTTCATTTCTCACTTTTTCCCATGCGCTCCTGTCTTGCTTAATGCTTCTGGCAATTCTGCATGCAATCAGTTCTCTCTCTTAGTACTGTGCGCCTCCAACCTGGACCTTGCCAGAATATAATGAATGATGTGAAATGTTTTAAGTTGGCTGGCTTCGTGAGACAATTCGGCATAATAAACAAGTTTCCTGTGGCAGTATGTAATGATGAGACGAGGCCACATTCTAAACATCATGCATGTGATGTACGACTGTGCAAGGCATCCTGGTTGTTAATCAAAACGGTGACATGACTGGAAGGTTACGTGTTTGATCTACATGACAGTAAATTCCAACTCCGTCCATCAATGTCGGGGTGCATTAGGAAGGCACAGAAGCATTTCCTGCCTCTTTCACGTAAGGCTGATCTGATCCTCTCATTCCTTGATGAAATGCATTTTAGAGGGACTTAAAGAAATACTGTATGAAATGTATAAAACCTTTCTTGAATTTGTGCTTTATACCTCTACAGTACATATAAAAAGACTATTGAGTTCTACCTAAAAGGAATGATCTTGTCAGGTATTGATCAGCTGTGTGAGGGGGCACATGGCTGTCTTAAATGATGCCATGATAAATCACACCATCAGTCAATGTCTTTAGGTTCACTGACATGTGACGCCTTTGCCCTTTACTTGTCTATTACTTAGCACTTATCTAAAAGTGACGGTAAAGTTCATTCCTTCTGTGGCACATAACTTGGGTGGGTTATCATTATCTCTGCAAACCCAGTGTTTTATCTGTTTCCTTAATGCTATCTTGTTTAACAGATTAAATGGGCTTGATGGTGTTCTACCACTCACTTTAATCTGAAGGACAGAAAGTACTCAATGACTGACAACAACTGCTCACGCTACTTGTGTGGGAGTCGGAACACCCTCCTGAACGGTTTTTATATTCTTGGTGTAATTTTGAGGTGATAGAAGTTTGCATCCACTGTCACTCGCTTGAAAAGAAACCATGTCAAAACTCCGGCTGAGGCATCCAGTTTTGGAACATTTTCCTCATTGTTCGGCGCAGCCTTTGTAGGAAACAGTCTTCGCTTTTTTTCCCCCTTTTCTGTATGCACTAGAAATGTTCTGATACCATCTTTTCTTCCTGATGCCGAGTCCGATACCTGACCCTTTTAGAAATGGTGGATAGAGTGGCATGTTCAGTGGCCCTATGCTTCTAAGTTAGAGGCTATAGATACCCCTCTAGCTTCAGTTCTTGACACGCCTCTCTTTTGCAGTATTATAAAGAGCGAGACAAGTCTGAGTCAGATGTGGTTGGGGTGGTTTGATAGGTCAAACACAGGACATTCCCTCCAGTGACTAGGGTTCACGTCTTGATCTTTGCCTGAACCAAACCAAGTACTTGCCCAAGTACATCACCAAACCACAACCGTTTCACGACAGTCCACATGTCTAACCAGGCATTGCACATGTATTACTGCTAACTTGAGTACTGAGCCATTCACGTTGAAAACTGATGCTAGAGGGGTAAGTAGAGCATCATTGTTTGAAGCTGATAGCCACTGACCAAGCCGCCGTATTTGACAAGTTGGGAGTAAGTTGCACATGTGTACAGAATGCTGCTGGGAAGCAGCAGGATCCCATTTCTTATAAATAAATAATGTGGTATCGGACTGGGGCCTAGAATTGTGTACTCACACTTTAGGCTGTATCGGAGGCATGTTGATACTGGTATCGGCATTTCACACATGATAGTCTTTTTATTGGTCATGTTGAGTACTACTACATTTGTGAAATAGTTGTATAAAACCAAGTTAGTTTGCAAATTAAAAGTGTGGAGTTCGGAAGAAATGTGCTCACCAGACCTCTATAGCCGACTCGTGATCTCTGTCCACTGTATGCCCACCAAGTCCCACAAAAGAGTTCAGTGCTAAATTGGTGGAGTACTCTCTTAACTGAGACCACCAATCCTCATAGATAAGAAAAAATAAAATCCATGTTACACAGCTGTATAGCCAAGTCTAGTTCATGGTGCGTATCCGTTATAGTGATTCAGCTCTTACCAGTTGAACTGAAGTATCATCTTTATTTTTGCTTTTAAATGTAGGATGTTTTAAAATATCTCCCACCATTGATTGCAATACTTACTAAAAGAAAGACATAAACACTGTGAAACCTTGCTTGGTACAAGAAGTACTGAACAAAGTAGCCTCCTGTGTACTTCTACATTGTACAGAAAAGTCCTTGCAGATCCTTGTGTCTGTCAGCACCTGTTATGACCCTAGCTAGTGTGAGTGCATAACTGCAGGGCAGCCATGGCATTTCATTTAGAACTGTGAATGAAATCCTGTCAGGTCAATCTGCAGAATGTACTGTGATACATGTACAGACAGAATATGTCTTGGACTATAAATAAAGCGTGGGCAGCTTTTGCACACCTGGAAGGCAGGCTAAGCAACAGGTGCAAAGAACAAGAACAGAAAAATGCTCAAAAATGTCTATAATAATAATAAAAATTATAATGATTATAATAAATAAAACATTTATTTGCCAGTGTTTGCTTAGGTGGAGGATTCATGGGGACACCTGATGAATGCCAGTCAGGAACCATGCATACCAGGCTCAGTTACACTTAATCAATCCATGATTGGTTTTATTATTAAAAAGAAAGCTCAAAAATGAACTTCTGTATTTGATTCATGATAGACAATGCAACATTACTGAGCTGTGAAAGAGATGTGCTATTGCAGCAGAAAATCATGTTGGTTGAAGTGCAAGAATATTAATCTACAGTGGGTACAAGATCACCTTAAATATGTTCCAACTCTTCAAAAGGCCGATTAGTGCAGGTATTTTGTGAAAAAGGAGAATGAACTCCTGAACAAATTCCAGCAGAAAATCTAAGGAATATTTATTTCTCACAAAAGCCTCTCCGATAACATAGAAAATCTTCAGAAATCCAAGTGTTGGAAAGTATTGAAAAATATGGAATTCGGTGATGCCACAATTTCGCCAGGACACTCCCCTCCAGTTTGTAAGAACTGAAGAAGCCTCTTGTGTGAGAGGTGAATTGTCTTCAAGAAACTGAAAGTCCTCAATTGCCTTTGAAAAGCACTTAGAATTACCAAGATCTGGATGACTGAGAACCTTCCTCAACACGTTCTTCTTCTACTCCCACAGACTGAATAAAACCACTCCCTGTCATATTTCAGGTTGATCTGCTGTCAACAAATGACAAAAATAACTGTTGTTTTGCTCTGTAGTCCCATTAGTGATGAACAATAGCGTTAGGTGCTGAACTCAATGAACGCATTCTTCAGTATACATGTCATCTGTCAACAATGTCTTTCATCAATTAAAATTGTTTTAATGAGAAGCTGCAGCTGTACTAAATTACCACACCGGCATCTCTACCACACATCCAACACCCAATAAATTGCCTTAAATTCAACTAATCACTTGATATGGCTAATTTAAATAATGCTATCTCTGAAATTGAGCTGTTAGTGTGGATGAATCTTACTTCACCAGTATACTGTATCCATGGATCATGGCTTTATTTCACAGTAAATACTGCACATCTATATTAAAAACATTAGGAGTGCTCTCGCCCCACTTTTAAAAAAAGAAAGAAAAGAAACTGCTCTATTGAAGCTTACAGTAAGTGTGAAAACCTTGACCGCACATTAATAGGGAATTGACATAAGATTAGAAAGAACTCTGCCTCAATAGCAAGAATACTAATAATAATCTACTTGGAGGCAGCAAATACTCTTTTTTTATGTTTATAGAAATGTATGGTGAGGGACAGTGATTCATGGAAGTCTAACTTAAGCTAAATTGCGTTTTTTTTGTACAGCATACATATCTGCACTGTGAATCACAAACCAAAAGAGAGAAATGTATATTATATGGTTACTCTTGCCCTTTGGTTTTGCTCTCCGATGGTGCCTTCTAGTTTTGCATTAATTCCAACTCTATGTAAAGGCTGGCTGATTATTTCTCTGTCAGTCAATAAATTGTTTCAGTATTACATGTGATCGCTACAATTATATAAATGAGGAGTAAACAAAATGTTTTCAAATTACACCAGCCTCAACTGTAATGGAGTTGCTGATACCTGAGTCCATATGTGTGTTCAGCGTATGCTCCCATGCTTGCAGCAAGAGCAGGTTCCTGCTAAGGCTCACACAACACAGCACAGGCTGTTGTTCTTGACACTTACTTTTGACTCTGTTGTCAACCTGGGGAAAGAACATGGACTAGCAGAATGAAGACAGCCTTGGATTTTGAGTTTGACCTTAGTTTTGTGAAACCTGCAAATAAATCTATTGTGTGTGTGTCTGTGTGTGCCAAAAGTAAAAGTCAAAGTCAGTGTTCTTAGACTTTCTTTCTACTTTCTGAGACTCTGGGTTGGGCATCAAGTCTGTGACACTGTTGATTGAGTGATTAAGTGTGATTGTGTAAGAGGGAACAAAGCAAATGTCTTTTCAAGATTTTTAGATATGCTATGTGCCGGGGTCTGCTTGACAGCTAACCAGCTTCATTAAGGACCGGTTTTCAAATCACTTCTGTTTTTGTTTTTTCTTCTAAACATTCAGTACTTAATACGAAGTTAATTTCCTGTCCTTAGCTTTACACACACGTCATCCAACTTGATTTCACCCCGACCTTTCAGATACCGTTCAAAAAGAGACTTTTCCATGGTAGTAATAATGAACCAAGGTTTAAATCTGGCCTCCCCTTAAAACTTCTACATTGAGGCTGTTAACAGGACATTCATCATGTAGGGTTTCAACTAACAAAAACAGTGGATCCTTTACAAGAACAGCATTCTGGGTTGGCCTTCAGATTGTAAATTGTATGCTTTTGACTTGTGACAGTGCAGGGAAAAAGTTTCCATCTTCTTCGAATTTGTCATTGTAAGCTTCACTTTCTTTAAACCTGAAGGCAATACCCTCATTGTTTACCAATCAAAGTTTCATTATCACAGCCAAAACCTGATCCTCCAGGCTCACAATGGTCACACACCTGCGACTACACTGTCTCTCGCCTTTGATAGCAGCCTTTAGAAAAATGACAGTAGTCAGACCTCTGATGTACAACAGCATATCTTTGTGCTTGACTTAACAAATAAGAAAAACCCAAACAACTCAGAAACTTTTGTATTTCTGTCTGCTCCTTTGAGGCTCCACTTCTCCATTTTGCCTTCATGTAACATCAGTACAATTTGGATCATTTGATCACCACATTGTACACACAGTCTGTTTTCTCAAATAGAAAATAACAATTAATAAATATAACATAATATAATATATTTAATAACAATATTCAAATAAAACATGATCACTCAACAACTGGAATTTTGAATGCTATGTCAGCTGAAAAGCAGGTCAAATTAATTATTAAACCAATTTAACTCCCTCTGGTATCTGGATGTAGCACCAAAAATTCCTGCCAGTGTGCCTATGCATCAAACACATATGCGAGAGTGGGAATACATGTTATTAATGTTCCATTTCAAGCCTCAAGTGTCCTCTAAAAATGCTTTTGTTGATAACCAGCTGTGACTGCGTCGGCTGGTAATGTTTTCACATGGTGGCCCATTAAATGTGTACCTGGAGACACCAATTTTACTGAGAACTAACACTGAAGCAGTTTTAAGTATATTGTCACGTGTATACACAGATTATTGTCAGTGCGATAGTGTCACAACTGTAAAACATGCAGCAATGAAATTATACAGGTGTGTAGTTGAGATCAAAATAAAAGCCGAGTTCAAAAACGGTCATTGTACGAGCAATTAGGGCCAGAAGATAGGAAGTACAAGAGGCCAGTAGCTCCCCACTTAACGCCCCTGGCATACATTAGTTGTAAAGTGCGGCTCACTATTACCCAGTTCCCATTATTCCCCTCGACTCTAGCGTAGCTGTTATTGTTTTCACCTCGTCTGTCTGTCAGCCTGTGGACTTTTTTTTGTCACTGTGATAGCTACACAACCATAAAACATGTCAGGGAACTTTGCAGGAGTGTAGCTAACATCAAAATAAAAGGTCAAGTTCAAAGATGGGTGTGGTACTCACAAGGGGGCCGAACACACAAGAGATACAGAGCTTTATGAATCACAACAAAATGAGGCGGCTCACCAACAATAAATACACTATAGAGTTATTGTGTACTCGGCGTCTCAACCTTCTTACCACCACTGAGGAAAAAAGCAGCCATGACCCAGGTGTGAGGCAGTGGTTGATCCAGGTAATCAAGGCTGACAAGACGGATCATGTAGGGCATTCACAGCACACTTTCTCTATTGATGCTCAAAAAGCTCTCGCGCTCCATTTGTGGATTTATCATGAACATTCCTATTTGTTACCTCTTCCACCTAAAGGCTGTGAAGATGCCCAGACAAAACTGCCCAAATCAGACACCCTCATTATTTGCACTGATTAAACCGTGTCATGGGTACAGCTGTGACCCAGTTTCAGCCTTCGCTAAATCATGTTTTAAGGTCTTTGTTTTTCTTATCATGTTGTTGCTGTCCGGCATAAAGAGTGTCTCTCCTACCTCCTGGCCTTTAGGTGTAAAGATTGAAAACTCCCTAAATTAGTAGTTAAACGGGCTACCGCAAGTGACAACATAGTACTGTGATTCTATATCTCAGAGAAAAACATTAGATGGGAGTCAAAAAAAAAGTATTTTTGAACTTTCTAAAGCTTAACATTCGCTGACAGCAGCAGAAAATGTAGTCAACCATCAGAGCTCTGAGGCAGCCTCAGCTCATCATGCAGAGACAGCATGCTGGCAGCTAAGTTGTGAATACTCTATTCTTAAACACTTCTCGTGGCTTAAATAACCATGTACGTCTCGGATGTGTGCTTTGATTCATTAAGATTGTATAAAAGTTGTCAGTGTTATTTTATGGTGCGTTTACATGCATTTTAATAACCCGGTTATTTACATCCTTCTGCAGTAACCTGATTTGTTTAATGCCATGTACACAAACACAATTCCCTGGTTTAACTAGATTTCTGAAGGAGAAATATGTTTTCTTAATAATGTTTTTTTTTTACAAGAGCTTATCACAAAAAGACTGAGAAAGTATTGCTATGGTCTGATTAGAGCTGCAATATTTTTGGGGGGAATATGTCAGTGTTTGTAAAATTCAGACACACATGCACAATAATGAGAAACGGTGCACTCTCTATTAATGCAGAGCCTTTCCTCTCTTCGCAGTCACAAGCACACAGGCCGCAGCATCTTGTATCATAACACACTAAATGTAAAATATGCCGGCCTTGGTTCTAAAAAAGGATGAAGGGAAAAGGGGAGAAATCTCATTGCTGACCATCTGCATGGAAACATGAGTTTTACAGTAAACTGGGTTTTTGTAGTGCATTGTATTCGTTCTTCTTGTTTTCCTGCCTTAACCTGGTTTCTCCCTATAACATAATTCCTTCCTTGGATGCAAATGTTGCTTTGCCAACACCGTCACACACACTCATGCTGCTGCAGTGTGCAGACTGCAGGTGAAAGCCAGGTTTGACACATGGCAATAAGAGCCAGCGTGTCCTCCTCCTTGGGGACTGCGGCAGCCTCTTTCCATCTACCTCTTCATGTGTTTGCGCATCACTGATCTTCACACATGGCATCGTCTTCAAGGCTGACCTACAGTAAAGCTTCTTCCAATATCTTCTCTGTTTCAGTCTTCCTAGACATAGTTCAGGCGCTTCCACCCAAAGGGCACCAAAAGGTTAGTGACAGTGGAGATACTCCTCTGGAACTTTCCCTGACAGAGGATCAATTCAACAAAACAGTAAAGTGAGACTGAAGAGAGCTGTATCAAAAGAAGGGTTACTCACCAGTTAAGTAACAGAATCCTGCAAATCTCTTTTTAAGATCAGTATATTTGAAAAAAACATTTCCAGTGATGTCTTTTGTTTCACATGCTTTACAACCAGAGGAGTTATGTTTTCAAGCTCCTCGTTTGTCTGTCCGTCCTTTCCTCTTGAACGTGATATCTCAAGAACACCTTGAGTGAATTTCTTTGGTTTTGGCACAAACTTCAACTTGGACTCAAGGATGAACTGATTAAATTTTATTGGTCAATGTCAAGATCACTGTGACCTGACGAAACTTGTTTTTGGCCGTAACTCAAGAATTTATATGCTAATTATTACAAAAGTTCATGTTCATGTATAATAGGATAAAATTATGAAGTAATTACATTTTATATCCGTCAGGTCAAACGTCAAGTTCACAGTGACATCATAATCTTCTACAAAAACTATTTTTCGGCCATTATTCAACGCCAGAACAGAAGGGGGGATTCTGGCCATATTTCACATTTGCTTGGGAACTGACTTCATGACACTAATCCTCACTGCCCACCATTAAATCGCTGCAATTTTATAGACCTTAAGTGCTGCCTGGTTGAAGAGCTGTCTAAAGCATCCGAGTTTAAGAATTTGTAGCTTCTTTGAGTCCTGTCAGAATCATGTCTATTGGCCAAGCACGTGAACAAATGCAAGAATTTTTGACTTTTTTTTTGGGTTCATCTCAATTAGTTTGCACACTAATAGACATACAGCAAAACAAGAACAACAGAGCTTAATAAATCAAGTCATTTCAATTTTATTTATATATCCCCATATCACAAATTTGCTTTACACTCTTCACAATTTAGACGACCCTAGACACTCAACTCCGACGAGGAACAACTCCTATTAATTGGCAAGTTGGAAGAAAACTTTTGGAGAACAGTCTGCTCTGTCCATTCCTGAAGAGGGCTTCAGAGTTGTTAGTCATGCTCAGTTTTTTTTTTGTTGAAGTGGACCTCAAGGTACTTATATGAGTCCACCCTCTTTACTTCCTCTCTCTCAATGTCAACCAAGACAGGGGAGCCCATGTTTCTCCGGTAGTCAACACAGGGTCGTTGAGCTTCAGGTCATTGTCGCTGCACCATGTGATGAGGCTATTATAACTCCTCTGTACCGCTCAGGTAAAATTGTCTCAAAGTTAAGACAGCATGTTTCTCCCTGGCAATTATTCACTGGAATCATACATGTCAATATAGTGACAACTGGCATTTCACCAAAAAAAGCTTCACTATGTGGGAGCCTTGCTCAGACTGACAGCCCAAATCCGTTTTTTGGCATATCCAGATTGATTTTAAGAAGTCCGGACAGCAAAAATCCACATAAAATGTGGACGCTCTGGCTGCTCATATGGGATTTTAAAGTGTCTTTTGTGTCAGTCACATTGTGACACACAATGACCACATCAAATCCAGACTCAAGGAAGAGCATCAGAGCGGCTAAGCAGAATCCACGCTGCTGCTAGCAGAGCAGTATGGAGGACATCAAAGAACCGCGGTCTGTGGACAGTTGAACTGAAATAAATTTGTCTGCTTCGTGACTTGACAGTATGATTGTTTGGAGTGCGAGATAATGGGTCTCCAGTGCTCATGCTTCTGTGTTGGAAAGCAGCCTCACCAGCGTTCATAGTTACTGACGCCTACTTTGTTGCCACAGTAACCTATCTGCATGGGTTGGTGATGTCTGGACACAAAAGTCTGATCACTTGCACATAATAGCAGACAGTATGTCCCGAAGATCTGATTTAAGAAAAATTGATTCACCTGCAGTTTGAACATAGCCATACTGTACCAGTCTGGACTAGGGGCATCAATGGTTAACCGTTAATATCTCTGTTTTTGTGCTTACTATATCAAAGGCATTTTGAGAGTTAGTGAGTGTTCCTATGTATCACTATATGTATCAACTTTGAATCATAAATTACTTCCTGCCCTCCATCTCCAGTTTGCGCCATAGCAACAGGATGACGTAACCACATATGCAAGAAAGCTATTGTGCAATATGACTGAATGGTTATTCAGTCTATTATGACAAGTTTATCAATGGCTTTGCTATTTTTTGATCAAAGACACTTAAGATTACTCTGATTTTCATTAAGGTCCCTTGACATTATGCCCCCCTCAACCCACCACAAAAAGTCATATAGATACGAAAACTTCGCCTCACAAAACTACTCTGAACTTAGCCTTCTACCTTCACCCTTTTTTCTTGCTCTTATGTTTTCCTCTTGTTCATGCTGGCTATTAAATATTCCCTCCTAATGCATTTTCAATTGAATGGGGGAGTGATGGGGGACAAAGTCCTCCTTTTGATGAATACATGTATTAAAGTGTATCTTAGACAAATGAATGAGGGCATGTATATACATAGCAAATGATATCTTTTGGCCTCCATAGTATCAGCCTTAAAAAGTGTCCCAGAGGACCAGCACCATTCATCCACTCCCAGTTAAGTCAACTTCCCCTCTCAGTGTATCAGCAGATCAGACCTACAAGGACAAACAGTAGCAAAGATTATTTGTGGAACAAACAAAGAGAATACTAATAAACAGCTCTCTCTGCCTCTGTGTGTCTCTCCCTCACATCTCCTCCTCCTCCTATGTGACAGACATGGAGCTCACCCACCTCTCCTTTGACTTAAATGAGAACAGCCAGTCAGGTTATTTTCAGTTGAGTATGTTTTCTTCATGATTACAGGCGTACTATCTTTGCATCTAAAAACAGCAACAAAAAAAAAAAAGAAAGAAAAAAGAAAAGGGAGAAAGAAAGTAAGAAATATGTAGAATGAGTTATTTTTGCTTTTCCAAGTATGATAGTGAGATTTGGGAACTTCCCTTGATGAACAGTGCTCTCCTCTCTTACATCCCCCAACTGCCCGAATTAGGCTCCCTGACCTCTTTTCAGAAGGTTTGATACACTTTGTGTTTGTGCCCCTATAGTTCTATTTAAAATTAAACACATCTTAAATATTTCTGCACACTAAATGGTAAAGATTATTCTGGCAGATACTGCGATATGATTCGCAGTTAGTGGGAATGATCATTTTAGCATCCCAATTTTCATTTTCATTGAAAAAAACTAATGAATTTGAACTACTATCTCATCATGATGATGTGATTTGTTGGGGGTCTGTTCCAAACAAACATGTTTGCTTGCATCTAGAGAACAAGATCTGTGGGGCAGGGCATCTCTGTAGCACAAATTATATTGCTGTTCCACCACACATTTGACCTTTTATCAAAAAATTACAGCTTCTGCCGCATAGACATTGCACTTGGTCATATTCCGCATGCAAATAATAATGTGAATATATCGTCAGTGGGCTAAAATGACTGGGTTAACTAGATCCCGAGAGAAGGCAGAACATAACAACCACCAATTTATTGGCAAGCCTTTCTTTATGTTGTGCTTAGCTTCAAACTGTGAGCACCTGCTGCTAATGTGCAAACCATGTGCAAAAAAATGTACATAATTATGCTTAAATTATAGGAAAAAGAAAAGCCCCAAGCCTTAATGTTAATGTTTTAAAAAGATCCTAGACTAGTGAAAGCAGCTGTTTTAAAAATGACCAGTTTCAATATCTCAAGAGCTACACCGCGCAGCAGACGAAACCTGAGATAGATTTTTATCACAGTTGGTTAATGTGTGTTGCAAAATGTCTCCGTTTGTTGGTTAGCCTCAGAAACAGTCTCGTCCACAGACAACCACCAAAACCGCTGTTTAATCTATATGTAATCAAAATGTATCTGAAGCCCAAGTTGTGTAACATAACTCAATCTGGTTAATTTCACACTTCTTTGAGTTGACTGTGATCATTGGCAGCCTCAAGAACTCCATAAGTGCCCTCAAATGCTGCATATGCTCTTGACAGCTGTTCTCTATAGAGGATGGCGTCATCTGTGTAGACGGCAACTGAAATGACATCTTAAAGCAATGTAAAACCTGTGTGATAGAGAGAGAAGGCTTACATTTAATGAATAAACGCCTCTAAATCTGTTGGGATCACCGTTACCATACCATTTGAAGAAAGAATGCAGCCTTACACCGTGTCCTGACTGCATGCAAGCGTCTGATGAAGTTCAATGTCGGACGCTCGCTGCCCACACTGAACCCGTTAAACGGCATTCTGTCACACTGTGCAGTGCTCGTGTCTCATGCAGTTAGGACACGGTGTTCGAGAGCTGATTGAATGTAAAGCTTCACACGACAGTTGCTTGGCAACACCTTTTACAGTACCAATCCTATGGAAAACTATTTGAGCTGTGTCTGCATCTGAGACTTTGATCACGATTGCTCAGCTAAGATATTGCAACCTTTTGAAAATTGTCCTTGATTGCAACCACTTAAAGAGCTTGCACAGAAGAGATGCTCAAATAAGGTTGCAGCTTTCTGGATTATAGTGTTATAGAGCATACTGTTGATCGCTACCCAGCCATTCTGCCTGAAATACCTGAAAAAACCTGTAATTTTGTTACACAGTAAACCATTTAATATTAATCAAGACTGACTGCAGCATATGGCCATAACATACAGTGCATATATGCTGTGCATGGTACTAAATGTTTGATGTTATTTTCAACATCAATGATCGACACTACCAAGCTGGCCTCCCTCCATTTTACCCCATAGTTGCGTCCTCTGTTGTGTTGAAGCTTTGATCTTCCTTGGCTCCCAGTATCACATTTTTATCTACAGGTGTGTCATTATATGCCAAGCCAATGCTTTCGCATCTGAATATAAAAAACTCTCCTTTGAACTCGCAAATGCCACAAACACAGTGTTCAAAACTCATTTTCTGGTCTGTGTAAAAAGCATCACATTTTCAAATTATTCTAATTACAAACCTGATGAAAAGTCCACAGTGTGCATGAGGGGTCTGTTTAAACAAACACTATTTATTCAAATGAAGACTGATGTTTCACACAGGTTTGCATTTCGTCTTGTTGCAATGAACTACACGACAACCACCCAGAATTTAAGGAATGAAGCAGTAAATTCAAATAAATACAACACATATAGGACACATTCCAATACATACAGCCTCCCAATATACACAGTAATAGAGCTCATTACTAAACAACTAGCACAGGCAGATAATGACATTAACTGTTGATTCACTGTTTTGGTTTTGGTTTTTCACATGAAGTGTTTAAAAAAAACAGAACAAATCTGCTGATCTGAGCTGAGGGCTTCGCTCTGTGCGTGTGTGCATCGTTGTGTGTGTGAATGTAAGCATGTGGTTCCTTTCCATCATTTCAAATCCCTTTTCGCCTTTTTGTACTGGACAGTGTCAGTGATGAAGTGGGCGGCCATTATTCCCCTTGGGTTGTTAGGCAGACATGGCCGAGCTGAGATGACAGGTCGTGGACAGAGCTGTAGCTCAGTGCTGACTGGCTGGCCGGTTGACTGATTAAAAAAATGTGCTGAGTTTATGGTTTGGGGGTGAGAAGTTCAGTGTACTCTGTGATCTACTGAGGTCTCATTCTAACAGCAACTCGATCTGACTAACCAGACTTAAAGACACACTGAGAAAGTGCTCATCGTTGTTTTAATTTCTTGGTACGATACATAGATTAGGGCTGGATGATGTGACCTTAAAATAATACTGTGATATATTAAGGATGCACAATATATATGCTGATACTTTGAAATCTCCTTAAAAAAATTCAATATTTTTACTTAGTACACTGATATCAATAATGTGACAATATTATAGGGATGACTATTTTTACTTTCACAAAATATTAACACAATGAGATATTTGATAAATAATCATCGGTATAATGACTATGTGGGTAAAGGCAAGTACAACAGTCTGGTAAGTTTCTTAAAATGGCATCACTGTTCTGTAATGCAGCCTTTAAAACAGAGAAAAGACAACACTTACTGTATGACATATCACAATTTAAAGACCCAAAATCTCAGACCATATAGACTCATATCACAAAAACGATATAATATTGATAAGCCCTTACATAAATCTATCTGTTGTTTCCTACGTTTTTCTTCTATGTGCACTCCCCTAGTAGTCACACGCTCTGTGCCCATATCCAATTTGAGAACATTACTAAGAGGGGAACCAACCATGTAGCACACCAGACAGAATACGTTCACTTTACCCTGTTTACGCCATTAAATGTTAACATGACAAGAGAAAAGTAATTTCCCATCCAGCAACGTGTGACCTACCTGGGCACGGAAAACAGCATTACACGCAGACATTTCTGTGATTATAAAGAACATGAAAAAGAAGTACAACAAAGATATGTTCTTCCAACAGTATGAATTATGCATTACTCTGAAATAGATTTTCTTACTATGTACTCTGCGGGAGCGTGAAAGACATGGAAACATGTAAGCATAATATGAACAACACACAAGTGGATTAAACGGGCATCTTATCCAACACCTCCTGAGTTTGGCTCTTTATCACATTGCAGTGGGTCATGCGATCAGATACTTTGTGTATGTGAGGAAATGTTCATCCATTTACAACCACCCACTCATCGCCTATACCACAAACAGCTGTGTTTTTTCACTCCGCTTTCAAAAACAAATGCTCGTGTTAGCCAGATTAGGATCTGTAGACATAAGGCAGAAGAAACACTACCGCATTTGACTAAAGGGGCCACAGAATTAACAAAAATGAAAGCCCCTTGTTGTTGCTTTAACATAACAATGTACATTGATACATAACTACTGTATCAAGTTATATAAAAGGTGTAAAGTCTCTGTGACACTTCCTTCCCTTTTTCTTCTATTTCTTAGTTAGTTTCTTGGTAGTTTTTTTTATTGGGCATAAATCATTCTAAACTTCTGAATATGAGTTTGTTAATGTTACACACAAAAATAGAGTGATGTATAGGGATGACATATTTTTGTAGGCTTACCCGGAAGTTGGCATCACCCTGGTTCCTGGGTTTGTAAATTCATTTCAAGAAGCGTAAGCGCTTTATAATTAAATTGTGGGACATTAAGCAATGTATTTTATGTCATAGAACAAAACATGTTAATATCTTAAGCCTGTGGTAATCACAGACCTTATTTCAGGTATTCAACCGAAAACCAATTAAAAAAAAACAGATTTTGAGATGAGGCAACCGGATGTGCAAAAATGCTAACTGATTTCCGGGTTTTGGGCTACAGACTACACCACTCCATTTCTGTTGCTGATAAGAGTCATTAAAGCTGTCAAGATTACACAAGCCAGGGTTAATTAATGTCTATTTTTGCTGCAAGATGAGCATTTACACGATGCTAATTATTTAAGGCATGACTATAATTTGTAACCCTTAACAATATCATAAATTAAATCAAATTTTAATTAAGCTCTGAGAACAACCTCTGGTAAATTAGAAAATAATACTAATTTTCTCTTGAGAAAATAATCAGTAATGTTGATATAATGACTTAGTGGGTGAGTGGCAGAGTCTGGTAAGTTCAGACAGTTACATCACTTTACTCTAATGAATGAAAATACTTGTGTCATATCACAATACAGTATAACACTATCCAATATATTAAAATCTAAGATGACATCGTCTAAGATCAAGATAACAATATAATTTCAAAATCTTGCCCAGCCCTACTATGGACGCTTTCATTTCACGTTATAGTTTTTCAATGATAATCGATAATTCATCATTGGTTGGTAGCCAATAAGAGAAAATGACTAAACATTTGCATTTGTAGTTGTGCTGTGAAAAGGCAAGTGTAAAACCTGTGCACCCAAATATCAAGAAAGAAACTTTCTGTTGCCAGTTTATTCATTTTTTCATTGCAATAGCACTTAGCATAGAAAAAAAAATCTTTGATGATCACAAGCATTCCCCAACTGTAATAAATTGTATTTATTATTATTAGTTTACTATTGTCTCCATGATGACAAAGCTCCTCTAACCTTAGTAAAGTCATCATTTCAAACCAAACCACAGACTTACCTTAAACTGAACCAAGTTGTTTTTGTGCCTGGACCAAATAAAACCCTAATCATTGTGCTGTCACACCACAAAACTGATTTGTTTTTCACCAGTGATTTGTGACTGTTTTTGAAGCCACAGATGCCTTCCTGCTGAGATAGTGGCATCAGATCAGGAAACGCTTCAAAATATCTTCTAGACTCACATTTTGACATTTAATTCGGAGTTTGATGACCTAGAAACAGAACACGTGTGTGAGGCGTGCTGGGGCGAGGTGATGTTCCTTGTTGAACTTGCTCTGTAACTTTATGACTAACTTGAGAAAAGAAAGTTCAGCTGTTTTATACATTTATTTTGGGGTGAGGGGTTCTGTCAGCAGCAAGAAAAGCAAACATATCTATCTTAGCAAAGCACCAAATTGGATAGGACCATGCCAAGTCTGTCTCGGGCAGCGTGCCAACAGAGAGCAGAGGCAGGGCTTTTGGGCTGAAGCAATACAAATAAATGATGACAATGACAGAAAATATGAATTAATATAAACATTCAAATGATATTTTAGAGCGAGGTCGGTGAGAACATAGGAGGAAAGACTGGTACACACCATACTAAAAAACAGAGGTGGGAATTGTGGAGTCATCAAGTCATCTCCATGCCATGTATTTGTTCTGTTCACGCACTAAACCAGCTGAGTTCAATCAGCACAGCTCTTCAGCCAGGAAGGTGAGCTACTGTAATTAGTGAATGCACCTGATTCAGTGACTGAGCAGAACAAATACATGGCATGGAGATGACTTGATGACTCCACAATTCCCACCTCTGCTAAAAAATACTAGCAAGTACATGTATAATAAAAGAATTACATAGATATTTATTTTGTCACTATCCTGCATGTTTTTCAAAGCACATTTTGTAAGAATTGGCATACTCCAAACAAAAAGGAGGTAACATATCACCAGAGTAACCTCTAACTGGGGGGGGACCAGCGCATAATGCTGGAAGGGAGCAGCACCATAATGGTCTCCAGAACCAGAGAACTGTCCTCAGCAACCTCTCAGTTAACATGACCGATCACAGCCGCTGAGACTGACAGCACCCAAGGATACAGTACTAGGATAATTTACAGTGACTTTGACCAGGAATCTGACTCTGGGGACAATGAAGACGAAGGAGAGGAGCAAGAGGGAGGTCGGCATCAGTCTGCACGCACCTTCTGAGGCCAGAGCTATACTATTGGGCCTCTATAGGTACCAAGTGGCAGGGCTAGCTGGTTAGTATGCCAACTTCAGTAGATATCTCAGCAACACAATACATAGACGTCTTTGACATAACAACAAAACTGTTATTTCTTCACATCTTGTTGATAATTTTATTAATTTTTGAATTGAATTTGTTTTAAACTAAATTTTTTACATGTGGCGCCTTGAAACTACCAAATAACACTCCTAAAAAGCCTTACAGCATTGGTTTGGTGCATCTACTACTCTATGTTCTTTTGTACCTACAGTACCTCCCAGTGTGGTCTTAATGTTCCTGTTTACTCCTCTCATTTCTACCTCTTGCCCACACTGACACACACACACACACACACACACACACACAGAAAGTATTTTGGGAAGACGTCCAGCTGCCGCGGTGAGAGTGACTAATGACCCCTTTCACAGCACAAACACCACATAATCAGAGATGCTGAGGATCTGTGTCTGCCCGCTGTCCTGTCTGAGTAATTACGCCAGGGACTCAATTAATCTACTACCCAACAATCAACCCAGCTGTACATACTTGTTGCCCGTTGCAGTGTCCCAGTATCTTGGCTCAGAGATGATTGTGTCAAATTTTTGGTCGTAATCCTGTGCTAGGTTTTTTTTTTAATGCAGAGCAGTCAGATAGGAGATAAAACTTTAATTTCGAAATTTTATTTCCAAACAATCTGTGGAAACTCACTTCAGGGCAACAAACAGTGCTGACACGTCTGGGTATTTGGCTGAACATCTAATACAATTCAGAACTACTCTTCAGAGTGAACAGGTGAACAACAGTAATGCAGTTACAGTTAATGGATTGTTATGGGGACATTTGTTTATACTATAGAAGGAGATTCACGATCAGCACTTTGAAAAAAACCTTCTGATAAATGTCCTAAATGTAAATGTTAATGATAAGCAGTTCAATTGTGCAAGCAAACAAAAGTGGGCTATGGACATGTAGACTCTTACCTAGCACACTTATGTTAATTTGTTGCTATTATTTATTATTCAATCAGAGCAATTTACTAGTAGTTTCCGACCTTCTACTTGATTTCACTCCTCCAGTTCAAAAGCCCAGAGAGGAGTCCAATTGCACAATATAGCTTTATATTAATGCCTCCACAAATCTACAATTGTGTTTGACAGGAACTGAATGAAAGTTATTTGAATATATATTAAGTCAGTGACTCAACTGAGAGCAGCTGCCTTCTGTAAAATTCAGTACATGGTTAAAAAAATGTCCCATAGGTGAAAATTATTTCTATTTCTATTTATTTATTCTTAAAATGACAGTAGTTTTGAACACGGCAGTTCACTCTTGAACTTTAGGAGCAGTATATATCAGCTTGTGGAGCTTTTAACTACGGCTGCCTCCAGTTATTTTTTTAATTATTGATTCATTTCTTTCTTTTCTAGAATAAATCAATTATGAGAAAATGTTGAACATTTCTATGATGGCTTCCTTAAGCCCAGACAATTTGTTGTTTTATCCAACCAAGTCTATTCAGTTTACTATCTCAAATGTCAGAGAAACAACTAATTCACTACTTGTTTCAGCTCTACTTTCAGGACTATCTAATGGTCTTCATTAAGCCAATAGTCTTGGCTCAGGTGTTATCAATTGACCATTACTTGGGATCTTTGGTAGTAATAAGAGATCACTTTCATCTTTATTTTATAATAGTATAATGTCTTGTTCATTACATATCATGGTGTAATGTTATATCAAAAATGCTTATGTGCTTAAAATGATAATACAGCATATTCTAGTGGTGTAAATACATTAAAAAAATATATAAAATAATAGTCATTCTACATTTAATGAGCCCATTTTTTGCATTAATAGTTTAATGTTCAGTGTTAGCCAATGTTTTTTTCAGTGGCATTATGTGTGTGAAAGGACTGTTGCAGTGCTGTCACAGTGCAGCAGTGCCGGCCCTGACCAATTTGATGCCCTAGGCAAGATTTTAGCTGGTGCCCCCTTGCATCACAGTCAATTTCACAATAAATTTTCATACACTCATACAGAAACTGCATGTATGTATTCAATTTTTTAAAAAGTGCATCTGAAGAGAGAAGTATATGTGACCACTGGATATTACATTTTAATAAAAAAACAGATGCTTGGTGTGTGCTATACATAAGACTAATTATATAATATATATATAATATATGTATATTATATATAATATATATATATATATAATATATGTATATTATATATATATATATATATATATATATATATATATATATATATATATACACACACACACACACACACACATATACACATGTATATGTATAACTACCCTATTACTTATAAAGGGGATGGAAACTTATAGCATTTTAACTGACATACAAGCAAGGAAAACACAGCCAACAGGTTAAAATAACACCTGAACAGGCCTGACGTTAACTTTCCAAATGTCCCTGATGAATTTAAGGTGGGAGTAACATTAACTTATGTCGACTCAGCTATTTACTGATTATTAAACAATGCTACTATCGTCCGAAGTAAGCTAGCAAGTTAACAATCTGCTCCAACAACGGTTACTACGATGCATTAAACTATTAATTTCATTCACTTCATCACATTGACGTTACTGTGCCTCTTTCTTTTTCACGTTTTTCTTCCTCTTCTTTCCTTCTTTTCCTTCCCTGGGCGCCGGATGGTTTCAATCTTTTGGACATTGTGATTCTGCTACAGTATCAATAAATCTCTCTCTTGGTCTTGGTGTCACGGTCCGGTCAGATTCAGGCAACTCGCCTCTCGACCCCGCCCCCACCCTCACAGAGGGCAGGTACCGTGCAACGAAGCCAGGAACCCAGAAAAAAGGCCTCTCCATTATTTAATAGGCTTTGCTATGAAGTTATGTTGCTGTGGGCTTATATAATATTTCGAAATAATGGTAGTAATAGCACTGGTAAAACATTTACATTACATTTATTTTTTTGTTTTTTTTCCACCACTGTTTGCAGCGTCCCCCGTGGATGACGGCGCCCTTAGCATTCGCCTATACAACCTATGCAAAGGGCCGGCTCTGCAGTGCCGACATGCTTTTTTGATGTTGTGGGACACCAAACAAATTGCAATGAGAACAATTATCACCACTCCTCAAAGTTTATTTATAAGTCCGCGGTATCATCCATTTTATAAATAATTCATAAAATAAATGGCTTTGTCTCATAGTTTAAGGAGAGTGACTATTCTAGAGCACCATGAATCAATTCGGAGAATAATTCAAGGAGGTGGGTTTTGGAAATCAAGCAGCAAAAGACTATTTTTGAGGAATGCATCATCTATTATGGTCTTAATCAGAAGGATTACAGCTCCATTTACACCTGGCTTTTCATGAGACATATTGTACCCAGATGTGGTTGATCATCAACATTACTATATATCTGTTATGAAGATTTTTTCTTCAGCAGTCAAATGGTAATCCACCCAACCCTTTCCCCTGCTTCAATATGCTGATTACCTTGGCCTGGACAGCTACTGGCTGCCAACGAATTTAATCCAGGGCAGAAAATTATGCAACCACACTCACCCAAGGAGAGCTATTAAAGCAGCACATGAGTTCAGAATATGGAGTACTACCAAAGTCCTTTTAGGCACGTCTTGCCATGCGGCAGGCATCTTGGCAATGCCCCTGGGCAGTTATTTTGGGCTAACAAGACCAGGCCCCTACCTAAATGAATGGGGAGAGAGCCCCAACTTCACTTTCAGTGGTGACTGGGACACAACAACTGCATTTATAGAACTAAAAGTCACATCTGATGGGGAAAAGTGAATCTTCCCAAAATAAGGTTTATAAAACCTTTTCCAAACAGGTTGTACTTTTACCACATACACACAGTTTCACAATACCAAATTCTTTTACGACTCCATGCAGAGCGCCGTGACTTGAAGCCATCTGCTCATTTCACTAGAGCACTCGAACAAATGCAAGTTCAATGTCTAATGTTCAAATAAACTAACCTTGCTCATTAATCCTGTGTATTACTGTGATAACTCCTCCTCTTCCATTCCTTTCAGAAGTCTGTCTGCAGCCGCACCAAATCAGTTGAAACTGTTGTGAATCTCAACTGTGTGCTCGAGTTAAAGCAACGACAGGATTGGCGGATATGTTCCCTGGTTAGGCCGTTATAAAACAGATGATTGGCTTTTGGAGGGAAGGGGCAGGATATATGTCATATAACCGCCATCTCTGGTGACTTTTCTATCTATAATGCTTTAAGCGGTTTGTCTCCTCTCTTATAAAGTCTCTGCTACTACTACAGCTCATTTAAGTCAGTGAGGATTTGACAATTATACAAAACATCAGTATTCAGACTATGTGTTTTCAACCAAGGTGTCTCTTAATTGCTTTTCTCTCCAACAGTATCTAAGAATTAATTATTTGATATCTAGTTGCCCCTTAAAACTTTTATCCCTCATTTACAAAAACGAAATCTTCCACTGTATTGGTATTAAACGTAAAATTTTGTTTCCATATCCTACAAAATTTGCACGTTTTTTTCTTTTAACCATTGGAGAACATGCCCTCTGGGACTTCTAAATGAACATTTAGATTATTTTAATTTACCAGCTGTACTTTCTGAAAATACATTTAGAAAGGCAAACAGTAAACACACTTGCTGTTAGTAGCACTGCAGAATGAAAGAGATGGAGGTATGTTGAACAGAAGTGACGCATCTTTAATCTAATATAGTCAAGCTAGCATTAGCATAGCATTGCTTAAAAAAAACATTGACTGGAATACCCAGAGACTTGCTTTAAATGAGGCCCAGAGCTTGCACTTACAAATGTGTAGTCAACATGATATTTGATGCAAAACTCCAAGACAGCCCAGGGCATAGTAAAATGTAACCTGTGCTTGTGCTTCAGTAATTGAGGTCCCCTTGTGACTTGCTGTCAATCTCTTTAGCAATCTTATCAAACTAGCAGTGGTGGTACTGTATATTGCTCTGGGTTTCATTCCCTGGTTTTAACTTTTGTAAGTAAAAGTTTGTTTGCACCACCAAAACTTTTTCAGTCATACGGTATACAGTACATGTACATACATATACAATATATACTGTAAGTCCGACTCAGTCCTTTGTAACAACAGCTAAACTTATCGGTATTGCTGGCTTGTAAAAAGTCACTGTTGAAGCCACATTTGAACTGCAGTAGAACTGTGATATCAAAACAGCCCCACAGACCTGCTATGCCGTCTGTAATATTAAACTCTCGGTGATAAAAATCTGTTTGTGTCTCATAGCTGGGAAATAAGCTTTTCTTAGACACTGGTTTGGCTGTTTTGAGCCTTTGTGTTAGAGAGCAGATTGCGTATTGTTGAGAGCTGCAGATTGGATGGTGGCAGGTGAGGAGGTGAACAGTGGGGGGATTAACGACTTCAGAGCACTTGGTGCTGCTTTGGCACTTCACCAGCTGGTGAATAAAAGTTGTTTGAGGTCTCTCACAATCACCACCTATTGTGCCTGATTGTTGCTGTGCTCTGGGAATGGCCTCTGGACCAGAAGGACCAGCTTCCTGACATGACCCTGGGCGAGCTCTGTGTCTTCATCCTATTAACATGTTGTTTCGTACGATGGCTGTTGCTTTCAGTGCTGAGGAATATCCTACCCCACAAAGACATGTGGAAGTGGTTCAAGGTCTGCAGCAGAGAGAGTGATGTCTTCTGGGAGATGCTGTTTGCCTGTCTGAAGAGCCCTTCCAGATGGTGAAACTGTGAATGTACCTCAATCACTGTTCCTCCCAGAAGCACCAAGCAAGAGCTGGCATCCTCAACAGCCAGGGGGGTCAATGAATACCACTGAGTAGCTGGATGCACAGAAACAATATATTTAGATTTGTTAGTCCAGTATGTAACATTGATTAATTAGGGATGTCGCAGTCTAAAGTCTTTTTTTTTTTTTTTTTACCTCTTTGTCAGTTGAGTAACTGCAGATGCTGAGTCCCAATTCAGCAGTTATGCTTTCCTTGCCCAACACAGTCTCCTAGAAATTACATCCGTAACACTTTGCAATGAGGTTAGTTTAGTTTAGTTTTTTTAATTTAGTTTATTTATTTCGAACATGTAAAAGAAAAAGCCAAAAGAAAAAAAAGAAAAGCATTATCAAAAAATAAGACATTCACAAGTCACAGAAAAAAAAAATAAAGAAAAAAAAATGAAGGAATGAGGGAAAAGCGAGAGAAGGAAGAAAAAAAACAGAAGCAAAAACTTGATTCCTCCATTCCCATTCATCATCCCAATGTTTAGACATTATGGTAGTCATGATTAGGGTTGTCAAAAGTATCGATATTCAAAAAAGTATCGATACTAAAATGTTGTATCCGGATACGATACTCATTTTCAAAAGTATCGATCCCCCCCACAACGTAAAAAAAAAAAAAATGAATCGGGCATGCCCATATTACGTTAATAGACACAGTGTCAGTATACTAAGTTTACATAAATGTTGATGACTGAAAAGTGTTATTTTCTCTGTTAAAGTCCCAGAATGAAGCAGAGAAAAGTCGACCTGCAACCAAACAGCAACACACACAGCCAACTCTACCTGTGTGTGACCTATCTGTGTTTGACCAACAACGAAAATATGATGCCAAGTCCCCAGAATATTTAACGTGTGGTTCTGTTAATTGTTACATGTTGTAACAGAGGTTATTTTTGCATTTTTCTCGTTAATAAAAGTATTTCTTTTAAATTTTGGGGTCTTTTTTTTAATCCTTGTGGTATCGAAAATGGTATCGGGTATCGAATATTTTCCTAAGTATCGGTATCGAGTTGAAAATTTTAGTATCGTGACAACCCTAGTCATGATACACATTCTAATACCCAAATAATAATGCTGAAATTAAATTAAATAACATGTCCAAAAAGGAGTAGGAAGAAGTGTACGACTTATTAACTCCTACCCCCTATCACCCACTTTAAATACCCATTTCAAAGTGCTTTCCTTCACACAAATGTTATTTTTTTTTGTGATCAATTTTTTATTTCACACAAATGTTAATACGTAACAAGAAACGAGTGATGAATGAATCAGGAACTAGTTGATAATTAATGAATCATTAATGAGAATGAAGTCCTGAATAAATAAGATTCAAAGACTATAAGGCAGGTGATGAGTTACTAGAACAAACTGGATGATACTATATTAAGGAATCATTAAGTAATGATTAGTTCATCAATATGTGAATCCACATACTGAACACTTTCTAGATGAGTTGTTCCTAGTTAACTATGAATCAGCCACTGAGTGCCACCAAATAGTAGCGACTCATTAATTATTATAAACTTAATCATGTGTTACTCTTTTTGTATTACTAAGTTGTCCCTCATTACTTCATGTTTATAATACTTAGCTCAGTTTTTCCTTCAAGTTCTTTAAAAACAAAGGAGTGACGACAGGATTCACATATATTCACACAACATATAGCATACATTTAAACGCACATTTAAAGTCATATTCTGTAGCATTAGTGATGCTGATGCCTTAAAAATAAATATCCGCTGCAACTGATGTTGTCACAGAATATTTTACTGATGCATCAAATTTTTGCCACTTGCCAGATACCTTTACGAACAACACATTTACATTTCTTTCAAAGGGTATTTGTTGTTGTAATTTAGTTGTAGCTAAACATAATTTTGAGTAGATATGGTTGCTTGAACAATTTTTCTAAACTTTTACAATCAAGCTTATGTCATCTTGAGTCTGCAAAATATAGTTTACATTTGCACAACTTCAACGCACTTCAACAGTTGCCATGCAGCTTCCTCTGATACAAATTTCTCCTTTGTGTGCGTCTGTGTGCTTGTGTGTGTGCATGCATGTGTGCTTGTTGCAGCTTGCTTCAGACAGGACTGCACTTTGTACTGATTTGTATTTAATTCATTCATATGTCACACTTTAGTAATCCTACTTGGAGAAATTCAATTTTCACACTCTGTTGTTAATATTTTCATCACACGCACATGCCCTGAAATATACACACATGAACAACATTCCCTCCTGTGATTACAGTCAGATGTGGACTAAACTAATCAGTTGAGTGAATAGGGAGGGGTATTTGAAAAAAAAAGAAGGAAAAAAAAGAATCAATGTTGTCCTAGAAAATGAGATTCTTCTGAAAGCTTGGGAGAGTTGGGCTTAACCCAAATCATGAATCACTAGTTAATTAAGCTCTCAGTGAATGAATTTATTTGCACAAAAATAAATCATTTCCTCTATTGAGATGAAGATGGCCAGATGAAAAAGCAATCTCTTGTATTTCAATGCAGTTAGAATTTGCATGCCAGGGCTTAAATTGGTATTCATTTCAGATCTAAGTGAGAAACGAAAACAGACCGCAGAGCTGCACTTTTGTCACTGTCTAATTAGTGAGTCATTTTCCATTCCTTAGAAACTTGCAACTTAAAATGACATCATGTAGGATCCAAGACGGGGGGTCATTTGCAAATATGAGGTATGTGTTCTCAGAATATAAAGTCACTTATTTATTTTATTTCTAAAATGTCTGTAAAGTTACATAAGGCTGCAGCAAGAAGTGATACTGCCTTAAAAATAAGTTGAGTATGTGCTTTGTATTGGTCCTCTGCTGAACTCTCTTGCACAGTAAGTAACTTCAGCCTTCATGTAAAGAGGAATAAGAATGAAATTACCATAATTTATGTCATTCAAAAAATGCATTAAACACTCAGCTTTCCACTTGGGTCGTTTGCTGTCAATCACACAGATGTAAGCACTACATCTTAACAAGTAACATACTGTAAGGATGTTGATGACACACTGTAAATAGACTTGTGAAAAAGAGACCAGCCTCCTCCCACTCACTAAACAAACTGTCAAAGTGTCATGATGGCGAGTGACGTGTCTTTTGAGAGAAATTGCAAGTACTGTTTCCATGTTTTGATTTCATTTCATTGCCTTCATCAGTGAAACTAAGGCTCTTTGGGTGGATGTTATTGAGGATACATGGATATTTTTTGACTGAAAGTATAAGTCATGCAGTAATGGTAAATACTGCATAATTACAATATCGAGATTAATCCTTTCATCAGTTTTCAGGTTTTCATTAATTGTATGTATGTACTGCATTTCCTGTTAAAAATGATAACTGGTGAATAAATCTGTAGCTTTATAATGTTAAACTGGTCGCTTTGGGCTGGGTTTCCTTTTTTCTTGGTGCCATGAATGTGTGGGTGAGGTTGCTTATCCACAGCTGGGATAAGGACGGTGACATTACCGTCAAGTGATTCTGGTTGTTTGAGCCATGTGACAACTGAAGGCCTATTTACAAAGTAAAACTACATAATTAAGAAGGAAATTAGAAAATGAAAGTGACTCATTCTAGGTTATTTGAGAGAGACCTCTGCTCTCCATATTGTTGCTCTAATGGTGAGAAAACAAAATGTTTCTCTACAGATCAAAAAAAAGGTACAAATTACATTATCGTCAAGTAATTAAAAAAAGACTACAAAAATGACTACAAATGGGAAAAAAAAAAGACATTTAAACTGTCAAAAAGTTATTCTGTCAGACAGCCTAGAGTTATTACAATGTGTGAAATTACCTTTTAAAAAACCCTGCTCCAATCAACTTCCATCTTGAGTAGTGACAAATGACAGGTTAGTGTGTCAACACATCTTCTGTTATATTTCCAATAATGACCAGTTTGTGCTTTGTTGCATTTTTCGTGTCTCTGCTTTCCCGACTGTGACCTCTGTGTTATGCACCTTGCAAACTTTGTTCTGCCCTCTGTCTAATGTTCAATCTGCTGTTTCTGTTCTGCCCTGTGGCACCGTTATTAGCCAGGGCAGGACAAAACAACTACATCCAGAAGAGAGTAATCTGTTGATTAATCACCAAAAAACTGCATAAGAGACATAACCATTCACCCATGTCCATTTGTTTGTTATTTAATTTGTCAGCAGGGTTACACAAAAACGTCCGAAAGGACTTCAATGAAGCTTGGATTGAGGATGGGTCTTGGCTCGGAACAGACACCATTAACCTTTGGTGCGGATCTGGATAAGAGGACGGATTTGTGAAAGCAAACTTTACATGATGGCAAATGCAAGCTGCGTATATCACTCAAAATATTCTCACATTATAAACCAAGAAAATAACCTCAATTTGTCTTAACTATTACTATTTTTTTTTTTTACCCACTTTTCCAGGGTTAAAGCACAAGTCTGGTGTTATTCCACATTTTTCCTGTTCTCAGCAAATATAATTTAAAACCACAGAATTAACAATCAATTGATCCTACAAACAAGTATTTTCTGTCTAGCCAAAGCCTGATATAGCTTACTGATTCTGTTGCCTAAAAAAAACAACACAAAAATGAGCCACACTGCGTGACATGTTATCATATGACAATGAAAATGGGCACTGTAGTTTATTTTAGGTTAATCTGACATATACTGTCCTTCTGCATCCAACCAAGACACTATTTGCTCCTGCTTGAGTCTACACAGTCCATTCCCTTTTATTCAGATATCAGATAAAACCATAATTTTTTTTTGTGCAAATACATTTAAATTACCAGTGAAGCCAGGCTGACATTGTACACTGCAGAGGGCAAATAGTTTAAACACTACTGTCGAAATAGCTGTTATTCCTAAGTCGTGTGCAGCAAAACCAGGACGTGATTAAACTAAATGTGCCGTAACACAAAATGAGCACCGTGGTAAGCCAGCGGCAACATTCTTGTTAGACCAGTCAGAGCTTTATCCATTAGAGTGCAACAATACCCATCTGCTCATCAGGTGGTCAGATTCATGAAGCTACCTTTTCTAATCAGCTGCAGCCCACAGTGGCTCCTCCAAAGACACTGAAGGCAATTAGCTTAAAAAGCATTACTTGACATTTAACTCTGCACTCCCCCACCCTTTCCATGAGCCAGTGAATTGCTGACATTTGAAGCAGACTCAGGTGGCAGAAGACTGTAATTTAACTCTTTAACACTGAGCTCGCATCAAAGGCCTGAAACCAAGGGTGCCAACTTTTGCTACACTTGCTACAGAGCGAGTGATGTGAGCGGCTAGAGGTCAGTTTGAGTCCAAACGCAATTACTGGGCTGAACTGAGTTAAAAGTCCAACCATCAAATAAATGAGACAAAGCACTTTCACTAGAAAAGGTGCACAACCTTCATGTATGGCTTTTCTGTGTGCTGGAGGTGGGTTGTCGTTATGATATGCATTTCCGTTTCAACCTCCCAGAGCTGGGGATAACAACCCCAACTGGTAGGATTATGAATTGTGTAAAAGAATTTCAATAGACATACAGTATCTAATACAGGTAACCAAAAGAGATACAGATGTATGAGGCTGTTCTCAGAAGCCTGTTTAGTATTGGCATTTCCCATATATACACCCCGCTGCCAGTTTATAAGGTACAGGCAGGTAGAACTAATGGAGTCTAATGTAACATCCATGAAATAAATCCTACCTTTATGAAAGTTATAATGTTAAGCTTTTAAGCATTACATAATTGTTATGTATTCCTTAGTTTGCATTGGCTTGCAGAGTGATGGGGGTATCAAAGTGAATGTAGCAGTTTATGAATTATACATAAACTGCATCAAATTGGATTCTCATTTATTTCCAGCTAAAGTTAGTGACGTAATGCATCTAACTGTAAGTACTTCTACATAGAATAGAGCAGGACTCAACATTGAATGAGCTATATGGGACTAATACCAGTGTTTCAAGAGTAGATTCACTCCAGCAACAATCAGCCACAAATAAATTAGCCTTTTCAACCATCTCCTATGATCCCCACATGCGACCAATTCTCCTACAACATTTTTCTGTCATATTTAGATTCACTGAGTTTAGAAGAAAACGTCACCTCATAATTGCCATAGTTCAGAACCAGGAACAAAAGCCATGAACAGTGTCTTCAAACAGGCTTTGTTTTAGCTCTGATCATTAGGAAGTCTCTGATTAACAGGGTCAAGAGTGGAGCCCTGACCTTTCTCTGTGAAGTTTCCACTTCTGAACTTTAGTATAGATGAAAAAACAAGAACTCTTTTAGGAAACAGCTAATTATAAAATTGAGACACCATCCATTATTTCATCAAATTCAGAGGTGCTTTTCTTGTGTGTTTAATCTTTTATTCTTGAGTGTTGTCAGACAGTAATGACTAATTACTTTCTAGTTAAAAGGAATAGTTCACTCTAGAACAAAATTCAGTCATTATCGACTCACCGTCATGCTGATGATAAGTCCGGTGTAGTTTCTTATTATGATATATGATATATATATCATACAACCCACTGTAACACTGCAAAAACTGCAGCAGGGTGAGCCATGCCTTAACTTTGCTGCTTCTTTTTTCATAAATATTAAATTTATTCTGGAAACGGATGCTGTAAACAAAACTCTCCCCCAGCCAGAGCCCTCTCTGACCTTGGCCTTTTTTATTTTATACTTTCAGACACAAATCGCTATAATACAACTATTTGTCCACCCTCAACTTTTGGAGATTCACTTTTCATGCTCAAACTTTATTTCAGAACTTTGATTAAAACGTCTGCTTACATAAAGTTTTTTGTTGTTGTTCACTCACGATAATGTTCAATGGAATAAATTCCTAAAACTCTACAGCCTCTGTGTCCATGTTGAAATAGAAAAAAATGTATATTGCATCAGGAAAGTAATCCTTAACTTGGGCTTCAGAATTGATTCCTGACCTTGGAAACAGAAGTTCTCAACACAAAGTCCACCTTCTCACTTTTTCTAGAAAATGTGTCCATATCGCATGGTCCTCATTATCACTTTTTCTCGGTGGTGTTCAAAATATCCATTATGAGGTACCTCTGGGACTTCTCATAGTCGCTGGTTTGAAGATGATTTTGTCAATTCTAAACTAATCCTAATCCTATTCCAAATCTTGTTAGCTAGATTGTTGGATAATAGAATCTTTTCCATTATTAAACTGCTGGGTGGTGAGGCAATATTTCTTCTTTATTTGATAAACTTTTGATATATTTAAATGTGTATCATGGTATATGAGAAAAAGGTAAATAAGATACAAATATTACAGCTGGCTGATTAACTGATCTTGAATCACAACAGCCCCACTCCCATGATGACTCAAGATTTATGGAAGCTGTTTGGTAGAACAATGCTGTTAGTCATTTAACACATAAAACATTATATGTTGAAGTTTTCCTCACGAGTATGTTAGTGAAAAAAATGCAAAAAAAAAGTACTGAGATTCAAAATGGATGCACAAGTTAGTGCAAATATTATAAAGGGACTGTACCATTTGAAGAAACTATGGACATTTTGATTGGAGGTGAACAGTTTGCTAATGTGGTTAGTGTTTAAAATGTTTCCTCACTATGTGATAACACAAAAGAGATATGTATGGCTGTTTGTTGGTTCAGCAATATGCTGAGCTCAATGCTGAAATCAGTATGATGACATGCTGATGTTTAGCAGTTTGGTTTTTTTTGTTTGTTTTTTACCATTTCAACCATATCAGTTTAATATTTTCACGTTAACATTTGTTAAAGAGCTCTTAACACAAAGTACATGTCAAAATGATGGAAATATGATTAGTTATGCATGGATTTAGTCATAAACCAAAGGCCTGGACAAATTAACATTTTGACCTGATGATGAAGATGAAAAGTGAAGAGATCAGCAAAGTGATTACAACTCACCTTGAGGGGGACATGAATGTGTGTACCAAATTTGATGGCAATCCACACAATGGTTGTTGATGTGGCAATGTAGAAAAAGTCAGGGGCTCAACAAAGACACTAGGTTTCATCTTTTGGTGACCATGACTCTCTATAACAAAGTTTCTTCACAATCTGTTAAATTGTTGTTGAGGCAATCAAAGTGATGGCCCAACATTTTTATCCCAAGCATGATCCAAGTGCCATCACATTTCTTAAAAACGTTTTTAGTTACTTTCTGATACAGATTAGTTGCATATGAATGTAATTTACAGGAGACAGGGTTGCCGTGATTCTGTCTCAAAGTATCACTCAAAATGTTTTCAAATATTCAGGCTTTCATGTCATTTGAGAGAGACGGCTAATAACAGCCTCTCCTCCATGATGTGCTTTGCTTTGATTTCACAGGGAGCATCTGATTGTCTGACCTGCAAAGTATGCAGCGAGCCAGGAGATAGCAGTGCATTGTGTCCTATAATTAGTGGTTCTTTTGCATGTTAAAGTGAATAGAGATCCCAGTTGGCCAGGAGACAGCCAATTAACTTTCTCCCCTTCTTTCTGTTATGGCATACTCAGCTTCTGAGGGAATAATTTACCCCCTCTTTCTCTTGATATAAAAACAGTCAAGTGTGTCGAACACTATCATTTACCCCTGCTACATTTCATTCATTTTTGTGCGCTGTCGTGTCAAATCTCGGGCAAAAAAACAAGCTTTGTATTCTGTTTGAGGAGCAGGTAATCAAAGTTGCTATGGAGATAGCTGATTCATGGTGCAAACTAAAATCAGTTGATTAAGAACTAAAGGGTTTCAAAAAATGACTCTAATGTCATATGTACTGAATACAGGGTGTGTGCAGGATATAGTGTGTGAATAAAAGTCAGCAATAAATGAGAAAAAAATGGTGATTAACAAACCATGGTCTGAGACATCCAATTAGAGCAATGCAATTAATGTCATTAAGCTGCATAATACTCAGTGCTATTTGAAGGAACGTTCAATAAACAGCCTCCAGGATTCCACAAAGGGACAATTAATGGGGCATTGGACACAAATGATACCTCCTGTGGCCAATCAACACTAAATATGTCACCTTAATTCAAAATGTAAATATCTGTCAGTGTAATGAATCACTTTGCAGAAATCTGGTCAGTGACATCTTACTCTACACACATGATTGTGAACAAAGGAAAGAAGTAGGTCTCCCCACTGTAGTTTTGTAAATGTTGCAGTGAAGCAGGGAGATGTATTATTCCCCCTGGTTTTGTGAAAATCCACAGTAATCACACATAATGGGGCATGAACAAACAAACAGGAGAACTGAGTCACAGTGCCCTAGTTCCAGTGTGGCAGAGTAAAACAATGTTTTGTTCATTTTGTTAAGCAGTAATATGAATGTGTAGAATTTCAATATTTCCACCAAATACTGTGTTTGTGATTTAAATTCTGATTAGCTCCTAATAAATTGCCCAGGGCTCTCATGGTGGTCTCTTTAGTATTATACAGGATGAGTTTGTATCGAGCATAAATCACAAATCATAAAGTCGACCAAAAAACACAACTCGTGTTAGAATTTCCGTTGTCAAAACAGCAGGTGAGCCGCATGTGGAGGAGGCTTGTCAGTCATGTGGCCGATCAAAACTAACATGCACTGAATAAAATCGCAAACAACCAGGTGCACTTACAAGTTTATACAAAACAACAGGCCTACATTAAATAGGAGAGGTTGCAGCACAATCGTTGTGTTTACAGGAGGGGTGTAATACCAAAGAGCATCTCTCTCTCTGTGTTTCTCTGCATAGCATGTGTGATTGACAGTAGACAGGAGGGGAAGAGCTAGTTAATCGATAAAGGATTACATTGTTCTTCGGATGGATAAAGAAAAAATAAAAGGAATAAAATGCCTAAATGGGTTGCCAAATATACTTGGGCGGCTGTTAATATACCTGAACTGCCTGCCCAAGTAAAGTATGTGTGGGAAACACTGTACATATTTAAATAAACAATCATGTAGACAACAGCATGACAATTAATTCTAAAATACCATTTGGTATAGGTATAAAATTGAATAAAAATACAATAATATTCTGTAAAATAATGTGTAATTATGTTAAATAAATTCATAAACAGCCTGACATGCAGCACCAAAACCATCTTGTATACAGATACAGTTTGAAAGGTAAACAGTGAATCACTGCTGCAAATGTATCCTGACTCATCAAGTGCATCTACATCTGCCCTTTTGACCACCTTGTCTGCTTGGCCGGATCTATTTCCTGTCTGAGGTTGTAGGCCCTTTTCACTCAGCACCAGTGAAGGGAGGGAGAGTCATGTCGCCATGTGACTCACTGTTGTGAGTTGTCCAATATCCATTTTCTTTTGAGTTTGTGGCAAGAATATTTCATGGTTCTGGTAAAGTGCTGCATTTTTCATTACAGATGGATTGGGGATGTTTTTGTAGGGACAAGGCCCACCTGCAGGGCTTTTTCCTCACTTCCCTGAAGTGCTTCATCCTTGTATTTTTCCCACCTCCTGCCAGCGATTTTCATCCACAAAGAGAAGCCTAGTGGACACACGGTTTTGTGTTATCTGCAAATCATCGTTTATCTGTTTCAGAAATACAATCTGTCAGTGAGGGTTTCATCTTATATGCTGCTATATGAGCACTAAAATAGAAGTATGCCACTGCTGTGTTAATGTCAAATGGATGTTTGATCAGACAAGTCTTCCATCTCACTTTATAGTTACATGTGTTTATGCTCTTCCGTTGTCTCTAATAAAAAGCTCTACAGGATATCACCATTTCCTGGAATATAAGGCAATATACGTCATATGTATGGACTCCCACACAATATTGTACAAAAGATGAATTTTTGGAAAGAGCCCTGTCAGCTACCACCAGCAGCAGGATCTGTAATGACTAAAGTAAAAAAATAATTTCCCCACTAAAAATTCCTCCTACGCTGCTTTAACATCCTTAAAATATTCCTTTGGACCTGTAGGTACATGTGTTTTTGGTTTTGTTGGCAGCAGGCAGGAAGATGTTACAGTGAAAGATATTCATGCCAAACTCACATGGATGCAGCAAAAAGACACTGGACCGTCCTAAGGATAATTCGTGTATTGGATGTATTGGAGGTGGAACCGTTCGAACATTGGATTCAATTTGGTGAATGTGAGTAATATTTTACACATCATATACAGATATCTTACAGGCTTCAAAAGAGGCTTAATCAAACTGTCTCACTCTCACAACGCCTATACGGAGCAGCTGTTCTTTTACCTTTTAACATATCACAATTCACACAGACAACAGGCAGTTCGTCAGTGTAGAGGGTTAGGCATTTTCAGACGGTTACTGCAAGCTTCAAAGCAGTCCCTGGGCTACTTGACAGGGCTCTATCCAGTCACCTGATCACAAATAACAGTAAGCACAGCATTGCAATTTGACACACAGCGGTAAAACAAAAAATCACTTATCACCTATATCAAAATTGGGGTTGTTAACTGAGAAAAGTGCTGTGCATTTTGTCAAAAAATGCTTTTAAAATGCAGAACTTAAGGTAAAGCTTGAAGGTTAGCTTTAAAGGATAAGTTCAACTTAAAATGAAAACTCACTCATCTACTAAAAAACAACCGCAAAAACAAAAGCAGATAGGATGCAAACTTACACTTTTAGCTTAGCTGCTACAGTGAAGATTTCGCATTAAAAGGGTGCAAGTCTTTCAAAATCAACCTCTGATCAAGGGGCTTCCGCAGACTTGAAATATGCAGGACGAGCTGTATGGAGACATTTTATGTTCTTGTTGTTTTTTGTTAAGTATAAGACCCCATTGTTTGTTGTCCAGGAATGTTTTGTGGGCTACGAAACCAGACCTTCGCTCAGCGTGGGGGTGAGTAGATAATGGAAAAATGTTCATTTTTGGGTGAACTTATCCTTAAATCAGCTTACTGGGTTTGGACCATGCTTGTAGCTTCACGATTGGTAGACGGCAGCAGGTTGAAACCTGACTGTTAAAAGAACAGCCAGCTCACTCTCAAAAGGTTTAAGTGCTACTTCACATGAGGTTGGGGTTTATTAAAGGCCTGTTTGATTGATGGGCTGAATATTTCAGAAAAGGAAACGTTCAGAAAAGTTCAGTTGGTTAGAGAAAACCAACTTCAGAGTAAATCCCACGCACACTGTGTAATGTAAATTGGACACAGGGGTGGAGGAAAACCTAAGGTTGGTAGTGTTAATGTCGATGATGACTCATTTCAATAATCTATGCAATAAACCCCTTCGCTCTGCCCTTGGAGGAAGTAGCTCCATTCATCCTGTGTGCCTCTTTCAAGCTCATGGTAGATGAAATGCATCTATCATTTTGTGTTGTAATTATAGTGTCGTCCCTCTAAGCCAATAATGTACAGTAGTCTTAGTGATGATACCTACTCGAGCACATCCTAGCTCTGTGTTCACCTCACTGTTTAGCTTCTCAAGGTGACAAATGATTGAATTCAGCTTTAGTCCTTGGTGACTAATAACTTACAGTTACTGCGGCAAGCTGCCCACACCCATCTGTGTGTTTCTGTGAATGTCCCTCTCGCTCTCCCAAAACACACATACACATGCTACACTGCTGCACCTCCCTTGTTAATAGTTCACAAGTCTCATAAGCATTTTTCCTCATCAAAATTTACTCCATTTATTTACTGTTTTCCTGTCATGGTCTGACAACCACAAGCTGTTGTGAGCACCTTGTTATCTTGTTACATAGTTTTATGGGCCCAAAATACAATAAAATTAAGACCGTACATGCAGTAATAGATGTATTGAATCATTTTTTATATTTAAGGAGACATTTTAGAGTTTCTTAGGAGTAGTTTGAGACTTAAAATATGCAGTGGAATTCTACTTTGAAGGGGCTGACTCACCAGTAATTAAAAAAAAAATGAATTAAAAAAAATCTGTATTTTTCTGTCTGGCTGCTACTATGATCATTTTATTCTTTTGATTCTCCTCACCATTGGGTCTTTTACACTCTGAAATGTATATATTTTTAATGTATAAATGTACCATTCTAAAAAAAAAAAAAAAATGAATAAGGAAAAGTATCCATCTCAGTTTAACAGTGTCAATGTGACATGCTCGTGTTCAACAGCCCAACACTTAAACATAGACATTTTACAATGATATCAGCAAAAAGCAGCAAATGCTTACATTTCAGAAGCTGCAAATATAAAATGTTTGTTTTAAAGCAGAAACAGACAACTGTCTCTGACCATAAGTATACCACTAGTGTTTCCCTGTGGTTTTACTGTCCGAAGCACAAAAAAACACTATAGAAACCCCGATCTCAGTGCTATGAAAAGGCAGACGAAAACACTTGGTTGTATTAATAAGTAGGCAGGTTTTTTTACTTGCTGATCACGTAGAAAGAATGCCAGTTTTGAACGTCTCAAGTCCCGGTGTTAAAAGGGAAACACATATCAGTGGGGAAAAGACTTTGACACAACACCAGCGCTCTCCATCAAATGAATGCCTCTCCATTCACTACTGTTTTAGGCATAAGCATAGGTATATTTTAATAATCTGCTTGCATACCACTACAGGTATGTGACAAAATGATTTTTTTGTGATTTTGGTGAACTGATCCTTTAAGCTAATATGCCATAGTCGTCTAAACAATAATTGTATGCAGCTGCTCTGTCCTCATTAATTTTCATTGACTTTAGACAATTTAAAGTTCATCACATTTTCCCGCTAATTGTTTGTCAACATTATTACTATTACTGCTATTATTAATGCACTAATCTCTGTAATGTATGTTAATGTGGAAAACAAACACATTGTTGTGGGTCACCTGTTAAAGTCCTGCATAACAATTTAGATATTGTACGTTTCATTTCAATAATGAACTCTCTCAGGCTTAAATAAATACACAAACCTTTTGGGGCAAAAGCTTTCGGACCAAATTAATGTTGATAAGACCGAGAGCAATTTCAACTCCGTGCCCAGTGCTAATTTAAATTACCACAGAGCTGGCTAATGCTTTAGCATTGTCTGTACCCTCCGTGGACAATACAGGCTAACTTTGCCTCAGCTCAAAGCACTACAGTGCATGAAATATAGAACAGACAGTGTTGAATTAGTGGTGAAACTGCTTTCACAAGCAAAACGACTTCCCTGGCTTGAAAAATGTCAGTGCACAAATGAATGTTGGACTTGGAGGGGAGCACAGAAAGAGAGAAATGTTTGTGGGGAAATAAATTAAATAGTTTGCACAGAAAAAGACAAACAGACTAATTAAATATAAGGAATATGATAAATAGCAACACATGTACAGGTCTCTTCGTTGTTGTTTTGCAATGGGTCACTGCGGTTACTGTGCACGTAGTTAAAGTGTATTTGTTCACTCTGTTTAACTGAATGTGAACCTGCAGTCTATAGTTACCACTCTGTGTCTGCGTGTGTGTGTTTGGAGGGGTTCTTGTGCTTGAAATCCTCACATCAGCATTCGCCTACAAAGCGCTTATGTGGCAGAAACAGTGCCGTGAGCGAGCCTCCAGAGTGACAGAAGGTGAATTAGAGAGTGATTAGAGGTGAATTCTAATTCACACTCCCATGTGTCTGCCTGTCATTTGTAGGACAGGGCATTTGCAAACTAACGAGAGGAGTGTCAGACAGGCTGCGGCATAGACACACACAGCTCCACAATAGCTGTCCAGCACACACACACACACACACACACACACACACACACACACACACACACACACACACACACACACACACACACACACACACACACACACACACACACACACACACACACACACACACACACACACACGGTTGCAGCATCCTCACAGAAAAAAAAAAATCAGACACACTCAAACATAAATCACACGGGGCTCAAGTGGCTGGTAGGGAGAAGTAATTTTTGAAATGGTCCGTATGAGTTACTTTGCTTTCTGTGAAAGACTGCTGGAGAGCTGAGGGACGCTGGAGACTGAGGGAGAAATACTGAAGTAAAGGCCATTGTCTTCCAGACACTGTCTGACCTTTGTCTCCATGCTGCCAGGCATTACACAAACGTATGCATACAAATAAAGCTTTTTCAGAAAATTAAATGGTTTAAGATTTTGGTTTGAAGCAACATTATGTAACTATCTTACCTCAAAGTAACAGCTTTAAAATAATTTTGTTGTTACTGTGACTTGTAATAGGGTCAATGCAGTCTGTCTCAGCCACTTGGCCCCCCTGTTGCTTGTCTCTGTGCTGTGTAACTTTGGTGAGAGGGTAGGGTCAAAGTAGATAACGCTTTATGGCATGACATCACACACAGCACCAACTATCAGTAATTTTGGGTATAACATGATCATAATATGATGAAAATGTTCCCTCTGATGTCCTCCGGCTGCTCTACGCGTAGTGTATCTGCAAGTTAGCAGCAGCTAACACAGCAGCTTTGAACCAATAGGAGGAGGAGGTTTCAGGTTCCAGGACCCGGGCAAGCAGGTAACAGAACTGGGCTCAGCAGCCTCTATGGACATCATGAAAGACAGATGAGGAAGTTGACGGAGGAAGCTAAGAATAGACCAAGAAAGAGACATGAGTAAATCTCAGACTGGCTTTTAGTTTTGGCAACTGTAAAATTTGCTGGCTTGCTAAGTTATATGACCTGTGTTGCTGCACTCACTTGATGTTGGCTGTGTCAGCGAAGTTGTTAACTTACTAGTTTTTGATCATAAGCCAGGCCAGCCCATTACAACAGAGGTTTAGCCAGTAGCATGTTACAGCCAGGTATCATTGTTTCTGATTCAGGTTTCGTTAGCTTGGCATTACCGTTCTGTGTTTTGTGCAATGCTTATGCAAACTTTTGTTCAAGACAAAAGCTTTGTATACATAACATTGTTATGATTTTCGTCTTTTGTTGGCATGTAATGTTACATCTGACAAATTCTTACAGAAACCTAGGTTTTTTTTTTATTTTCGACATGTTGCACTCAGAAACAGTTCATTAACAGACTAAATTGTGTTAATGAACCCAATGAGTTTGAAAAGGAAACTTCAACAATACAGCCTGGAAAAGTGCATCTGATAGCACTATTCTGTCAGTCTGAAGGTAAACTGGATCATGCTTTGAAAATAAATATTGCTGTCAAGGAGACACCACTTAACTGTTAGCTGTTACCTGACGATGCAGCAAATGGTTCCAATGAAATCAATAAATGAGGCTGAGCGCTGTTAACAGCCTTTACATTTATATTTTTATATACACCTGTATCTGTACGGATTAGATGGCATCATAAGAATGAGCTGTTTCTAGAGAACTTTCACTCAGAATTTACCTCCTGATGCATTTTTCTTCAAGGCAAAAGTCCTACGTTCATCGTTAGCCATTCAATGGATATGCCCAACCACTTGATCTCAATCACCGCTTTGCCAGAACATAATTGATGGACATGTTTGTTTACATGTCAATTTTTCAGTTTAATTAATGACAACCACCGATGCATGTCTTTGGCTAGTAGAGCTTGGCAATACAAGGGCATTACTGAATAAGTGGCTGGACAGATGCAGTCCCATTTAAAGGAAGGTGTGTTTGTAACTGAGTAGCTACTAACACAACTGGAGGTGGCTTTAATATTCATAGTGTCCTCACTGGCTCTTCCAAATACGGATGGAGACTTGCAATAGTTTGCTTTGAAAAAGTGTATAAAGCTTGTAAAGGACTCTACTGCCAGAGTTTGAACTGGAGCAGTTATATCTCTCAGGTTCTTGAGTCTGTGACTCCACATTGTTTCAGAATTGTTTGAGCCTTACACTATGAATCGACAGTATTATCTACTGATGTTAGATCATCACGACTCGTGTGTTTGGGCACAGACTGTATGTTGGCAGGACACTGTCTTCTCAAGAACAGCGCAAACAATGGTATAATGGTATCATGCCTTAATGTTAGTGACCTTATCACACCTTTTTATTGTTTTCATGCATATAAACGTTGCGTTCAGGGATTTGTAAACATGAAGCAGCAGATATAAGCAGCCACTTGTTGATGTGTTGCATATAAGATAATGTGTACCGTGTATGATATAATGTTCAGCAGCCTATATGAGCAGTTTATTTGGTACATATAAACATTGTGTTCATTGGCCATTATAACATTAAAAACAGGTAACAGTTATTAGGATGGGAAAAAAAGTTGAGGTACGTTGACGTCATGATTAGAGAGTGGCAAAGTCCACATAGGAAAGAGGTTGGTTTATGTTTTCAACTGGGATTCCACCTGTTTGTGGTCGTAAATTGACTATCAAATAAATTAAAAAGTAGAGTAAAGTAGTCATTGTAACCTAAACCATCGTCTTTTCTCAAACCTTACCAAGCTGTTTTTGTTCCTAATCCAATGTGTTTTGTACCTAAAATGAGATTTGTAATGGTTTTGGAAGAACATGACAAAAGACCTGTTCTGCTGATAAGGCTGTCAGATAAAAAATTGCACTGTTGTAGAGAGGATTTAATTTAAAGGTCCCATATTACACTGTTTTCATTAATTTCACACAGCTATCAGAGGTCCAACAACACTGTATTCGAAATGTATTGCCCCAAACCCATCCGTGGTCCTGAATTTCAGCTCAAGTGAGCTCTACTGAGAGCAGACTGTTTCTGTGCCTGCACCTTTAATGCTAATGAGCTCCGTCTGTCAGCGCCTGCCTTTCCTGCTACGCGCCCCTGTCAGGGAGAGGATGCCGCTCACGCTAGCAGTAGCATGTGCTAATTTTTACGGTGGATGTATCGCTATGGCTCGCCGAGATACTGTCGTTCAACCACACCAGTTTGACCCAGAATCGGACCCAGAAGGAGAGGCTCAGAAAAATACAGACTCTGCGGCTGCAGCAGGACTCCCCAACACAACCACCCGGCTCCCATCCCCCACTGACCTGCAACAGGTAACATCTAAAAACAGCTAGCGAAAGCTGTGTTTGTCTCCAACACAGTCACCAAACTCTTGGACACTGTTCGCATAGTCTCTGTCTCCAGTCTGCACATGTTTCCAGGCTTTTTACTGTGACAACCAAGCTCCCTCGTAATATTATTAACATTAAACTCGCGTCAAACGCCGTTGTATAGCGGACCGAAGCGGCGCTAACTAGTTAGCCAATTTCAAGCTGACCACCATACTCGTAGGCAACTGTAAATACTAAAACAAAACGTGGCGACACTTACCTGTGGCTCGGGTGCAGTTGCTGGGTCCCGTATGGTTGGGACTGATCCTTTTAGGAGGGTCAGTGTCGAGGCAAAGCCAGCTTTGTACTGACCCTCGTTACTGAAGCAGTCCGATGTGAAGTGGTTAGCACACACAAACAACTTACAGGAACCGTAGCCGGCACGTTGTCCTTAAAAATGAAACGCAACCACTGTCTCTTCTGTTCTTCTGTAGCTGGGACACAATATAGGCACTTATGTTGATTTTTACAACCAACAACAGAGCAATTTGCGTGTCTAGCTCTGAGCGACGACATTGCGAAACACTGCTATCTCACCGCTGGACACACCGACCTTCACCTCGGGGATGAACGCACCCCTCTCGGGTATCTCCGGGGAGAGGGGGGAGTGTTTTCGGCCTATGCAAATCACTCCTGTCGTTACGTAACAACAGGAGCTGAATCTGAACAGCCTGTAGGAGCCCCGTTTTAGCAGTGGGTGGGCTGCAGAGACCATGCACGACTCGTTTGCTTTCCTCATTCTGGGAGTTGGTAGGCTCAGGGAGGACCAGTATATATATGTAGAGACCAGAGAAAACGTGTTTTTCACAACATGGGACCTTGAAAGACTTGTTGGTGGGCAGATAAATCAAAAGGGGGTTCACAGTTGATTCACCAAAAATTAAAGTTCCTTGTAGCTGCTTTAAGGACTAAAATGTGACCATACAGTCAATGTATCAGTTTCAAAGAATCCTGGCTCTCTCTCAGTAAAGCTTCCTTAAGTAGTTTTGGATCCAAACTCTGCAACAATATCTATTGAATATTGAAGTGGCAGGCTGAAAACCTTTGCTTTTACCTTTATCTGTCATCACTCCTTCACTGCCATTTTATGTGGAACTTCTACCATGAAAGTCTTTTTTTCTATATATAGGTGTATTGGGTTGTTGCTGGTGTCCTCGCTATCATTATCCTCATTGTTCCATTAAATCCTACATTTTTGAGACAGCATAACATTGGAAGATCATTGTTGAATGTTACAGATCAAAGCAGTATGCAGAATTCTTTCACTGGCTATTTCACTCTACAACAGCTTTGTTTCACACTATAGAGGCTTTTGCATTTCCTATATTTATTTACCAATATACTGAGAAATGGTAAAAGCAACATAAACATGTAAGATATTTTAACAGTGATGCATTTGCTCCGACTTCATGATTTGCTCTAATAGTGTAACACATATGAGACAGCCCTCAAAGTTGTAATGCAAAAGGTGTTTTGCATACTTGCTTGGTTTTGTGGACCCACACTGTCCACAGGTGCCATCATATTGTTTGTTCAAACTCTGACAATGTAGGATTGTGCTCGTGAAATACCCACAAACTGTGAGTATTAAATTAAGCTGCTTGCAGGGCTGTCAACTGCACCATCTCTCTTCTGTCACCTTCAGGTCTCCAGAGACTGATGCATGGTGAGAGGCGGCGAGGACGTGCAGACTGAGATGGCTTTCATAAAAAAGGTAAAATATGAGTGCATTAAAACACTACACTTAATCTGTCAATTCAAATTAGCTCCATTAATCATAATTAATTCGCTACATTATATTTCCCTACTTAATTACATGTGCTACAAAGGAATAATTGCCTTGAAGGATGCATATTGCGATCCATCATCCCTCCAGAGTGGTGTAGAATTGTTTCTGGTGATTAACTAGGTGTACTCATCTGGGAGGTGTTGACAAGCAGAGACGTGAGGAAAAGATCTTTTTAAAGGACCTTTTTGAGATTATTGGAAGTGAGATATTGATCAAAACCAATTACTGTATTTTTACATACAGGATATCGGTGACGGGATGCACTTTTGTTTCTAAGCACTGATACAGTACGATGTGTTGTGATTTTTAGAACACTGTGTGAGATTAAATGGATGTAGGAAGATATTACTTGCATATCCTTTGCGCATTTGCAACAGGATATATTGTCAGAGGATCAGACTGTCAGGTTGGCACATTTTGTTCAGTGATACCGGTTGGAATGTAAACAGGACAGTATTGCTCTGTGGCACCTTGGGAGAGGATTGATAGATGGGAAATGAACTATTCAGCAGCACTGTTGACAATATAATCACATTTTTGCCAAAGTTTACTATGAAGACATGGAGGGCTCTCGAGAAAATGGAGCAAGCTGGAAGCTCGCAAGGATCAGAGTGAATCAAATATATTGATTTGCAAGCACGTAGCAGTTGTTTATTTTAGGAATACAATTGTTATTGTGATACACAGTGTTGGTTATGGTCTTTGCTTAAATGATATGGTGTAGTTCAAATTGAAGAAGCACTTCATTTGTTTAACATAGCCCTCATAGCCGAATCATTAACTACACTAGAGAATCAATGTGTTGTGTCGGTATGTGTCCACTGCCTTACCTGAGTGACAACCTATCAGCAGAGCTCGACCAACACTGGATTTGAGGGGCTGATACTGATACTACAGATATCCATCAAAGTTGATCCCTCAAATGTGGTCAAGCACTTGTGAAAAAGATATGTAATGGAGGCACAATATTTTACAGTTTAAAGCTAAAGTAGATAGTTCTGGAGAAGGATAGTTGATTATTGAGTCTCATTCCCAGGTCGTCGAATACTAATGCTTTGGGTTGGCTACCTGGACACTGGCCATCCCAAAGTTTGCAAATGGATTTACTTTTATCCATCACTTTTCCCTCTTTATCCAAACTGCTCTGATGCTTCAGCATCATTATTAGTGTATGTGTTAAACAAAGCCTCTTCTAGCTAGCTAACCCCCCCCTTTTTGTGTCAATGAGGAGAACAATAGAACAGTTCACCGAGGGCAATAGGATATGCAGTGATTCACTTCACTTTAAGAATACCGCCGCTGGAGAACGAGATGCCACTAGCCACTTCTAAGCATTGGAATCGAGGCCGATCTAGGCATATTTCAATGGATCAGTATCTTTGAGAAAGTTGATTTCTTTGTTTTCCCCCAGAGTTTGAATTACTTTGAAAAATTGACATCCATTTTGTCAGTGTATCATATACCATGTGATTTGTGGCGCTGTCTTGGTTTGCAATTGCACAATTCAATTTATGTCAAATAATCCACAACTACAACACTTTTTCAACCAATTGCAGGCAAATGTTGTGGAATATCAAAAGACAAATAGCTCTTTTGGCGTCTTATCCAAACATATCATACCCCAAATCTGATAAAGACCAGATGAAATTGTAGATAGAGTGGCTAAAACGTAAAAAAGTATTTAAAAAACATTAAAAAGATATTCCTCGTTTAGAGGTATGTTGCTTCCCCGTATGTGTATTTACATTTGTTTAACCTGTTGTTAAGATTCTATTGAAGTGCACATTTTAATTGAAATTTGTCAGATGTATTAAAAAATGTATTCAGCAAGGACTTGGCACTTCTAATCTTGTTGGGCCTCTAGTGTTTTGGGATTATGCACACTGAATCATTAGTCCTGGCATGCTGTCTATGGTTGCCAGTATTAGTATCACAAAGGGTATTACAGAGCAGTAAGATTAAGGCTAAATCTTTAGCATAAATAGTTCCTAAAGGGGGAAATGATGCAAAAAATGAAAGTAATATATCCAGAGAAAAAAGATTCTTGTGCCCATAAACTTTCCTTGAATGGTCGCGGTCAGCTATGCTGATGTGAAACCATCAATCTTGTCCCACCTTAATCACCCATCAATTTAGCTGCTGCACTTGTTTTGAAATGAAAAGGACAATGTCAGAGTCCTATACACAGAGTTCTCCATCAAACAGCCAACTCAAAATGATAAATCAATTAATTTATTGCCCTTTATTAACCTTTTGACGTTTGATTGATATTCACATCAATAACAATAAAACGTGTCCTTGCACAGCTCAGGACGAAGCTGATTCAACCTTTGTATCCAAGGTAACCAGAGCCATATAACTGCTTTTGTCAGAGGGTTATGATAATGGGTTGTTGGAAGTGTGTCCATCAACCCATTATTCAAGAAATTACAGTCATTTTCAAGCTATTAGAATAGTACTTTTTTTTCTTTTGTATATAAATCTCTGCGTGCTGTGGTGTTACAACGTTTCACATCTTTTCACCTGCCACAAAATAAAATGTACTTTTTACTTTTTCCAGACTCCAACAGTGTGCCTTGATGAAACAAGGAGGGATGATGGTGTTTTGTGTTCTCCACACCAAAGACAATGGCCTCTAGTTTGAGGGCAGTAAATCTGCTAAATCAAGTGAAAACTAAGCACAGTGTTTCACACAGGCATGGAGCAAACATCCCAGTAGTGCCAGCACAGTGGCGTTTCATTCTCCTTATTTGGCAACATTTGAAAGGATGCATAAGCTCAGTTGAAATAAAAAACTCTGTGCACCAATACTGGATTAGCTCATATTTAAAGTCTATTTTCAGGCACAAATAACATTTTGATGCGGTCCTGATCATTTGTACAAGTTATACACATACAATGAATATAGAGTAGTGTGTGCCGTATCAATGTTTTTTTTGAAAGAGAAAAGTTTTACATTTCAGCATTAGTTTTGGTCCTGCAAATTATGACATATTCAAACACCTGTCTCACATTTTATGCTAGTTTCTGGTGAGGTCAACATCCTACAGCTTAATCTCCTGACAGAGTGACATCACCTATAATTAAACCTATTGAATATATCTTGCCATCATCTCTGTGACTGTCACGTCCTTGTGACCACCTTCCATTTCAGTCAAGGACCATTTTACTTAAGCAAAACATTTTCTAGGCATCTAACTCCATAACAAAACCATTCTTTTCTATTTCTGTCATGGTGCAGCCCTGTAATTACACTGTGTTGACAGCTGGAGCAATATTTTATCATTCCATTGCTTCTGTGAGTTCCCTGATATCACCACTGTCACTGATAAATATTCAATGTTTTTGTCTGCTGATTACAGACAGAAGGACTTCAATTTGTGAAGTTCTTCTTTTTACTCTTGCTAAATTGTTTGTTCATGAAAATTGCTGACAGAGATTAAGTGGTAGCCTGAAAGTTTATAGGGACGCAAAGTCAAGCCCCATGGGACCTTGTTTCAGAAAAGATATGTACAGTCGTCAATAGGGTGAGACAAATACATTTTTGATCCTGTTTGAATTGTGCCAGGAATTACACATATGATGTTGATGTCAATTTCAAAGACCATTTGGCAAGTCAAGAAAGTCATGGAAACTAATGAACAGTTTCCATGAAAGTGCAGTTACTCACATACAGGTGAGATTAATCAAGTTAAAACGATCCATTTATGATAAGTTTCTGCATTGATGAGGGTTTACTGAATCCCACGGTGCATTGTGCATTGGGATAATTCTTTTAAAGGCTTAGTTAAAAACTTTAGCAATGTAGTTTATAATGGAACACAGATTTTACACATCAAAGTCTACTAAAAGGTTTGGCAGTACTGTATCAGTGAAAAAAAGTTTTATGAAGCCTCACATGGCTCCAGACCTTTGTAGCTAGCGTCCTCATCTCTGATTGAGGCTATCAAATTGAGGCTAGATTAGCCACTAATAGTCTAACACACATATCTCAGACTCACCTGTTTGTGCTTGCGTTGTGGGTAATGTAGGCATCAGGTTTTGACAATGAAACCTTCCCTAATGGCAGACAGTGAGGTGGGCAGGAATTGGAGGACTGTCCTCTAGCTGGAGGAGAAGCTGTATTACATACTGATTTACAGTAGGTGAGTTAGGGAAGTAAAGGCTGGGCTGAAAAAAAGATGTTTCTGTATAAGAGATGATATTTTACATGCACAAAAAGCGATTCAACACACTACAGGAAAGGAATAAACTGAAAAAGCATGCTATGGCCTCTGTAATAACTTATAACTAACTCATCACAATAATGAAAGCCTTAGATCCTGCAAAAAATAATTAGTGTTTTTGTATGTAAGCATGCATGAGACACTGTTAACTTGCATACGATTCTGACAGTTGATGAAATATCACATCTGGCACATCTGTACAGGTAATTAAGCCGACCCAGACGTATTGATTTTTCTTCACAAATCTGTTCTAGAGAGTAAAATTCAAGGCAGTTGAGGTCGAAAAACTCCTATTAAAAAAACTAATCGTGTATTGACAGCTTTTCAAAAGGGGATTCTTAACTAGATGATATGTCAGGTTTAGTTCAACAGAGAAACTCAGCTCAAGCGCTCACAGTTGATTTGGCATCGAGATTCCCTGCAGTCGACAGTATATCCACATTCTAAAAATGGAAAGGGATCCTCACGGCTCAGTTTCCCCTCTATATGACTAATAACTTTAATCAAGCCAATAACTTAATGCTTTGATGAACCTTAGAGCACAGAGCAATTACTATCTGCTGAGGTGGCTTGTTTTATAACTGAGGTGAGAACAGCAATTCCACTCACCCAACTACCTGCCATCAATCAGCAGAGGTGAAATGTTTGAACTTCCCCCGTGAAACTGCATGATGACAGTTAAATGAAGGCCAAGATGATGGCGGCTCTGTGTGATTGAATTTCTCCTTCAGACCAGGCCAGCACTGAGTCACGCACCACAAGAAGTGATCTTGTCAAATTTTCATATTTAATTGATTGAAACTGAGAACAAGCCCAAAGTTTCAAGAAGCACTTAAAGGCCTGTACATCATCTATTGTTTTTCTTCTCTTTTATCTCTGTTCCCATTATTCCTCATAAATTTACATCAAATAATAACTTACACAAGAGATGCGAGTATTTCACAAGTAGAGATGCACTTCCACTGTTTTTACCTATTCCGATTCTGATACCTGAATTGGATATCTGTGAATTGTTTGTATCTATCTATCTATCTATCTATCTATCTATGTAATCATTTATTTATGTATTTATTCATGTTGTATTGTGGGTAAGGTTAGGCCTACATATAGCTGAAACTGCGTCAGTTGATGTTGACGGACTGTGTTTGGGTTCACATCAAGTTTTCACGCTTCTCTCTCAGGCTGTTTTATTTCAGGCATTATCCAGGGTTTGGATTTGGAATTGCAGTATTTTTTTTAGAAATTATAATATACACTCTTCACATATATAATTACTGTATCAGGTATTCTGTCAATGCAATTTGCAACGCAACTGTGATTTTGCTGTTCTGTTCTGTATGGGCGACATCTATTGCATGTCTATCCATCCTGGGAGAGGGATTCCTCCTCTGTGGCTCTTCCTGAAGTTTCTTCCATCTCCCCCCCCCCAAAAAAAAAGTTTTTTTCTCAACATGGCAAGTTTTCCTCACTTGAATCGAGGGTCTTAGGACGGAGGATGTTGCTCACTATACAGATTGTAAATCCCACTGAGACAATGTGATTGTGATTTTGGGTTATATGAATAAAATTGATTTGATTGATCTGATATAGCCATTTTGGATCGTTTATCCAGTGACCATTGTAACCGAGCAGGCACACATTCAAGTTAATGATGTGTTACATAGACACGTAAAACAGTAGAGAGAAGGGGTACAATCACATGTTGAATCTGAGTCGGGTCACCTGAATGGTGACAGAATGCATTTTCTACAGTGTGCGGCAGTGATATTATGGACACTATTACCCCATTTACGTCTGGCATTAACACATGGCCTTTTTTCTGCATACCTGGATATGCAAACATTAATGCAATGTGTAAATACACAGAAAATATTGCGATCAGAAAGCAACAAGCCTCCATAGTGGATAGATTTCAGCCTCATGTAAATGAGAGCTCATCAGAATTAGGGCGGAATCAAGACAGTGTCAACAATTATTAGTTCCAGGTGTGAATTCAAATGGCCATGGATCAGATTTCATTAACGAGCAATCATTACCCTACTGTATCCAGAAACTGATCACATACATTCATACCTGGGCCCTTATTAACAGTGCGTATGTACAGATGCGTGTGATAATTGTTGTTGTAATAATTGTTCAACTCCTTGCTCTGAGTGTCAGACACTCTGAGTCAATAGGAGGACTCTGGAAACTTTGTTTCTCTCTAATGTGCAATAATTAAGACAAACAATGTGCAATAACCCATATATTTTCAACTGTAGAATTATTTATTACACTGTATGGATATATTCTAGAAGAATGTACATTTCTTGTATTTTTGTTCTGTTTTTGTTGTTCTTGCTTATATATAGTTTTTATTATTATTATTATTATTATTATTATTATTATTATTATTATCTATAAACGAGATCTGTGACAGGTAGCTATTCTAAGATGTATCATGGCTCATCTTGCATTACTGGAAGATTTAGTCAACTGGAAAGTTGATCTGTTTGGTTGAAAGCACAGAGTGACTTCTGAGTAGGTACCACTTCCCGAAACAGATATTGCTAGATTCATGCCGTGATTTTGAACTTATGTCGGAGTGGGAAACTAATCTTAAGAAAGCCATTCCTGTGCACAGTCAAGTCCTGTCCACCCTGGGGTTTTTGGCCACCATGAGGTTGGAGATAGCTCAGGAAAAAGATGTTTTGTTACCATATATGGTTAACTGGGTGGTTTTCTGAATGCACATGACCCCAAATGTGGACGAGCATCGGAGAGTTAAAATACTACTAGCTTACTTACTGTTGATGCTTAAATAAAACGTGTAGGAAGACCCTTTTGTGGATGTTTTTTGTCAATTTGTAACTATTATCATCTTCACAGTGTCTGCAGAAATGTTTGCCCACACCTTTTCTCTAGAGAGAAACCCAGACGTGATCATCGTAAGGCTCTCTTACAATGATCATGCCTGACCTCCCTGCTCCCTCCTCCATCCTGAGCCTTGCCATCTCCTCATCTCTCTCATCCCTTCTCCCTCAGCTCACAGCCCAGTAATAATTTCCCCCCTGCAATTAATTCCTCAGCTGACCCCCCTCCTCCTCCCTCCCTCCTTCCCACCTCTCATCACTGTGGCCCTGTCTCCTTGGGCTCCAGGATTTGATGAAATGAAAACTGTTTCCAACAATTATTCTTCCCCCCTCTTCGGTTGTATTCTCCGCTCCACTCCCCTCTCATTCCCCTCCTCAAAATCTCAACAATTAATGGAGCTCTTCATCAAGCTTGCGAAAAAAAGCTCCTCACCTTGACAAATTACGACACTCTTGGGGGGTAAGCACATTATCAAAACCCGACATTTGTTTACATAAAAGATAGTGCTTAATTTGAAAGAGTGAAGGTTTCTCCAGCTTTGCAGAATACAGATTTAATTTGAATTTTGCCAACTCATCTCTCTTTGCTGTCGTGATAAAACATGACATGTTTTCCCTGCAGAGCTGTTGAGTGTGGCCATTTCAGGCACACCGTTGTTGCAAAAATAATGTTTTATAAAAATGTTTTTTTTTATACAGGGTTGGAAACTTTTGAAAGCAGAATGCTCTTTAAAATCTGTTTGGGAGAAATTGCTGCAGATATTGATCGATGCTTAAGTGGAAACAGACAACTTTTCAACTTTGCCCCTCTGTGCTGTTTCCCTGGTATTACTGTTGGCGCAGCTGTCGCAAAGACAGCGTTTGCAGAATGGCTGCCACTATCAGCCTGGTAAACTGAACTACTGAACTACTATATCTACACAATTTAAAGGCTTTACATCAGATGCAGATGCGTGTGATAATAGTACAATAGTTGAAACATTTCACTTAAAACCACATAGGTGGACCTAATAGTGGCATTAGAATTATGATTTTTTGTTGCCAATCCATTTTGATGTTGAGATATTTCATAAGAAAACCCTGAACTTATCTCATCATCCTTTGAACAAGCACGTCTGTATTGAAAAGTCTTGGAAACCCATCTAATAGATGTTGAGATAGATGTCTGGACCAAAGTGGCAGACTGACTACATTCATAATAAATTATTGTTAAAATTAATTGAATGTCAGAGTCAGAGGAGCCTAGTATTCAATACAACAGCGAGGTGGAGAGCTTCATGGAGAGGGTAACAGACTTTACAGAATGAGTTCTTTAAGCATGAATTGAGCAGGTAAATTGATATGTCATCAAATTAAGCTTCTTCTTCTTCTCACCATAAAATTACACAGAATAAAAAGTTCAATTTTTCTGGTAGCAAAGGAGAAAAAGAAAATTCCAATTTAATCCAGTTATTCTACCGCTTCAAACCTCTTCAGAAATGTTGTTACAGCTCTGAAGCCAATAAGCTCTGAATACAGTGAAGTTGTCGACTGGCCCATGTGTTGTGTTTACTCCCACTGAAGCGGAATCAATGTTGTTCATGTACGACATCGTTATTCCAGCGGTGTTAACCAGGCTACAGTACGTGTGAGATTGGGCAGTATGGTTAGCTTGTGTTCATTTATTAATACTATAAAAGGTGACATAGAAAACAGTTATGGTTAGGGGTTGGCGAAAGAAATTGCCTGACACATACAAGCTAACCTTGAGCAGAACAAACAAACAATATGTGTATTGTTTGAAAAATCACTTGTATTAAGACCAAACGGCAACAATGTGTACAGTGCAAAAATCCCTTTACATTTCACATCACAGGTAGCAGATACAGAATTGATGCCAAACAGAAAAACAGTGACAGCATCATAGAGCCACTATTAAAGGTACAATATGTAACTTCTGCCACTAGGGGGCTCTCTATCGAAACAAAATAAAAGACTGTGGAAGTGCAGGGGGAAGAGCTGCTGCTCAGCTGCTCAAAGCCAGCTAGTCGGATATTTTTATGCACTGTAGTGTTGACCGCCGACTTGAGCTGGAGGGGAAATATACTTTACTTCATGAACCTTACTTAACAGAGAGGAAAGGAAGAGAGCGAGAACCGAAATCTCTGTTGAGTGCTGATTTGGTGTTTGCTGTTGTTGCTCACTAATGTTATCTCACAGTTAATGTATGAAAATCTATCGACATGGCTCTGGTCAAAATTTTCAGACGGGGTAAAGTTTTAATCAGGTTAGGTTTAGCCTCGTTTGCCAATTTTCCTATTCCATAAATAGCAACAGCCAACCAAATGAAACGCACCTTACCTTGAATAAACTTGTGGATTGTCTTGGTTTGAAAAACATTTGTACACAACTCAACAAAAATATAACAAAGCTCTTGTCGTTTTTATACATTTTAACGCAGAATTCCTACATATTCCTTTAAACCACATCAGCTTAATGAAATGTAACTCTATGTCACGTAACAGTGCCTTTGAGTTAGTTAATATTACTTTGCTACATTTACATGTACAGGTATTTAATAACTCAGCTGTTGGATATATTCCAATAAAGGGAATGTTTGGGTTCAGGTGTTTACATGCACCTTTTTTACTCTGACTATGTATTTGAAGAGTTTCCATGTATTAATCAAATGACATTTTCCCCAACTCCCATTACAGCATATCCGCCATTACAGCATATCCGCCCACAACATACAGGTGCAGATTTCTATAGCATATACATAGCCCTTTCTTCACCGTGCATAAGAACATGGGTGAGTTGTCACCAATTATTTGTAGATTACAAGGTTTCCTGCAGGAGAGGCGTGTACTGATTGAAAAGCCTACCTGGCTTTTGCCGAGGATTCTACGTAATTGAATGCATGGATGGCTGGAGAAATGGATAGAGTTTTCAGGCATACTAAGTATGCATAAGCTCATGAAAATTACAAATGTATCCTATGGAATCCCAAGCAAATTATTTTCAAAGTGTGATTAATGGTGTCTGTCAAACACTTGGCTTGCACACATACACAAAAAAGATCAATGCCTGGCCACAGGGCAAATGCTTTACATGAGAGAAGGTGGAAGGTTAATATACAGAAATTATTCTTTTACTAGCTCCATATTTAACATTTACTCAAAACCCTCTTTGATTTCCCTTTAAAATACCACAACAGCTACCACTGCCTCTATTGATTATGATATTAACATTATATTTTCTTTTTTAGCTGTCGTTTTGGAGGATATCATAATGGTCTATGACTGAAGTTGAGCGATCAATCTTTTTACATCGAAATTGCATTATGAAAAAGTCAGATTTTCAAATCGAAAGAGCTGCAATTTTAATTAGAACTTAGATAATTAACAGGCTGTGGAAAGTGCAATCTGATGAATTCACCCCCTATGATAACACCTGTCAACATCAGATTTACTGAGCTGTAGTTAAATAATGTTAATTCTGTAAGCTGGGGAAAGAATAAAAGACTGTTTGTTGTCTAGTTAATATTCTCTGCGTGCCACTGTTTGTATATTTATGCTACAGGCTAAAGATGATATTATGGAAGAAGTAACTCTATCATTTTTGATGTTTGAAAAAGTGGACTGTGTATTACTTTATGTCTATCAAAAGAGTGGCATGTTGCCTCATGTGAATTACAGACATGTAAGCAGGTAGCAGGTCGTCTAGTGTAAATGACAGACACTTGGTGAACTGTTGTTGGAATCTTTCAGTTGGACTTTTAAGCATATCATATAATCTTTTTTATTCATCCCATTCGCCAGAATAAATGTTGCCAATGTCTGTTTCTACAAACCAAGGATATGATGAACACATACATTTCTTTATGTTGCAAGTTAACATTTCTTTAGGTTTTCTATTGTTGTATGTTGTGATAATGCTGTGCATTAGATCTGGTTAGGTTTAGGCTCAAAAACCACTTGTTTAGGGTTAAAAAAATATTGTGCAAAGTAAGGTGTATGGTGCAAAGGGGTTGTATTTAGACTACTCATTAGTTAAAGGTGTGTTTTGGGCGGAACATAGATTCAATCAATCAGGGTGTTGTCTCCCATTTCCTTTAATGATGCGCCAGGTCCTAAAGCATTGCTATTAAACAGCGACACTCATCTTATCAGGGACAGGGATGTGGTTTTTGGCTGCTGGACCCTCTGTCTCTGCAGTTTCATAATCATCTGTCCCATCAACAACTGTTTGACTGCATATGAAAAAATACACTAATATTCAACTGAGGAGGACCGCTGCTACGCTGCTGCACGCCTCTGTGGTTTGTGATGCGTGCATCTCAGTCTATCTTCACTGATTATTTAAAACTCCTGACTTGCCGACAGGATTGGTTAGTATGTCATGTTAACAAATCTGCTGTGTTCTTCTGTACATCAAAAGGTCACACACACCATCCAGATTCATACAGTAGTAGTTCAGATGTTTTTCTTGTAATGTTTTTAACTACAGCTTTTAGTTTTGCTGATAAAATGCGTCATGATATTTTCTGCAGTGACAATTTTGTGTTCATGGAAAGAAGTCTGAAAAGCGTTGTGAAGCTGTCTGTGGAGACGCATCTTACAAAGTGTTCTTCAAATAGCGGGAAACACGCTGCGCCTTTGACTTAACAATAGCTTTTTGTTGGTCTATGACGCAGTCGCTTTCTGCTGCTTCAAAAAGCAATCTTCCATCAGTGTGCTGGACCACACCCCTCTTTAAGACCAACACGCCCAGTGTGCAGGTATATTTGCTATTTGCACAGCGTGGGCACAGAAAATGACAACTGCATCAGCCTGAAACTCACAATGACACTCTTCATTAGGCGTGAGATATAGCCCATGATGTTTGTCAATTTTAAAGATAATTTTTCAAATCGAGGACGTTGCAGTTGGTGATAAAACGTGTCCCTGTGAAAAACTGTGGAAATAAGTAATTTGAAATATAACACACCCAACAGTTGCGTAAATGACATTGTCTCGTTAATCCCTGTAGAGCTGGTGCTGTAAACTGAGTCAGACGAGGTAGTTCACTGATCGGTTTTACACAAAAATACATGCTATTTTGCTATTTACTACAAAATGGGACTAACTTGACTTTTAGAATAATCTTTTAAATTGATGAATGTGAAATTCATGGCACAAAAAGAAAAAAAGACCATGTTTAATGTTATTAGGCAGCATCTACAGCCCAGAATCACAATTTAAACTGAAATTGGTCTGAACATTGCACTAGATATTTACTTAAATTCATTATCCCTACCTACCAATGTGAAAACCACATTGTTACAGTATCTGGGCTTTTTAATTTTTTAAGTCCTTTTGAAAGTACATGCCCCTCCAGTTGCACTTTTTGGTGAATAAGGAATTGTGTAATTCATATTTCAGAACATGTACTGAAACTTTGAGAGGCAGGATTCTAAGTGGATTTTTGACCTGGTTAAGATAATCACAAGAAGACACCTTGTCCTCAACCTTTATCAGACTCAGTTCCCCTGACTCCATTGTCCAATTAATGACTGAGAGATGCATTATCCTCAATTTCCTTGTAGCCTATGTGCGCTGTCATTCCTAACCAAGGGCTGTTAAAGCTTGGATTTATATATGAGGCTCCTGCTTGCTCCAGACATGAAGTCCCCAGACTACCACACTCAGATTTAGAGTGAGAGCATTTGTTTTTTGTTTTTTTTCCCACCAATGTTATTGCCCCTACCAGAGCCAGTTTACCTAAATTGGAAATTCACTTGAGTTACAACAGTGTATCAGCTAAGGCACGTCTTGCCCCTCACAGAAAATGGATGACTGGAGCTGTTAAAGGCAGAGAGAGGGAAATGTTAAATTGGCTGTTATTGATTTGTAAAACCAGATTTCTGCAACATTTCATGAAAACTGTTTTTCTAGACAGTTCTTCTTCCTGTTTCTGATGCATTGTATTATCCATCACAAAAAAAGCCCATCTGAATGTTTCAATTCTTTCTTTGTGAATGACGCCGTAGAGAAGCTCACATAAGAATGTATTTACAAGCGAGGCATTTACTGTAGCTGGTATATTTTTACTGACGAACGTCAATCACTGTGCAGCAGGAGATTCAATGTCTTGCTCAAGGCACAGGTGACAGTGGTTTTGACCTTTTACCTCTCCAGTATAGAATTGCCACTTTAAATGATGTGCCAAACTGCTGTCGATTGACTGATACTCTTTACAGCACTACTCAGAGCTTGTAGCCTTTTGATGCAGTGAAGTAGTAGTGATTTGTTATCTTGCTGCTCTTTTCCCCCCATATAACAGGAGGGCATGTCTCAGTCTATCATGTACTCTGCTCCACTATAGTCATCTTTATGTTCCCCTTGTATTCAGAGGAAATCATTCTGCTAACAAATACATGCAGGAGAAATATTGTAACATATTTGTGTTCATGGTGTTATTGCTCATTCAGTACTTTTATGTCACTGTAAAAGGAAAAATCGCTCAGCCCAATGAGTCCACATGATCTATACAGGTGGTAAGAGCTGTCTTGTATTCTTTTTTATTATTAATTAATTTTTTAAACAGGCTGTTAAAAAACTACCTCTTGGAAATATCAGCCAATGATAATCAGCTTTTCATGCTGCCCAAGCCAAAGCACAGCGCATTTTCATAAAACATGACCCTTGTGAGAAACATCTACATGATTTTTGGCAGACACCAAGGCTACCTGACATTTAATTACCTTTCTCAAAGTTATTTTTTGAAATGGTTTGGGTTTGACTGTAAAAGCTGTTCCATGCATCTTATGTAAATGGATACAAGAATACAAACTTCCACATAGGGCGCCAGTGTTTCTCACAGTTTGCGAATGTACTTTTGGTGCTTGATGTGGTGACAAGGTTCATTATAAACATATACTCAAACTAAAGTTTATATATAACTCTATTGCATGTTTCTCTTTGCATGAGCTGACATCTTTAATCAATCAACTCACCTTCAATCGTGTTAAACAGTTACGATATTCATTTTGTGGGGGAATGAGACTATGGTTTAATCAAAAATATCTTTACATATACAAGGCTCAATGGAATTTGTCTTGTTGTTGCCTTAAACAAATCTGTAATTTTAATCAACAACCTGCCATTGGCAGAGATCATGGCACTATCTTTCAGATTGGCAACTACATCATGGTCACAGGGGAAACTGTTGAAATTACTTGGAAAAGTCAGTCACTTCTTCACACACATACATATACCTGTGCTCATAGTTATGCTGTTTAAAGTTGCAAAACTTTCCTGGAGAAAGGCATTGTTACAAGTGACAAAATCCCTTAAGATCTTTTCCTTGTATTCTTAAAACACTGGCTGTTTGCTCTTTCATAACGATCTGTAGACCTTGCTTTTGTCTTCTAGTGCCAGACACTGGCTTTTTTCAGACTGCCGGCATATTTGTTTCTCAATTCAGATCTTTAAGACAGGCTGTCTGCTCTGTTGTATGCAAGTTATTAGATTGCATTTGTGGGTCCAGACATCACCAACTTATCCTTGTCTGTATGTTGGTACACTGGTAACACTGCTTTCCAGAAATGGGAATTCAAAATCTCGCTTCCAAACAATCATGATGTCAAGTTGCTGTGCAGAACTCCTCCATCTCACCAGACTGCTCTGCTAGCTGGCCGCTCTGGTGCGCTTCCATCACCTTAGTTTTGCTGTAGTGTCGCATTGTGAGTGACATAAATTACACTTTAAATTCAGATTTGAGTGTCCAGGGCATCCAGACTCAGACGGATCTGTAGTATTGTAAGTGGATTTGCATTTCAAACCTCCTCCAGATGTGGCTTGGATCCGAATAGAATAGCATTTCATGTCTTTTTTTTGCTGTCTGGGCTTTCTAAAGTTAACCTCGATTTGGCTAGTTGGTGTGTGTACCTGTGTAACAAGGTATTCTGGCATACCGGTTTTCACAGTCTATACAATGAAAAGACATCCAGACAAGGAATAAAAAAAAATACAAACAAAAGAAAAAACATACACAGAAACATTACAGACAATTCAACCACACTGTGCCCAAGCTATTTCAAGCGCTTATGACTGAGGGCACAAAAGTCCTCCCAAAGCATGTCTTTTTTCTCACTGATTGGTTGTCTGTATCGGCAGCCAGAGTGAAGGAGGGCAAAGAATGGACTGAAATATGAGCAGCATCATTTTTTTTTTTCTCTTTTTTCTTTTTAATCAATACTTATTTGGACAATAAATGGCACAATCACAGAAATAAAAGTAGTCGTTCCATACAGCAGTAGCAGAGTCAGAACATAGAGAGCAGGAGTCATATTTCACTTCTCATGTGAAGGGACTAAGAACCCAGTGAGCAAAAAGTGGTCTAGAGCACGTCTTTTAGGCGTCATTTATGGACATCCAAGACGTCTAAAAGACGTCCTCTGGGGAGCCAGAATGAAAGTTTTGTATACGTCTTTTCAGGACGTTGTATAGACGTTTATATGTTGTTTGTCGACTAATTCTGGCTGTCAATGGACGTCCAGCTCATGGCCTGGCCCGATGGACATGATATCAACCTGTTTTGGACATCTACAGACGTTGCCTGCTCAGTGGGAAGAGTTGACAGATGAGGATTTGTTGTCAAAGCAAAAGGCAAAATAATGTTTTGTAATATTTCAAATTTAAACCCACTGCCCCAATAGGGAACCTGATAATGTAAGTGAGCAAAAAGGAGTTGGTTACTACACAGAGAAGTTGTAGGTGTGCAGCCTGTCGCCTGTACTTCTTCATCTAACAGCTCACTGTGGCTGCTCCTTCATGTTCCATTACTCACTCAATATTTCATGCTGATTCGTTGTCAATGACTGTTGTCTTGTTCTGGAGATGCATTTTTAATGCACGATAGCGTTAAGTGCTAAACTAAAAAAACTCAACAAACAATTGCATTTCCTGTGAAAGTCAACTAGTGTCCAAAAATTATGAAAAGGTGGGAACATTTCTTCACTGTGACATCTCTAATCAGATGCTTATAAATGGTTTCGAGTCAGTGGCAGTCCATACAACCCCTGTGACAAAGTGCAACAGCAAGTGGTCCACTTCAACTCTTATACCAAAACTCCTATCTTGCTCTCATAGAGACTCTCAATGACCGCCCTTTACTGACAGATACTCTGTAGGTTGGCATGTTTAGACATCTTAGAAACTAATCCCGTATCATATTTGTGTATAATTGTGAGGAATTTAAATTGACACCATACACGCGTCTGTTGTCCCGCTATGACCTCTGCATCGTAATAGGCCTGTGCATCACATTTAAAGTTGGCATTTTCATTGCCTTGATGATGCAACTACAAAGACTCAGTGCCAGTTTGTGCATCAAAAGGTTTCAAGTCAGTGCCAGAAGCTGCTGCTCAGCTGTTCCCTCTGACAGACATATTGCACACACCAGCAGTCAATCTGAGTATCCATCTCTTGCCTCAGTGGCCATTATGTAGTGTGATTTGCTTCATTTTAGAAATAATGACATTTGTAATTTGGTGTGTGCAGTGTTCTATCATTTCATTCTGGGATGATGGCATGTGATAAGTGGTATGAGATGGACATTGATACTGTTGGGGAAAGAGGTCACACTGATTGGAAAGGGTCAACCTTGGTTTTAGCTTGAATGTTTCATCACGGCTTTATTGGTATGGAGGCAACAGCCGCAATACTCCACTCATTCAGTTATTTCATTTGTCTGTGTACCATTTATCTTTTCATGAAAGACACTGGTGTAGTGACTTCCAAGTACTGTTGCCATGCAACGCTATGTGAGCAGAAAATGAGCATTAGATGTTTTAGTTTATTATTGACACAGGTATCATACATCTTCTTTTCTGCAAATCCTCTACATGGCAATCAAAAATCTTCATTTTTTTCATTAGATTAAATCATTAATCATTTGGTAGATGCTTTCATCCAAAGGGACTTCCCACATTCATTGGGAGAAATTTGGGGTTCATTGCCTTGGTGAGGGATACTACCTGTAGACAGGAGGACATGAGCTGCAGCCACCCTTTTTACAAAATACACCAACATTACATGTTCAACCAATACCATAAAAAAAAATTCTGTTTATCAAAGTGCTCTTGAATTTCTCTCTTGCCGTTGGACACCGTTACATGAATTTATTAGCTGTAGTGGAGCTTTAATGCATACTACCATTGACATTTCTCAGCAGATAAGTAAGAGCATTTGAAACGGAAATGTCAATGTTCAAATTTCCATTTTTTTCATGTATGTCGGCTTCAAGGTTGAGTTCAAAAAAAGTTTATTTTTGGAAACTGTTCTCAACAAAGCAATCTCACTTCATGGTATATTTAGTAGCTGTTTATCTGTTAATGAAATAACAGCAGACAACTTACACAGATGAAGATCATGTGATATGGCCAAAAATTCCAATAAAGCTGCTATATGGACCCTGATGTGAGATTGTTTTGTTTTCAACCAAAGTTCTCTTGATCATACTAGATTATTGCTTGCACTGATCTTAATATCTACTCTCTATTTGATTTGTGACTTATCCTGAGTCGTGCCTGACACCCTGGTTTTACTTCCTGTCAATTTTAAAAATAGTGCTCAGGTATCTTTTATCTCCTCATCCTTCATTTGTGACGTCAACTGCCCATTGTCCAGTGTCCTTGTCTTGCTCGTCTTTATCAATACTGGCTTGGTAACTCCGTCCGTCTCGCTTAATTGATTTCTAATGCTTTCGTCTGCACTGAGTCAGAAAAGAACAAATAATTTATTATGCCAGTCTGAAGGGCATCCACTGTGTGTATGTGACCTCAGGAAGATGAATATCCATGAGTAACACTTCAAGAATTTAAAAGGCTTCAAACTTTCAAGTTGTAATCTTATAATAATTTTTTCCTCGGACCGATTCAGTCAGTACTTATTCAGGGAATATGTAGCACCAGAGCACTGAAACTGAGTGATTAATGACCACTGAAGTGAAATTTATTATCAATTTGCTCTCCGTGATCCATTAACTTGGCTGCGATGTTCAAGTATCATTTTACTGTGACTTTTGTCACTCACCGGCATGAGGAAGCTCCATTTTCAGACATAAAAATGTAATATTGGCTTCATATATGAAGAAATTACATGTACGGTATTTAACACAATGTCCACGATGTCTCGACATGTAAGTTGGTGATTAACTGGATCTACTCTAAACCAACAGCACAATAATGACCAATAACCAGCTTGATCAATAACAATAGTTTGGAGCAGGAAAAAATGTATACGCCCAGTAGCTGGCCCACAAAACTTTATTTAGATTTGTGAGTATATCACATGAGTAAATCACTCTTGCAGGGCGTTGGCGTTCTTGAAGAAACTTGTAGCAGGAACTACCACAAAAGCAGTTTGCAAGGTTTTTATGTCTTTCTGTCAGCATGATTGAATCACAACTGTGAAGATACAGTCACAAAATATGTGTGTGGTTGAGATCAAAATGAATGCTGAGCTTGAAGATGGGTCTGGTCAAAATTAGTGGGGTGGCCCCCCCATACTTTAAGCCCCTGGCTCACATACATATCGATGAAGTCAAGAAATATGACAGATATGTCGATCACATTGAAGGCCAAGTTCGCAGAGGGGCGGGGTTAGACCACATGTTGACGGCCCCCGGCTTGTGTGATCCCATCGCAAAATGGTCTCTAGTTATTTTATTTCTATAGGTTTTTTAGATGATCAAAAAAAGCTCAGAGCCATTGGAGCATGATTTTAATTGTCTTCAAATTTCTCAATGATGTCAATTTTTACGACAGAAATGTTGAGAGAAAGCAAATTACCTGGTGATTCTAGTCATCTTTCTTCTGACAGTGATAAATAATGTATTGATTAATTTGTTTTCCATTCTCTGCTGAAAAAAAACCAAAAAGCTTGCCATAAAATATCCAATACAAAACTAACTTTACTCTTGTTCTCATGCAAACAGCTTAAATATTGTTGTTATTGTGTTGTCGCTCTTGGTGGTAGACAAACTGGTGTCTTCTCCACACTGAATTCCTGACAGATGAGAGACGAAACAAATGAGGCTGCATGAAAAAATGTTGCACAACATGCAAATCAAACACTTTTGCCTTTATTTCCCCCTCTTATTAATACACATTCAAGACATGTTACCACCTGTCAGTTAACTTGCCCAAGCCATTATGTTAATGTTTACTACAGATGACAAAGTTAATCTAGTCTCTCTTCAGCTTTCATGAAAACTGTCTGTGACCAAAATCTTAACACAGTTTTTTTTTAAAAATTGCTACTGCTCATTTACAGTTAATCAATAACCCATTTTATCTTGTCTCTCACACAAAGACTTGCTCTCATAGTCTCACACACAACCACAGCTATTCCTTTTTCATGCTGCGATTGTAAATGAATCCCAGCAGAGAGGCCTGTGGTGCCCGGAGGCCATGCCTGTCTCCTTCCTATTTGTGCCCTGCTTCCTCCCACCATGCTCCTTGAATCATGCATCATGTATGTGGATCCTCCCCTGTGAGGAGAATGACTAAATCTAGTTGTTTATTCATTAAGTCAGGTGGTAACCGCAGGCGATCAATAACATCTCCTAGCCATATCAAAAGCTCTCTATAAAGTAGGATGCAGTCTGTGTGATTGATAATGAGAAACCATGAGAAACCTCCCACTTTCCCCATTGATAAGATACTGACAGAGACCAAATATCACTGCCCTGTGGAGTGAGGCTAACTCTTCCCAGCCTATTAATTCAAAAGACAAAGTTCATGTTGCCATTTCAACACACTTCACTCCTAGTTCTTAGCACGGATAACCAACTTAATCAGAACAGTAACCAAGAGTGTTGTGAGTCGGAGAATGATGGAACGATGGTCCTTTGCTGTCCGAGCAGCATGCCTGCGATTTGTCATCTTAACACGACAGTCCTTTTTACTGATCCAGTGGATTAGTTTAAATGATGACAAAAAACAGCTCTACTGCAATACATCATGCCACTGCAGTGCTACAATGAGCCAAATAAATATCCAGCGTAGCGCACTTAACCTGCTTTCAACAGCTCACTCTCTCTCCACATTGTAGAAAATTACCAGTTACTGAGTGGGTCTGTAGAGTAACTAGGTAGAACAAAATTACATTGACATTATTAAAAAAACAAGGTCTGTTTTTTTTTTTTCTTAAAATGAATGTGTGCAGGAGCTCTGTACCATTTGTATCTACTGTATGTGCTGTTCAACATTGATAACTATACTCGTATTGTTGTGTCAGACAGAGAGAAGGACATATATATATATATATATATATACACACACACACACACACACACATATATATACATATATATATGTGTGTGTGTGTGTGTGTGTGTGTGTGTGTGTGTATATGTATATATATATATATACATTTCCAAAGACTTACAGAAGGTATGGCCAGTGGGTATAATGTAACTAGGTAGATTCACTCAAAGTACTACACAATATGTAACGATTTTAACTTATCTGTTCTTTACTTGGGTATTTCCATTGTATGCTAACTTTATCCTTTTACTCATTAATTTGACATCTACTAGTTACTGTTCAGATTCAGATTAAACAAAATTAAAATGTATTGTTATATGTTTATAACAAATGTACACCTGTCCATCAATATGTATAATTTATATATATATATAATGAGTACTCAAACATTTGGTACTTCAACCAATCCATCAGCGCAGATGATGTTGTTATTCTTTGGCCATTATATTGTGCAGTCAACATTTGCTTCATAATGATAAGTTAAAGCTAAAAACTTGCTTGTTGCCAATTAAAACTTTCAGTGCGTAACTTTTGTCTCCCTCCTCTGGCAGTGAGAGTAATTACACAAACACTGCCATGTTCTTATGATGCCATAGGCTCCACCATACTCCTGTTTGCTCTGCTGTGCAAGCCAGTCTTCGCTGGTTGGTGTTAAACACATTGCCACCAGTGCAACAGGGTTGGAAACTCGCCACGGATTCAAAAACTCAGGTAAACAAAGAAATACAGAGAGATTTATCTGGTGGTGATAGGCTTAATCAGCATACTGTGATGTTTATTTAACTGTCCCACACTGCAGATTTAGGTAAAAGATTTGATTACTTTTACCAGCTTTGAGTATGTGAAGACAAACAAATGGACAACACCCAAAGCTTATTTACAGACCAGCTGAAGAGAAAGAAACAACGAGCCATTAGTGTTTCAATATGGTGATAAAAGTAACCTTGCTCTCTTCCAGGATAAAAGCATTATAAGGCTTAAATGGAGACCGCATGGCAGCGTTTACAGAGGATCTATTTAATAAGCACACAAGGCAAGGTGTTCTGTAGCATCCTGAATCAGATTTATCTCAAATCTGAAACTGAGAGAAATGAAAGTGTGTTTGTGTGTGTGAGAGAGAAAGGTATCTTCCCTGGAAAGATAATCTTCGCAATATCCTGGAGTCTGTGATGTGCTGTTGTTTTCTAATCTTGTAGTTTGAGTGAGGTTCATTATTCAAGAGCAGATAATCTCTTACATTTCTCTCTGTGTTGGATGCAGGCAGATCTCAATATTATTAAGTATTTTAAAACTCCCTGAATCAGAGCCTTGCTTTAGTCAACTACAAGTTGTCCTTTGATATAAATACCAGTTTGGCAGATGGTTGGGGCAATGCATAATGTTTTACTAAGTCGGGGGTTTGGAGTTTGAATGGCAGGTGAAGGCATACATGCATTGTGCATCAACTTTGGCATTCCAAAAATTCTTCTCCTTCTGTTCTTTGGTCCTGATCTAAGAGTGTGTGAATTGCGATGTAAACTTGTATAGCTGATTTAACACAAATTGCACATTCCCCATTCATTCAAGAAGTGTAAACTTGATCAGAAAATTGTCACATTCTTCGCGTGGTCCCTCCAGCTTTGTGATGTTGGTCTAAATGAACACAACTGGCTCTGTTACCAAGTTGAAAGCCAGCGAGTGTTATTGTCTTTGTTTTAGCAGTAACAACTTGGGTCAGGGGTTTAAACCTGGGTGGCACTTTGAACCACCCATGCATTAGGCCCTGATCACACAGTGACTCGTCGCTACAAAGAGTGTTTTGGACAAAACAGCGTGCTGTCCTGTGCGCATCTATAATGAATAGGAAAAGGAGTGGGTTTTTTCACCCTTGCACTGAAAAGTTGAATATGTTTCAACTAAAAACTGCTAGAACAGAGCTATACTATAGGAAAACAATGGTTTTGCTTGCGACGCATTTCTGATCACTCCTTTTTAGGGAAACTCATTGTTGGAGGGTGAAAACAAGAAGCTGGTTACAGTATGTAAAGCATAGGCAAGTGTTGTAAAAAGTACCCCCAAGTCATAATTGAGAAAAGGTGAAGATATTGTGGTAAAATATTGGTAATAGTGAAAGTCACCCATACAAATAGAACTTGAATGAAAGTCTTAGAATCTGATAATAAATGTCCTTGAGTATCAAAAATATGTTCTTGCAATCAATGTTTCAAAAATAAAAGTACAATCAAAAGTACAACTAAAAGTAAGTTATATACGTTATATACGGGACTATCAATTATCAGCCCAGCTGATCTGATGTTGGATCTGATATTCAGCGTTTCGCTGATTATTGGAATAACTTTCTTTTTTTAAATCCGATTGCTGACATTTAAATGTGCCACTTGATGGCATTGATGCATCATGCAATCTGCAAAGTAACTAGCAACCAAACTGTTGTTGTACTAGATGAAAATGGAAATACTCAAGTCAAGTACAAGTGCCTAAATATTGTACAGTACTTGAGTAAATGTATTTAGTTACATTACAACACTGGGCATAGGTAGCACATGTCTGTCTGTAGTGCAGTAGTGAGAGTTAGCAGTAACAAGGTCTGCAGTGCAAAGCAAACTGGACACACCAAGTTGTAAATGACGAAGTAAATTTTTGCAAAAACAAATGTAATAAAACATCAAAACTTATTTTTAAATATTGTTTTAATATAGCTGATTACGTACCAGTAACCATCACCATTGAGTGTTTCCCCCTCAATCCACTGTATGATGATGATAGGATTGTGTGCACACATGGTCTGGGATAGGACACACAGTGCATGAACGTCATCTTTGTGTTACGTAGGCGGTAATCAAGACTCCCCAGGCAAGTGCTTGTGATTGAGGACAGTCTGTCTCTGTCTTTGTTTGCTTCAAGTGTATTGATGTGGGCAGTTAATATTACATGATCATCACAATGTTTTGATTAAACCACAAGTACTGTCACTATTTGATTACAGAACACAGATGTTATCTCTGCAGGGGATATGCCACTTCTGGTCTGGCACAGTGTTCAAAGTCATTGTGTTATTACAATTGTGTTATTATTTCATCAAACAGCAACACATAAAGTAATCAGTACCGTAATCATGGCTCAAGCTCACAAACCCTTTTTTTTTTTTTTTTTGCAATCAATTGGCTCAATATTACATTTTTCTTCTCATTTCCTTTTTTTGCTAAATGATGGCAGAAAGATGTTTATTTTTTTTGTTTTATCTCACATTAGACAGATGCACCAGACAGAAACAAAGGTAACTCAGAATACATAACAGAAACAGAGCAAACCTGTCTGCCTTTCCTCACCTGGTACAAAAGACATGTGCATGATCAAGGTACACCTGTTTCTCTTTTTGGTTTTCTTTTCTGGATAAGATTTTACACTTGATCACATAGCCTAAAAAAAAGAGGCATATTAGTGCTCTATAGCAATATCTATGAGCTGGGTTGCACATTGGAATCTGATTTGAAATTGAAATGCCTTTTTTGAATTACTCATATAGAGTGGAGCGTGGGAACAACAATAAACCCAGGCCTTTCAGAACACCATATCTTTGCAGCAAAAATCTAATACGCAGTGTAGCCTACTAAAGGGTTTCAAGGCTGTATGTGTGCGTGCATGTGGCGAAGCAGTGTTTAGTGGTCTCTCTCTCTCAAAACACATCAAAGTGAAGCAGAGGCAATGGTAAGGTCTCTGCATCATGCCCGATAAGAGGAAGTTTCCATTAAGTCGCTTTGCCTCACAGGGATTAAAGAAAAAATTCTCTTCTTCCTCTTAAAATGCTTTCCGAATGCTCCCCATTTTTTCCTTTTTTCTACTCCTGCTGGTGCTCCCTCTTATACAGCGTTTATTGCCGTGGTGACATCTCTTTTTCCATGACCTCCACTTTAAACTCTTGGTCTTTATTCATTTGTTGCAATGATTTTGCAGCATGAAACGAATGTCTGAATGCCACCAATGTGTTGAAGGCGTTTGAAATCTGCGACCCAGTCAGGATCTCTACACAGATTAAAAAGAAAGGCATGATTCAAAAGATTTATGCGCTCCTGGTGATTCACATCAGAAATTACAGAGACTCCTCGACACAGCCTCGACTTAAAGATGACCCTACAGGTACCGACAGTTCTTATGAAGAATAGCAGCATCAAACTATACATGTGTGGTGGCAGGTGGTAGCTGATTTATAGCTCCTCAAAAAGCCATGAATAATAGTTTTGTTACAGTCCTTTCCAGGAGGGATCTGACTTACAGTGCCACTGATCATGGTCCCAGTTGTGCGATGACCCTCTCTTTCATCTCTAGCATCTATCTGACATGATCCCAGCACTCCAACAGTGCAAGCCATCTGCCATCTGTCTGCCTGTTGTTAGTTAATTTAAAGGGACAATGCCAGTTCAAAAAAACTAAACATGCCTCCTGAAGCTGGAACATGAAATACACTTGTGCTCACTGAATCTTTCATTTTATCTTTAACTCACCACAACACATTCACTCCTTAATTACACGCCGCATGAATGAGTAAGTAAAAGTTGGCCTGAACGCAGGCTGATGATAGGAAGGTAGCAAGGTCCATAACCCTGATCTGCCATTAAATTATATCGTGGTTGTACTGGGCAACTTGCATGTGTAAAATGTGTGTGAGACTGTGAACAGGGGATTCCTGGGGAAAAATAATTACTCTCAGCACCACTTGACTGGATAAATAAAGGTTTGTATGCGCCCAGAAGGACACCTGCTGCCACACTGTAAGATGCATATACTGTTGGCTTGAAATATCGATGCAATTTTTCATCCAGCTTTTGTAGCTGAGGCTGTGAGCAGGTCATTCACGTAAAAATGCATTACCGGAAAGATGAGCTGGAACCAGCTGAGTTTTAAGTCCTATAGTGCTATCCATCTATGGACATAATGGAAATGATGAAAAATCCCTCTCTTGGGACTTCTACCTATTTCCCTTCTACTTGAGGTGAATACACAAGCTTTAATGCACACTACATACACCATAATGTCGATGTTGCTACCCTTAAAGGGGCTCATGAAACTTCGGAGATGACTCATGAACGTAGATAAAATCATATCCTTTGGACTGTCATGGAAAATGTGCAAAGAAATCCACAGTCGAGCCACATTAAACAACGTAAACAAGTTACAGGCTTGTAAAGGCAAAGATATAGGGATGGTCTCATTTTTACATCACGTTACAATCTGCTCACATATGGCCAATAAGAAATTGATTACTACATGTAAATTGCTTTAAATTTTTACATAGAGCCCATTCAACAAGCATTAACAAATGACCACAATGTCTTTCCACAATCACGTCTCCTTTGGTCAAAATAAATCCTCAATTCACTGAGTAAGATGTAAAAATATTGTGGCTCTACACTTTGTTTTTCCCGCTGCACGCCTCTATCTCTATCTGCTTTGTCTTGCAATCCCCGGAATTGTAGTCCTGATCGAAGCTGCTGTAAATCGTATTCATACTGTATCCCTTGTCTTCAGACTGACCTCTGTCGGTCTTGAAGGCTGTTCATTGCCAGTTCAGCATGTTCACTCTCAGGCTGCTAAACCCAGTTGAGTTCAGTCGTTGCTGGTTGTCTCTGTCGAGGTAATCTCAAGAAATGCTGTTACATATTGAACCTGAACACTGGTCTCAGATGACCAAACCTGATGGCTTCATGACAAGTATTTTTCTTTTTTTTCTAATTGTGCTCCTTCACCAAGCATTGTCTGTCCTGGTCTGAACCAGGTAATAATCATATTTATTGTTTCATTAATTCTTAAAACATAAAACAAAAGGTCTTGATCCTAGATCGATTACCTCATTGCACCATCACTGGAATTAAAAGACTGAATAGGATAAAACTCACAGCTAATCTAATTGTTTTCACAGGCTGCTCCGTCCTGTGACAAACATCTGAGGGTTTCAAGTATGCAGGGAAAGTAGTGACTACAGATGAGAGGATCATCATTTTTTATGTCCTTAATTCATTTAAGCTGCATGGCTCATTTGGGAAACATCACCCATGTTGATTAGATTAAAGACATAAATCCTGATATCAAAGTTGAGTATTACTTTATATGCCTTCTTATTTTCTGCATGAGACAAGAAAGTCGTCAAAGTTTATAGAGGTAGGATGTCATGCATTGCAGCCTTTTTGCAGTTAATGTTTCAGATTTGCATATTTTATTGGCAATAATTGCAGTTTTGTCACTTAGTGACAAATAATGTCTGGATTACTGAAGAAAAAAGAAGGGTGGGATGCTCCTGAACTTTTTGTCAGTTACCACATCGGTTACATCATTAAAGGAAGTCCTGTCCACCATAACTGATACTCAGGGTCGATTTCTGTTACCATTGTATGGACCTCTCTTGTGAGGATGAAACAACTTCCTGAATTTATTTAATTACTTATTTCATAGCATTTATTTCAAATATGACATATTGGGCCGAAAAATTTAGACAGCTGCTAGACCAAGTACCTTACTGTCCTGCGTTTCAGTGTCCACTGAACCATATTCAGGGAAGGTCTTTAATTGCTTCCGTACTTCCCTCTCATCTACACTTTTAAATTGAAACATACAATTTTTTAACATAATAGCATTATGTTGTTTCTTATAAGTCCAACAGTATTGGAAACAATGCTGCCCATAGTCTGCTTTAGTGCTTTAACTCTGTCTACATAATCAATAAAATAATTGATTATATCAGATGGTTTTGTTGGAAACATGCCATCTGATTCCACAAAATAAGAGCCTCCAGTGTCTTTTCTCTCCATTATTTCCTTTAAACTTCTCTAGAGTGCATTGCCTTTTTGTTTTACAGCATTTATTCATTGTTCATTCCTTTGTTCAGTTTTGTCACTAGATTTCTTTTTTTAGTTTGTTTTCTCATGGATCTGACTTTAGTAATTTGAATGTGCCCCTCTTTCTCATGAAGTCTTTTACGGACTCATTCAACCATGAAGCTTGTCTGGATTTGGCAGTACACTTGACACACCTCATGGGAGCATGGTTGTCAACAATCCTCATGAAGATGTTCATAAAAATGTCTAAAGAGGCCTCAGGGTCTTGAGTAGCATTCACATCAACCCAGTTTATGTTTTTGGCATCTTACTGAAAGCATTTAGGAATGGATTTCTTGGACATTCTGTTGTGAATCATTCGGTGTTCCTGATGATTGCTGATCCCCACAGTTGGGCAGACAGGCACTCGGGAGATATTGTGTAAATAATGGTCGATGCATGTAGTAGATGTGTGGCCAGCATTGTTAGTAAAGACACTGGTCGGTTACGAAATCATTTGTGATAGATTACAATCAATAACTGGTGATACCTTTTTATTTAATTGAACATTTGCAAGCCAGTCGATATTCATGTCCCCAAGTAAGAACATTTTAGAGGTCACATTTACAACTCTGTCAATCAGCTCACACAAGTCATTCAGATATTCAGCATCAGTTCCAAGGGCCTGTAGCAACAACCTATCAAGATTGGCTTTAGGTGAGAAAGATGTACACTAACCCAGAATATTTCTGGGATAGCCTTCCATGCATACCTCTGCATTCATTATGCTAACATCCAAGTGGGTCTCTGACACACCCAAGATCTGTATAGTGTTCTGCTGAGTTCAGTTCCGTGCACCTTGTTATTTACACTGCAGACATTCAGATGAGTCATCCTGAGGCCCTTTGGTCTTTCCTTTTATGACGTTATAACAAAATATGGTGACCTTCAGGAAATTATCAAGAAGACCACGTTAGTTTCTCATCTGTTATTGTCTTGTCTGTGTGGCTATCTCCAAGTTATCCATCAGCAAGCTAAATATAGTACATGAATGGTCCTGTCATTATAATCCATTAGTCCTGCCAGCACTTTTCAAAAACTGTTTTCTGCTGTGCTTCTGATTGGTTACTTGTTCTAAAACGTTCATTTCAAATGGATGTTTCTCAGTTTCTGTGTGGGAGATGAGTCATTGTACCTGGCAGCCCAAATCAGAGGCAGAGGTAAGTCTGCACAAATGACCCAGCCTGTATCTGTCACTTGTCCCTGTGCTCGCTCAGATGAAAATGGCATTTGCCGATACCCCAGAAAATCTCCCTTTTTTGGCAGGTATGCTAGTACTCCTCTCAGGTCATCATTTCTCAAATTATTCCAGCTCATTGATGTCCCTGATGATGAGAACTTTTGCTGCCACTGGTGTCTATCCATTAGACTTAATCGATACTTGGCAACTACCCTTGTTCCTGTTTTGTTTTCTTAGTATACGTGCTTGCTGGCGATGTCACCTCTTGGCGAGGTGTTCATTGACGTCGGTCCACTTTAATATCCTTCCTTGTTCAAGGAGCACATGCTTCTCCTTCTGTTGGTAAAGCAGATTATTATTGCTGGTGTCACACCTTTATTTTTGCTGTGGAGGGTGTGACAATCATAGAAGTTGACTATCTGTTGCTCCTCTGACTCTTCGGCCTTGGAAGTGTCAACTCCAGATTCTCCAGATTTATGATCATTTTTTTTTTTTTTTTTACATGTTTTGTTTTTTTAGTGATTGAACCTCTGGCAAATATCTATTATCCCCTTTTGTTGCACAGCGACTGTTGCAATCTTGGCCGACATGAAGTCAAGAGAAGCAACAGAGTGCTAACATGAGCTTCCTCTTCCAGGACTCTCCCTCCTACAGTCCCTTCCAGGCCGTTTCTTTGCATGAAGACAATGGTACCTTGGATAGTCTTAGTTGAATCTGCTGTCTGTGATTGTGGTACACATAACTACTCGAGAATTTAGTTTTGAGTTTGAAAGAGGTGCTTGCATATTCACTGTTGACACTGTCTGAGCGACAAGGGAAGTTTAACAGCTCGCCTCATCATAGGCCATCTCTGCAAGCAAACTTGCCACTAGAAAAGAAATGTCAAGGCTTCGAATTTGTTCGAACTTGACTTCTTGATATAGTGACAACCCTTTTCCATAATAAACGGTTGGTTCCTTTTATAGTTCATGTGGTGAAATGGAATGCTGTTTTTATCAAGATAAGATAGATAAGCTATTTTATCTTTTTCCTTTCTCAACCAATATACTCTAAGCACCTAAATGATAATCGGTTTTAATTAAAATGATTATTTGTTCTTTCCAAACAAGATTAACATTTTTATAAACCTGATAAGAACTCGAATAACCTATTGATACTGACGCATTGCCACTCACTGTATGTACTGTATGTACTTTTCTATTTCTTTTTTTTTTTTTTTTCAGTGACATTAGAGCAGCACTCTCCTTTGTGATTGTCAGGTTGTTTAGAGGAAGGTTCACAAAATGAATAATACATATTCAGTCACATTTTTATTCCAATAGATGCAATTGCAGTATGTACTACCTTCTTCATACCAGTGCCAATTTTTAAAAAAAGGAAAATACTTAAATCTAAAATAATTATTGTGGATAAAGGCTTACGAAATAGTCCATGTTAATATGAATATATAAGTAAAAGTAATGTGCACATGTTGTTAAAATGTCCCATGCCCATGCACCAAATACTCTTGTAATGACTAATAAGCCATGACGAAAATGTCATAGGTTAATAATGTTCTTTCTGAGCATGGCTCTTATTTTATTAAAATAGTCTTTATGTAGGATGATGACTACAGTATGAGCCCGAGGCTTTATTGTCTCTGTAAGCAGTAAAATCATTGAAAACCTCTCACCAATTTTGAAAAAAAGGCAATTTCAGACACATAGCATATTTCCCACATTACTGGTCTATGAGTTAAACTGTAAATTATGCCAGACAATAGACTAGAATGACGCATCACGCAGCATTATAAGATTAACCTGCTGACCCCTGAAACATAAATATATGTAAATATCAACACCTTTGCCACTGCTATTTGAACCATCCAACATCTACCAGGTAATGTAAGTCTTAATGCATCATGCAAAATGCATTGTGTTCTGTATTACATGTATCCTATCAACACTTTAAATTTCTTAAGTTGTTTTATTGTGATTTTTTCATGTGTTAATGTTCTTTGTATTTATGTTTTTATGGATAAGATAATTAATGTTTGGGACATTAATTATCTGGACTGAACTTGATATTTAATGGATAAAAAGAAAATGCAGAATTCAGGAAAGGTTTATGCTACTAGGAAGTGTTGAACTTACAATATCATAGTATGTCTGCATTATCATATTACTACCGAAACCTTTTAATCTTGCTGAAGCTAACTGAAATATACCAAAGCCAGCTCATAAGCTACTGAATGAACCTATGATTTTAGATTTCCAAATCGATCCCCTTAGAGGTCAGGTCACAAAATATTAAAAATGTATCATATGGTCTGGGCAGCTGAGATCAGTCTTCAAAATAATTGTCCTCGCAATGTTGATAGTAGTGTGAACAATAGTGGCAGCATCTTTTGGATTTTGGAGAACACACGAGGTAACAACTTTGACCAAGTCATAAATGTGCTGACCTTTCAAACCAGGGTGGGAAATCATATTTTAAAATGTGAACATATCCCAGCCACTGACAGATGAATATTCAAATCTGTTAACCTTTCAATGAATGGTGGCTGGTGCTAATTTCCCACCCTGTTGCTTTCATGGTGCATCCATTTCATTCAACACTGGCTCGACAGATAAGCATGCCTTGTTTCTCTTGAACATGTCAGTGGTTGTTCTGTTTCCAGATGTGTGAAAATATTTGTTCTCCTGTAGACATGTTTAAAGATCACAAAAGGCTCACATGAACACAGGGATTCTTACCTGGTCTCAAAATCAGGAATTGAAGCTGTCAGGACACCAGTTTGGTCCCTCTCTGGATCAGTTTTTATTGGCTCTGTTCTCATCAGAAAGAAAAAATTTCAGCTGTCCAACCGGAGTTCGTGTTTATACTGGCCAAGTCTTAGCCTCCCTTTCTGCAGTCCGAGGGAGGTGAACTGCAAAATATTTCCACAATTGGGCATGCTGGAAAGGAAATGCTTAAAATGATATGCACAGATGTGCTGTAGATCACAGTCATCAGCTGTAGCCGGCTGAATGTTAATGAAGGCTAGTGCAAAATCTCCATTAACACCATTGGGTATTGTGTAACTGAAAGTCTATCTTGTCTGTTTCCTCTCAATGCACTTAAACTCGTCAATCAAAAGAAATCTGTTCATTCATCTGTGTGTGCAGTCCGCCACATTCCTCTTGGAAAACCTTCTCTTGTTCTGTTTTTGTTGTTTTCTTCCAGTTCCTGATTAGTTGGCAGCAAAAATCCTGTGTTGTAATCCCATGTGGACCCTTTCTCTAGTAATATCCACTATTTGTGTAGTTTCTAAACATCACTCCTGTCTGTAACCCAGAGCCTCTGCAACAGTACAGCATCATCTGAATGTCTTTTATGCCACAGGTTGAGTGGCTTGCAGGAATCATCCGTCTTTTGTTATAGAAAGAACTTGAATTGCTCACAAGTGCTCTTTACTCTTTCCTGGCTTTTTAAAAAAATGTCATTGTGGATATGCCCATGGCACGGATCATACCACATGTTGGTACACTCAAGCCAAAAGATCGCCCTATGCCTGAGGTCACTTTCTTAATTTCAGCACAGTTTTGAGGGTTCCTTGTCAAAACAATCACATTATTTCTAATGTTTTTGTAGAGTTCATCTTAAACCAGAGAGAATATCAGGTTAATAATTTAAGCTGCTGTCATTGCCACTGTGCTGATGCTCTACATACTGATTTGAAGCAAACAAGTGTGGAGAATCCCACTCAAGCTTTGATGCTGCTTCGTGTTCATAGTGTATGCTCACTGTGTCGGTGTGTGTGTGTGACAATATACTTCATATTATTTTGTTCACCTTGGAGTCATGGGTAGTTTAAAAAAGACTGACAGGGAGGTCATTTAATTAATGTAAATTAAAAAATGAATTTTAGAGGCTTTACTGTGATTATTTTTATAATAAGAGTGCCTTACTTGTGTTTGAATTGATGAATGTAAAAGGTCAACATGTGTACTCGTGTTTTGACTGGATCTGTAAACCTTGAAGGGGCAATTTGATTGTGACGAAAAAACAGAGTTAATGTCATGTCAAAGAGGTATACAGTATGTGCTCTGTTGCCGAACTATCAACAGAAGGTAGCATGCTAACCAGCTAGCTCTGACCTATCCTGTCTTCTAATACCGCTTTGTACCACAAGAAGTGATAGCCCGACACCCCAGCCTCACCATCTGAATTCAAGTGTCCTTCTTTTTTTTAATTAAGATGAGCCTAAAATTAAGTCACCATGAAACACACTTGATTGAAACACGACAGAAACGAAATGAAACTCACTTGATTTGTCTTTACACAATCACCTCTGGTTTGGTCGAAATTAGTCCTCAGTTCACAAAGTAAGACGTGAAAATATTCCAACAACATTTTAGCTGATAAGCGACTCTTGTCCTTTGCGACTTCATGCCAGTGTTGTTTTCTTGTTCCTGGAGTCAGAGTCCTGATCAGAGCTGCTATAAATCACCTCTGTATTGTATCCATGGTCTTCAAATTGGCATCTGTTGGTCTCAGAAACTGTGTTCAGTCTCAGAGTTTGTGGTGCGGGCAGACTCCTGTCACCTAATAGGGCCACTCAGCAAGTAGCTCAGTTAGCCCTGGAGATAGCTAAAGTAAATAGTCCAGTATGGTAAGCAGCAGTAAGCAGCTATATAGTGTAGTTTGGAGGCTACATTCGAATCTGGCCATTTCTCACAAATTACACCTTTAAACAATACAATTAGATTTCCTAGGATTGTTTAGGCTCCTAAAGTAGGGAGGCGTGAATTCTATCGTTTATTTCCCAAAATGTATTTAAATACCTAAATTTGAGCTGTTGACTTGGACTGATCCCGAACCAAAGCAAGGGGAAAAGCCAATTCCATACTGTCAGATAATATAATACTTCCCTAATGCAGTGCTATTATACTAGCCTTCCCTGGGGTTTTAATGTCTCCCTAGCAGCAGACACACATGCCAGAACTGTGCTGGATCTTGGCCACAACTGCCTGAGTGGAGATTTAGTGGCATGATGTGAGTTAGAACGGCCCATATCACTTACATTGTCCTCTGGCTGATAGAAAGGTCCTCATGTTTTGTCCCTGTATTTTACCTCCAAACCTTTACAAACTACAAACTCTTACATGTAGAGGTTTCAACACCATTTTCAAGTGGATTAGGGTTTTATAACAGAATAATTCACTTTTTCCAGCAAATAGCTCTCCCACCTAGTCAGAGGCACGTATTTGTCAGATTTAACCCTCACAATCTATGACAACATCTTTGTAAAGCTTACTTACCAGTTGCTAGTGTGCAAATCCAATGTCACTTTGTCACCTTTTACTGCGTTTATTTAAAAATCAAAGCCATGTCTGCAACACAGCTATGACAGCCCGAACAGCAGCCAAAAAAAGGCGGCATTGACCTGAAGTGACAACTATACTTATTTCATATGACAGCACACGTTAATAATTTGTTCACAGAATAAAAAAAAATGCTGCAAATTTTCATGAAAATTCAAAGCAGGCAGGTCCTTTCAAAAGAAGACATGGTCTCATTTATATTTTGTTTCTCTGACTTGGCTCGACCTTGACTTTTCTGTGCATTTGTTGACAGATTTGAAAAGAAAAATGTCATCCACTTACCTATTTGTTGAGCTGTCCTTCTTTCATATATCAAAACACAGCAGGGAGATCTGCTGTAGGTAGGACACCTTCAAGGAAGATGTGACAAAAACCCTATGACATATTGTGTAAATCATTATGCATTAAAAAGCCTTACTGTATGCTTAGTCATCCATCACCATTTTACTGGCTTGCATTGCTGGTCTCTTCCACTAACCTAATAATGTTTGAGTGATAAACCTGTCCAGTCAATCCCCAGTACATAATATTAATGATATCAGATATCCATCTTGAACGTATTCTGGAGGTAATGGGCTTAAAGGTGGATGGCTATTTGATTATTTGTAACTTTTTCTTTGTGTATCACTTCTTTGATTTAATCATTAAGCAATCATTGGTGAGATAGAGGCAGACGAGTGAGAAATGACAGAAGTGACATATAACTTAGAAATTATATCCATGAGTTGAGTGAAAAATACTCCCTCCTGGAGCGAGGACATTTGTGTAATTTGACATGTGACAAGTGAATTGCTAAAGGACGCCATTCTGTGAAAGGAGAGGGTTAAACTGCTATTAAATAAGTAAAAGATGGAGAGCAATAAATAAGGACAGATGAAGGATCAAAAAGAGCAGGACTTGAAAAATGGCCAACTTGTCAAGGGTTTCATGGAACAATAAAGACTGGATGGAGGAAATTCAATTCATTTTTATTGGAAAATCTTGGATGTCTGTCTCCATCCTGCATTTTTATTTGTCACTTAATTCTCTTTTTTCATGTTTATCCTGTAAAGTTTCTGCATGTATGTAGTATGTTCACCTAATGACAATTAGTGAAAAAGACAGCAATTAAGCCTCACATTGCAAAAATAATAACAAATGACTACTTACAACGACATTACTGCCTAGACAAATGTCTAAATTCCTCTGTTTACTCACACTATGACAGAGCCCCACTTCAAATTCCAACTTATTTTGTTATAATCAGGATAAATCCAAAATCAAAGACTGACAAAGACAACCCGTTGAGCCTCACAACACAACTTGCATCTATGCTAACTTTGGCTTGTCTAAATAATTTAACTCATGACCGGTTATGTCTTGGACACGTTTATGTAGAGAGCTAAAGGATTAAAGAGATGAAAGATCTAAGTCTGCATTCTCGCTGATGCAATTTTATTTTTCTGAAATCCAACTATGAAGCAAGGGCTGTCTGTCTGTTTGTATGTTCTCATATCTCCAGAACTGTTTATCCAACCTTCTTCAGGCTTGGCAGAATTGTTGCTGAGCACCCGGGGAAATGAAGTGCAATTTGGAGACTCAACACAGATAAAAAGCTAACTGCTTTGTGCGGCAGCAGGGCTAACACTATGGGACTTTTGAAATCAGGTTGTGTCACACATATGAAGATGCACACACTACAACACTTGAAAATAACGGCACACCACAGGACAGAAAAGGTTATTGTACCACTGCTAACAATGCAACACCTCTCATGGGGAAGCAGACGTAAACAAAATGGAGATTAGCGAGGTACAACAGCTTGCCGAAGTAACAAGCCGCAGTGAGAGAAAAAAAAGCAGAAGGTTAGACGAGTCTGGATGAGTAGGGAGATGCAGTCAACACAGGTTTTCTATTCTCCAATGAGAACTGAAGGTGAGATTTTAAGTTTCTGTCAACAGTAGTTTAGTAGATAATGTTAAATTTTGCTTACCATTCACCGTCATCTGCTTCAGGAAGCCTCTCTCATTGGCTGTTGTGGTCCGGCTCAGAAAGTACCAATGTATTCGTGAATATCAAACATGTTTGATATTTTTGAGGCGGCCGCAATCGCTCTGCGAGCAGTCCAGGAGGCTTATGACTGGGTCTCTAAACGCCTGACATTACTAGATAATCTGTGCCGTGCATAATGTTTTCAATGGGCACTGCACTAAATAATTAAAGAACTACAGTGACTATGTTACCTATTGGCCATTTTTTTAAGGACAGACACCGATATAACAATAAATCATCTACATTTCTCCTCAGAGTGTACAGTATCAAGTACATATATTTTTGTGGAAATGGGAAACACACAAGTAGGTTTGTTATCCTGATCACAAAATAAAAAAGAGAATAATGGGAATATTTCTTGTCCAATTGTGAATTTCATTACAGACACATTAAGGTTAAATATGCAGACTAGGTTGGCTTCATATCACACATATGAAGATGCACACACTACAACACTTGAAAATAACGGCACACCACAGGACAGAAAAGGTTATTGTACCGCTGCTAACAATGCAACACCTCTCATGGGGAAGCAGACTTAAACAAAATGGAGATTAGCGAGGTACAACAGCTTGCCGTAGTAACAAGCCGCAGTGAGAGAAAAAAAAGCAGAAGGTTAAACGAGTCTGGATGAGTAGGGAGATGCAGTCAACACAGGTTTTCTATTCTCCAATGAGAACTGAAGGTGAGATTTTAAGTTTCTGTCAACAGTAGTTTAGTGGATAATGTTAAATTTTGCTTACCATTCACCGTCATCTGCTTCAGGAAGCCTCTCTCATTGGCTGTTGTGGTCCGGCTCAGAAAGTACCAATGTATTCGTGAATATCAAACATGTTTGATATTTTTGAGGCGGCCGCAATCGCTCTGCGAGCAGTCCAGGAGGCTTATGACTGGGTCTCTAAACGCCTGACATTACTAGATAATCTGTGCCGTGCATAATGTTTTCAATGGGCACTGCACTAAATAATTAAAGAACTACAGTGACTATGTTACCTATTGGCCATTTTGTTAAGGACAGACACCGATATAACAATAAATCATCTACATTTCTCCTCAGAGTGTACAGTATCAAGTACATATATTTTTGTGGAAATGGGAAACACACAAGTACGTTTGTTATCCTGATCACAAAATAAAAAAGAGAATAATGGGAATATTTCTTGTCCAATTGTGAATTTCATTACAGACACATTAAGGTTAAATATGCAGACTAGGTTGGCTTCATATCCCTGTATCAGGGAGTCAAAAACCAAAAGCTCTTACATCAACCTGAATCTGCTGATAGTGTGTTCCTACTAAATCATAGCACATGTGTGTTCTCTTCCTGTAAAGCCTTTCAATGTGTCAGTATCATACACTCTTGCCTTTTAATTCTACTTCAGTGTAGCAGAAACATATCCATCTGGGGTTTCTGCCCTCTTTTATATCTCATGACCTTCAGTCTCCTCCAGGGGACTGGACCCTCCTAGCTGGCTTCCTTTCCCAGTCAGCTTGAATCTGTATGAACAAAAGGAAGACCCCATGTGTATTTAACTAAACAGTACGAGCCCATGCAGTTAAAAGTCTCTGAACAGCTTGTGCAGCATTATCCAAGTGTTTTGCAATGATTACTCCAGTCCAAATAGCTTATATGTACTTCATTACCTCTAAAATTGAGCCCACTAACAGCTGTTTTATTTTGAAAGGATGAATAGTCATGTGCCTTGTTGCCAACAGTCTTTTGGGACATTGCATACTTAGACAGAGGAGGGATGCACACAACCGTTTATACTTTAATAAACAGTAAGCTACAAATAGGACATAGTGGGAGTATATTTAGAGGCCTTTCTTGGATGCCAAACTGCTTGGATTATGCTGCCCAAGCATTTGCTGATATGATGGTCATATTATGGTTATAGCCTGTAAACAACCAGGGCCAAAATCACTTGTGTTGTTTGTGGGCAGATTGAAATGTGGACATAACCCGCTGTGTATCTGGTGTTTTAATAGCACCAGCTATGCTTGAAAGTACTATCAAACGTGGCTTTTACACGTGAGGTGAATACCACCAGGATGTTAACGGCAAACTGCAGAGAGCTGACAGCATCTAAAATGGTTATCAGAAAAAGGCCAATCCTTACAAAAAGGGAATGTTGACAAAATTATGGCCTTTGCATTTCAAACCATTAAGAAATGCTTGAGAATCACATTTTAAATTTGACCTAACAGCATAACTTTCACCCTGACTGAGAGTGAGTGACCAGTTTCTGATCTATATTTTTTAAAGAAATACTTTGAAGATTGATACCACTCTCATATTTGTCCTTTACATTTTAGGGCGCCAGTAGCTGATTAGTTTAGCTTAACACAAAGACTGGAAACAGGAGAAAACAGCTAGTCTGGCCCTGTACAAAGATAACAAAATCTGTTCACCAGCACCTCGAAATGTCTTGTTATATCTCATATGTTTACTCTGTTTTTAATCTGATTATTTGCTAGACAAGCAGCAAAAGTGTCCAAGTTGCCTGTCTCAGAATGTCTGACTTCCTATTGTTGGGATGTTCATGTGCAAGAGGACACATGTAGCCAATTTAAGGTGAGGTCACACAAAGAAACAAATTGCTGCAGGTGCTAGCATTATCTACCGCCTTTCAGTTTCCCAGCTCCAGGCATTTTCTCTCGTGTTTCATGTGCTTGAGAAAGAATTGCAGTGGCTATGGGATTTATCCCTGAATACACCAGAGATTTCAGAGACAGACAGTGATTACTTGACAGTTATTTTCACCGTAACCAGCCATACAAAAAACACAATACAGCGATGCCCCTCCGTCCTGTGTTAGACACAATGGCACAATGTACAGTTAATGTTTATTCTTTTTTCCTCTATCTTCTTATTGTCCACAATGAGGCTTACCTGCAGCTGCAGTCGTGCTGTCTGCCAGTGTGAGCTGCTTAATCAGTTCAGTTACCTGTCTTTTTATTCTAAATTGAACATGTTGGCCATTTTCAATAAAGAGGAACATAGCTAAAGGCTAGACATATGGAAGGGAATGAGTGGCTTAGCATCATGTGTACAGTACAGGCTGTCAGTATTAAGTGCAATGAGATTGGGTTACCATCACAGCATTCAAGATTTAGTAGACTGACAAGTGGCGTCTGTGGTCACACTTGGAAATGACCATCAGCATTGTCAACAGCAGATGTGGGCAATGAGCATCAAAAGACAATTACACAGAGCTATTGCGTATGTTTTTAATCTGTTTCGATTTTAACTTTCAGAGTCAAGGACAGGAGCGTTGTCTTTTTCTCCACCAAAGCTGCTCAGTCTCATCTCTTTTGATTTTTAGAGCATTAAAGTTTTTCATTTCTAAATTGCAAAAACTGTTCTTTGGTGCCATGAAATGACTGGGTTTATCATCAGTCTCGTGGAAAAGGCAATGAAAATATTTAATGTTCAAGAGATATTTGATTATGCTCCAGAGTTTGTGGTGGAAGAAAGTTGATTTGTGTGTTTGTACAACTCCCACAGAAGTCTTCTCTCTAGCTGTTTGCGTCAATTTCAGGAGTCACATTCGCCTCTCTTTACTTTCATCATATTAATAATTTAATCTGATGAATGTAGTATTTTTGATCCACGACCTTCTGTATTTGTATCAAGTAGCTTGTGAAAAATGAAATTTGCCAAAGTCCCTAGGCTACACCTGTTCATTCAATGTGCCAAATACATATTAAATCAGCATTTAATAAATATAAGTATTGGATCAGACTCTGCTTTGGTGGAGAAACTTACAAACAATGCTGACATGAACTCAGGCAGAAACATGGTGAGCTCACCAGTGACCCCATGGGCTGTCTCCACGTGTTTGTGCAGGTGTAGCAATATCTCCAAACACTTCTTCAAACGTGAAGTGCTGAAATGCCAGAGAGGTACAAGCTTCAATCAGTGATGGGGCAAGAATCAACTGGTCCACATCTCTCAGTCTGAATGGGTTCAGCCCTGTCTCCTTTCACTTGGGTTGTGTGCACGGAGGCAGACTGTAGTAAGAGGGAAGCCGGCCTTTTTGAAACATATGATGTACAGTGGGAGCATAAAAGTGTCTGTCAAATCTACAGATGTCATCCAGCCTCCAGGATATAGTCTAACGTCTGGGAATTAGGGAACTGAGAATCCATAAATTCAGCATCAGTCACATGATAGGGGGTACAAATACGCAGAACCTACATGTAACTCCTCCAACCACAGTGGGGTTAGAGATGTGCATGGTATACACCAGAAGGTTGATGTTGAATCTCCTCAATGTCCTGTCCAACCAAGGAGAGACCAGGCTGCAAAGGTCTGGCCTTGCAGAGATAACACTCTGATAGCAGGTAGTGGGCGAGATGGAGAGATCGTGGTACTGTGGGACCACCCAGTATCCCTCTGGCGTTCGAGAAAAACTGGCCACAGTCATCAATGCTGTGTATAGAACACAGTGTCCAAGCAGCAAGTGCCAAGCAGAGAGAAAGAGAGAGCTGTTTCATTCACTGTGACATAAACAGCTCATTAGTAGATTGAAGTGTAGCAGAGGGAGAGAATAGAGATGAAGAGGCTGGTGCTCCTTTAGCACACAAAAGTCCACAATTCTGTATCCACAATGTCATCATCCATCAGTCTGTCTGATGGTGGGGGGAGATCGTCAGTGTGGCCAAGAAAGCTAAGTTGCTATTTAGTGTTTCACCTCCAGCGACGTCTGAATAGCAGATTATTGCTTATGATTTTTTGGCATGGAAGAGCTTAGCCATAGTTGCCCATGGCTGACCTGAGCAGCACATACAGTATGGCTCTCCCAGAGCAACAGCATTCAGAAAGACTATACCCATTGCCAGGACCTTGATGATTATCCTCAGCCATCAGCTAGATGTAGCTACAGCTACACTATCAGCAATGTCACTAGCTTTACTAGCATTACCATCAGTAGCTAACCTCTGATGTAAACAAACTCAGCTCATGCTTACAGCGTGGATGAAAGAAAAGCCTGGCAAGGCAAACTGAATGCAGTACATTTATTCTTTTGGCATAAGTGGTGTCCAAGTGGTGTACAATGCAAGTTACTATAAAGTCAAGTCAATAAAACTATTTCAGTATAATTTGAATACAGCCTGTTCTGTATCAAGTCCATGTGAAGCAGATCAAGATTGTTTGAAAGGAACTGAAGTGGAAGACAACAGAACCGCTGATGCCAGTAAGTGGTTGAGTCACCTGGTTCTACAGTTCACATCAGCGATTCAGAGAAACTGGCAGTAGAGTCTAGAGACTAAAGACACTAATACAGAAGAGGAGTCTTTGAGCACAGAATGTGTTTTTCTGTTTTTGACTGTTACAAATGTGATCAGTAAAAATGGTCCTTCAGTTTTGACTGATGCGCCAAGGCATCAAAAATGAGCATTTCAGGCAGACAGAAGTGATACAATGAGTATTTCAAGCATTGCTCAGTGGAAAGATGAAAGAAATCCCAATTACTTTCCATCATGCATCCATGATCTTGCAGATTATTTGGTATTTACTTTATCCATCCATCTAGTCATCTATATCTACGTTCACTTATCATGACTTTGGCCGATCGCAGGAAGCTTGAGGCTTTAATTGGGCAAGAAAAGTTGTCAATTGAAGCCTTTAGTCTTTCAGTCATCAAGTAAGTGGTGTCCATTTTTAGCTCACAACTTTAACATTTCTGTATTGACCTTGCAATTTAAATAAATCAAAAAAAACAAAACTTTTAAAGGCTAACTTTATAAAGCCCCCCTTATTTTAATGTCTTCGTTGTGTGTGCTTCACTCATTGGAAAGTTCTCACAGAGTTGTAGGCTTAAATGTTCAGGATTCCCTTTTCTACTTAATGACACTGAACATTTAGCCATGACTGAAGTGGGAGAATTTTTAGGCTATTGCATGCAAGTGTGGCCTACATAGTTTGTATTGAATAGTCAGTGATATTTGAAGGTACTTAGTCAAAAACTTAGTCATTGCATTTATTGATTTTATTATTGTGCCTAAAAGATACTTGTTCACCACTGAAAATCTTGGTAACCTCTTCAAAATTCAAAGAATCATGAGCTCTCTTTGTAAGAATTTGAGAATCAAAGCCCCATTTTTGTAGTCTTTTGTTAAACCTCTGCCCTGCTCAATACGTTTTTGATCTTTTTCTCCAATATCTTTTACACATTACAAACCAAACACAGCTCTCCCACAACCACCTCAGACACAAGGTTATAAGGTATCCTAAATTGAGCTCGGAGCAGCGTGGATCTGACAGAAATATCTTTCCGTCGGTCTGTCTGTCTATCCATCTTTCATTCACCATGTCTCTACTGCACTCCGGTGCACAGTCTCTTGTTACCATAACAACCAATGGATCCTGTGCCCTTCAAAACAATTAGCATTCAACACTGTTGCTCCTGCCAACACTAACCACATTTGCCCGTCACAGGGGCTCATGGATCCTGGAAAAAAATGCCGCGTAAAGGAAATATATATCAGTCTCATGTGTTCATGGGGTATACAGGTTCATTGTTGTATGCTCTGTATATTGACAATACATCTGCCAACTGTAGACAAGGGCCAATAAAAACACCCTTGGCCTTCTGCCCAATATAATCTACCATAATGAATATGCTGCTGTCATCAGAGTCGTGATTTCAAGCTAATCCTGGATGAATCAATGCCCAGAGCACTTTCTCGAAGATAGTAAATACAAAAGTGCAGTGTGCAGAGTGATGGCCTCTAATTGCTTTAATCCGCCCCTTTTTTTGGTGATATGACAAGCAAAGCCTAATCACCTCTTCTAACAGATACTGCTCTTAATTGAGATGCATGGGACAGGCTGAAGCCCAAGGGACCTGGAGGGTTATCATCAGTTCAGTCACTTTTTGGCTCAAAACACAAACACTGTTCAGACACAGGTTTATCAGCATGCCTGAATTTCTACCAGGCAGCCCGATAGTCAAACATGTTATTGAAGAGATACTTTAGTATCTCTCAAATGATACTTTTAATTGGTTAAACTGCTTTGCCAAACAAACTGAATTAATTGTTATGGGTTAAGAACCTCTGAGGGGAATCTGTTGCTGTTTTATACACAAAACTAGTGTCAAGTTGTTGCTCACACTAGAGGGAAGTTTTAAATACACATAATTATCATTCAAATAAATTCACATTAAATAACCAGTAGATGAGGGCAGCATCACCTCTATAACCAGTTTAAACAAATGCAGGCCTTATTACATGAAACTTCCTATGCAATTTCATTCCATTTTGGATTTTTGGTATTACAGAAGCATGTTAACTAACTGCATTTAGGGAAAGTCCTATTTTATCTCATAAGTAGGGATGAAGTCATTTCAGAAAACACAACATTTACAAAAAACCATCAGCATTTCAAAAAACACATTTCAAAAGACACATTCCATCAAACACATTTTTTTACAAAACACAATATTTCACAACACAAACAAACATTTAACAAAACAACATTTCACAAAAGCAAAATATTTTACAAAGCACAACATTTCAAAAATCACATTATTTTAGAAAACAACATTTTAAAACCATACCAATATTTTAGAACAAAGTCACGTTTCATAAAATACAACAACATTTTGACGAAGAAAAACAACATTTCAGATTACAGTAAAGGTGGGACAACACTTTTTCTTCGTGATTGGACAGAACCCAGCTCCCTGGCAACAGTTCAATCTCATTTCTTGTTTTTACTGTGTACTACTATCAGACTCAGTCCTAATTCGTTCAAGTGTGCTTTCATGGTTCCATGGGGTTTTTGAAAGGGATAGTTTTTGAAGTGTATGTCATATGTATTGCCTTGTTTGGAGAAGCACTTGGAGTGTAAGAACCCAAGCGCTGGATCGCTGTGGGTGGGGGCCACAGCAAAACATATTTTATAGAATTTATATCAGTTTAAGTGCATGCTATATTTTGAACATTTCTAACCAGACATGAAGCTCTGATTGGTTCTGTTGTTTTTCCAATTGGTGAAACAGATGTCACTAAACATGTAATCTATAGAAATTGCTGAAAAGATTGAGGACTGGGGCAGCGATTCAGATGTCTGGAACCAGGTTATGTAAAGACAAAATAATTGACGTGCCTTGAACAGTAATGCAACGTGTACTACTAGCAACTACTACTCTTGCTTTAAAAGAGGTTTTAATGAATGAAATTCCTTGTTACATACATAGATTCCCAAAAGGGATTGTTTAAGCTTAGCCTATTGTGTACTCACATTCATCACTGAAGCCCTGGGGAAGATCAGAAGTTTGTTGAAGAAGTTTTTGGTGCTGATCTGCACCGCACCAATGACAAGCAGTGAGAAGTCCTTTTTTTAACTAAAGAGAAGAATGGCTGCAGTGTGAACAAAGTTTTCAATTATTCTTTTAATGCAACTTTTGGTCAAGGATTTTTTTTTCTTCGTATCCTTTTTCATTCTGCCAACGCGGTTAAACCCTGCACTTTTATCTTTGTTGCTAGTCTGTAGTATGAGGAGCAGAAGCAACGTTAATTTCAACTGATAACGTGATCTGTGTTGTTAATATTCATTTATAATGAAACCAATTCATAAGACGCAAATGTTACAAGCCAGTTGTTTTAAAAGGCATGAATGGCACATGGTTGCATTTGATTTGCATTGAAATACTGTATAACTGGAGAGGAGTATTCCAGGTTTTTTTTTTCTTTTTTTTGACCATATCGTGAAGGGTTAGCCTGAGCTGTAAGGGCCAGACTGACAACACCCGCAAAGGTCATCTCAGCCTTTTAGCCAGTGTGAGCCAGACAGGAAAGGGAAAGCATCATCGGCAGACACCCATTTGACGGACTAAATACTGTGACAGAGCATGCTCCCACAGGAAACGAGGGGATGCCACAAGCCTTCTATCTGGTTTCAAGATCTGTTCAGCTGCACTGCACACATTGTTTTCAATTGAGTTAGCAGTTCAGAATAGATTCAATCAATTAATGTGACATTGTTGCAGGCTGGCAGTCAAATGGAAATATTAAATCATCCTTCCAAGTATTCTGGCACCAATACGCCCCCACAGAGAGAGACCATTTGCCTGCTCAGAGTGATGCAGATTAATGCCCCTAAACATCCTAATTGCCTAATGAAGCTTTTTCAAACAGCAGTGTTCTGAGCTATAGAACCCCCCCGAAGATACACCCCAAATTTAAATTCAAAGAAGCCATGTGAAAAATAGTCATTTGACTCCTAAGTGCTGCTTGCCATATTTTCAAACATAGAAATGAGAATGCAGTGATTGATAATAGAAAAGGGAAAAATCAGCACATTGTGCATGACATCTTATTGTGCCATGAACGCCACACAAGCCCAAATGTACAGGACCATTATCTTGACTGTGATAGATATTTTTCTGTGCGGTTTAAGATATGAGTTATCCTGAGGGATATTCCGCTCCCTTGTCATGTATCACACGGTATCTTCATTGAGATCAAGTATTATTCCGCTCACTTTTATTATGTATCTATATCTATTTTTCGAAAGTTTGAGACAGACTTTCCTTCTAATGTCAGACATTTAAAGTGCAGACTTGAGGTATATTGCTGGTATGTTGAAGGCAGCAGCTCTTATCTTTTTTTGAGGGCCTTGTGTCGGCTTATGGTAGGAAATGCATTGAAATAACCTTGAAAATACACCCATATGATTTTAAAAATGGCTGCGTCATTTAACTATGTTCCATTGAACAGAAATTCTCATCATCAAGCAGCGGCTATGGCTGAGTTAAATTCACATACAGTTTTGTGTTTGTCGACTGATCATACAGTAATTATAATTAGAGAGCCATTTAGGTATTTTTTCCCAAAACATTACAGTGCAAACAAACATTTAACAACAGCAAAGAAGTGGGCTGTTGTTTTCCCTGAGTTTTAAGAGGGTGATGATGGATATATGTGTGTTCTCAGGTGCTGTACCTAAACATCAAACCAAGCTGTGCAGTGGGCACTGGGAACCAGCATATACTGGGAACCACCAAGTAGAATATCAAATGTTTTGTTTTAAGTTTCAGTTCTACAGTGAGCCGTCAGTATCAGCTACCGGTCCCTTTGGGTTTATATCACCAAAGTAAGGGCTGTGTCTGTATACTTGGCTCAAAGTCCAACATGTTTCCAGTGGGCATTGGATGAGGGCTGACCCTGATCCTGTTTATGATATGCATGGGCAGGATCTCAAGGCCCAGCCTTGGTGGGGAGAGTGTCCAGTTTGAGAACCTCAGAATTGCGTCTGTGCTTTTTGTAGAGGAGGTGGTTCTGCTGGCTTCTTCAATCTGTGACCTCCAGCAGGCCCTGGGACAGTTTGCAGCCGAGTGTGAAGTGGTTGGGTTGAGAGTCAGCATCTCCAAGTCTGAGGCCATGGTTCTCAGCTGGAAAACGGAAGATTGCCTCCTCCAGTTTGGGCGCAAGTTCCTGCTCCAAGCAAAGGAGTTTAAATATCTCAGGGTCTTGTTGATGAGGGACGGACAGGCGGTTTGGCACAGCATTAGAAGAATTGAAACTGGGTAGTGACGGAAAGTATAAGATTGCGGATACAAGCAGCTGAATTGAGTTTCCTCCATAGGTTGGCTGGACCCAGCCGTAGAGATAGGGTCGGGAACTCGGATATCTGGAGGGAACTTGGAGTAGAGCCGCTGCTCCTTTGCATTGAAAGGAGCCAGCTGAAAAAATTCAATTCACATAAGAACTGAGATTCCTAACTCCTGCGAACTCATACGAATTTCTGATTATGTTTCATCTTGTATTTCAGCAGCATTGTTAGTTTTTGTCCATCCTTTGAGAATTTAATTTTCTTTTTCTTTGTTTTTTCCTGGATGCGTAATATTTTCACAGCCATGTCTGAGCTTCTCTTTTCTCCAGATGCAAACAGCAGAGATCAAAATCCATCCAACCTCCTATCTCTTTTTAGCATGTCTTGCTGGTTTGCAGACAGGGCAAGGTAAGGCCAGATATAAGATTGATAGATCCCCAAAAAAAGAGCTATTGTGAATTATAGGGATTATTTTATAAGGATGGACAAGAACTCAGCACTGCGTCACTCCAAAAAATGTGTGTGGGAAGTATGACCGTTAGCTACATCAGCATGAACAGCTAAAGGAAAAACAGAGGGCTGGATCCCTGAAGTACTTGCTGCGTGTTCAGAAAAAAAGAGATTGACACCAGTATGGCTGACCAAGTGAGGAATGATGGCTACAAGAGGGGTTTCATTTTTCACCCAGGCAAAGGTTCTGATTCAGTCAGAACTGCATTTTAGAGGAAAAAAATAAATCTTTCACAAAAGCAAATCATATTTTTCTACTAGTATCTAGTTTCTACTACTTTCTACTGTATTTACATGCCTCTATGATTTGGAGTAGTTGTATCACTGACACGCTGTAATACGCGACTTGCAGCACGTCGAGTTAATCATAGGAACCTTCACACATACTTGTGGCAACACATTGTCTTTGATCTCAGCTACATCACTGCGTATATTCAATTAAGTTCACAAGTATTTTGCTTACATAAGGTGAATGTGGCCTTCACCTAATGTGAGCATTTTCTTCCACTCACAGGTAACAGAGGGAGTTGAAATGGGGTGACAGATAGAGAAAGATCACAGGAATACAACTTTATAAAAGACAACTTCATACAGAAAGGCGTATATTCAGTCTTTTATTAAGACTAAATAAGGTTGACATGAACGGAGGGTAACCTGGATACACAGGATATTCCAGCCCTGCTATGAAAACTGTCACTTGAAGATTAAAGAACAACAATTAGTCAATAAAATGCAGTTCGGAGCGATTCAGACGATTTAAGATAAGATGTGGTTGTCGCAGTGAAAAAGGAAATGGAATGTAAGCTCACATCTTGACATAAGTATTGAATGAAATGAACAACAGCAATATACAGGGAATGTCACGCGCCCTTTATTGCGGGCATAGAGAGTTAATTAACTGAGACGATGAAACCTTTCATTTGACTGAGCTGTCAATGTCACACACTCCATTGTTGTTAATACAGTAAACAAAATCTGATGTAAGGCGTGGTGGAATCAATTCTTCTCCTATGGCATTATTTTTCTCACTTTTAGATGGGTCATGTTAGGTTTTGTTCAAGGATTTTTGGCTGGTATTCTTTCTCATCTCTAATGAGAAAGACTCTGCAACATTCAAAGGTTATTCATTACTTACATGATGAACAGTAACTGTGGCAGTCTTTAGGGTTCTTCCTCAGCTAGATCTCTGATTATCTGCTTTCAGCATAACATCCAGGATTCTGGACATCTAGTTAATAAAATCGAAAAAGTTTGAATTGTATTTAGAAGCTAACCACATGAAATATTAACAGACCAAAGGCAGAACGTTACATGTGAGGACAATGTTGATCCCCGTGTGAAGACAGGCCACTGCAGAGGTATTAGGTAATTTACAATAAGACATTCTAGAAAATAAGCACCAGAAGTAGCTGAGAATAATATAAACCAACAAGCAGTCTGTGTGTGAATTATCATAAGCTATTCTGAGAGAGAAAAACAGCACTCACATTTGTGCTACGGGTTGTTGTAACAGATGGTGAGCAACGCTTAACATTTTAAGAAATAAAAATAAGAGTTTATGTGGCTGAAACATGAGATGAAATCTAAAAGGTACAGTATGAGTGTAATGTTTGTAGTAACACATGGACTTAATGCTTGATTAATGTTCTGTAAACAACATGTAATTTATTATGAGCAAATTTAAGTGAGGTTGATTGACTCAATGTTTTACTATTATGAATTCCACAGGTTGTAAATGCGCATATATATTTTTTCAATCATCATTTCATTGAGTCCTCTTGTACCCGTAAGTTAAAGTAAAGGAGTAATTCAGTGAAAGCTAATGCACTGCTGTTGCTTTTTTAAAATCCTTTTTTTTTAAAACCAGAGTGGGTAAGTAAACATATCACACTGTGCTTTTTATTGCAGTGTCCTTCATTTCACTGTGAATATAGTACTTCTGTCCATGTCGGGATCCTGGAGAATGTTGGATGGCTGCATTTTTCAATGAGTTCATCGGTTATAGACCAAATTACTTCCGGGTAGAAGACTGGCGGCTGAATTGCATTAGGGAGATATGTGAAATCAGCACATGATGGTGCAACATATGTTCATTCTAAATGTAATGTATTCCTTATATTTATTCAAAATCCCTTTTTTGTCATAAAGGTTTCCTGTGTGTTGGTATAACAAATTGCCACCTGTCAGGTGAGCAAAAACCTCTTTCGAGCCTGTTTACGTTTGCATTTCCTGAACTGATGAAACGTAGCTCTTCGCACACACAGTCTCATTAACATAAAAAGAGAACATGTGTCTCCTGACGGGACTATATTTAAGAATCACATATTGCATAAGTGTTGTGTCTGGGATCATTGATCTGCGCACACAATTTTAAAATCACCCAACCTCCTTAGAGAAATAAATCCCATCCGATCCATCTCATCCATGGGCTTTTTTCCTAGTCTAGTTGTGTGTGATTATATTATCTTTTACCTGACTTGATATTGCTTTTTCCTGCAGTATTAACCTCACTTCACCGTGGGAATTAACACCTGAATCATATTATTCTGCTTTTGATCTGTTGATGTTGCATATTGTTCAGTGGATTGTAGATAACTGCATATACAAAGCTATAGACATCAAGTGACTCTGTATCTCCTGGATTAGGTATGAGTTTGTGCACATGAAAGAGTCCGGATTTGTAAAAGCTAGTCAATCATAAGTCAACACACTGGAGCTGGTTCTGTGATCCAGCACATTTACACCAGAAAGCCTGGGTTAAGCCTGATGTTAGCTGCTAACCCACTAATCTCGCTTTATCGTACAGCTGTCAGAACCATCTTGCCCACATTGTGAGCAGTGAGCAATTCTCTTGTTTTATCTTATCTATCTCCATTTTTTATCACAAACTCAAGCAAAGCCATGTCAAACGGCATATCAGCCACCTACAATAGGCAGGTACGCCAACAGCTCATCAGTATTACTTAAGTTCTTTGATCTAAATTAAATTTTAAAAAAAACATCCAAAGAAGCTAAAAAATATGTAATGGGTACTTCAGATCTTGAGTGGATTTGCCATATTGTTGATTTAGAGTCAACAAGCCAAGATGTTGAGCCAGCGGGGCACATTGTCAACGGCTATAAAGTGCAAAAGGCTCATGAAATGGTCTTTAGAAACACACTTGGCTACGGTCACATTTATGAAGTGATGTTCATTTTGCATCTCTAAGCTGCTCTGGACTGCGTTTTGGCAATATTAATGGACCACGCTGCCAATTGTGATGGTTTATTTGGCTGCCATAACCCCCCCAGCAGCCACTTTCAATGTAGATAACATTTGTGGTGAATTATTAATAGATAGTTCACAGCAGTGGTGATTCTATCTGACTGTGGGATTCTTTTAATTTTACAATATTATTGTGGTCAATCCCCCACAGCAGCACAAAAACAACACACAGGGAGTATGTGTGTGCTTTTTGGCCTACGAAGCTAAATTGTCAATTTTTCAACACGTATCATCTGTAAAATGTAATGCTATTTTGGCCTGCATTCAGTGTCTGGCACCATATTCATCAATCTATAGCAAAGATGTCCATGCATGTATCAGGCAGGAACCACCAAACACATCCGACAAGACACCGAGACACTCCCAGTTGAAATCTGCAAAAATCGTACTTGTTGGCAAGTATATATGTCCCATGCGTTTAGGCACCCTCTCTGTAGTAATCAGCACAGAGGCATGATCTTATTCAATCAGAAGAAGCAGGCGTAAAGGCATAAATCAGCCAAGTGCAGCCTGTTTCTCAAACAGAGATGTTTCCTTGGCCCCACATGTCTGCAGAAGTTGCCACAACAGTTCAAAGTGCTCTGAGGGGCGGACTCTTAAATCGTCACACGCTTGGGACTAAATAGACTTGATGTCATAAAACCGCAAAAGGCGAAGTTAATAGACTGAATTTGTGAGGGTTTCTGAACCCCTACTGAGAGGCAACTGAGAGCGAGAGAGACAGACAGTTCAGAAAACCTTGATTTTTGTTTGAAGGATTGTAAATTTTACATCAAATTTAGTGCGTCAAGAAATAGTCAGTTTTTTCAAGGCTGCTTCCATGATTTTCCAGACTTCGTTCCTGGATTGCCTGACAGGGGTAATGAGACAAGATCCCTGAAGGCCAATAAGGGACATATTTAAACTGATAAAAAGGCACTGTAGATAGTTTTTTTTTTTCTTTTGCCAATATAATGAATGCAGTATGACCTGATGAAATAGATTCAATTAAGTTGTTTTCTACCATCTTTTATAATCATTAATCACACCTTCTAAGGCAACAATTTAAATCCTAATTGAAGTGCAGCTCATATGACAGCAGGTAGTGGTTTACATGGCACCGTTACAATGGACATTTTCCAAGAATTTCAAGGTAATTGCTGCCTAATCTTTCCAGTTTTAAATGTCTCATTAACTGACTACAGTTCCTGTAATGTAATTGAGTGTTCCCCATGTGGTACCATACAATAATCCTCGATTTTAGGAAATTACCAGAAAGCGTGCTCAAGAGCATGCTTTTGTTTGTCATTTTGTTTTTCTAATTCAGTGCTCTGCGTCACATTTGTCTTCCCCCTCAGGGTGCATTCCCCCTAATACCTGTGTTAATCAGCACAGTCTCCTTAGAGGAGGAGACAGTTTAATACAAACCTGACCCTCATGTATTGCACAAGTGCTATTAAATCCACCTCTCTGATAATTGCCAAGTCAGTGTGGTGAATTCACATGCCCCTTTGACCCGCGGCGCTGTGTTGTCAGGGCAGTAGGTCATCGTGTGGTCTCAGGAGGCAAATTGGTCTCATCTTTGTCAGCATCTTTGGGAGAGTGTGACCTCGTCCTGATAGATGAAACCAGGACTCACTGCTGGAGAGAAGAGAAGCTTGCCTTTGAGCATCTGATGGCCAGACTTGTTGTGTTGGCCTGCCTCCATGTGGGCCCACAAGCTTAGGCTGGGGCATGCCATTTGGGTGAACATCGCCTTGGTTACCATGTATGGATGGATAGCTTTTCAATCCTTTGCATTGTGTAATCAATTGCAGTCGATTATGTAACAGTCAATTACACGCAGCTGAATCCTTCACGTGCCTTTGGTTGCGTGCAAACGTGCATTTAAACCATTTATGAACAGTTGACAAAACCCGAGAACTCATCTTTCTGCAGGATGACACGTACGGACATCGTTGTTCTGTGTCCCTTTTTTGAACTTATAATGATAGTATTTCCTTCTGGTAAATAAAAAGGAAGCATTTGACACCCGTTGCTTTGCCCATGTAAGTTGGGACTTTTTTTTGATTAGGACAGCTCCAATTTTGTTGTGATTAATTTTCGTCTTTACAAAAAGCAAGGCTAGCTAATTTCTCCATTTGCTGTGGCTGAAGATAAATCAAAGGCAATTTACTCACTAATTGACTGAGCATGAGAGAAAAGTCTCAAGCATCTCCTTTTCTTTTCCTGATAGTCACTGTGTTGGTCTCATTAATCACTTGATTAATAAGGCCAGATTAGTTTCCCAACCAGAGACAGGGATCATTTTTCAATTTACCAATTAGTCTGTGTCTTCCAAAATGTCATGTATTTTAGAGCACCGTGCCGTCTTATGACTGTATTAACAGCTTCAGCTCCCATGGGGTTTTGACAGGGCATCTATGTCAGACTCATGGGAGATGTAGTTGTCAAATGCTAAATAAAAGTAAAATGTTAAATCTTTGCCTCAATGATTATGAAAGCTCGTAGAAAGCTAGCCTAGAAGTCGGGGAGGATTATTGGCAGAAAACATCTGCTGCACCGTTTTCTGTCTGTGTAAACATTCAGGATTTTTCTTTCTTTGACTGCTGTTTAGTCAGGATTTGTCGTAGTTCCTATTCTTCATACAGCTGTGATTTCCTGCCATGGCTTTTCTGCATCTTGTCCAACAGCAGCAACTGCATATTTAGCCAACATGCTAAGGCCACTATCTCGCGAAGCACACCTGCAAAATTTAGCCACTCACCATGTCTTTTTTATAGCTGGTCAGACTCTGGCATGTGATTTGTGGCCCAAAGTCTGGATATATGCTGTAAGATGGCAGTGCAAGATTCTGACTGAAGCCAGTGCAAAGTTTAAGTTGAGCTAATGTTACTTTTTGACCACTTGACATCACATTTTTGCTAAAAATATTATTATAATCAATTTCTTTGTATTTATATATCAAAATCTTGATATGTCTTCCTGTAAAACAAAATGTTGCTTGGCCTGATGTAAGCTTAAACCAAACAATTTCAGCCAATTATATCGTCACTCAATCCTGTGAGTCCGGTGAGTAAACGGCACAGAACTAAGACTTCATGTCAGAAAGACGCAGCCGGAGCAGAGGGGGCCGGGTCTCACTGACCGTAAAAAAACACCAATTTATGATTTATTCACTGATTTAAGTAAAACTGGATCATATTTTTTGAGACAATGTTTTTCTGGATTTCCCTCTGGCTGCTCTGCCTGGACCCTGAGCCTGAGCAGCCCAAGTTTCCTGATGAACAAATGGTTTTACATGTTGCTAACGTAACTGCAGGCAGTTTGACGACAGTTACTGCTTCCTTTTTTAGCCTTGTAGCTAACATTAGCAGTAACATTAGCCAACAAACATTAGACCCCACGTTCCCCCGTCAACAAATTGGCAGCCGTCGGTCTCGGACCACCGCTCTCATGACTTAATTAGCCGTCTTCATTGGGAGCTCATGGTGACCTGGTCAGACAGAGTTGGCTAGTTTGACATGAACAGTGGCCAACAAAATAAAAACTGCAAAACATTTTTTTTATAAGAATACTATCCAAATTGCATCTTTTAAATCAATATAATGGCAAAAATTAATATTGTAGGTAATTTAATTGTTTACATCCTCATACTGAATCTGATCTGCAGTGCATTCACTGTGAATAAACATATTTTAGACAACTTTTAGCTTTCTGTGTGTTGATTAATTAATCATAAACTCGTTCTGGTCATCTAGGAATAATTGTCTTCGCTGCTACCTTTATTAAATTCTTATCTTAAGACAGTCAGGACATTTTTTAAAATTCTATTAGCAACATAATGAGTCCAAGGGCTGATGAAGTATGCCTCACTGGCTTTTAAACCTTTTTCCTACTTTTTTTTTAGGACTGTTATTCATTTGACAGGATATTCTCTCAATAGGTGGAATATATGTTGGCAGTCTAAACTCGTTAAACCATTTTCTATTTGTGTGCCCCTTTTTTTAATGGCCACCTGCATCTAGCTTTCACTCAGCAAATTTGTCAAAACACACACATACTTTGCCTGGACTAGAGAGCACTGTAAAAATGTTCCTTGGATATTTATAAAATTGCTATTCAAGCATTTCTGCTTTCCCAAATGCAATGAAATTACCTCCTGCTGCTATTTCAAGGGCAGTGCTACCATACTGTTCGTGTTTTCTCAGAATTTCCTCAGCTGCCTCCTTTCTTGGAAAAGTTCATACAGTTGTTGTTATGGAAACTTGACAGCTTATGGAACTAAAATACTTTCTGTTTTCTGGTAAACTTCAGACTTTTCCACTCCGTAACTGCACTTTCTTCTTCTTTCTAAAGTTCTGTATTGTTAACTTCTTTTCTGAAATATAAAGCATATGCAGGAGCTCTTTTTTCCTAAGAATTAAGAAGCCCCGAAGGGTTCCTGTTTGATTCAAAGTCATTAAATTTAAGTTAAGATAAAAAAACAGTGAATTTTAAAACAGCCCAAGATACGAAACCAAACATATCTATCTGTGGTTTTGATATCTGTCTGGGCTCACAAGGTACCAATGGCTGTAACGTTGGTGCACTCAACGATTAGTAATCATGACTACTTCCTGGCCCTGCAGTGAGGCTGCAGCCAGATTTCCACGTCATCATAACAAAGAAGACTGAAAAGACCAGTGTGCAAGGGTTAATCATTAGTTTCCTTTGCGTGTACAAGCCCATACAACCAAAGAGTGTGTCATATTATTTGTAGTGCCATGTAAAATGGATCATATTACATTGACAGTTACTGGATATTTTTACATATACTTGAACAAATTACAATATAACCTTGGCAAATCTGATTTCAGGGGGCTCTAAACATTTCCTGACTGTTGTAGTCCTCTATGAGAAACAAGTGGGATCAACATTAACAGTGATAAAACCTCTGTTACCTCCATACCTACTGTACGCTGCTTCACTTGAATGACAGCACAGCTGACACTGCAACACCAGTTAGCTCACTGATTAGAGGCAGAAACCTGACTGAAATATCTCATTTACACACACGGCACATGCGCTTATGTGCAAATTAGTATCTATGGCATTATTCCACTGATGCCGGCCCCGAGACATCTGTTCTATTTTTGTCACCTTTTTTCCTGCTTCTGTCCCGCTTCCTGTAACAAGCAGAAATGCCTTACTAATAGCTTAAAAAGTGGGAATATGACCTCATCAAAATACATTCAAAAAAACGTTTTGTTTTTGTTGCAGTTTGTAAAAATATAAGGGGAAATGAGTGGAAAGATTGTTTTTAAAGCTGCTCTTCTAGAGTTTCCTAAGGAGGTCACTGCGGGAACAATTATGGGTGATTGTTTGAACTAACACATCATAATAACCGGCAGCACTTTCAAGGCTTTAGCAAAGTGAGCTAAGAATATTAACAGTGTCAGTAGTATTCACTTGACAAAGTTGCTAACCTAAATTTTCATGAATGAATAATGCTGGTTGTGGTGAAGTGACCAGAGGCACCCAGTCCCAAGTCTCACCCATAAAATGGTATCATAGGGGCTAGGAAAAAGTTGGATAGTTTTTTATATTAAATATGAATAAAATGTAACTGGAAATGTATCACTTTCTATGACAAACTCAATTATCATCTGACTCAGCTGTTTTTTTCGTCTCTCGGGCACTTTTAGCCGTCTTTCAGCTCATCGTGGTTTGGTTGACTGTTTCAATTCACTCTTACTGCTCGCAACATTTTCATGTCCAGACGCAGGCAGCTGTTTTCAGCAAGCTTATAAAGATTCCATATGCAATCTGCTCTGCACCTAATGCCAGACTGACGATTGCAGCCCGCTAATAGTGAAACATTTAGCAGCTAAATAGCCACATATTTCCCTCGGGAGGTGGTATAGAGGAGCTAAATGACAACTGAATATGGGATGAATTTTAATGTTGCAACGTATATGTGCTTGATGTGTAAGTAAGCAAATGTTTTCTAGCACATTGTCCATATCAACTTAAAATATGATGACGTGCCAGTCTTATGTTACAGCTAACTCACTTTGAAATATAAGTACACACTGACAAAAAAAACACCCTCACTCTCTGCGGGAGACATTTTAAACAAGATGAGTGAAAGGTTAGCAGTAACTAAAAACATTCAGCCACAAACTAATATTATCAGTGAAGATTAGCCACTACAGCAATAAGCACACTTTGTGATACAAGCACTCTAGCTGCAGTGCAGCCTGAGCCCTGCTCTGTTAGCACCAAGCAAACTTAATAAATTCAGAACATCATTTGTCACATACAGTAGATTAGTTGCAGCAGTTGCAAACCTTTAGCCTGGATGACTGAGTTTTGCTCCTGATAAACACCTCCTCCACCAAGGGGGAAAAATGAGGCGCTTCTTGTATTTCAGTGTGTGTTGCAGCCCCAGTTTGTTTCATGTCATCAGTTCGGAGGACATATTTATTTGCTCTCTGTAGTTTGTAATAAGGACTAGACTGATTCGTGCATGTGTGACTGACTGACTGACTGACTGGCAGCATGCAGGCCTTTTTGAGCAAAAATTGTTTTCATAACACAGAGATGAAAATAGACTGTGGTTGAGTCCCTGGTTTTAGAGAGCTGAATTTGATTTGTGAACACACCGCATGATGCTGTATTTCTCTCACAGAAGCTCTTTTTATGATTACCAACGAAGCGTGAGACGGTATCTTTTCAAGTTACAAACTAAAGATGTAAGTTAGTTGAGTCCTTGTGTATATATCCTTAGTTAATTATGATTTGGGGCTCATTATTTGACAGCACATTATAATTGTTGTAGTTCAATTATCATACAACATGTTCTCACACAATTGTTAATCCATTTTCATTGGTTGTAGATGTGGGTGTAGATGATATATATATATAGATATATAACTTGAATAAATTAAAATGAACCGATTTGTTTGTAAGATTATTAAAGACACATGTATTATATCATATCTGTTTCAGCCAATAATTAAATCAAGAAGCCATTATTGCAAATAATTAGTTAGACACTTGGAGATGTCAAAACAAACCTTTGGATATGTTACCTTTAAGACAGGTCTCAGCAATGTCTTGTGCAGTCAAACAGGCTTAAATGATTTACTGTGTTTATAAACATCATAAATTCAGAATTGAGGGGCAGGCTATAGGTGTTTGATTAAGTGTGATGATTTGGCACCAACTCTATAAACCCAACTGGTCCCAGGAGAACATTAAAAAGACTTACATAAAAAGAGGTCACTGGTGTAATCTGAAGAATTGACAGCTTTATTAAAAGCAGGATGTAATAAGGCCAGGACTTGTCCATGCGAGATTTACTGCACAGTTTTAATAAGCAGCTTGCCGGCCGTTGGACACTCTCTTTCTGACACAATGAATGAATTGCTTTGACTTCAGTAAGGAGTTTCTTGTCTACAGTAAGGTCAGCAAATATGGAAACATTAATTTTGTTGCATTGTTTCGATTCGGATGGCATTTTCCCACCAAAAATAGGCCATACCCGTACTACATACTACATTACACTTACAGACTTGCAGACGTTTTTATAAATCAGTGATTCATCTACCTGCATCTGAAAGAATAATAATTACTGTATTCTTAAGTCGGTTTAATTTCTGCACTTAGACAATATGTGACAATCTTATCGGAAGGGGTTATTTAAAATCATTAATTAATGGGTGTTTTGCCAAACATGCATCATTCTATACATACCGCAGGTCTTTCAGGACCAGTCACTACCTTTATCGAGCAAATTTCATGTAACTGTGCATTGTTCACATCTGTGTTTTCTTTCTAGCAGTCTTCTTCACTTCCTCTGTAGGCACATTGTCTCCTTTGCCGGCACATTATTGTATACAGTGATGGAATGTAGCTAAGTACATTTACTCAAGTACTGTACTTAAGTAGAATGTGAGCTACTTGTACTTTACTCGAAACACTACATTTTGGAGGCAAATATTGTCATTTTTACTCCACTACATTGCATACTGCATCAGAGCCATTTTAAAATGCATTCATTTAACCAGCAATTGGATAAAAAAGAAAGAAAAGTGGTCAGTACACTCCACAGGGAACCTTTAGGTAATGCAATTCAAGATGCAGATTAAGATAACATGTATGTCAAAACAATGACTTACCGCACAGAATGTAATTAAGACATTCATAATTAAATGTTAAAGGTCTGTACAATAAGCTCAAACTTGTCAAACACATATTAGTCAACACAGTACAAACAAATCACAATGGTTGTCTTTTGGTTATTGAAAACAGATGTGTGCAATGGGTTCAGTAGTCCACTGTTTTCTGTGAAAAGGATCTGATTGATCACTTTACAGTATTATACTCACCATCGCTATTTGCATCAAGCACATCTTCAACACATACTGTCTTCAAAACCATGAGAGACAGTGCTGAAACAATGATTATTCAAAAAGTCATACAAAAAAAATAGTAAGGTCCCCGATAGACCAGAGGTATGCATTAAGGGTTGAGGTTGATGGCAACATTAACAGGTGCTTGGAAGTGAAGCAGTCTTTAAAATCTAATGAAAAAAGTCAGACATAACATTTAATGACAGATGCTTTTATATGTAATTAATTCCCCACCTCTCCTTCAGCATAGTCAGAAGTACCAGCAGAGTGATTCTCCTTGTGATTTGAAACACGATCTTGATGCTGCAGAGTGTAAAATCTCAGACCGAGACGTTCTCAGATTTACACTCTCAACATGTTTATTGGGGGCTGAAAGCCCTCACTTTTGAATCTCACAAAGCAGGAATTCTTGTTGAGGATCTGAACCCTGTTTATACTCGATAAATTGAACTGGAAAAGAGTTGAAAGGAAGTGCCGTGTGATATGATAGCCTTCATATCCTTAGGGAAATCGAACCAGCCTGGTGTACGGGCCATTGTGAGAGCAGCGTGGCCTAGTCCACTACAAACGCAGAAAAAACTGAGCTTTTACTTTGTGCAAGCTCTTTTTCATGTGCCTCCAGCAGAACTAAAGATAAAAAAAAAAAAAAAACCTTGAGTCATGTGCGAGAGAAATGCACCATGCATTATGTATGATGGTTGTTTTCTGAACCATTTTGTTTCAAGGATTAAGGCAAACTTCAAAGATACCTTTTTCCCCGTCTTCCTCGTTTAACCAGCAAAAATAAAATGTCCATTGCTTGTATAAATGGTCCCGTTTTTTCAACTGCGCACACATTTCATAATAGCATCAACAAAACTGTGGTTGTGAGTCAGTTCCAGCTAAAACACTGAACGTTTTCTCATTTCTTTTTTTCCTTTAGACGTGTACTGAGTGAGGCTGATTTATGCCAGCAAGAATAGTTTATTGTGGTTGGTTGCTACAGATCTCCTCTGCTGTAATTCTCACATAGAATTACAGAGGCTGGGAGGATGGTGATTAATCATCTGATGTTATCAGCCACTCCCTAATGAAAACAAGCTACGTCTTCTCTTGATCATTTCGCTCATTTCAGTCCGCCTCCGTCTCTCTGTGAGTATTGATATTTTTTCTGTCAATTGTAGCAGTAAAATAAGCCCCCTGTCTGATTCAGCAATTTTTCCCCATAAATATCAGTGATCAATGACCATCAGAGCAGCAGGGCTGCTGCTGTTGGACATTAATGCCATCACAGAGAAATATCAGCACTCACCAAAATGATGACAGGGTGTAATCCTGAAATGGACAGCATGGATGGAGCGTTGTGGTCATCATTTCCCCTGCTTAAATACCTTTATCAAAATATTGTAGTTTTATATATTTTACCTTCACATCATGGACATCAATGACTTTTCTATTTTTGTGTGGCGTCCTTGCATCGTAATTGATGTGCTCTACAAATGAGAGATTAAAAACCTAATGGATTTGTTTCAGGAAATAGATGGGTGTGCTGGAATATAGCCTGGCCTCCTTCCAGTTAGCAGTTTTTGTCATTCATTTGTCCGTAAAACAGCACTTATTGGTTTCCGGCAAAAAAAAAAAAAACAGGATTAATGCTTACTACAACAGTGCATTCCAGTATTTTCAAGACTAAGCTCAGTGCCTTGTTTGTTGATATTTGGAATACCCACAGACTAGAATCACAACCCCTAATTTTATTACCATGAATTCAAAACAACTGGAGGTATTTCCCCAGGCAAATACCCATGGGAAAGAGGGATATACTTTATACTGTACAGCATAAATACATATCCATATTTATAAATGTCAAGATATCCTTGTTACAAGAAAAATGGAAAAACATTGGGGCTTTGCAACATTATGCATTATACACGGCTTTTAACTTAAAGTAAAAGCTTCAGAATCATTTTTATGGTAAACTGACTCTTAATAGGGTGAATGGCACCTCTTTCATTCCCACTTTGCAACCTGAAGGCCTGTTCTTGCACTATGTAGCTTGGGTATACCAGGAACAATCTTCTGTGAGGAGTAAGGTGCGCTTTATAACACTGTCACTCACGAGTAACTATGTGGTTTAGCAAGCTATTAGAAGCTAGATCTGAATTGTTCGTATGGACATACATGGACATTGATCTCACTAAAAACTCGGTGTTCATATTGTTTTTCAATAATTTGTGCATTTGACCTCACACCTATGTGCATGGAAAGTGATGCTGTGTTGTACCTGTGCTGGATGAATGGATCTTGCACACTTGACTTTCATGTTGGTAACCAGAGTTCAAGTCTTGTGTGGCGTTAGAGTTTTATTAGTGGTGTTTTACTTTTAGACTCCTTTTCAGGTATTTAAAGTATATTTTCAGATGTCTGTCACACTTTGGTTAGGTTGAGGCAACAAAGCTACTCGGTTAGGTTTAGGCAACAACACTGCTTGGTTAGGTTAAGGCAACAAAACTACTTGGTTAGGTTTAGGCAACAAAACTACTTGCTTACGTTAAGGTAATAAAATGACTTGCTTGGGTTTAGGAAATGATCATGGTTTGGATTAAAAAGTGAGTGTTTACAAGCATCAGGCACACAATCTGAGTGACACTGGACATAGGAAATACTTTGTAGTTTGTAGGGAGTCCCTACAGACGTCACAGCAGAGGCAAAGGGACCGAAGGGGACATTGACAAAAGAGGTTAAGGATATAAACGAGAGAGTGCCCAAGCAAGCGTCTGCACAAGAGTAAATCTCAGACTGGCTTTTAGTTGTTGGCGAGAGCTTTGCGAAATAAAGCGCTGCAAGACAGACGCCCAGCTGGCCTCCCTGCTGATAGACGAGAAGTAATATTAGCTTTGTGGTTCTACATTTCAGCTTGTTAACAAATGCTTGTGTCAAGCACAACTGAAAAGTATAAAAGTGGATTGAGGTCCAAAACCTCATTGGTGCCAAGTTGCAAAAAGTACCAGTTCTTACATAATGTCACAGAGAAATATCAGCACTGAGTCAGTAATAATGAAGTTGCCACAGGTTAACGAGACCCAAGGAGGCAAAAAGTCATTACAAAAGCATAAATATTCATAACTATTATCAGATTTTCAAGTAACTGAACTGAGTGAACAAGACGTTATAGACTAAACTTTGAAAATGATTGCACAAAACTGGCTCTAAGCGTCAGGTGTTCTGACTTATGCATAACTGATATACTAGTGTTTTTCCAATTTATCAAACTTCATAATAACATCTGTTCTCTTCATCCCACCTCCTTCTATAAACTGCTGCTCTCATTACATAGGTATTAATATTTGATACTATTCTACAAATCCTGAGGCATGCTGTGGTTTAGCCTGATGAATATTCAGTGGCTAATTACATATGATTTTTAAGTCTCTTCATTAGTCTGTGTGGCAAAAGTTCAGCGCAGCAGTGCAGTCGCAACTCGAAGGGGAAAGCTAAAGATGCAGGGAGGAGAAACTGCTTGAGGGAGAAGTAAATGAAAGTCCGCTGTCACTTTACATTTGACCCCCGACTGTCTCTTTTAGTAAGTATTAATTTTAGTCTAGCACCTGAAATAAATCTTGATTAGAATTTACCTAATCTCTCCCTGTTTCCAATTTAATGTCTGTAATGCCTGAAATTGGCCATCCAAGTCAATTTAAGTTACATCTTCTTAGACATTTAATAATAGTGAATTAAATCCCACCGGATTAAAAATGGTGGATGTTATTTTGAGAATGATGAATATGAATCTGTGTTGGATTTGTTGTGACGATGTCTGTGTTCTTCTTTTGCCATATTGTGCTTTACTTGTTAAAGCTGTTCTGAATAGCTGATCCAAAATATGTTATTAATTAGATATTTACAGAGGTATTAGTGGAGCTTAAACTGTTTTGAAAACTCTTGAGCCAAAGCTGTTTATCGGCAGCTAAGTGACTAATCTGATGTAGCTTGTATTAACTTAACACTGATTACAAAGTCCTGTTTTCATAAGACTGCAGAATAAGTTTTTCAACCTGTAAACATTTTAGTGCATTTATGATGTGTTAAAAATGCTAATGGGATTTAATAGTATTGGAAAAGTTATTGTAGCAGGACTGTTGTCAATTCCAAGATAAAGCACAGCCAACAACCCAAAAATACCAAACAAACTACAATCTACTGAATTAGAAGGTGCATAAACAGAAACATCTGTACCATACTCTGTTCTGTGGTAGTAGGCAATTATTGATTAGAGTTTGGTAAAATAGTGGAACAATTTCTGGTAAGCTTCCTCCAAATTTTGGTGACTACATGTCTCCCCATTAAGCCAACTACAGCACTGAAAACTACTCATGTGACCTATCTGGACCTGATAACTGAGCTTGAAATGTTTTTTAAATTTTCTAAGCAATTTTTTAAACAGGGTTGCAACTCATATATAATAGTCAATCTCACAGTTTTTCTATGTTTGGATCACAAGAGCACAATGATGCATCACACACATTAAGATTATCTTGACAGAGTGAGCTTTACTGTCTTCATTTAGATTTCTCTCTCCAACACACATGCTCACATCCTGATATCTGTCGTACAACACACAGACGCACAGATTTCGCCATCCCTGTCGATTTTAAACCAACTCCCTCCCGCTCTCCTTTTCACTTAGTATGAACTTGCCCCAACTCTTCTCTTTCGGTTCACGGGGGATTGTTGTTGGACGTAGGCTTAGCCTCAGATGTTGCAGAATTAACCTTCAAGTCAGAATCCTCCTCCTTTTTTTTTTTTAAATACTTCCTCTTAGATGCCTTTAAAGCAGAATCATGACATCACTGAAAGGAACTAGCCAAAAAATAAAGGGAAACATGAACAAATGAATGAGATCAATTGACTTGGACTTGGTAAAACCCTGATAATGTGGCCATCTGTAAGAGCAACCATTCAGAGCTGATGATGATCTTCTTTAATGTTGTTAGGATTGGAGTTCGAATTGAGATATGACGATATGAGTGGGAATCCTTTAATCTACAGGTTATTGTTTTGCTCCCCTCAGTTTTAACCAACATGAGGTGTTTAGAAAGGACAACTTGCCAGCTCTTGGGAATTAGTTTGAAAAAAATGCATTCAGCCATACAGTTTTTATTACAAACATAACTGTACATACCAACCTCCAAATAAAACAACAGAATACAATGTTGTTCATAAATGTGACAACACTATGGTTACGATTTGGTTAGGTTTAAGCGCACAACAACTCGGTTGGGTTTAGGGGAAAATAAAATAACTACCTAATTAAGGTTATGGGACTTTAAAGTCTAAATGTTTTGTTGAGCAATCCATCTACTCCCACAGACTGACACTAAATAACAACATCCCCCGACTTCCTCCTTTGCTCCCATCACAGTAATTAAAGTCGCTAGGTCATTCAACTGAATCAAATTAATTAAAACATTAACTTTCGTAGACTAAAATGAAATATTTTAATGGTGTGTCTGCGCCAAGTTACCATTGATGTGAAGCACTGCTGTAACTGCCAAATATCTAGTCAATAATATTCTTTCAAGGACAGTCCGTCCTCCGTGTTATTTCGCAAGCCTATAATAAAATGGCATAAGTTATAGATTTTGCTCTACGAATCGGTGGACAACAGTGTTTCATTGAAATTGAGATAGATTTTAAGCAGTTTTTTTTCCCAAATCAATTTGAGCTGTGTCTGCAGACCATTTGTTCTGGACGTCACTCTTCTTGGGCCACCTTTTCGCTTTGATGAATTGCTCTGTATGGTTTCAGCAAGTCCTTTGCGAGCTCACATTTTGTGCTTGTGCCCTGAATTAGTCTGACATTTCATGCTTGAATGCCTTCATGACATTTAGTTTAAGGAAATATCATGGTCTGCTGAACTGTCCAGGACTAACCACAAACACAGATGAATATGGAATACATTGAAGTCCTGTGCCGGCATACTTTGGTTTTAAGCAGCACATGACTGCTCACATTAAAGATATGATGATATAGTCAAAAACTTTTTTTTGATGATATCTGTGCAGTTTTTCAGTTTGATTAGTCTTTTAATTAGGTGGAATCAAAAACTGTCTGACTTTCCTCTGGAAAGTTATGACAAGTACATCATTGGAATATTTCCCTGAAGCATTTCTATATGATTGCTTTTCTGTTTTATTTATTTTCTGGTCATAAAGAGAAATTGAGTATGTTGAAATGATGAACAGGTCTCTTGATTGCTTTGAGATTGAGGAGGTAATTGTCTTTTAGAATTGAGTGTTTTTTAAACGATATTGATTCAAGCCGCATTACTGATTAGAAATCGAGCAAAATTTAAAATTCATATGACAACACAGGCTGCGTTAGAGCCACCTTGACAAGATCAAATTAAAAACAGGAATAATAATCTGTACAGGGGTTTTCATGAAAATGTGTTTATGGTCCTTTTTGAATAGATTTACTCAGAGCTAAATGTAAAGTCCCATTCAGTAGGCTCAGTTTTATTTCAGATATTATCATTATTAACTGTTATTATTACTATTCAACTTTGATTTAATTATTAATGTAGGCAATTGCAAATGTCTCTCTAAATGACAACAGAGACACTCATGTCATTAACCATCCTAATCACTGGCAACTCACAGACATGAAATCATTTGATGAGATTGCAGTCTTTCTTTACTTTTTTCTCCAGTTGTCACACAGTTAGTGTGACAGTAAACACAGCTTGATGTAGAGAAACTAAAAGATGTACTATTATTCAGCGCAAAAGTTTTTTTTTTTTTTAAAAGTAGGATTATGAAGCAATTTTTAGTGCAAGCATGGGCAACAAAATGATAACTGCCACCAACTCAACAGCCACTGTTGTTATTATTAACAAGGATTTTCTGAAAGTAGAGGAAGAAGAATATTTATTTGATCCCAACAATCAAATAATGTACAATGTAATGAAACTGCTTCTCTGCATTAAACCCATCCTTGAGAAGCAGTGGGCAGCCAACATACAGTGCCCAGGGACCGACTCTTAGCCAATGCCTGGGTCAGGGTCACTGACCGGAGAACTAACCTCGCCTACATGTTTTGATGGGTGCACTGGCCTGAGAATTATGCCAACGTACATGTTTTGATGGTGGAGGAAACCCACATAAGCACGGGAGAACATGCAAGTATTGAAGGTTACATGAAAGAACTGGAAAGGAGAGGAATTATTTGTTAAAAATTTTAAAAGATTACCTGAAAGATCAAGGACTTTCAGTTTATATTTCACCTTTTGGTTCCTGCAGCATTCCTGTGCTGTACCTCTTTTTCATCTCAGCATAGCAAAGAGCCTTTTATTGTGCATTATGAGTGAGTTTATGTTATGCAACGTACTTTCCGCCACCGGTGATACTTGTGGTTACAGGTCTACAGTTCACCCGGATGACAGAAGATGGCAATTAAGAGCCACAGTTACCAGAGAGGGGTCATAACAGCAGCGTGGGCTTGTCATGTGTACCAAAGCCTTGGGGGAGTTTGAGTGGTTTATTGGCAAAGCACTATAGGGGAACACAGTGTCAGAGGCTAAGGAGGATAAGTGAGGTTGATGCAGTTCACCGCTTGGACTTTCCCTCCCTCCTCTTCCCTTTTGCATGTGAAGCCTTTGTGGCGACTAAATGGCTCCGACACCAGAGGTTAAGGTGTCAATTAAAATATGTCAAGGAAGTTCCTTGTGCATTAATACACACCTCCCTCTGTCACTTGATATTGAGTGTCCTCTGAGACCTGGCCCCTTTGTCACCATACATAGTCGTGTAATGCACATCATTAATGTTAATTTGGATGTATGGTGGCTCTCCAGTGCTCCAGTGTTGGTCTCCTGCTCAAAGAACAACAGCCATGTAAAGCGGCAGTCCTTATGGTATGATTATGTGGGTTTTAAATGGTTTAAAAGATACATAACTCATTAATTAATAGAGCAATTAAGTCAGCGGTCAGTTGAAAACAAAACATAGCTGAACTGCATTGGTTTCCTGTGGCAAAGAGAAAGACACAGTGAAGTGAAAATGCACACAACTTATTAAAATATTTACTGTAATGCCTTGTTTTTCATTATAATATCTTTCTCAGAGTAAATAAATGTGTCTTCAAGCATTTTTGGGGGCTTTTTTAAACATACAGTGAGTCAAAAAAACAAAACAAAAAACAAAACAAAAAAAACAGGAAGGCGCTGGTCCTCTTACAACTTTAGCATTCTCAAAGCAGTCTCACGAAATGCATTATTCATGAAAGAGTTTGTCATTGTTTATAAGAGTGTGTGTCCCACTGGGTGAATACTTCCCTTTGAATGCAAATTTTTAGAGTTGCTGGGACAATAGAAAGTTTTAGTGTGTTTGGAAAGAAGTTATAAAGATGGTATAATCAAGGCAGTCGGCTCTCCAGTTGTCAAAATCAAAAACACTTGTTTGCTTGTGAATTTGTTAACAAAGGAAGAGGCAGCCGTGCACTCAACAACTATGACTCATCCAAATATTTGTTTTCCACTTCCGACTGCGTGAGTGTGTTTGTGTGTGTGGGTGTTTGATACTTTGGTCATACTGTGTGGTAGGCGATGACCCCCAGCTTGAATTAGTAGTACTCATTTCACTATAGGAAGCTGTGGTTCCCAAACTGCAGCCAACCTGATGACCTCTGATGTTGACATTTTAAAATGTTGTCCACAAGAGACGTAGGTATACATAGGCATCATGTTGCTGGAACACTTTTTTTCCAGTATTCCTAAATAAACTTTTTCTTTCTCCCCTTTTAAATGAAAAGAATGTTAATCAGAAAAAAGTAGTCTTAAGCAGCTTAACAAGTTTGTTTATTTTGCTTTTATTAAAAATTCTCTTGATCATTGCTCAAAACCTGGTAATGAGAACACTTAGAGCCTCTTAACTGAAATGTTTTATTTAATAGTGATTTTGTAAAATGTTTTTAAATGTGGGCTAACATGCAGCCTTAACAACGAAACAATGATGATCCACTACAAAAATAAATTAACTATGTTAATTACAAGGGAATGAAATTTATCGTTTGAAATCGTGATTCAAAGCAACAAAATGTAACTTTCTAGAGAAAGATAGCTGACTGTCGAATCTCATGCCCAGGTCTACACATACTGAGGTTTTGGATTGGCGTCAGACCCAAGCTTTCTCCAGGAAGTTACATTTTGTTGCTTCAAGCAGGTTGTAGGTGCTTTAAGTCATCATCTCCCTTTAGCAGCTGTGTCCAAAGGCAACGGAATTGAGGTTCAAGACTGCAGCCTTTCACTGTAAGGTAGTAATTTGCAGTTCGTTGCAGCATACTGTATTTCCTGAGGAGGTAGAGATGTTTTTCAGTCTACAGCTACTGCAACGCTGTTTTGATGTGAAGCTCCAAAAATTTTTTGTGGATTATGAAACCTCACCTGACTTTCCATCGGCATGGGGGTGACCGAAGATCGTCGACTGAATTTTCATTTTTGGGTGAACTTATCCTTCAGCCTTTGTTACGAGCCTATGTCCATTCTCAGCTGTAACAGTAAGTAAACTGCTGCTTTAAGAAGGATCATTTGGTGAAGAGTTGCAAAGCTTATTCACAGATAAGCCCCCCTCCCTGCTTCAGACTCTGACTGAGTTGTTGGTTTTATTGTGTGCTTTTTCGTTTGTCGATAATCAACTTTCCATAATCCTACTAAGACCAAAAAAGGTCAAGTAAACAATACATTCTGATTTTTATGGTTCTCCTTCTTAGAGTTTAACAACGGTGTATCCTGCTTCGTGTTTCAGAGTGTTCCCAGAAAGTAAGCCGAAACCTGTAAAAAGACGACTTTAAGATCTGCCGGACTGCAGGTGTGCCAAGAGATTTTTGATATGCCATTTAAGTTCAAACACTGTAATGTGGAATTCATCTTGAAGATTGAAGGTACGTGTCAGATAAAACAGCAATTACATTGAATGCGGATGAAAAATGAAGACTAATATCAGTCATCTGACATTTTGTTGAAAGCAGTTAAGATGAAATAACAACAATACTCACTATTTCATGTTATATTTCTTTCAGCTGTGTTGTTGCTACAAAATAAAGGCAGTTTTGAAGTTTGCTTGTTATTAACTAAACATCAATTGAATGGCACTTCAGTCATCCAACATCAGTGAAGTACATAGTCAGTACATCACATTTAACTCAGTTTAACATTTTTTAAAAAACAATTTTATAAGGACAGCCCAACAACAGCCCTGTGATGTGGTGTAAGGGGTCAGCCACATACCCTTAAGACACATCAAACACATGCCGATAAAGCCACAACTAGACAATTATCAACACTTTATTATAACCATCATCAATAAATGGTAGTTATAGTTAATTAAATGTTAGTGAATAGTTTTTTCACTGTTAACAAACAATTAAATGTTTTGTAAACCATTTATTAAGCAATTGTAAGAGTTTTTAAACTATAAAGTATTTATTAACCATTTACAGAGTATTATGAAAACATCAGTTACAACTTAGAAATGGTTTATAAAGCATCTTATTATGTTATTATGGAAAAAATCAACAATTGTTTACAAGACAAAGTGTTGTCTGACATACTGATGAAACTGTCAAACACAGCTATGACTGACAACTGGTCTTGTATTTGCTACCTCCCAGAAGTCATTAAACTTAAAGGTCTTTGAGTTTCACCATCTCATTATGTCACTCAGATATTGGTCTTCTGACGCATAGCATAGCTTCACATAGCTTCCTGCAATAGTTTCACATTAAAAATGTGTCAACAATTTGAACAAATAATCCTGCATGGCAGATTTTAATAAAAAGAGATTATCTAGAGGTTGCTGCATGTCTTGTTAAACTCAGTTAAATGGCAATCAGTTCTACAACTTTCAGAAGTTACTGTCGTAAAGAAACAAGGTCAAGTCTGACACAGCATCTTTGTCCCTTATTTCTGCCAAAGAACATTTCTTCATCTCTACTTATGACAGAGGTGTAAAATATAAGTTCAGTACATTCAGAATTGCCTGGCCAATTTTTTTACTACACAGTATCCACAGTGTAGCAGTGACTGGTCATATATTCTCCATCTCCATGGAGCTGTATGTACAGAGTAACTCAAAAACTGATCCTAGGTGTGCAACTGGTTGTCATGCCAGTCCCTCCAAAGACTCAAATAAATATAACTAGCCACACATACTGTACCAACACACTTCTGAGACCTACCTTATCCAGTTCTCGTATGTACAGCCGTAGAAATCTTTTACATTTACATTTACATTTAGGGCATTTAGCAGACGCTTTTGTCCAAAGCGACTTTGTCACAAGAAAGAAACCACAACATATCACCGTTGATAAAGTAGAAAAGATAGAAGCAATATTCAAGCCTTCATCAGAGCAAAGTAGCTGCTATTAAACAAGGATACCTTTCATAAGTGCTATGATGTAAGTGCTTTTAATAATTGTTTCTCAGCTGGAGTCACTGGAGTTGCTTTAATCGTCTTCAAGACTTTCCTGCTAACTATTTTTGTCTGCAGAAATGGCCTGTATTTTTGCTGTTGTGGTTTTGGTGGTCCTCATGGGTTGTCCTGCAACACGTTATCAAGACCAAACTTTGGTTGCTGAATTGTTTGTGTGCTACTTGACGGAAGACTTTTTTCAATGTAAATTGTGTTTTTTATAGACAGTATCTCTTAATTAATTATTTTTTTCCCACAGGAACTATTGGGCCAAAATAAAATACGATGATGCATGACACATTTACTCAAAACAAATACATTTGATATTTTGATATCGAATTATTATTCTATCCCAGAGCAAAAGGAGAAACAAAAGGCAAGCAAGTTGCAGAACTAAGGAGTCCTGGTGTTACTAGTGCTTTAGAGAGACTTTCTAGACATGCAGGAGACTTTCAGATGGTAACCAAAGCCTGTAGTTTTTTTTACAGCTCCAAGTCTTTTCTCCACATTGACAAACTTGAATTCCTCTTGCAAACTACAAAGGCTAAACGACCTTGCAGTCACAGGCTTTCAGTCCACAGATATTAATGTGCAGCATTTCTTTTACAACAGAGCAGGGTCTAATTACAGCCCAATTCCTTACTTCTAATCCTTTTTAAGCAACTTAAATCAGTCAATGTTTTTGTTCGCTCATTAGTCCAGTTTGTTCTGAAAACTAATACTTTACTTATTATTGTCTGTACTCTTGCCCTGAAAGGGGAATTACCTTGTCTTGTTAGTTAATGTTCTTTTCTTCAACAACAGCTAGCTTTCAATGTTCATAATGTCACGTTTCCTCTAACACCTCCTCAGAGAATACGAAAAACGAAACGAAAAAGTCTGCACACTACAGCTCCCTTACGTACAATTAATTGGCACAGAAGCTGTTAGCTAGGTAGCTCAGTTAGCCATGCAGCTAGTGGGATCTCGGATTGGTACCATGAAAAAGGAATGGCCAGGGTTAGCTAGTTAGCATGCTAACTAGATACCTCTGCAACAAAATACATAGACATCTTTGATAAAATGTCAAAACTGTTTTCTTCACATTCTGTTGATCATTTTAGTTACATTTTGAATGTTTGTCACAACATGTCTTACATATTGCACCTATTAGTCTATTAGCAAATGTCAATAAGAGATATTTCTTCTTTTTTCTTCTTTTGTGATTGCAACACACTTCCATTACAAACATTGTACATTTAGGGCCGGATCTACTAAGATCCAAAATTGCTTGTACTAATCTGCGTGGGCAATCTAGAAATTTGCGTGTGGGGTTGAACCGCGGTTTGCGGGCGATTTACTAAGAGTGATTGCGTTAATGACAACATGTGCAACGTGTTGGAGACACGCCTATTTAAACGAGGGTTTAGCGTGTTTCATGGTTTTCAGCATGGCAAGTTTGAGAGAGTGAAAGCGCAGTGAAATTGGACCCTTTGGAATTAGAAGTGTTGGTAGAGGAAGCGAAAAAACATTTCAATGAGCTGCAGCAACGGAATCTGACGGTCGCACAAAGGAACGCCGTGTGGGAGAAAATCGGTGAAAAAGTTAATGCTGTTGGAAAAAACAGGCGAACAGTGGATGAAGTGAAAAGGAGATACCAAGACATCAGAAGAAGAACAAAAGAAAAATTGGCGTATAATAATATAAATAAAATAATAATAGTAAACTTGCACGGAGTTTCGTTATTGCAGGTACTGCGTGACTCCTTCTCGTAGCTGGCTCCAAATCCATTCTGAGTTCCTCCAACAGCTCCAAAATGGCAAGGCTGGATAGGCGATATGTTCTAATGATAGTTTCCTCATTCATCCCAAAAATGTTCACACGAGGGTGAAAAATGCGTTATCGGCGTCTCCTTCCATTGTTTCGGCGACTCCTTCTTGCAACAATAACCGCAGCCATGTGTGCACAATTACGCATACAAACCGTTTGCACCTCCCTTTGAGACGTGTTAAATATAGACGCAGTTTCTATGAGCAAAATTGCTTTCCGGTTTGATAAATCACTTTGTGGTGCTAAATTAATATATTTACATTTTCTCCACCCACAACACGCACAATTGCGTGTAAATGCCCCATGTTGCATATTCATTGCTGCAAACGTACTAACTGAATGCAGACGCGCTATTTTGCACCTTTGACAGACGCAACCCTTTTTGCGCACTGTTAGTAAATCGGTTTGTACATTTTTTTGCGTGTGCAAGCAGTTTGCACACGTTTTAATACACGCAAACCTTTAGTAGATCCAGCCCTTAGTATTATCTTGAACTTTTTCTAAGTCAAATGAACACCATATAAAACATGAAATGCTGTATATGGAAATAGTCACATTTGCAATTCAGTTGTGTGTATTAAAGATATTTGACTATTTCAATCTCTTCGGGCAGCAGAGGAGTTTAATAATTGACTTTCATGCCGTCGTGTTCCCCAAATTGTATTTTTGCCCAAATCGTTTTGCATTCATTTTTAAGGCAGACTTCATTGTTAGTAATTTACATTTTTATTTCATTACCATTGCTGCTTTGAACAGGTATCTCTCAAAGAGTCGTGGAAGTCTGATATTTTAATGTCCCAGGGCATCATTTTATTGGAACATTTTTGTGGTCTTCGAACAAATATACTTTGAGTTTTCTCACAGCATAATTCTTCAAAGGTGGATTTTAATGTGGTCAACTGAAAATAAAAAAAAATGACTCTCTCTCTCGCTTGGTTTCCCTTTTTTACCCTTAAATGGTACAGAACACAGTTACACACTCAACACTTACTGTAACACATTCTTAATAGACTGAAGGTTGTTTATTTTCTGTCTCACTAACACACTCTGACACAGAGAAAATGACAGGGAGAAGCCACTAACTGCCACTAACTTAAAAGACACACAGTGGCTGACTGGAAGATGTGCTTTTTGTTCCCAGCACTTAAAGGTAAAACTGAGTGTATGTTAACACAGGTGGAAATAACATCAGTCATCCCCTTAAATATTTCTCTAAGAGATATAGTGTTCAATGGACTGAAAACAAAATCACTTCAAACACCAAAATGTCACCAGTGTCCTCAGAGCATTCCAGTTTGAAGCCGTGCTACTTTTCAAAAATTAATTACCTCGAAACCGATGTGATGTCCCACAAAACAGCTGTCGCGGAGTGACCTTTGCCTGCTGGTGATGTAACACGGTCATAAAAACGAGCCATCTCTTGTTTTAAGTGCAGCTTTATCACCTAGGAAATGTTTCACCTGCAAATGTGGACATCGTTTTATTACATCCATCTAAAAAGGACCAATGTGGTTCTGATCATTTTATTCAGTAGATGTCACTCCTTGTTAAGAATCTTAATACATTTGGCCGATGATTGATTGATTGATTGATTGATTTTATTTGATGAGCAGGCTTCACAAGTGTTTTGTCTTTTATGTGCATGCCAATTTATCACGTCTGTCGCCTGTTCATCTAATTTTTTTCAGCATTTTTTGGATTGTGTTAAAGGGAACTATAACTGTCACTGGTAATTAATTACGTGTTTTCTTCCAGCAAGTATCGAGGCTTAAATTTCTGATAATTGGTATTCAGTAGTTATTATATAATTGCTTAATCTGTGTCCTTGAATTGATAATTTGTGTTGTTGAACCACTGACTTGTGCCCTCAGGTTATTTAGTCCAGCTATTAAAATGAGGCCACTGTTTTAAGTTACAACGTTGTAGCAATAGGGGGTGAAGTTAATTGTTGTAGTAGCCAGTTCGGGAGGAGCACCCCAACTGTTAGCAGACTAGCAGCTGTGCTTCGGATTACTGAATACATCCCCTCAACCTAAAATTGTTATCTCACCTCATTCATTTCATTTATCCTTGTTTACTTGTCTCTCTCATACAGTTTTGATGCTACACTAAATGTTTTACTGCTCTGTGTTCATATTCTCTATCTAGTTTGGCTGTCAGTACATGGAAAATATGAAGTAAAACAACAGAAGCTGTCAGGTTATGCACTGAACTGGCCTCTTAGGCTGAATAGTTTTATTTTGGACTGAGATAAATGTGCATGTATTTAGATTTTTTTATGGGAATAGAAACTTGTTCTATTTGCCATCCCTTAAAGGTTGAATATATAATATTTTAAAAATTGATATAGGAGATAAAGATAAATATACAGTGGGTTAAGGGTGTCACGAGCAGAGAATGACGTCACATTCCCTCTGTGTGTTCTTTGATCTGAGCTTCTCTGTTCTTTGTTTTGGCAGCCGGGAAGGCCGCATAGCCCATCTCTGTCCTCCTTGTATCCAATTTTAACATGGCGGCCTGGTAAGAAACTTCCTAAGTTAAAACTAAAGAGAACCCTAAAATATGTGTCATGTGGTACTAAAAGGACAGCAAGATACCAAAAAAGACAGGTTAAAAAAGCTTCAATAACGTAAAGCTGAAATCCAAGGACCAAAAATACAGACAACAAAAGGCCGGCGACAAAAGCAGGTTAATATTGATCCAAGATCTCAAGAGAACAAACTGAAGGCGACAGGGAACAAAAGCTGGAGCACTGAGGACACACAAGGACCAAAATACAAGACTCGGGGACATATGAGGAAATGCAGAAGTGACAGGAGGACTGAAACAGATGAAGTGACAACAAGTGAAGAGACACTCATGACTAATTACACAAGGACTTATTAACTGATAAAACACAGGTGAAAAGGAAAAAAAGGCAGGAAAAAGACAAATACAGGAAATGTAAATTAAAACATGAGACATAAAGATAAAACTTTCAAAATAAGACAGGAAACAACTAAACCGGAACCCAAAACTATGACAATATGGCTCTGAAAACATTTTAGGTGTAAAGTAGGCTATGCAGTAACAGATTATGGATTCATATTTGATCAGCACTGCCAAGTCTTAACAGTTTAATCTGAGTTTTGTCAGATGCTGCTAACTTCCCCCCCCACAACTTTACTGAGGCAACCACATGCTCATTTGTTGAAATGCTGGTGATCTAGTGAAATATCTAGTGGCAGTGAATGTCTTATGGAACGTTTAAAGCTGCACTAATCATTTTGATAATTATTATTATTATTATTAACAATTGATAAAAGTATGATTTGAAATGTCAAAAATGTTTCACCCAGCTCTACAGCTCCTCTGTTTTAGCATCTTTAAGCTCATTGTTTTGTTTTTCTAACTATACTGTTATCAACCTTGTTAGCAGCAACAGCAAAAAGGCTGCAAGCAATCTCCTGCACACTGTCTAACTTGCAAAAATACAATAATATATAAATCTTTTGGTACTAGTATTTCAACAGGCAAATAGTTTCAGACAAAGAGAAACCATCTTAAATAGGAAGTGGCTGCAAGCTTGCAATGAATCACCGATCATTCACATGAAATATAAAAGATAAATAACAAACAGTTTCCTATGTGATAGTAAACATTCCCTACACCACATGGAGCTTCAAATTGAGTGGATGCTGAATGTTCCCATGGCTAAACAGCAATTACAAAATAAAAATAAAAAACTGCATCATCAGAAACGAAATAATAAATACAAGGTCACACTAAATAGGCAAACTTCAATGTATAGCACATGACAACAATCACATTTCCCCCACCCCATTATGTAAAAAAAGAGTGGGTCCCTATAAATAGATCCTACAAGCCCCAAGAGTACAGTAAAAAAAAACCTGATGTTTGTTATTCATCTTTTTATATTTCATGTGGGAAATTTGATTGGCAGCCACTCTCTATTTAAGATGGCTTCTCATTTGCCTGACGAAGGTCTAGTGTTAAAACAGCTCTGAGAGTATGACTGTTCTTCACATTCTCAGCAGCAAACAGCAGACAGACAAAGTTAGCAGCTGAAGAGCCAGATATTTCCCTCAGGAGTAGGTGGAGACCAAAACAGGAGAGTGAGTATTGCACTTGGATTCCTCTGGTGGCCACAGACACGACTCCGGTTGAATGGTAATGTTATTATGCGACTGCTCGATGTGTAAGAAAAGAAACTTTTTTCTGGCACACTCACCAGATCACCTGCATGAGGTGACGATACGTCAGTGTTGTGTTTGCAATGTTTCCGCTGCTTCAAGAGGCCCGGAAAATAAAGAAAACCATAAATCGATGCAGCTTTAAATTAGACAGTGCTTCTGTTCAATGTGTGTGCAGGAAGTCTTACTTCACAGGAGCACATTAAGTAATTTGAGGGCACAGACGATTAATTTAACTAGAATTGACTAATCGGTGTCCTGCAAATTATCGAGAATTCTCCCTGTGATGTCCGCTGGGCTCCGTAGTTTTAAAGCATGCAATTATTGTTTAGTACATTCAGTAATCCTTTGTTGTTCCATTTATTGCTGGTGTCCTATCTATAAACTGTGCATGTACAGACCTCATATACATTCTAATTCTCCAGATAATAATTGAGTCACTAAATATATAGAGTCTCTCCGTTTTCTCCCCAGCTTAAGTGGCATTATGGCACAAGTTCCCAGTTAATTTCCACAGCTGGTAATGTAGCAGTTTGAAAGTTATGAACAGATGTTCATGCAGAGCCGCGATATTTACCATTCTGCAGCAGCGTCTCTATCAGCCGTCGGGCTCTGGAATCCATGGATGTGCTTAAGCACAGCGTGAGTGTGTTGATATTGGTAATATCTCATCGCTTCTCCTCTAACATAGATGTTGCGGCTTAATCTCTCCTTCCCCTGATGACTTCAACTGTTGCTTACATAAGCTGCTTCATCCTGCCCAATCTCCAAAACAACATCCAGACACAACGCCTCGCAGATCAATGAACATTGCCGGAAGCTATTCACGGAGCAGGACAAAAACATAAATAAAAACAAACTCTGTAGAAAAGAGATGAAAAAAAAACAGTGAGTTAAGATGCAAACCCAAAAGCTGTAACCGAAGACCTGTGGATAATCTGTGTCTATACAAACAGAACCATTGAATTTCTCTTCTGCCGATTATGTGTGTGAGTCAAACGATGCGTCTGTTCTGCCGTCTTTCTATTTGGCATTGTGTCGTCTAACTGTTTGGCTGCAGGACCACGAGTCACTGAAATCACCAGATTGCAAATTTGATTATCATTGCGGCAAAGCACATTGGAATCTGGCAGTTTATTTCGGGTATGTGTATGATTTATTTGTGTCAGTTACCAGTTAAGAGATTTTCTCACAGCAGTATACTATATGTATGCAGTATAGTATGTTGATAGAGAGGACAGGCTTGAAAACCCTTATTTCTAATCAATTATTTAAATCATTTCAATTTCTTCCTAATTGTGAGGATTTGCTGCTTTCACTTCGTCTTACGTATAAATATGTTATTCCTAATATCTCAGAGTTTTGGACTGTTAGTTAGCTTGAGGAATTTGTGATAAATGTTCTATTTTCTGACATTCCTAACATGCCCTTCATCAGTGAATTGAGAAAATTGCAGATAACGTCGGACTCAAATGAAAGGCTAGAATGGTACTCAGAGTGCATACCTCCACCAAGGCCCAGCAGTCCCTTTTAACTCAATCAAGCCTAACAGCCAGCCACTAGGACAACAAGACAATGGAATCATAATCTCTATTGTGTTGTTGAAGAGTAATAGATTTATATAAAGAGAAACAATGGTCAAGTCAAGCTGAAATGAAAAATGCATTTTTAACTACTTTCAGATCACATCCATGGTCATGCTGTGCATCCGTTTAACAAAAAAAATGCCTCCCAAAAATTACAGTCACTAGTATGTTTGTATCAAAATCCAGTCATGTCTTTGTCCTGTAACACAAAACATCGCATCTGCTTATGTGAGCTTCAACCAACCAAATTCAACCAATAATATCATGCCGTCACCCATCCATCCACCCTGATGAACAGATGGCTTTTCATGTTGCTAAAATAACTGGTCACAGCTGCTAACTGTACCAGGCTCAAAGTGAACATGGCCAGTTTCTGGACCAAACCCCAACTCTGAGACCAACTGCAGCCAATTTGACGACAGGGAATCCAGTACTGAGGTGGTTTATGGAGTTACTGCTTGTTTGTCTAGTCATGCAGTTAACTTTGGCAGTCCTATTAGCTGACTAATGTTAGGCCTTGGGTTGCCAGGAGCAAAACCTGTCAAGAAATCCACCTCAATATTGGATTCCCTATTGTCAAACTGGCCGCTGTTGGTCTCAGGTGCTGCGTGAAGCCTCTCATCACTTAATCAGCCGTGTTCACTGGGAGCCTCAGGTTACTGGTCAGACAGAGTCGGCCACTTTGACATGTAGCTGCATGGCGGGGGACGTAATTCACATTCAGCACTAATGTGTTTGGCTACTAAAAACGCCAATCAATACCCTCCACAAGTCCCTCTCTACCTGACTGTTTTTACAGGAAACATGTAAATATGCAGAAGCAAATAACACTCCACCCTCCATACCATGGGGACTTCATTTAAGAAAAAAAATCCTGGATCCGTTCCTTTATCTGAATCCTCATCAAAAGTTAATGGGGTCTGGGCTGAGATCTATCCTGCATCCAAGTTTTTGTAATCCCGCTGAGAAACCAACCAACAAACAGACGCGGGTGAAAACAAACTCCTTCATGGAGTTAATCATTTAAAAGTGACCACATTCAGTTAACATCCTATACTTTAAATATTATCCTCTCAAGATGCTGTCCAAGCTCTACTCACATCTGCATGAAAATGTGAAATGAAATGATGTCCTGCTGGGTAGTTTTGGCCCATATTTCAACCATGAGTATGACGTGTCCCATGACTAACCCCGGATATTGTATTAATCTGTTTGCCTCACAGTTTGAGTACAGCGTGACCCCCGGGCTAACTGTGCGCAGCCCCAGTGGGAAAGAGACCCACCTTTTGACCCGAGTGCGCTTCCCTCAAGTCATCTTATTATGTAGTCGTCTGCCCTGCTGTTTGATGGGCAGTTACCTTGTGGGCTGTGAGTCCTTTATAGGATGCTAATGAACTGGAATGACAAGATAATTATATGCTGCTGAATGGAACCACAGCACATTTTTTAATTGATTTAGCAATGCAGAGAAAAAAAAAATAAGATATTTAATCAAGCATCAACACTCTTCTGGATCTGCTCAGCCACAAGCAATCCAAAACTGAATTGGATTATTGTGCTCTCCTTTGGTTTTTATCATTTAATTGATAAACACTGTGGTTTTAAGACAGTTATGGCAGGTTCCCTATTAAGTGATTCATGCAGTGTATGTGCCCCGTGTCATTTCAGATTAGGGATTAAATAATGATGAAGAAGTAAAACAAGGACAAATCGAGGGGAAAAAAGTGCAGAAATGACTCAGTGACAAAATCCAATACTATTAGCCTAATAGTATATGGCAGCCATAGAAAGAGACAATATTGGTATGCATGTCATGTAATATAATGGAGAGTGAAGACTACACATAAAAACTCAACCCAGCAGGGCTCTATATATATGAAAAAAACTGTTGTCACTGCAGACAAGATCATTTTTGTTAAGGTACTGTAGTTTGCGAAGGTAATAGACATTTGATTCATAAAGATGTTGCACATAAAAACCTCGTAGTAGGTTCTAAGGCAATGTTCAGACTGAAGGCAAATCAGATTTGTTTCACAAATCAGATGAAGAGGAGCACTGTTATTTTGTGTCCAGACACCAACCAATATGTACGGGTTGCTGTGGTAATGACGTAGGCGTCAGTCAACATGGAAGCACAAAAAATGGAGATCCATCATCTTGACCTCCAAACAATTGCAGAGAAAACAATTTAATTCAACCTGACTGTCCACAGACTGTTGTTCTCTGTGTTGTCCCCCATTGCTCTGCTAGTAGCAGGATGGATTCTGCCCGGCCACTCTGATGCACTACTGTCACTCTTGATTTGACATTGTTATTGTATGTCAATTGGCCAGAGCATCCAGATTTTCAAACGACCTCCACATGTGGTTTGAATCCAAAGTGTTTTTTTGTTTTCCAGACTTCCTAAAATCAATATTGATACGACCTGGATCTGCCAAAAAAAAGGATTTGGGCTTGCAGTCTGAACATAGCCTAAGACTCCCGTTACTTGCTCACCTGTGATCTATAATTCTCAAATCAACTTAAATTGATGGCACCTGCCTTATGAATTACCCTTAGTACAGGAACAGCCATGGACCAAAAAAGAAAATGAAACTTTTGGAAGACATGATCTCAGTGATGGTAGAGGAGATTGAAGCCAAAGTTTAATTTCCTATTATTAATAACAAAAAATCTTTGGTTGCAGTCCCACTGAATTGTGTTATTTATTTACAAAGTAAAACATAAATGAAATATTGACTTGAAAAATCAAAATGCATGTAGTATGACATTTCTAGTTTTCATCCTCAATAGTAGGTTTTGTGTTCCATTCAAAATATCCGCCTACACTCCTCCTAAGACCTATTTATGTGAGTCATCCTTACGTCAACAGAACACGTTTGGCTGTCCACCATTAGTCCATCTCCCTGGCTGCTGTTAAGCAGCCAGCACAGCATGAAATGTAAGGGGCATTTCCATCTCCCACCTCTTCATCTGACATCAAGGATAATGGCCTCTGTCAGCCTGTTAAAGGTTGGTCCGGCAACCTCTCTGTCACGTCCTGCATCAGCCTGTATTTCCATAACCTTGTCACTTTTATTGCTGCATAAATCGGTGTAAGGTCAGCCAAGACCAGGCCGTGTAGATAGTAGCAGGGCACGAGGTTAATTAAAAGACTGTGCAGATGAACCCCTTAAACCCCCGACCCAAAAGCATCACCATCGCCACACACATGCACACACACACACACACACACACACACACACACACACACACACACACACACACACACTCTTTGTCAAAGAATAAATTGCATGTGAAAGCTTTGATGCACACCAATGGCCAGTATTGAACACTTAAACCCAGTGCAGCATGTAGTAGATCCATGAGCAATGTGTGCTCCCTCTTTCTCTGCAGTTTTGTCTGCCACTACGAGTTATGCTCTCCTCCTAGTAATGGTTCCTCCAGGCTTGAAATTAGCACAATTTACCCCACTCTGTGGCACGTCTTGGTGTTGAAACCCAACTGGTTGCGCCACTCTCCGCTCCTGATAAGCCCACACGACAGAGCAAGCCAAGGACATAAGGGAATATAAAAGTTGTCAGCTTACATGACCAAGTAGTGTTGTGTGAAATGACTTTAGCCCGACATTGTTAACGCTGAGCGGGCTGCCTCCGCCATGCTCGATAAAGGCAAATAAAAGGCCAGATAAAGCCCTGATGGAATGCAGTGTGTGTGTGTCTGTGTGGGTGCAGGGGTATAAAGTTTGCCATCTAATCCTTGGCCTCTATTATAGCCTGTGTTTAGCAACACAGACACCCCCTGCTCCATTCACCCTTGAAGACTTTCTCCTTCTCTGTGTCACTCTCACTCTCCCTTTCTATCACTCTATGGACTCTATCGCACCGGCTGATAGTACCCATACATACAAGATGCAAATATTGAGGCAAGAAATGCTGTTTCTCAACAGCTATTTGTCTATTTATATTGCTGTTTCATTTTTTATTTATTAGGTGTGTTCTTCTACTCTGAGATTCTAAATTCAGAATATTTGCTATTATCTACACGCTGCCTGAAGGAACTCACTCAAAAACAAACTGTTCCAGCAGTAGAAAATATGTACTGTGTAATTGTCACGGCCCTGGTTCAAGTGCAACAAGGGGCCGTTGTCACATGCCATCTGCCTCTCTCTGCTAATGCTTAATGTTGCTCTATACTGTCCAATAAAAAGTTGCCTGCAGTGGGATGTGTCAGGGAGGGGTGAGCAGCAGAGGTTCGAGCCAAGGCCCATCCGGCCAGCCCCACAGAGGGGAGGGAAACCGTAGACATGACAAAACCATAAGTCTATTTGATTAGGACATTCTCACTGCTACTGCTGGCCATGTGCGTGCTAATTAGCATGAGTACAATTCATTACCCAAGGAGACATGGGATTATGTCTCTGGATCACTCAGCAGCAAAAAGTTTTGACACTCTCTAATTTAACAGATGGAGGGCTCACTTAACTTTGCCAGCTCCCTATAGGCAAGTGGTGTTAATAAAAGGGTGGGGAGGGGATCATGCAATTGTGTGAATGTGTGTGTATGAGAGAGACAGCGACAGAGACAGACGAGAAAAAGCAGAGTGTTTATGTTGGAGATACTAATTGTGTTTGATTGGATCAGCAAAAAAGCAGCTGTTTCGTAGTAGCAGCAGCTACAGCGGATACATTCGCATATCACATCACAAATCATCCGACATGTACACGCAAGGACAGCGCTACGCGACAAGTTAATATGCTGGAATGAGACTAATTGCTCATTATTTTTGTTTGACTGCATTTTTGCAGTATGAGTAGTAGTGAGCAGTATGGCTTTAAGTGAGGACTGTGGGTATGCTCATACACTCTTTCAGCACAGGGCCACTTTGCGTAAGTGTGCAGTTCTGCGTTTCCGCATGGGAATTACCCACAGTTCGTATTGTTGTAGCATTAAACAAAGGGTTACCATTGGAAGCATCTTTATGCTTTCATTATTCTTTATGCAATGGTTTTTATTCACAAAAAGACATTTTCTTAACATCTGATATTTTCTCTAATTAAATCACTCAAGTAATAAACTTTTAAAACTATATGGAACATTTCCCCTTAAACCTCTGAATGAATATATGTCTATATGTGTGTTTGCATACTGTACTTCTTAGTTTCATTATAAGGCTATAATATATATTTAAAAGAAAGTAAAATACAAAGCCTAAAATCTACAAGGTAAATTGAAATCTTGTAAAGTGCTGTCCCATTCCTATTAGACCATTCTGTAGCCTCTCTGACTCAAACAGTCCGTGAGGGTTCAGGGCAGAAGGCCTTAGGGGAGACATTGGGATTGGGCCTCAAACTAACCTTTAAGGCCAGCTCTCAAGTGGTAACATAATTAATCATGTGTATGTTTAGAGAGGCAACTGCCAAGCTTTCTTCTGAGTCTGTAAATGAACTAGGTAGAAACTTTACAGAAAGGGAACTGGATATTGTTCCTATAACTACTACGGATTAGGTTTTCGATCTGGTTTGACAAATGTCACAGAAGTGGAAAAAAAAAAACATCAGCTCCCTAAAGAGCTTGAAATGTAGAGATGCTTTCCAGTTTGACACTGTGTTTATTAAAAAACACAAAGATACTTTGGTTCCACCGATTGTTCATCTAATTAATCTGTCACTTCAACAGAATACTTTCCCTAGTGCCTGGAAACAAGCCATTGTAACTCCTATCTATACAGTAAGTCTGGAGACCATCATGAAGCCAGCAATTATAGACCTATAAGCATACTGCCAGTATTACCAAAAGTTGCTGAGAAGGTTGCTATCAAACAACTGACAGCATATCTCAATACGAGCAATTTTGGCTTACATCCAATGCAGTTTGGCTTTCGACCCAATCACTCCACCAAAACAGCTACATTACATCTGATGGAGATTTGCACAAAGCCATTGATACAGTAAATCACAGTTTTCTTATTTCAAAACTTTCCAGATTTAATTTTTCATTCAGAACGCTGGCATGGATGTCTTCATATCTACCGGACAGGTTGCAGTGTGTTTAAGTGAATGGAGTGTTGCCACACAGAAATGTCATAATTCCATCATGTTTCCTACTTGTTTTTCACAGTTTGAGGCGCTTTTAAGCAAGCATGCTGACATTAATATTTAGCACAGCTCACAGGCCGCTAGCATGGCTGTAGATTGTTAGTCTTGTTATTTTGTATGTGTATCTACAGTGGATAAGGAGTATTGAGAGTGTATCTTGCCCAACACAGACTGTATCATATCATATCATAATGTATGATTTGAATGTATGAAAGCTGTATGTCTGCAGTCTGAGCTTTACTGAACAGTCAGACAAACGGTTGTGTTAAGGTGCTGTGAGATGTGTGTGATCATGTGTTAACGATGTGCACATATGTTCATTACCTCACAGGCCAGATGAGTCTAGTAAGATAGTCACACTGTGAATACACCAATGGCCTCTTTAACCCTCAGTACAGTTTCATGCAGAGAGACTGTCTCTTAATGAACGGTGACACTTCATACGTATCATTTTAATTTCCAAACCATTCAGAACAATGATTCATATAGCTTTGTCCATAGTTCAACCATGTTTCATAACGTAACACATAAGCAATATTTTCCTGTTTGTATCGTCTGATTTTCTTTACAAAATGGAGATGAACTGGGCACATTTTCATCAGTCATTCAGCAATTATGCTCCTGAGCTACTGAGGAAAACAAACAAACAAACACAGACATCCATAGATGGTATCTGAGGTGGCAGTGACAGTTTGTACATTGTGCATCTTCCATGACAGATGAACACACATCAGCGATTATTGCTGGTTTATTCCTCCGTCCCCCTTTTCCTGTCTTCTTAATACCGACTGAACTCTGCGACTCGATCAAAGCAAACAGCAGCAACATCTTCTCCTCTGATAAAAAGATATGTTTCAGCAGCTTTAAAAAAAAAAAAAAAAAAACTACTGCATTCACGCTTTTAAATCCTGAGATAACAGAAGGAAGAGATGAGAAACGCCAGACATGATTCACAGTCTGGCCAAGTTGCCAGACTCGTCTGGCAGGCAAGGCTAATATGCTCATGTACAGTATGGGCTTATGACAAATGCAACCCGGAGGCTGTGGAGTCCATTTACAGTGCTTATACTGGGGTAAGGATGGGAACTGTGGGGAAAACAGATAAGGGTATTAAAATGAAACCAGGATAAGAAAGTAACAATATGAGGAATGGAGTTGAGGACAAGGTTTTTTTTTTTCTCTCTTCCTAGTAACCTGTCCTCTTTATATACATTCAATGAAGTGCTTAATCCAGCCATCAATGCACGGTCACTTCACGCCTATCACAGTGAGCACCAGATCTCTCACGGTTGTGTCGATACGCCTGTCTGCTTTACTGAACACCTCCCTCATGCATGACCACCAATTTAATTGAACACCTCTCAAGGAGCAATAAAGAGGCAACATGTTCGAGGAGAGGCCCCTTTAATCGGACATGCCTTTAGACCAAAAGTTTCACATCAAGATTTCCTCTCAAATTTAATTAGCATCTACCCTCCCTCATTAGCGGCTCTGCATTCTGCCTCTCGTTTCTCTCTTTCAGCCTGTCACACGCGCTCGTGCTCTCTGTCCCACTCCATCTTTCTTCCCTTCAGACCCTTGTCACTCAGTCAGACGCCTCTTTAGAAAGTTGTGCTTGTGCTCAATGATTGCTTAAGCTCTGACATCAGTGCAACTGTCACTGATTATGAAAAATTAACACCCCGTCTGGCCTTCTCCAGTGAGCTCTGAAGCCCGCTTTGGAGGAGCTTTCTGTCTGGTGCAGTGGCTTTGTTTTGAAAATGTGTGTTCACCCTGTCCTATGAATACAGATAGGGGAGTAGCCAGGTACAACACCATCTTGATCAAGTAGTGTGCCAGCCAGAGATTTTTATTTGTACTTGGACACAGAAGAACTGTGGTGGAGGAGGCTTATAAATTGGAGAACTAGCGATAGTGCAGACAATTGTAGCTGGAATACCAATGCAGTTCTGAGCTGTACTCCGCCTGCAGTTTATGGACCCGTGCATGATGGTGGCCAACGCTCTTGTGCTCATCTGCTTATACGTGGAAAGACTTTGAAAATATGAGGCAATTTTAAAACTAAAACTTTTCTAAGTGATTAAAAAGAAACTTATGCAGCACTTTTAACAACAAAACCAAGGTGACACTGCTCCACAGTTCTAAAAATAAGAAGTGCATGCAACAGGGGTCACGGATTTTAAGACAAGTCTGGTGGTTCTCTTGTTATCATTACATCCTGTGAGTAGACCAGAAACAATGATTTGATCCTATAATATTACTCTTTATTGTGTATACGAACCATGTACAAGATAAGAAAACTGTAAACTGTTGGTTTTGGTCTTTTCCTGGGATTTGTTGACAGATTTTAAAGCATCTTGTAAGCATGATATCTGGCTTCTTTTAAAAGTGTGTGATAAACGTTTTTCCTAATTTTCAATTACTATGTTCGATATTTGATGTGGTGTTTTTTCTGAAATTATACATGAAAGTCACAAACATTGTTTCAACCAGTCAATGAAAAAGCACATCATCATAAATTAGTTTTCTCTAGAAGAACCGCGCATTCACAACATGTGGGGAAAAAAGTATCCAAAAACTCAATAACAAAATGATTGGAATAGTAAAAATCCTGAAGATTTTGACTATAGTATAAATCCATGCATTTCTCTGCAATTTGACAGGACCAATAATCGCTTAGGAAATAATATCTATGAAAAATTTACTCAAATTTCGACAGAAGAAGAAGAAAATAAGTAAAAAAAATATGACCAATTTTGACTAACTGTAAATGCACTGAACTTATTTCTTACTTATTGACATGGGTAACACTTTATAATAACCATCATTAATACATGGTAAACTTATAGTTAATTATATTTAGTTAAGTTATTTCACTGTTAAGAAACAATTAAATGGTTCATAAAACATTTATTAAGCAATTGTAAAGATTAAAAACCTCAGTTGCAACTCTCTAATGGCCATCCAAATAAACACAGTACTACTACACAGTATTATGAACATCAATTGCAACTTTCCAATAAACAACTGCTAATAAATGGTTTATAAAGCATTCCATTGCTTCTTTACAATGTATTGCCATTTTTATGGTATGACAGATATAATAAAGTGTTACCAAATATAAATATATATATATATATATATATATATATATATATATATATATATAGCATTATATTGTTTTTCACTCACTGTTTGCCTGTGAAATCAAAACAACGGCAGCATGCAGAACAAACATTGAATAATCAGGTGCAGTGTTGCTAACTGCCACCAGACAGATCTCTGATGGGGCCCTGCTAAGGTGCCTCCTGCTTTATTATTATTAACTTATTAGTTTTGGGTGTCGCCACAAACTCCTGACAGTTAATAAACGTGCTTTGCAGCAACGTTTACTGCTAACATTTATTATTATTTTAGTTATTTTGTTGCACCACTGAAAAGAAAAGAAAAGAAAAAAGAAAAAAGGGACAAAGGTTAAATATACTTAGTATTTGGTGCATATTCACTTATGTAGGTCAAAAATAAGTAAGTAAGGCAAAATCAAAGTGATTCTAGCAGTTTTTACTTGAAAAAATATATATATACTTAAACATCTTAGTTATGGTTAATAAAACAACTGATGTCAAGAAATGTCTTTGACATATCTGGTGAATCTGATGATATTAAAACACACAGATACACACAATTAAATGCACAGACATTAATATTATGTTTTGCAGTAGAGCTCAGTAATTTTCCCCGTTGCCGATCTTCAGAAAATTACACAACAACAGATATTATTTTGAAAAGTCTGCATGTTCGGTACGTGCACTGTCAAAACAAAGATACATGGTTGATCACATGGAGAGTCCTAGTAGTGTCAATGAGAAGCAATGCCGTAGGGTGGTTCACGCATGAGGCTCACGAGCGCTTCAAAGGGCGCCTCTCGGTGTCAGCTTAAACAGATGGTAGAGGGATTGTGTTACATTAATGAAAGGTCCCTGCTTCACTTGAGGTATCTGTCTTCCTGACAGTTCATGTCCCTGTTGAGGACTTATCAAAGTTTCCCCATCATTTTTAAAGAAGTTTCATGTCACCTCCATTGCCAAGAGCACTCATTTTTAACATCCTCAAGGCCGGTCGAACGCGCACCGGGTGATTATGACACTTTAACCCCTCAAGGGAGACAGCAGCGTGTCACTTGATGGCCTCGACATTAACACAGAAAAACACATACATGCTCAACATTTTCACACACGCCTACACAGGCTCAGATGAAAAACCTCTAAAATGAGCAAAGTGATGTAACATATCTTGGGGAACGGCTTATATTCTATTCAATATCCATTTTCTCTTTCACACTTCTCTGGCAGCTACAGCTGTGAAATACTTGCGCAAATCTGCATTATGTAACTTCTTCAGGAAAAACCTAACTTAGATGACCCAAATTAAAGTAATGCGTTTGGGCTGCAGAAAAACTTAACAGAAGCAGGGAATCTCATCTGTGCACAGGAGGTGATGCATGTATTAGGGAATGGTACATTTCCAGCAGGGCGCTACTTTACCGCTAGAAGACACACTGTGACCCAGCAGTGGCGGCTTCATGGTGTGCCAATGAAGGATGTACATGATTGACATATTCCCTTTTTTGTTTAAATACAAACACAAACCCTTAAGCATAGAACGCACTGGGGAAAGGATCGCACCCCGCTTTGCTGCCTCACAGCTAAAAGAAATGTTCTCACTATTACTTTCAGTATGACTTGCTGATCTAAAATGTCTAAGACTGCACTGAAAAAAATTGCATTAATACTATGTTTGGCTGTTTATGTTCCTGTGTTCCTTGTGTGGTCTCGTGTTTGTAGCTACCTGCTCATTTGCTGGATTTTTCTGTCGACGTTAGAGTTATCTGATGGTCAGCTGGGTGTGATTTCTTTATTCACGCTGTCATATTTGGAGCAGATTGAAACGTTTGTCCCGCAGCAGGCTGCCAGCTGCAGAGTGTTGGTTTCAAGTGCTGCTGTGTGTATATATCACTATGTATTATTAGGCCGCTGACAATATGCACTTGTGAAATCAGCCAAGTGCTGGCAGTTGTTTTTGCTGGACTCGGTCATTGCCAAGAATGTACAAAAATACATCAGTTGTGTGTGAATAGAGAATACAAATGGACATGTATCCTAATCTAAAATACATTTGTATTATCAAAATAGAAAAAAAGAAAACTGCATTTCCTGCCAAGGAAAAGATCAGCAGTTCACACACCATCCACAGATCTGTTCATCCACCTGAAGTAATTTGCACAAGCTTAAGAACACTGGAAACGCAATGCGCAGACATCTTCATAGTGATTTACACTATGTTATATAAGTGATTTACAACAACATATTTTTCTGTTCTACTCCAATGTACAGTACATGGGGCTCAAGGGTAAAGTCTTGTTGTTTATCAGTCACCTATGTGAAATTAGCCATATTGTAGCGCCATGGGGAGATATTGAAGAAGTAATCATTAAAAAAAAGGCATTAATAGTAAAAAAAAACATTGGTATTGACTGTCATTGTTTGTATGACAATGTAGTAAATTTCTCCTAGTACTATCTTCTAGTAATATAAAAGTAAGCTAAAGGCTCAAGATGGAGAGCAAGTGAAAGGAAATGAGAGGCCAGAGTTGATTTATGAGCTATTTATAGATAAATTTGGAAAGCAGGATAGCTGTATGGACCTTTAAATGATAACGATAGCACAGGCTTTTTTTCAACCAGGAAATCTCAAGAGCTAATTTTACAAATGTGGTGAAAATGTTCATGATGAAAGCTGATTTGGTGCAGATGGTATCCTCGTGTTGCTATTTATAAAACACTTTTGGCTCAAAACTCAAAACCGCAAGGTATTAAAGCAGCATTAATTTCATTTCCTGGATGTCTTGGTGAAAAAAAAAACTTTCAACACTGTTTTGGCCTGAAGGCCAAGTCTGACTTTTTGACTTCTTTGGAAAATCCTGTTTTGACAGCGAGTTTCTAATGACTGTGACCTCAAAGAACTCTGTTCAAGGCAAAGTACAATTTTAACCAAAGTAATCAAATTTAGATGACAAGTGAACTAAACATCTAGATTTAGGATTTTAGACTGTTTTTCGAAACGCTTTACACATCAGAGTTTGAGGATCTGTGAAGATGCTGATCGATTGTAGATACAGATAGATAGATAGTACTGTAGATAGTTAGTTACAGTAGCTAAACCAGACAGCCAGGTGGCATTGTGACAGAAATAGAAATTCCCCAATTTTAAGGATAGCAGTGGGCAAATTAATTTGATGTTTTGCACAACAGTGTACATGTCTCCCGCAGGATAGAGTGTAATGATCACTCAACTTTTCATCTAGCATCATCACCAGGTCCGAAATTACATTTGTCCACCATTTTTGTTTATGACCAAGTAACTGGAACACTAATGGCATTCCCATCAGCCTCAGCTGCGCCTTCTGTTTAGTGCTATTTAGCAACTGTCAGCATGCCAAAACATGATGGTGAACATGGTACATATAAGCATTGGCATGTTAGAGTCATTGACCATTTTAGCAAGCTAGTTTAAGCATTTAGTTCAAAGCACTGTTGTCACAAAGTACAGCCTCACAGGGCTGGTGGCCCTTGTAGAAAACAACATCTTCATTTTTTAAACGTTGTAATTTTTTTACTATTATAAGCAGTTCTAGGTGCTACAGAAAAACTGTTCAGATATGAAAAAGACCCAAGGTTTGCTCTGTGAAGCAGTTCTGCTGAGCATAAACGACCCTTCAACTTGTAAAGACTATAGTAGCATTGAACAGTAACCTACTTCTTTGTTCTGTAAATAATAGGTCCTATGACAGTCCTATAATTTGCATGTATGCACTATACACTGTGCACTGCTGTGTTCCCTATAAGAGAGATCACAAAAGAAACCAGTCATTTCTTGACTTTACAGTCCAATGCTTGACAAATAAATGAGATTTATGCACATCAAGGGATGTGTTGTGCTTATATGTTTTATTCATTCAGCCAGTCAGATAATTGAAATAATTCAGTGCCTGTTTCAGGATCAGGATATAGCTACTTCATGTTTGGTGAATGATAATTAGAATAATTCATTTCAGACTTGAAATTATTGAATCGTTGTTTTTTATCATAAATATTGTGGCGTGGAAAGGATAGACAGCAATAAGCAAGGGATAGACAAGTGTGCAGGGAAAGGGAATGCTGTAAAGGAAGTGTTCAGTGTTGCAGAATGTCCTTCTCACCCCAGTGAATCATTGACTTCTGATACAAGGGTAGCTAACCCTGCCCTTTCCCCATGCCATCTCCCAACACTAACACGCACCACTGACACATGTCATACTTTGGTCACCTGGGAGGACAGGGGAGAGTAGAAATGGAGAAACATGGTCTGGGTGATAAACTGGGGCAGCTTTACATGGGAATCATTGCTTTACAGGATGGTCATCACAGACCGAACCCCTAGAGAACTTCAGTGAGAGCATGCTGACAGGCTGCAAATCCATGACAAGCCTATAGAGGGGGAACAGATCTCAAGCCACTCTCACAGTGAGACAGAGAAAAAAACAGATGTAAGGGGATTTCTATCTCTAAAATGCTGGGTTGACAGTGATTAAGAAATGAAACCCTGCTGTGAAAAGGTTATCATTAAAAGGTCATCTGTTTTATCCCCCTTCTTTTGCTTTCAAAGTCTAATGTCTTGGTGAGACACACACAAGAACACACAAATGCACATAAACACAGCTTGAAGCTTGTAATAGTCTCTCTGTGGGGATTCAGTAACAAACAAGACTAAGGAAGTTGAATTCAGACGGACAAAAACTGAAACCTTTCTCGGTAACCTTCTGCCCATAATATACTCGCAAACCTGCCAAATGGATCCAGAAGAACGCATCGCTGAATCTGTCTGAAGTGGTTTTAAACCGCAGCACTCCCAATCCTAATCCTCCAATTCCCATGAACACCATGTTGTGATGTGTATTACAACCTTTGGCTTGCTGTGACGCCGCCTCTCTGTGGCTGAGGGACTGCGGTAGAATCACAACAACCACACAAGATTTCAGCAACAGTGTTTTGTGATGACTGCTCTCTAGCCAGGTGAGACAGATGTGGAGATATTTGACTGGGGAAACAAAGCCAAAAAGGGAGAGAAAGGAAAACAAAAGACAATGAAAAATAATGCCAAAACCTTGTCTGGCCTATTAGTTTATATGTTAAAAAATCCAGCTTAAAAGCTAATGCAACTTTCTGTATATTGAAGCTTCAAAAAATAAATGAAGTGCAATGCCTGGTTACACTTTCAAAATAAAGGGTCCATAGTCAAGTTTACAACAATACTTTATATACAAAGTGTGGTTCGACTTTCAAAATAATGCCTGCTGACAAGCATTTCACATAGTGTCATATTCTATGACTTTGCAAATGTTTTTATCCTTGTCAAACGGTCGCAGTTTGGTCAGCTTTCGCCTCCACCAACAAACTGGTTAGGATTAGGGAAAATAAAAATACCTGGTTAGGGTTAAGAAAAGATCGTACCTTGGATTAAAAAAAACAAACATTAAGTTGAATAAGTGACGTAACATAATTTAGGTGACATCAGTTCATTCATGTCATTAAGGTACGTTCACTACAAATAAATACTAAGCAAATCACTCTGGACTCAGAAATTGGATTCAAACCCCAATCTCTGGGGGGGGGACATCCACCAAATAACCAACCCAACCACCCCAGCCCCTACCCTTGGCTCACCCTTTATATACTCCAATAGAGTGTTGCATGAAGAAGTGGCACTAAAGGGATAGTTACAGCTTCAACAAAAAACATAGGGCCACTGTACAGGCTGCAGTATTTGACGCTATGGGAGTAAGAACGGGCTGACACAGTTTACCAACATTATCTCCCCATAGAAGTACAACAGAGTATCTAATCCATAGCATTTATGGTCCACAGGAATTTAAAACGAGTAAAATACTATTGTTAGACCAACGATAAAATTACACTTACTTTGAATGTTGTATTACCACCAATTTAGCCGCACACTGCTAGTATGCGTATGTCTAGCATAGGTTGCAGTAAACTGATAGCTGAAAAAAAGATAAAATAAACACAGTATCAACCAGCACTGTACATAAGTATATAGTAGATACAAGATGCCTGTCAATATTTAGCTTTGTCCCATCTGATAAAACGTCAGATGTAACAATGTCAGTTAAGTTAACCTGTAACTACCATAGAGCCACCAGTAGGGGCTGCTGTGGCAACATAATGTTGATCTGAAACCAACTAATTGTGACAGAACAGAGTTAAAGCTGGAAATATCTCATGTTGCTCACATATTAAAAACAATTATGTAGAGTAGGCAGAGGAGGACTTGGATTATAATGGAGGGTGCTAATGATGCTGATGCCAACATCAGTGATGTCCACCCACATGTAGACAGGTGGCATTTTGTAGGCACAACAATCCATCAGAATCTCACTTCTGCTGAATAATATGCTCCTTTTATTGTTGTGTTGTGTTTTGTGAGAAAGAACACAACAGTGGGCTTTCAGCTTACCTACTACAAAACCAGTGTAATCTTTAAAGTTCAAGTGAAATGTATATCTGCCTTGCAAATCATATGTTGCGTGTTCTGCTCTGAGAAAAACCACAACCACAAGAATAATTCATATTTTGTATTTATGCTTAACGCCCCCTATCTTTGCAGTAACATAATCCTGCAGATGGTCACACTGACTAAGAGCCAGGGAGCAGCCTGCTACACAATGTCAGATTGTGGGCTAGATAGCTAATTAGTTAGTCAACTGCAACACATTAAACATGTAAACATACATGCAAATCTCACGTCAGTTTAGATGCTGGTGTCGACCTACTCTTCACGACCACTGCTAAGACAGTCTGCCCATGGCATGTGAGTTAAAACATACATGTCTTTATATCTGGAATCAGCCTGCATGTTGCTGTCAAACACAAGCTGCAAGAACGGATGACAAAGTCCAACCTGAAATGTGATTACAGTTGTCTAATCTGTTTACACAGCAGTAAAATGAGTAGTATTAAGGACAACTTTCATCTGTGGCTGTGACTCCACCTACGCATCTTCACAACAGTACTTGCAGGTGTTTTCAAAAATCCCAAACTCCCAACTACTTCTGCTAATGACGCTCTTGGGAAACTGAACCACCACCTGCCCCTTTGCCAAGATATTTCCCCCTGACGTAAATGTCTGCCTGTGGCACTTACCAAGAAGAATGTTTAAAAATTAATTATAATTTCAACGACTTGCTTGGGCTCTATCAGTTCACATCACAAGACTTCACCTGCCATAACCCCTATCACTTTGTTTGCACTCACCGCAATGAGCTGCTGAATGTAATTTGTGTCTTAAATTAGTTGTTTCAACTGCCTGTCACGTTGTATGTATAGTGGCACTATTCCACTTCATCAGGGAAATTATGCAGCTTAAAGCAGGGGTGGATCAGTCTGTAGCAAGAGTTTTCCCAGTGGGCTGGCGGGTTTATGTGCCTCCAAGTGCAGCCCGTGCTGTTTTGTAGCCTATTATTAGCTGTGCTGTGGCACTTCTCACAATACATATATGAAATTAACCTTTTGCTGCCATTGGGGGCCAGTTGGAAATATCAGAACATGCATGCTTAATCAAACTTAGCAATGTAAACAAAAGACTGTAATTGTCAGCACCACTCAAGCTAACTAACGTCATTCTGTGGATTGGTTGAAAACTCTGTCTCCAGCTGACTTGTTTGAAATGAAACGCCTGTTACAGGGTCTGAACATTTGAGGGCTACATGCATGACATGCTAATGCAGCTTTGTGTAATGGTGCAAAAAAGACCAGGGCGAAAGCTCCAGGTTCCAAGCCAAAAGTCAGTGTCCTCATCAGTTAATGATTCATCTAGAAGACATCTAAATGCAGGAGCAGCAGTGCCCTTGGGTAGTGCTACCTAGTCTTATAGTACAGTATGGTTATAATAAGAAAATCCAACTAAAATGGCACAGTAGAGCGCATACCTCTGCCAATGCCCAGCAGTCCCTTTTAATTCACTCGAGCCTAATCCAATATCAAATAAAACATATTTCAATCTGCTAGATCCAGATTTCCATTTGGATCCACATCAAATTATACTTACTCATAAATACCAGCCACCCTAAATACGCCTGGATCTGTACCAAAAGTTAATGAGGTCTATACTGGCCTGAGACCCGTCCTCAATCCAACTTGCGTGGAAATCCTTCCAGTATTTTTTTGTACCAACCAACCGATCAACAAACAGACATGGGCTATGTACTATAGACACATACTTTGTTACTTGGACAAACAAAACAAGGTTAGATTGATGCTTTTTGTTATTAATTTTTCAACGTGTTTCAATTTTACATTAGAAAACGAGTTTTGAGGGTCAGGACTTAACAATACTTTTTGAAAAGTCATATTGGCTAAACTTCCCCCAAATTCACACTCTGGTACAACAGTTAGTGACATCGGAGACCGGTGTTACAGCGCAGTTGATGTATGATTCCTGAACGGGGCTTTTCTTATGTAACCTGGAACCTCACATAAAATTGAAGTAAGAAAGAGGGGTTCAATGTACCGTCAATTAGAACTATCAAAAATGTGGCCACAATTTTAAACGTTTTTGACAAAAGTAGAAATAGCACAGCAGCTTTCTTCTTGATACACAGTATATGGATTACTTTATGTAGTAAAACATTTGACACTTGTGAGCTTAGCTTATATGCAATAGAAAGTACAATATTGCGGTTGTTTCATTCCTCCCCCTTGAATTGTTTTATATTCTGTAAGGTTTGATACTGCAGAACATTATATAAATCAGTCCTGACTAAATTCCTACCTGTCATGATTACTGTGATTGTAAAGCAGCAGAGTTTCACAATACGGGGTGGACAGTAAATATGCATCTATCCTTTTGACACAAACCTTTACTGGCATAAAAAAATAACCGTTTTCAGTCAGGTGTCACTCCAATAGGAAAGTTTGATCCCATGCTGGCACAGCATGCAAGGCAATAAAGTACAGCAATTCTGAGTTTCCTGGCAGCACATCACTTGTGAACCAAAACACCCGTCTAAGATGGTGAAACATCCACTGAGATGATTCTGAGGAATGCAGCATGCTGAGTCACCCGATAGGAACCTTTTGGGTACCAGATATGTAATCTTGACACACACACACACACACACACATTAATGGGCAACTTTATGTGCATGACATCGGATTCTAGGCATGAATGTTTCCTCATATACTGGAGTTTTAGCATTGCATTTACCCCTCTATTCATATGTGTGGTTGTACAAAAGCTGTCCTGCAGAGAGTGAAACTGAGATGACAACCCAATCAAATGTCCTTTTCCCTGCCTCTGATGCTGCCAGTGCCTCATGTTTTTCCAAATATGCCTTGACAAATTTCTTTTATAGATGCATGTACATGCCTTGGCTGTGTCAAGGGATTGACAACATGATCAAACTTGTCCTTCCCTCCAGTGCGGAAGCCATTTATTGATGTGTAATTTAGAGGTCATGGCTTGTTTCAGTTGCTTTTCTTGATAGTGGTTAATGTTTGGAACTCAGCATCACATGTGTTTGTTGTGCAAATGAGACCGACAGAAGTTGAAGGGGCTACTGACTCCACTAGTTGTGTTTGATTTGGGGCCATCTGAGAGGAGGTGGTAAATGAGTCTCACTACCATAACTGTAATTAAGACTACTACATTAAAGAACATGGTGATGGTGTACAGCCTTAACTGTGAGTGTGGAGGTGTTGCATGAAATCTGTCAGTTGTGTTAAATCTATGACTGCAGTCATGGTAACTTATGGTTGTCACAAGCACGCCATGGTAATCAAGAGACATATTCAGGTCAGTCAGTTGGGCCTCTGTACCTATGAGCTATCAGACTTCTTCATGGTTCAACGCACTGGAGAAAATTTCTTCCAAATTGCATCTTTCATTTTATCCAGCAGTGTCTACAGAATGAAAGTACAGAGCCATTATTTTTAACATCTCATTTTAGCTATGAACTTTAACATCCTTGCGAGGAATTTTCACCACAATCCTCTGAGCAGAGAACTGCTTGTACTATATTGCCACAAAAACACCATGGGCTATTAATTTTAAAAGGTTAGTGTGCACATAAAGGGTCATTTGTTAGCATCATAGTGGGAAAAAAAACACTTTAAAATACACAAAAACATGGCCATTAACATAGCAACTAACTTTGGTAATGCTAGGACATTTTTTTTCTTTTGATTTTTTGGTGACTCATTCTGAGACTGTTGGTGGATTGTAACCACTATAGTTTGCATAAATTACACAAGCAGACACCTAATTATTAGGATTATTTCCAATTTGAGTACACTAGCAAAGCGCAAATAAAGTGTTTTTTATTCTGAACAAATACTTTTAATATTTCTGTAGTCACTCATCAGTACTGTAGTTCACTGAATATCGACTTCAAAGACCAAGACTGATCATTTCATTTGGAAGAGTGTGCTGTTTCATAAAGCACTGGTTCGTGTGCTTCAGCCTTGGAACCAGTTCTCGCAGAGAAGGACAAGTCAATATACTGTGGATTTAAATCCATTGGTAGCAGCCCAAGAGAAAACTGGAGAACATGGCTGCTTCTTTTAATCACTTCTACAGAACTAAGTGCAAGAACTAAAGGGCAACACACACACACACTCACGTTTAACACTATGTGTCACACAATGTCGCACACACCAGATAAGCGATGCAGGTAGACAGAGTTTGCCAATCCCTAGTTAATATGGAACATGGGAAAAGATAAGTCGTCTATACTGACTAGTCAGCCTGTGATGACGCACTGCCTGAGTGTGTTGCCCTTAAAGACACTGAAAAGTTGTTTTCTTAATTGGCTTCTTACTTTGTGCGGGGGGTGGGGTGTTACATAAACCCACAGCCTTAATCCACATTTACAACAGTCTTGGTTATTTTACTTTAGAGACTTCTGTCTGCTGTTTTTCTCTTGAGCTGCAGGACTTTGTTGGAAAACGTCATGTACTTCTCTGCACCAATCAGTTTTAGCAACATTGTGATCACCATGTGATGACAGTTGTATGGTTTGAAATCGGATGAACGGTTCTCAAGATATGCAAATAGACAGACAGACAAATATTCCTTGCTTAAGTGTTAGATGCTGTATTGTGCTAAACTGTTGTAGATTGATAAATGTCTTTTTCTACTGATCATGTGGTTGTTGGACATTAGTGATGACTGAGAAGGATCATTTTGTTTATATATTGTTTCTTAGGAAAATCCTTCACAGTATACCTTTCAAATCCACTTGCACAGATGTCAAAATTAATAGTTAGATTATCTATAAATACATTTAAATATATATTATATACACATTTGAAAATCCAGACTCACCAGTACATAATGCACCACCAGACAGCAATATTGCTACTGGTCAGCAATATTACCATATGTGTCATTTTGAGGAAAGCATTTTGTGTTTTACTGTAACAATAGTGTGTTGGTGTGTGTTTAGGCTCATGTGCTAACCTCACTAAGAATCCAGCAGCCCAATGACAAACGTACCTCAGAGTCTTTTCAATGGGTGACTGAGCCTGTGATAGAATACACGGACTTGTGCTCCAGAGCCATTGATAGCAAACGTGATAAATGGACATGTGTGGGACAGAGAGAGAGACAGAGAGGGAGAGAGCTGGTGCTGTAGTGCCTCTGGTTTGGCGCAGGGGTCTACCTCACGATTCTTAATGACTCAGTGGCGTTGATCTGTGAAGGAAAGAGAAAATGGGCCATTTAGGGAGAGAAACAGTCAACCTGCTATGTCTTGTCCATTGTCTGGGATTTAAGTGAGAAAATCAATTTGTCATGACACTTTGCCGATAAAAGTAATTCCCCTGTTCTCTCTTCCCAGTCCTCATCTGATATGCACACTAGGCTTAGAACCAAGAAAGGGGTTATTGGAATGATTGGTTGCACACTTAGACACTTTGCAAATACATGCCCTGTGTTTCCATATTTGGACAGGCTAATGCCCATATTCACAGGCTTCATACAGCTTTATAAGAGTAAAGTATTCAGTCACTTTCACGGTTCTTCAATCATCGCATCTATATAAATGCAACTGCAGGAAATAAAGCCTAGAATTCCTTTACAACCACAGCAATCATTATCGTCGCTTTGTTTATTTTACCAGCTGTTAAGTTAATTTTGATTGTAGGCGATGGTCATGAATTTCCTAATGGTTGCTTATTTCAGAGTAAAAGATCAACAACTCTAAATCACAATTGAACACAAGAAAGAGAATTTAATGAAATTAAGTAAGTCAGTGTAGTTGCATGTTTATTCAGTCTATTTAATTTAATTTAGATTGAAAATATCTCATGTTTTACATTAGAGAATATCTACATTAAAAAAATATTTACACAGGGTTTCCTCTACATGTAATTTATTGTGGCGCACCGCCACGGCAAAATAAAAGCCGCCACACCTAATTTAGAATAATAATTTAGTTTTATAATTTTAAGTTTTTTTGTTGTTGTTTTTTACCTTGTTTTTATGTTGTTTTATGTTTATGTTAATGTAAATTATTGTATGAAATGTGAATTTTGGCACAAAACATGGCGTTTTTCATGAAATGTGACGCTACGCTGTAAATACCCTTATTTTGAAAAACCAACACCGGAGACACCACCTGCCTGTCTGGCTGCAGCGCGAAAGACGAAGAGAGTAGAGACGACAGTCCGACGTGGAGGGAGAGAAAAGGGTGAAAGAAAGGTACCTAAGCTGGCCCGTAGGCAAGGGGGATCGGAGACATCACAAAGCCATTGAGCAGCTGTTTACTAGTTAGCTCCGTTAGCGCCGTTAGCTACGTTAGCTCGGCTACAGTCGAACTAGAGTGGTCCGTTTATAAACCTAATGAGCAGCGTTACAAATAACCGGTGTACGTGTGTCTCTGTTGTTAAAGTTTAGTTAAAGTTTACTTTAGAAACTAATTTTTACAATCGAGTCACCTAAACATGACGTACCGCACGTCATTTCCTGGTCAGTCATCATGGAAACATGACGCTCTGTCAGTGGTGCTGCATTTGGACCAGAGTGAAAACAAACGTGTGCAGTTTCATTTTACAGCTGGGTAAAATAATAATAATAATAATAATAATATCATACACACAATTTATAAAAATGAATTACATAGTGAAAAATTGGCGTAATAGGCTGTTTGGAATTTAAAAATCAATCTAAAAATGATCAACTGTACCAAATGTGATGAGTACCAGCTCATCCACTGCCACATTAGAAGAGAAAGTATGCCTATAGTGGCTAAAAATGGTCACATCACAAGCGAGACAATACACTTAAATTTAATTCAATTAATTAATTCATGTTAATGGAAAGTTTGGATGGTAGTACACTTCAATTTAATTAGTTCATGTTCATTCATGTCAACAGAGGAGAGCAACAGAGACGGATAGTGGAGAACAGAGAGACAACTGACGAGAGAAACGTCATGTAAAAGTGAAGGTATAATGAATAAAAAATATAAACCCGGGCAGACCTCCCCACGGTTTAAAAAAATCCTGGAGGAAAACCTGTTACATATTGAAATTATAAATGTTTAGTGCTCATGGCAACACATCTACTTGTTCTACTCTCATCTATTGAACGCTCCACCATCTCAAGGTAGACCACCTACTCTTGTACAGCTAGTCAAAGTCTGTTTGCTTTAGCGGTCAGGCTGAGTTTCCTGTGTTTGTCTGCTTACTCTGCACTACAATCATCAGCATTCTTCAGAACCTAAATCTCCTCTACCAGCCTTCCGTTCTTCTCTTTCAACTATCCTATGTCATTCATCACGTCTTTTCTGTTTCCAGCCTTTTCTTCATCCGTCTGTCTCATTTTTTGTTCCTGAAGGTAATGTTATATCTGTCTCGTGAAGATGTGGTGAGCTGATTCTCTTTGGTAGATTCGATGTTCAACATTCTCTTAACAGTCTCCACATGATCAATAATGGCTTGGTCCTCCACCAGCGAGCACTCATGCATATCCTCCACCATCACTTCTGCATTGACCAAGAAGCGTCTTTCTACAGAGGTTTTGCCATGGGACAAGATCAGGAGATGTTTCATGATCTCCCACAGGTGGCACCACTCTGCTTTGGTGGACAACTGCTCATGGTAGAATTGATCCAATCTGTCATCCGGTTGCTGTCTGGGTTTAAGCTCGTCATTACACTGGATGAACTCCTTCAGGACTCCATCAAAGGATCTCTCATGGATGGGGCCAGATTCCACGAAGAACTCTGGTGAGTTCCTTCATGATTGCTTCTTTGATCCTGATGAGCACTCTTGGATCCAGCTTTGAGACGGTCTTCATCAGAGACAATTTACAGCTCTGATTGAACTATAGCCTCAGCATTTGGGTGTTGCTTTCTGTGATCCTCAAGAACTCATGCTGTAAGGAATTCAACATTCAATCGTTGTTATTTGTTAAGATTTGTTATATCATGGTTGTCCCCATCATTATATTCTAACTGTATCAGCTTCAGTGTTGTGGTGGTGTTCTTGGCAACTGAATTTATGAACTTCTACAGTAACTCTCAAAGCAAAGTGAAAAGATCCTTGCTCATAAGCGGGAGTAAAGTAAAGTATTTTCTTAAGACGGGAATGATTTCCTTTGCAACCATGAGAAAGTCCAGTTTTGCTTGAGAGACACTCTCTTCATTAACGTTCTCAGCAGCTTAACTTGACCACTTTTGGATGGCTCTCTCAAAAAGTACAATATCCCGAAAAGTCCCCTACGCCACCTCCACATTTTCCAGCCATCGGTAATGACAATAATCATGGGGGAAACTTGAATACCAGGTACTACCATGTCGTCTTATCTTAAAAAGATACTTAAAGCCTTGAGAGGGCGATCAACAGTTCCCAGCTGGTGCTTGCCAGGCTGTGGAAACTGATATCTGTGCATACGTAAGATTCAATTTTCTCATTAATTTGATCTGCAACTTGGTGCTCATGACAACAGAATGTAAGTGCCTTTGTTTGCACACAACTGTCATGCCAGTATCTTAAGTAGATGTCACGTGGGCACCTGCTCATTTTACACTTCAAACTTTCATCAAACAAAAGCAATGATTCTGAATCTTTCTTTACCCTCTACTTCATTAGTGACAAGAAATGGGATGCTATCTCCCCACAAGTTAACTGATTTTAATGTTAAGGATTTACATGTCAGGATTTGTTCTGTTGCCCAACAAATTTCTGCCATCGTTGCTTGGTTTGAGGTAATAAAATGTTCAGTGTGTTATCACTGCTTATTGCAGTAGCTGTGGTTTCAGCATTTGATGTTGAAGCATCATTGTGGAGTTCTTTTGATGTCAGGTGGAAATAAACCCCTAAGGTGGAACCTGACCTGGTCTTTGAGAGGTCTTCATGCTTCTTGCCTTGAACAAGTCGGGGAAAAATAAAACAGAAACAAAATGAGGATACGGCATTCAACGACCACTCAGTTACATAAGTTAGTAGAACAAGCTCCATCAAGTAAAATCTGACACACTTAATCAATAATTGCACTTTAATTAGAGCAACACATCATCGTTAGCAAAATTACAGGAAGGTTGCAAATACACAATATACAAGAAAACAAATCAGTCTGCATTCATGACGTGATGTGTTTTTATTTAGAAGCAGCAGCAGATGGTCTGGTGCACAGAATCTTTTATGGGAGAATGCACATCACATAACCTGCTCACTATCTAAATGGGATGATGGGGACTAATAGGGTTGGGTATTAAACCTGCTACTTTTAAGGGTACCAACCACAGTGTATTGATATTATTGAGACCCATTTTATGTTAAACCGATCAATGTCAAATTTTGGTACATGAGAGCGCATCTATGTTCTCATAGTAAGAAAGAGAGACAGCGAGACCACATCACCAAGCTTTGCCAGATGTACAATAATTATGGTATTTGCTCAACGTGGACCAATATAATAATTATGGACATCCCCATCCTCAGACCACAGCTGCATCAGCTTACTATAAATAAAAACCCTATGTGGGATTTGTAGGCATGACAAAAATTTGTTTACACATATTATCTTTCAAAACATGTCTTGGTTATGACTCACCTACAGCGCTTTTTCCCCGAAGTACAACAGTTGAACCTTTCCCATCTGGCAACGCTTGATCAAGTCCAAATGTGGTTACACTTTTTAAAAGTCAACACAGACAAACACCAGAAATATTGGTAATACGAAATGCAATGTTGGCCAAGGCAACCGACTAAAACGAGGAAACACCCGGTCTAAAGGGTGTACCATGTTTGATAGCCTGAAAGTTAAAGTCCCCCATAGCTAATGTTAGCATGCCTACAGCCAGAGCCGAAGAAGTTGATCCGTCCATGGATGAAGAAACTTTAACTGAGACATCAGCTGTAGGTAATTAATTGACTAGTTGGCTAAGTTGCTGTTGGAGATAACTGAGCTTTTTTCACTGTATTGGTTGACATTATCCTAGCATTTTTGCTAGCGTTAACCAACACTGCTGCTGGCTGCATCAGGAATACCTTAACAACATGCTATTTAGTATATTAAAAAAGTAGGTGAGATTTTTTGTTATGTCTTATACGTAAGAATAGAACTAAAAGTATATAAACAAACAACATTTCCTCCTCTTGTTTTGATAAGGCAGACTACACACTTTCCTTTTGAGAGTAATTTATATTTGTATATAGTCCAGTACTGTGCTGATATTCTGTCAGTTTCTTCATTTGAGTCCAGTTACTGAGATTGAGTAGAATGCACAGAGTAAAAACAGTGAGCAGCAATGCTGGTATGAAACCATATTTGGTGACTTATTTTTCACAAGTGAAACTACAATTTTAAAGCAAGGGTAAAGCACCGACTAAAGATACCATTGGGCACTGCTACCAAATTGCATGTACTGTTATTGGCGGTATTGATTCAAATGTAGTCGGTACCCAACCAAGCCTTTAGTACCTTTTGAATCCTTCATTTTCACCCCAGTATTATGACTCTTCATACTCTTTCAGATGCTACTTCAAATAGATTAAAGCCAGCAATTCAGTTTAGCATCAGCTTTTCTACAAACCTTGACAATATTCCACGTCTTTCATACGTGATTTGGTATTATTCCCATTTTTAAAGCCAGCAATGCAAATTATGCATCATCTTTTCAACAGCCAGCATTCACAACCACAATTTCCTCAGAAATTGCACTCCTAATGTGCATGCACAGACAGTGTCAAAAGTCAGAGGACCCATTCTGCTCATTCTGAGAACAGATGGTTGCCCTCATGACGCCAGGTGACACAAAGCAGAATGGAGAAACATCCCCTTGTCATTTCGGCGTTCATGTCTGTTCATCCAACTCTGTCTGGTGTGGTCGACGTCAACATGAGACTACAGGAGACAGCGAACAAATATGACGATGGGATTGTTTCATTTTTAAACGATTTGACATGAATGATTGTGTAGCACCAGATTATGTTGAAATGAAGTATTTTTCGAGGAGTATATATGAATTCAAGGAGGAATTTAAATGTTTTCCAAAATTTCAAGATTGTATGAATCTCGTAATTACAACAACATACTGCTCTTAAAACACATACTGTACATAGAAAATGTGTTGGCTAGTTAAATGTCAGGCTCATGTAACCATAAGAGTGAGACTGTATGTGTAAGAGAAAGTAGAATCTGGCAATGTGGATCACCATAACAGTCCAGGGCTTCATGTGTCATGAAAATGCGCCTCATGACACTTGTGTCTCCCCATAGTACTTGAGGGAGGAGGGAATTTATTATCAGGCAAGAGATCCAGTCATGATGGCCAGCCTGACAAAGTTTTCCCCAGGTTCAATCAATCACATGTGTCCTCTGTGAAGAGGCACCACCACAAGGGGCCCTCGGAGGCTTTGCCAGCAGATTAGTCACAGCCAAGACTCATTTCTGCAGCTGCACCAGTACAAAGATGGAATGAGGGAGGGGGGAATGATAGGTGAGAGGTAGGAAAAAAGTGAATGATGGAAGTGTTGAGACAAAAGATTGGGAGAGAAAGCAGGAGTGAAAAAGGGATATAGTGAGAGTGAGCAGAAAGAAGGGCAATAGGAGAAGGATGAAAGGGAAACAAATCTTTTGTGATAGAAACAATGATGAAATGGTGGAATGAGAAGTAAAGAAAAAGTACAACAAGAAAACATGTGGTGGCTAACATAGAGGCAGTGAAATGGATAGGAACATTAGATGGGAGTTTAGCACAGACGAAGAAACATGTGTTTGTACACAGATATTTTGGTTGCATTTTTCACTGTCCAGTTTATGTATAGGCTTGTAATACTGTGAATTATCATAATCCTCATTATGTTGAGTTATGGCTTCATCGCTACAGCAGATCATTCACTAAAGGAGAATTAACACAGTGCAAATGCTCATCCATTCATTTTCCACTGTGTACAACAGCATTGCACCAAAATGACAAACTGCTTTTAACCATCTGACTGATGTGCTCATATTTCCCAGTTTATTTTGCTTAATTTATGTTGTACCCCATTGAGTATTAATGTGAGGTTAAAGCGTCTGCTTTTAATACTACGTCTTTTGCCAAAAGGCAATAAATTGGATTAAGTACCACCTGATACTTTGAGAAGGTATGTAGGTAAGTACTTAAATATTTAAGATGAGAACATAAATACTTGCAGACAAATTCTTGAAAGACATTTGGTTGAAGAGGTATTTACAGGGCTAATATTGTTAATTTGTTTTGCATTTCAAAGCAATCTTATTTTTGGTTGACATACTGATAAAAGGTAGTTTTTAACTAATATATTTGTCTGATACAATCTGTCTGGCTGCAGATTAGCTTTTTTGCAATTAATTAAACATTTTTCACATTTGTTCACCTGACACCTAGAAGAGTAAGCAAAGCGTGCCAGCTTTAAAAAAAAAAAAAAATATGCACACTTTATTGAATGTTATGAAGTGTTTAAGACTGGATTTCACAGCTGAGCTCTCAGAAATGGTGCATTCTTAATGATGTTGCTGTATTGATGTAGTGGCTCTGTCCCGCTTTTATCGCAGTGATGATAACAGCTCTATCTGTTCATAACCTAAGCCTTGGGGGAAGAATGCTGACCCAGCCCAACCTGCCACAGGTCCATGCCACAATATCTCACTGACATCAATCTCTCCACACTCAGGCTAAGACTGATATGCACTTGTTTGCACCAGAGCTTACTGCAGTATGTGTGAAGATAGACGCACACAGCTATGAGAAAACACACATACCTTTCTGTCTCTACTTCTTGAGAAGATGAGAAGAAGCTGGTACCAATTATGGGGCCTAGAATTACAATTTCCTATTGTCTATCGAAGGCCCTGATGTATGTCAAGTCTACACTTGACTTTAAAAACAGGCAACACAACAGTGTCTCCTGAGAGAGCCCTTCTTTGTTAATCCCTATTAACCTCTCCAGTGAGCAGGGTGCAGGTTCACAGTCTTGGCCACTTAAGTTTGAGCATGACCTTACTTTGTGCTTACAACTGTCTAATGTGTCTGCCACGACTTGGCTGCTCTCCAGCTCAGGTTCTCATCCACCCACCCCTGAGTGTGTGAAAAATAGAGAGGGAGGGTGTGACCAGGTACTTTAGAAACTTTGACTACTTTTCAAGATGAGGGAACACAAATGAATTGTTCCAAAACCTCATATTAATAAAGACATTGTGAATTATTCAGAAAATCCTTTGTTATTAATGACACCGGTGGGCGTTAAGTGAACCTCAGTCAGCCTCCTGTTGCCCGAGCTGGCACTACATACAGTAGGTGTGAGCTAGTGTCGGCCGAAACAGTAACATCGCACACACAAGACCAAACACTGAAATGAACAGTGAATGCAGTTTCAAAAAAATACTATCATAAAGTATTATATTGAGAATAACATCATTATCTTTAAAGTCCCTATATTCTACTCATAAGCGGAGTTTGACTTTGCACGTTAAAGATATTATATTATGCTGTTCAGCTTTCATCTCTATATACCATATCAAATCATTTAGTGTAGGTGTACACGTGAATTAATTTTGTGTTAAATTGAAAACTGACACGTATAGTCACTCATATCCAATTTAAAGCACGCTCATAATTGGAACATGTTCAGCAACAGTGTCACCTGTTGTTACAGTAGGCTTGAAAATAGACTGGCACAGTAGGGGAGTGCAGAGAGGTAAGGCACTTGGGAGTCCGCGTAAGCATCACGTCATTCCTTTTTCAAAGCTACTCAAGTTCCAACACTCAACCTTCTGATAACAGGCCTGTATTTAGAGAGGCTTTATAATATTAATGTTGCCCATTGTCATCTGACAAGGTCACGGATGAATTCACTTGGAACGGAAAACATTTTCTTTTTACAGGCAGCTACAATTGATATTTTTTTAACCATGCAGACAAAACTGAAATAGATGAGAAATACATTTCTAAGGTTATAACAATTCAGCTAGTCAAAAAATGTTCCTCAGATAGTTCTACATAAGTAGAGTGAACAACCCAGCAGTCTAAAAGCTATATATAAAATATAAACTAAACTACCTGTTAACCACATGTCTTCTTTTAATCTTCAATAACAAAGAAAGTGTGAGAGCCCCAACAACAACACACAGAGATATAAGTGCATTAAGAAAACTTTCAGTTTATTACCCATAAATGTGAAACGTTAACGTATGACTCAATCAGAAATAAACTAAAATATATCTCAGAAAATGTAATGACACATCAGTCCAGAGCACCAGTGGAGATTACTACAGCATACCATTTGATGTTCAATTTACCCCCAGCTTTTATTTTCCCAACATTTACTCCTTTATGTCATAACTTTTTCATTAGACTTGTTCAGTACTTTCAGCTCAGTTTTCCACCGTCAAATCACATTCTGTTCTGTTTCAGTGACTAAACGATGAATAAAGCTGCACTTTACAGGCAGTCCTCATACTCTGCAAGGATCCCGAGTGCACCTTCCCCCTCTCTGACAGACACATGCATACAGTCTTCACTTCCACTCGAACTACTAGTTAAGGATGTGAGCTACTGATTTTAAGATTAAGGCAGCTGGATGCTGTTTTGAATAGTTGAACACTATTGACTGATCAGTAAGCACAGGCTCTGCCCCTCAATGCAGCCGTCACAGCTACTCAAAGACTGTACCTGTTTGTTGTTGCAAAAAGCATAGTTGTAAGCATATATTACAAGTATTTGCATAGCTAGGGCTAAGAACAGCAACACTTTATTATCTTTAACCTCTATCAGTTACTTTGTATTTCAATGCATGGTGTCGAAACAGGCTGTCGAGAATTCAAAGACATTCTTCATTTTGAATCTGTGATTAATGAACTGATCATTTCAGCTCTAATAATAAGTGATGAAGTGGCGAATATATTAGAATTTCTATCCCTCAATTAAGCTAAAAAAGATTGGATGTGTGCGTAACTATGGTTATTGTGACGAGTGCAGTTTAGCTTTATACAAAGTCGACTAATGTTGTCAGAGTCTGTCAAGTTTAACAGATCATCAGTGTTATCTCAAGCAAGCTGTTAGCTTTGTGCTTTTAACTTTTTTTTTTTTTTTTCCAGAATAAGTTGTGGTAAATGTCACTTTGTCTGGTTTATGCATGAGTATGCCTCACATTTAAATTCACATTTGATTCAACAGGCCCTATTTGTACAACTCCCAGCTTCTAAAAGGCTGTGGGTGCACCCAAGGGAGATTGGTAAATAGGACTCTAGGAACTGGTAGTGTTCATTTCCCAGGAAACGGTTGATGAAAAAGAGCATGAGTTATGTCCTGGGGGAGAAAATGACGAGATTAGAAGAAAATAAAGTTTCTTTGCTGTTAAGTGGTGACTCACGGCAAAGTCACACTGTGAAGTCTAACGTTACAAATATCAAGGTGTGTGGCATTGCCGGGAAGGCGTCACTAAAAATCAGACCTTAATCAATTATGAAAGTCATGTTTAGGTAAAGAAATGCTCCTTCTAATACATCCATTCATTATTGTCATTTGTGTTCTCAGTTTCAGTGACAGTGGGATCACAACGGGTAACCCTGGTGTCCTTTTCACCCTCCACATCCTGCAGCTCCTCCTGGGTCATACCCACGCCACACAGAATATATAATCCGTACAGTATGTCCTTAGTGGTAACAAGGGTCTCCCAGTTGAACGTGCTTGGTATGCCTCCACATGGACATATCCTTATGAGATGCCTAAATCACCTTGACACAACAGGAGCAGAAATCTTATTTCAAGTTCGCCTTGGATATTTAGGTCTTTACTCATCCCCTAAATTTAATAATCTAAGGCGAGAAGGAGTCCTTTGCTTTCAATTAGGGATGCTGAAAAATGGCATCTTATTGCGATATAAACAACAGTACAAGGGCCTAAAAGACCCAAGACAACAAGGGGAAGTCTGATATTGTAGAGTGCAGTAGAAAGTGCTGCTCTGAATTTATCTTCCTGTGAAATTAAACGTTTTGGGCAAATGCAGGACTACAGCCATGCTAACAGGTTTATAATAATAATAATATAAGTCTCACAACAAGCCCTCAGGAAGTGCACCAGACTTTGAAGCCAACTTTGATAGTGGCCAGTTTGTGTAATTACAACTTCACATGATGCACTGGAGCCCAAAAAGACTTGATTGTTACAGAAATGGCTGTAAAACTGTGGATACAACATCGCAACCACCGCTAAATGACTCCTTTCACGATCATATATTGAGCTATTCGGTCTGATAAAATTTGGAAAGTCTTGAAGAGCAGCATGATTAAATCATTGTATTCCCATTCAGGTTAGCCAGGCGCTAAACCAGAAATTAGCCGGCTCAGTCGGCGGAAGTGTCTAGTACGTATGCTCTCTATGTGCCCCACAACGAGTAAGATCCGGGTAATTATAGACCGGGAAAGTCAAGCTTTTTTGGGTTAACAGCTTTCATAGGAATGAACTGGAGCTCCTCATCCAAAGCTGTATCCAGATTGTAAAATCCATAGTTCACATTGATGAAGCTAACAAGTTGGTGTTTAGCAGGTATAGTGCTTAATGGTGTTCACTATCTTACGTAGTTTAGCATATTAGCATACTAACATTTGCTCCTTAGCAATTGATGCAAAGTACAGCTGGGACCTTAAGGGGACGTCATTAGTTTTGGATATTTTACTTAAAAGCATGAATATCAACTTAATGACTCAGTAGGAATCTTAAACTGGGAACCATGGACCTCTGCATTTAATTTTGTGTCCCTCTATGAGATGTTGAGGTAATGTCTTCGTTTGTGGGTGGATAGACTGGCAACTCTGTCTCGCTTGTACCTTTTACCATACTGGGATGGGCTCCAGCTCCCTGTCATCCTGAAGTACGTAGGATGGATGATGGATGTGAGGAGGATGACAGAGGCAAAAGTAAAGCAGTCCTGTTAAATTTGAATGAGTAGCCTCTCGCTAGTTTAAAACATCAGAAACTTTTTTTTTTAAATTTCATTTGATGCAACAAACGATTGAACCACTTAAAAATGCCAATGCAAAAAGGAGCTGGTGTCCAAGATAATACACTTTAACCATTGTCACAGACACTTTAAAGTAGCACAAAGGGATTGAATACCTTCATTTCTTACAGTCTCAGTTCAAGCTTTTTATTTTTCTCAACCAAGCTGCTGCCGCACAAAATACAGAAAAAAGTGTGTGCAGTGCTGATTGAACACTTCCATTTTACACCAGGCCTGGTTATAAGGAAACCCTCAAACTTTCAACCACCATCTGTGTACCCTCTGCTGCTCTCAGATGTCCTGAAGGTCTACGTGCTACATCATTTCCATAATGGGATTTTAGAACCTAAATACACTCCATATGTTCTACAGAATCTGTTGATGGATAAATCTCTATCAGTGAGGGGGAAAAAAAAACAACCATAGTGAATAGAAGATAATCAGATTGTAATTTTGCCGTGCAAGCCACCACCATAAAAGAGATGCAGCATGCTTTAGGGTAAACTCCTCCATGCTTCCTCTGATATTATGCTATATAAACCAACCCTGAGGAAAGTAAAGGTGGTAAAGTCAAGTCAGAACATAGTCACACCATTACATGCCTACGTATACAGTTGGAAATACTGTTTTGGGGTACAGTAAATGTCAAGCTTGTAGCTGACCAGTTGACAGAGACAAAAGCTTCACACTTAACATACAATAAAATGTGACATTCTCACCACCTTCAAATGAAGAAAGATGAAAAAGAATTCATTAATTAGAATGTGCATAAATTGCCAGTTGCTGTAAATTAAAATTAATGTATGTTAAAAATGCCATTATTAATTTAAACTGTTCAAATCAGTTTTTGATTTGCAGTTATCCTTTAACTCTCTGATATTCTGTCTTCAATAGGATGCTTATGGAATATTGATGACTTTGACCTATTTAAGATAAACACAGGGGAGGTTAAAACAAGTAAAGAGCACTTTTGTGTTTATTCTGCTCTCTTGCTGTGCCAGGTCCCAGACGGGTAATGTCGCTTTAACATCTTTACACAGCCAGAACTGCTTTTGCTTCCAAGAATAATCAGCAGTGCTCATAGTAAAGAGGTCTTTGTCCCTTAATTTTTACCCTGTAAATGGCCATTTAGAGAGCAATCGTACCACTTCCATTTGTTCTGATTTGCACTGAGCAGCGACATGTAAAGGTATTTAAAAAGGATTCCTCATGAGGTCAATTAAAGGAGTACACAAAGGATTCTATATAAAGTAGGTTTATGTCAAGGCGTCCATTGATTTTTTCAACATGTTTTATAATTTTCATCAAGTCCTCAGTGAGAACATTCAAACCAAGGCCGGGACAGCAGCAGTAATACATATCTCATTTTCAAGACAGCCTTACCCTTACTTAACGAATGTGAATGTGTATAAAAATTGTGTTGACACTGTATAAAAGGGTTGTTCTTTGCCAAGAAACATCCCTTGTGGAAAGGGGTATTTAATAAATATTGTTACTGTAAAACAACACTTTTGGGGCTGACCAGTATGTATTGAAAGAGCAATGAAAAATGATTTTTTTCCTCTATCACCCTTGCCTGTTTTCCGTTATTTGCCCCATTTTTCAGCCTATTATTTGACTTTTCTCTGGTTGCTTTTAGTAAGGTTGTAAATTAATGTCTTTTCAGCCTAGCCCTTTTGGATATGTTATGCTGTATACAATAAATGTAGAGGTGGAGAGAATATTTATACCAGAACCACACAGAAAAGCTGTGCAAATTACAGCAGACTCAGCAGCAATTACAGCAGTAAGCATGCCGTGTTGGTGTATTTTCATCTTTTTGTGGGTTAAAAAAAAGTCCTTAGAGGTTATAATGAGCACCTAAAATGACTATTCCTATGTCATCTTATAACCCTTTCCCAGTAAGACCACTAACATCGGGTTTTTGTCTTTAATGTAAATAGGTAAAATCTCATGTCTTCTCACGGCTCTGATAAAACACAACTCCCTGGGTGGATACGCTAATATCTGCCCCTTTTCAGGGAAGATACTACGACGTGTTGAACTTAAGGCCACTGGCTGGTTAATACTTAAAAAATAAAATAATGCATCTCATTCAGAATGTTATGGATTAAGACTTTTCAAAAACAAGTTTAACGTCTTCTGGATGTAGACTGATGAGGTATGTGATCTGCTGCTTTCTACTGTGTCTTGTATTTCTAGCGTGTTCATGATGACAAACGTGGCACAAAAGGAAAAGAATACAGACAAGCAAACTCATCTTCTGGCAATCAATCACCTGTTTTTAACCATACAGCAATAAAGGGCTTCATAGTCAGAATGTGTTGTGACCAATCACAGGCGACATTTTGTCGCACTAATTTTGAGCATTGTTTTGACCACAAGGTGAGGGGTGTAGGTTAATGTCTTTTATCTTATCCATATGACAGCACGCCTGGACTGACTCAGAAATCACTCACTCATATGTCTATCAGATGATTATCTGCTTAAATGAAACTGGACAATTTCTATTTCCTTTGCCGCCGTGAGCTCCTGGGCCCCTTCACCTGGAAAGGTCTAATCATATTTGGCTACGTCTCTGGAGGGGATAGTGAGGACAGACGCTTGGCTGTATTCATTCAAATGGATGGAACGATGCAACTCTTCCGTTACATCAGTGCCTTCTGCACTCAAGGCCACTGATCCCTCCAGTAATTTACCTCAGCTTTTTGAATATGAATAACGGTATTAATTTTAATAGCACATACTACCACATTCTAAATTATATTAACCTCTTCCACATGACCTCTGAATTTACAATTTGCAAACTATTTTCTGTTGGTGTCCACAAAAGAATAGAAATAGAACAATCCTACTCATGTATTCTTCCATTTCTAAAAGACAACGATGGAGTCTACTGTTGAAGGGCCCATCTCACTTAATGCACAATTTTTTAAGATTGGAAGTGAGATAAAAATCCCCTAGAGGAAATAATCCTGTCACCCCTCGACCAGCCGCAGAAAGTGACAGACCTACCATTTTCTCTCCTCTAAATGAAAATGTCAACATATATACATCACGGTGGCTGACTTCACTGTGCCGCATTAGTTCTCCTTCAAAGGCATTGTCCAATCTGCATAATGTATACTGCCTCCATCTGACTGACAGCATTTTGCTAAATAGATAAAGATTTAATTATTAATCAGGTTTCATGTATGCTGCAGCATGTTAATAACGCTGAAGGGATAATGCGACAAGCTAGATGCTTATTTTCTGCCCTACGATGGGACTTATTCAAACTCAGCGTGCCTCGGCTCTGTATCCTGTTAAATTGAAAATGCCTGGCGGGGGAAGTGTTGCATAAAATAAACCCACAATCACCAGCAAATTTTTGGTCATGAAAACGATCTTGCTATAATGACGTCAGCTGTCTTAAAGGAGCAGTTCACATTAAATTGGACATTAATTGATTTACATAAAGGACTTTTTCTGCCATGGAAAAATACACATATACTGCTTGTGGATTTAATTAGATTCAGAATCATTCGTGACGAAAGCCGAGGAACAGAGAATATTGAGCGCCATCCTTGGCCTTTCCTCCTGAAGCACCACAGACCCCCTATTTCTTTAAATGAAAGCCTGTTCTTCAGACCTTGACCAACTCAAAACATATGGCTGTGTCTAAGCTACTGTTACATAAATGTTGCTTCTTTTATTCATTCAAGAATAACCATCTCAGTGAAAGTTGTCTGTTTCAAGGCCTTTATGCATAAATCAAATTCAAATCTTTGCTCAACTGCCTGCTGAGGGGTTATGCAATCCTCTGCAACATTTTTACTGACAGACGAATCATGAATCAGGTCTCTGGTACTCTCGTATGTCACTTTCCACAAGACTACAGAATCAAAACTGAACAAATAGTTTTATCTTCCCTTGTAACTGTGAGCAAACACATTGTCTCATTGTTTCGAAAAGGCGGCTCTACCTCTGCATACGTGGACACAATTTATCTTGTGCATAAAGGCTGACTCTTTTTCTAGGTTTACCAGCCATTTAGACCCTTTCCACATCAGAATACTGTGCATGATGTTAGATAAATGATGCACATCAAGATACAGCTGAATGACAGAAAATTCCAACATGTGAATACGATTCGCTGTTTTTGGGGACAGCAGCCTTTGCTAGTTGTATTATACATGGAGTTCAAACTAGTCGGGTTCCTCTGAATTTAATAAATGCTGAAACTTTTGCCTGTTATTGGCTTGGTATCATTTGGTAGAGGCATTGTTCGATTAATTGCCTTCAAGGTATGTTTTGTTGGATTTAGGGGGAATCAATCAGCAGAAGTGGAATGTAAGGTTCATAGAAGCATTCAGAACATATTTCACATAATTGTTTTTGTTGGTGTATAATCACCTGAGGTCCTTGTGTTTTCATTAGCTTAGAATAAGACTTTAATATCTACAGAGGGACCAGGTGAAGTTTTTAGCGGCCACCATCGGGGACGGTGAAACGAGGGATATTAAGTTGGTTGCAATCTGCAACCTCAACACTAGATGCCACTAAATCCTACACACTGGATTGTTTCTTTAGTGTGTAGTTTTTCAAGCAAAAACCCCAAATGTTTCATAAATCTGGCTTCTCAGAATTTCTCATTGTAGTATTATTGTAAAATGAACATATTTTGTTTTGGGACAATAGGTTGGATAAAACAAGCAAGCTGAAGACTGTTGGAAATGTAATCATTATAGCTGTGTCTCACTACAACCTGGAGCACCTTCAGGGTAATTAAAAGTGCATAATGCATACTACTCCATGGAAGTACTACAATCTGGATATTACTGGATATTACTAACCCTAACCCTAACCCTAACCCTAACCCACGTTTCTATGTTAACTTAATAATGCACTCAGCCCTGACATTAAAGAGCTAGCAAGCAGAAGTGCTCAGTTGGAAACAACTTTACAACAAACTCCCACGATGCCAAGCTTTCTACAGCTTATTACTGTCCAACCTTAACCCGAGTACCAAAAGCAGCTGTTTTAAGATCGAAGGTTAGCATTAAAGGTTAATCCATCATTACCGTCTTTTGCATTGCAGTGGATCTTCAGTGTACTTTAGTTTGGCCTCTACTCCATTGTGATTTGAAATAAATTCTGTTGAGTTGCGGCTGTAATTACAAATCATTTACTTTAGGATTCTTATTCCAGAACATTTTTTTTTTCTACATACACACTAGAGATGGATGCAGCACTTAGTAACCTTTCCACCTTTATACCACCCACGGCCCGATGTTTAATTCAGCAAGAGGCTCTCTCATTCATACGGGATGTACGGTTTGTGAGCGACATCTCTCTGTCTCCTTTTGCATGCCTACAACAGCATGGGCTTTCAAGGCCGTCTGAACTCCCACAAGGCCACACTTTCCATGTTTGCATCCATTTTTCTTGCGCTATTATCATGATAACTGTTTGCTCAGAGTACAAATCAGTTTGATGTGACGATCCAAATTACTTCTTGTGTCATTGCTCAGGCATATGGTTTCCCATTATTATCTACAGTTATTTTTCAAAGCAAATGTACTGGTAGTTAGTGAGAAGACATTAAGGACAAATACAAAATTGATGTGCACAGCAACATTCAAAAGGGTCATACAAGAACTATTTCCTATCAATGGAGGGAAGATGACTTTCTTTTCATGCCCCAGACTCTGAAAGAAATAATTGAGAAATATTTTATATACTCAGAAAGATATGATTCTATTTAATGACTCTATTGTCATGACAAGTGTCATTTGAGAATTTCACATTTTGTAATGCCCTATTGTTTGCACTATTATCACACCACTTTTTTTCTGACCGGCTTTTTGTCTTTGAGGTGAGATGGGGAATAGGGTGAGGACATAAAATGGGTGAAAATGCAAACAATTAACAAAATTTTTCATCATTAATTATTACACCAAATTTGTGTTGTATATTCATTTAAATTGACTTTTTTTTTTATTTGTCTCAAATAATCATAATTATAATTACATCTTACAGAGTTAAAGCTAAAGATGCCTTTAGTATTAGCATTTAAAACTATATGACAACAGTCTCCACTGGCTGCTGAGCTCGTTAATGTTTCAGTTTCACTGACTGACACTATGAACTGCTTCGTGGCTCTGAATACTCCAGAAATCAAGATTCAGAGCTAGCAAGACAGGTAAGCTTCAAATATTCAGGCAATATATTTGGCAGGAGGTGTAATCAGTATTGCGGCAATATAATATCAGTAATTGGTTCAATCACTGGATTCAACCAGAAGCTCTTACACTACATGAATCCCCAATTCTTTTACATAGTTTTTCCTGACAGAGGCTCTTTCTTGGCTTACGAGGACCTTTAAAAACTTGAAATTGATTCCGAGACCCTAAGAGAATCTCGATCTCTCAGTCGAGGCACCAGAGGACTTTCCGTTTGCTGCTGCTGTTGTTGCTGTGATATTTGGACCAAAAAGAGACGGGGAGACTGAGCGCCAGAAAGGCCAAACAGTCCAATACAGACGGGACCTGCTGAGTGTTAAATAGATAACTTCAATACAGTCACAGATTTGAGTTTTAGTTTTGTTTCTGTCACTTGCCCTTTCTCGGTGTTGTTGCTCTAAATTCAGCTTCAATTCCCTGTCATTTAAACCTACAGTAACTGAATTTTGGACAGTGGAAACAAAGTCATATACTTAACATTGCCATAGCATCACCTTTTAAGTTTATATTGCAAAGTTTATTTAGTAGTTATTCAGAGCAACATCATCAATCATTTTGAGCCCTGTTCCTGGCCACCTTCATGTTGAATTAAAGTCTAATATTCACACCCCTTCAGCTCTGTTTTGGTACTTAACAACTCCCAAGGAAAATATCTGGCCATTTGGTGCTGACCAGGTAGTATACATTGGTTTTTTTAGAGCTTTTTGTTGCTGAAAACAGCTGCCAGGTGTGGCCAGAGATAATTGGAGTGCTACAATGTTGTGTTTAGCCGAAGGGAAATGCAGATTCAGGCACTAGTTTGTCATTATGAGCATCATTTAAAAGGTGCAATGTGTTAAACCTGTCAAAGATTCTCCAAACAAATAGAGCAGTGTATTACTTACATTGCGAGGCAGCTGGATTTGCAAGATCACGTGAGCTCGCAAATCCAATCCCGCCAGGCCTCAAGCTATGCATTTCTGGCCTATGAGGAGCAACTGGCAGCAAAGGATTTTGTCAGTTGTGACGACCAGCGTGAGAAGCAAATGTTTGTTTTTTTAAAGCAACAATGGTGGTTCTTCATGACGTAAGCGCACATGCTGCTATTATCAAAACTAGAGAGTATATTTAACTGAAAGAAGAGCATAGGATTGCACCAGAGGAATTTTCTCTATAAAAATGATGTTCTTGCTCTACTGCTTCCTGGTTTCGGTATGAGAGGTCAAAGTAAATGCTAAGAAACTGCAGACAAAAACTAAAATACTGTAAATACAAGCTTCTATAGGAGTACAGGTAAAAAGTGAATAGTCCCCAGTCGGACGACCATACACTGGATGGAACTGCCAAGGTAGAATAGACGTTCAGCATATGCTTCTCTCCCACACACACAAATATCCCCCCATGTTCACAGCCACGTACTATACAGCTTGATAGACTAAAATGCTATTAATGTTCAATATAGTGGCATTGTGGGGAACAGCAGGGCTGCAGAAGAAAGCTATTACAGCCATAGATGCTTTGCTGTACAAAAGACAGATATTTTTATCTCCTGAAGGCACTGAAAATTAAAGTCCTTGGAACGTCTTCACAAAAAATGCTGAGATATGTTGCCCTGTTACCATCTTATTGGGGAAAAGGGGGGCTATTTGTTATTATCAGGGACGCGGAGAAAAGCATGCAGTTTGATAATGACACTGACTCTTGTTCCAGAGCAGCAGAGAAGTTCAGACACAAAACAATGCATGTACAGTACATGTATGCTCTGACCCACTGCATGTTGAGAGAGAAATCTTGGGCTGGTAAACAATCACCCCTCAACAATTCAGTTAATTAGTGTTTGACTCCTGTGTTAAAGTAGCCTGATAGCACAAATACCTGCCTCTCATTTATACACTAACTAGTCATCATGACTTGGGTTTATATAGTGAAATAATACTTTGTGGACCAACAATGCCCCGCAGCCTTCCTTGATTCCAATTCACTTCTATGCAAATGGTATCCGTGTTCCCTCTGCCTGCATTTGTCTATCGAGGGCCCACTGCTCCGCTCTGCTCACTGTTTGTGGTTAGAAATTTAAATTTTAATGCAACGCTGTGAGGTATATTAGCAATTATGCAAATATATAAGAATACCTGATAGGATCTTTCCAGCTGTTCTTGAGTGCAGGGGCATGCGTAAAATATGTTCAGGCAATTTCAGCATGTGGGGAACTGAGGGAAATAAAAGCACTAATGGATATAATATACTGCACATAAGCCATACTGCACAGGGAATACCAGAGGGTTCATTTATATGAGGGTCATCTATATGAAGTGGGTATCGAAGGCTGTATAATGTAGAGATGCGAGGTAATTTCATGAAAAGAATCGGTAAACAATGAAAATCAATTAGACATACAAAAATAAATCAGAGTGGAATGAAAGCACATTTGCTACTGTAATTGCTCTAAGCAATGTGACACATTTAAAATTATTTTACTGTGATTGCTGTCATAGAGCAAATAGAAACTTAATATTGGAGACTAATGTTCTAATCTAAAATGTGTCTGTGTGTGGCTAAAATGCTAATACTGTAGAGAGTAAGCGTACGTTCATTGGCAATTCCACAGCGCATTTACAAAAGCGCTGCACGTAATATTTATTTTCATTATCGATTCATTCTTTAATTATTTTTTATTTATTTCGTTCGGTGTATAAAATAGTAGAACATTAGCTTTCACCCGCTCCCAAAGCCCAAGGTGAAATCTTCAGATTGCTAATTTTTTAACCAGTCAGTACTTAAAAATCCATTTAATTTACACTGGTAGAAAACATGGGACAGCAGCTAATTTATTATTCTGAATGGGATTTCTCTATGAATAGTGTTGTCCTCTTCTGTGTTTGTGGGACCTTCTTCAAGTTCTTCTATTGTGTCACATCTGAAGCTGATCAGTTGTCCTCCTCGATCCACCCTCTTCCCTTTATCTACGTTTTGTCATCATAATTGCAGTGTTTCCTCTCCATTCATTCAGGAGTGGATAAAACTGGAAGTTGAACATTATAACCTAGATAACAAAACAAAACAAAATACCAACAAGCATTAGGTGTAGTGCGTAGAAGAGCCCTTTAATCATGGTAAATCAGCTGAAATGAACAACATTCGTGCTGCAAACCACTTATAGCACTAGAACCAAAGGTAAGACCAACCGATGAACGTGGAACGGATACCAAAACATACCCGCTGTCACAAAACAATTACAGTGAAAACACTGTAATTGTACAAAGTATAGTACAATTTTCTATGTCAATCTATTCTTTACACATGACATCTATTGCATGTCTGTCCATCCTGGGAGAGGGATCCTCCTCTGTTATTCTAACTGAGGTTTCTTCCATTTTTTCCTCTTCTAAAGGCTGTTATGAGGATGTTTTTTTTCCCCCTCATTTAAATCAGGGGACAGATGGTGTTGTATGCTGTACAGATTTAAAAGCCTTTTGAGGCAAATTGCTCGATTGATTAGTGATAGTGGGCTATACCAGGGGTCTTTCAGACCAAGGAACCCTAGCTGATAGAGGGACAGAGCAGGGACCCCCTGTTGAAGACCTGGGGGCTATACAGTATAAATAAAATTGATTGATTTGTTTCACCACTCCATATACATTTCCCACATAACATGTACAGAATCCTAGAGCTGATAGGTTGCCGCAGGCTTTAAAATAATTGTATTTTCTGCTTTTAAGTTCAGGGAAGTTGTCTTTTTTTGTTTAAATCTAAATGAAGCCTTCTTTGTATTCATTTAGGGAGTTTTGACTGGTCTTGCTGCAGAACTGTAATTCTTCTGTAGCAAGTTAATCCTCATTAACAGACTCAATAGATTTGCCAGTGTCTGAAAACAGCAAAAATTGTCCCGGGAATTGGTTAAGGTCCCACTTCTATTTATCTTTTAGGTACTTCTGACGTCATTCTGCAAGTTTTTTCTAAACACCAACCTACACATACAATGCAACAGCTCATTCTTTGGTATGTATTGACGCTAAGGTTTAAACATTAAAACAATGGGTGTTCTTTATGTACTCAACTTTAAAACAATGGATCTTTTTTTGATTTGGATAAAAATAATCTTCTCAAAGAGGACTAATGTATACATTTACTGCCTCACAAAGAACTCTCTCTCCGGTTAACATATTCACATACTGTATCACAACATTTCATCTTTCATCATACGACTGAGCTTGATCAAAGTTATGTTTCAGACGTTTATATTGGAGCCCGTGTAAGGCCACATGACGACATGTTATTTCAATGTACTGCCTCCGATGTCTTGTTCAATCAACTGTTAACTTGAGAATACAAGAAAAAGCATTGCTCCAATGCACTTATGCTGTATTACTCCACTAAGGTTTTCACAGTACTACGGCCATCCCACCTTATCAGGGTAATCAATTTGCAGCAGCTCGCTCAGAAAATCAATAACTGGTTTAGATGCAAAGAGCCACCTCCCAGTTTTGCTGCCTGTATATTTATTTTGACAGTTAATAAAATTGGCAGCTCAGCCAATTTGAGAAAAAAAATGCAGTGGCTCATCCTGAAATGACGTGTCCTCAGCTGTGTGCTCTTGCAAGTTCTTACCTTTATATGATGGTAGTTTTTTGGAGCTTATCCTATTTTTACACTGGGTTTGTGTACCAGAAATAATAAACAGCAGAAACTATATTTGAGCTTAATTGTTTTATAGAGGCCCCTAAAGTTCATTTCTTATAAACATGCATCAGATAGTTTTTACATTATTAGCTTAACAAGCAGGATATGATATACCTTACTGGTGTACTAGAAGATAATAAATGTTGACAGAACCTAGCATAGCTGTGTATAGGACATATCGAATAAAAACTTAATAGGCCGAGATGCAGTGCAGAATTTAAAAGAATTCATTGCCGATTGTATCACTTCACACAGGCTGACATTTAAAAGTCAGATATCCAAATTCTTGCTTCTCTTTCACTTATAATATCCCATACTGTGCTTTTGCTCTGTAAGTCTGGAAGGATGCAGGCTAGATGCATTCCTACTGAGCGCTAATGTACGTTCTCTTTGCTCTTGCCAGCTTGTCATGAATATCTAAATACAGTTTGAACTGGCCTCATCATCAAAACAACATGCAAACAGTCCTGGTGTATGGCTTTTTAACTGTCAAGCTGTTCATGCTGTTTAACAGGTTTATCAGATATTGCCGTGATGCTAGAACATCATGTGTGTGGCTGTTCCAGGACCATCATTTCAAATGACCAATCACATGGTTGGGATTTCTTTGCTTTGCAGCTGAATGGGTTAGGTCCAGGACTATCGCCAAGACTGGGGTTTATGTCCTGTTTGGAACATATTGACATACTGTTTGCTTTTTATTTTTACTCTTGGTTCACCCTCAAATACACCCTTTCACAATGTTAGGATGTAACTTTTCCTTTCCAGTCTTTTCCCTGAGTCACAACTAGAATGGCACTCAGTAGAGCGGATACCTCCACAGAGGCCTATCAGCCCCTTTTTATACTCCCTCATACGTAGATACCAGCCACCTAAATACATCTGATTTTTTTCATCAAGATCAATGCATTATTTACTGAGAAATGAGTGAAAATGTGGAAAAATGTCCTATCTTATATAGAGAAAAAAGCAACAATGTGTATGTAACATTTCATTTATTGTACCTGGTTGAGGTGGAGCTTTATCTACTTGATGTACCATTAGGATGTTTTGTCCAGTGATTCCCAGCTGAGGCGTTGGCCCCCTTCAGAGGGTCACAAGATAAATCTGTGAGGCTGTGAGATGATAAATAGGGTAGGAAAAAGGAAGGATCAAAGTTTTCCTACCAACGTTTTTATTGTCTGATTGATGATTTTAGTTTTTGGAGTTTTATCTTTTCTTTTTTTTGTAAAATAATGGTTATTTTTAACTTTCTGGGCCTTAAATGAAACCACTTAAACAGTCAAGTGGAAATCTCTTTTTGGTGGAACTGCAAACAAATCATAGACAGCTGGGGGAAATTCAAGCCAAGAACGAAACCTCACTTCGATCTTTAACAATATCCTTTATTTTGTATGTGCTGTACGTTTTTATGTAAGATGTTAACCTGAAAAGTAAGTAGCAACTGCATTTGTCAGGTAAGGATAATGGAGCAAAAAGTACAATAATTCTCTTTGATATGTTGCTGAGTAGGCCATTAAAAAAAACAAAAAAGAAAGAAAGAAAAGAAAAGACAAGGGACGAGCTTAAAAAATTATAAAAGCATCACGTGTTCCACTTCTCTCCAAACCTGCCGAGTTTTACCAGCGAGTCTAAAATTGGAACACATTCCTGGGCAGATGCATTCAGGTCCTAATCTAAAAGGGACTGGCATGTGCAAAGGCCCTCAAGGGACTCTCTTTCAGTCTTGGCCATCTCAATAGGTGCAGAACCAGCCTGGCTTTCCACACTGTGCGCATATGCACACACACACAAGCACGGCTGCAGCAAAGAGTGAGTGAAACAGTGTTGCTAAGCATTCCTTTAATGAAATGTTGTGTTAAGAGTGCAACGTCCAGCCTGTGGGAGAATGAGAGAGAGAGAAGAGGCAGAGAGAGAAAAAAAAATAGAGTGATGGAGGGATAATGGCTCAAAAGGAAAGAGACAGGAAGAAAAACTGGGACAGAAAGAGGAAAAAAATGACTTTATGATTTGGTTTTGGTTTGTGAGACTGAATTTTTACCTTCTGAAATGAATTAAACAAAATGTCCCAAGGTTTGACATCAAGATGACCTAAATAAAACTGATTTTACTGTTAAATTACAGAATTAAACACAAGCTTGTAAAACTCTCCAATTAAGTATTATGCGGCCTCTACAAAGTACAGCACTGCATGTATCCTGTGTGAGCTGAACCTTGAGATAATAATTATTTTTAAACCTTGAGACTACATCAGTCACACATTCCCTTGGGGAGACAAGTTGGGCTAAGCCCAAGGCGAACATTGCTTTGGGACTCCCACAGCCTCCCAAGATTCAACACTAATGTCCCTCGGTGCACCTCTTCCTCATTTATCATACTATCAAGTGACCCATATAAGAGTACATTTGAAAACCTCTGAGGATACTTCAAGAAAAAAACCCTCAGGAATTTCTGTAAAGATAGTGCGAAGGTATACCTTCATTCAAAAATCAAATAATTCCTTCACTTTGATAACATGGTTCAATGTGATGTTGCACACCATGAACAAGGTGTTAAAGTTTTGATCATTAATTTTTGACATACTTCTCAGCTCTCGGCTTTACTAAAAACTGTAACAAAGCTTTTCTTCAAGGCTCTATTGATCGAGTTGTTACAGCCTGATCTGAATTCTGTTGCTAAGCAATAAATGGAAAAAAGACAAAACTAAACAAGTAAATATTAATAACCTAATTACTGTCTGGAGTAAAGCTTGTTGCCTGGCAATTACATATTTGGCACAAACAACACTAAACTTTTAAGCTGGTTGAAATCAATGAATTCTGCCATGCTGGTGAATACTTTAAAGCTTAGATCTGTAACATTTTTTGAATCAGATAGAGCGAGAGCTCTACAGTAAAGATGGTGGAATTGTTATGGAAAGTTGCGTGAAAGCCTGCCATTTATTTGAGTCCATGACTTCAAAACTGCACAACAAACGATAATACCCTGTACCCTGGCAAAGAGGGATACTACTGCTTAATTATGAAGCATGAAAACAAAAGCACAACATAAATATATTGCCTCCAGTGCACTGGCTCTGCTTCATTGGACAGTCAGAATAAGTCTAGGGTGCCTTTAACCTTGAAAGTGGACAAAAAAAAGGTTCAGTGCTTGAAAAAATGTTTTTCTTTTCTGTGGCATATAAACTGGAGTGAATCCTGATATACACATCAGATTGTACCTTTATTTCCAGGCATTTTGTTTTATTTCCAGTTACTAAGCAACTTGGGTATCGATATTTTCTCCGATTTCCAGAGTTGTTGTTTCCGACTTGAGAGGGCATTTGTGTGAATTTCCCCAATTGGAAACGTTTCCCAATACTTCCGACAGCACATGAATGCCCAGTAAGACCTTGACTTTGGAGGTCACCAGTCTGAGCTTACTTAACCTGGAATGTTTTAGTTGTTTGCTCTCTTTAAATGCTACTGACTGAATCCCTTGCAGCTACAACCCTCTGTGGCCTCAACCCTCTATTTAAACCTAATTTGACTTTAATCCTGTTTCTCCACAACATTCTCATTGAAATTTTGATGGGTTATTTCTCAACAGGCAGTTGTGTTGGTTTACCTTTCAAAATAGCAGCATTTCTGAGATGGATGGAGGAAAATGAGAGTTCATTCACAAAAAGATAAGGGGACAGACCGAGTGAAAGGTTTTATGATAATACCTTAAATTTAAATTTCTTCAAACAAGCTTTGTGTCATAATGAGTCTCCTGTCCTTCACTCCTGCAGATCAGTTGAAGGCTTCTGTCGACTGGAATTGCACATCGCCTTTCTTTCAATGGTTTCCTGTCCTCCAAAACTGAACTCAATTTTGTCAAAGTAAGAAGAAGGACATCTTTGCTTATCATTGCATCCATTGCATCATCCGGAGAGCAAAATACCCTTTATGTTCAAGAAGTGCTGGAAAAAGTATAAACTGTGATGGTAGGCAGGTTGTGCAATAATGTGCTAAATGTACAATATATGCTTAATGAGAACAGGCTGCAGGGAGGTATATACATAATACATAGATGTAAACATGTTGCAAACATTAAGTGCAGTTTAATATGTAACAGTACCAAGTATAGTATGAATATTGTAATGGTATAACATTGTCAAGTGTAAAGTGACAACCCTGTATCATTGCGGTGCAGGTAAAGTGTTACATTGATGCGTTCAACAGTCTTACAGCCCATGGGATGGAACTGTCCATGAGCCTGGTGGTGCAGGACTGGATGCTAACCTGTCAGTAGCAGACAGAACAATTTTTGGGTGGGGATGATTGGGGTCTCTGATGATCCTGTTGGCCTTCCTCCTGCACCGCTGGGTGTAGAGGTTAGTCAGGATGCTCTTGTAGGAGTTGCAGAGTATCCTTGAGTTTGTGTTGAGCCACCTCAGCCTGCGGAGGAAGAAGAGCCGTGGTCTTGCTGTCTCAGGCTTGCTGCCTCTCTCAACCCTTCCCATCTACCATCTACTGACATATGCAGAGAAAAACATCCCTCCTGTAAACGCACTGATTGTGATGCGACCTCTCCTATTTAACGTAGTAGTTATTCTTGTAAGGGCAAATGGTTGTTACAATGTCATTCTGTACCGAGTTGGTTTAGAACATTTCGATATGCTACATAATTAAACACAAGCTTCCTCCAACGTCCAAAATACTGTTTTGGAATCTGGGTTGTAAAATTGTATGATAGATAGATGGAAAGACGATTGCTATAATATTAATTTTATTTAACACTGCAGTGAGGTTTTAAGATGGGTGAATATTAGCTGTGTGCAATGTCTGGTCTTTAAAGTAATGTAAATACAACCAGGGGACGGTGGTAATCTACCACCAAAAAGGCAAATGGATTTGGGGGGATTATGGGAATGTCAGCACGCTGTAAATAGCAAGGGGTAAATTAATCTTAGTTATGATTTCCATGCATGCCTATGAAAGTAAAATTATGTGTAGGTTCAGAAGTTGGACTGACATTTTGAAAGATTAAATATTTCAATTCTAAACTTCCAAACAGCACCGTCACTGCCTGAATGGTTCAAATCCCCAGACTGTCTGGGAGGATGTGGTGACTAACCCTGCTCCTGCTTGCAGTGCCTGTGTGGTATACTAAATATCTCAATATCATTTTTGATTGGGAAAGTGAGAACCTTTGTGTCAAAACAGCAAGTTCTGTAGAAATTCAATATATTTCTGTCTTGTGATACTTTCTAAAGGGCCGTGCATGTGCTTCTCGATGTTTTAAGGTGTAGCCACTATGCATTTTCAATGCATTTGAATTGAAAGTTCTGCACTGGATTTTACCTGTTTATTACACATATATTACATATATTACACGCATAAGTATATATATATATATATATATATATATATATAGAGAGAGAGAGAGAGAGGTATATATATATATGTGTGTGTGTGTGTGTGTGTGTGTTTAAAATTAAAAAATTCATATACGTTGTGATCACCCTAAACCTGGCTCTGTCTGTCTATTGGTCAATGCTCCAACTTTCCTCATCAGTCCCTGTCAAACCCAAAACAACAGAATAGCGATTTTGATCTCTTTCAACTCTGGTAAAAAGGTAATTAGTCTGTAATCACCCACTTAGCTACTGGATCTACAATCATGTGTTCTTATTATTGTAGAAAAGATGCAGATTTATTTATTTGCAGATTTAGCAGATAGCTATCTCTCCTTCTCTTGCTCGACCACCCACAAACTACACACTGCCCTGTTTCTTAAAGAAGCTACTCTTCTTTTATAACCCCTGTTGGAAGATGACATGACTCCCACATTTAAGCTATTTGTCAAAAAATATTTGGCAAACAGTGTGGCTCATTAACATTTCCAGGAAAGGACTCAGAAAAGTATTAAATATCATAAAAATATCGCTATACACCGGAGGGGCTTTAAAGGGTTAGCATGTGCGACAAAACAAAGGAAGTTAGTTTTAAGTCCTTTTTAAGTTTTAGTCCTTTTATGCTACATTAGAAGAAAAAAGCATTTTAGGATTGTGGAGGATGACTCGCGGAGTCTCACAACCTGAGGACAGAAGCTGCTCTGTAGTCTGGTGATGTATGGTATATGGTTCCTAAATTGAGGGTGAGTTCCTTAAAGTCTAGTCTTAAATGCTCTGTAACTACTCTGAATTTGTCATTGGTAATTCCCTTGAAGAGGTGTTATTCTGGTGACCAGTCATTATGATTTTAACATAAAAGCAATGATGTTGCTGCACCCGTCTACTCTGAGCTCAGTGTGTCCCTCCTGAAGGGACAAAAAAATATTCAGAGAAAAGATGAGAAGACATGAAGCCCAACAAGAAATAGCCAAATGATAGTGACCCTGCATGACAAGGGCAATGTGCCCAGAGGCAATATAAACAGACAGCACTGCGGCTTCACGGTGACGTTATACCATAAATAATTAAACAGGCCATTCTTAAGGAATAAAAGGAGCGTGAAAATGTATCAGGGTTTGCCTCTCACTCTGCCAGCAGCTACAGTATATTCATCACAGCTGCTGTAATGTTCTTAATAAGCATCAGCCAGCATTTGTCTCAAAATAATCAATGTGAATAATCAATGAGAACGCTTTAAGGGAAACTCCACTGTCAGATTTGTTTGAACTCTTGCCATCATCATCACTGATCCCACTACATTAAACAAGTTATTCTGTGATAAAATGCTACAGATTAATTCTTGTTTCATCTACATTTGCTTAACCAAATCTGTGTACTTCTTCTGTCAGTGATTATGACCTTCTGTTGGAATAAGAATGTATTTCTTTAAGGTGAGGTGAGGCAAAACAATGGCACTGACAATACAAAAACATTGTTATTTAAGGTATCTGTTATATCACTATTCTGCCTGGCTAGTGAGTTGCAGAGTCACTGAAATGGATTGCCTGTGGCTCTGAAGTTTCAAGTCTCTGCAAGCTGATTTTTACACTGCGCTGAATGGCAACTAATTGCATTCTGTAGCATAAGATGACTCTACACAGCTCCACAATACACCAGTGAAAAGTTTTGGCAGCAATTCTAAGATAAATACTGCACAAATTGTGGGCAAACACCAAGATGGAGAAGGAAAAAGTGAAGTTATTGAACACGTATTTGTGTAAAATGTTTAATTTATGGCCACAATGAAACCATCCACAATCCACCAGCAAACCACAAACAGTTTAGTAGATATTTTGCTTGACATAATGTTCTATTGCCTGAATGAATGTGATGAATCCACATGGATGTACTATAAGTTGTGCTTTTTCAAATACTGTCTTTGCATCTTTGAACATCCCTATCTCAGACCAAGGAAAAAAATATAGCATTTCATCAAAATGTTTTCTCAACTTGATGCTTGACCAGTTTTTGATTTGTTGCCGTCTTTGCTCCATCCCTAGTGGCCTGATTAAATTATAGCAAGCAAAGCTTGTTGTGGAGAAAGGATGGAAGCTGCAGTGAATTGATGGCCCCATTTCCCCCTTTTCTTTATTGTACACTTTCACAAATATGAATATATTCCCACCTTTTCAGGAAATTGCCTTTACAATGAGGTTATCAAATAAGTACGTCTCCCCTCTCAGCCTTGGCAGAAAACCTCTTTACACCCTTCCTTTAAAGATCAAATCTCAGCTCAGATACAGGATTACTGGTGTTGAATTAGAAGAGGATTAGACATGGGCTGAAAGGGACCAATGTGGTCTGAACATTGCTAATGTTGCTAAGGCCTTTGGGATGGGAATTCAGGTTGGTCTCCACATGGAACAGCAGAGTCCATTTAATTGAAGAAAAAAACCACCTTGATCACATACTTACTAAACATTATCTCTGCGTGAGAGCCTACTCAGCAGCATAGTAAACGCAGTGTACAGAGGAAACTAACACAAAGGACTGTTACAAAGCTCAGCAGTAACATAAATTGAGCTCTTTGACATACAGTATTGCAGTTATAATCATTGCTGTAATTTGTCTATAGAAGCTATTCAGAAGAATAGTTCGAACTGGGCTTTATGTATGGTCAAAAATAGACCTACCATTATGCCATTATCTTGGTTGGTCATTGCATTTATTTAAGCTAGAAATGATCTAACTTGATGAATTGTCATGTTGAAGTTTTTACAGTGATTTACAAGCTGAAAATCTGTCCATTCTAGTTTATCCATTTACGTCTTTTGTCTGTGTAGCATCTCTGTTGGTTTCAGGGCAAATTTACAGTGCCAGCAGTCATTCTCGAAGTTACGACTCCAGGTAGCTGTTAATTAGTCTAAAATTGTTGTGATATGAGCTGGCAAAGGTGACTTGAAACAAATAGGGAGTAGCATATCACCAGAACAACAGCATATTGCTGCACACTTTGGCTACAGCTAGTTGCCTTTAGCTAGTGACTGTAGCTGTGCAGCTAACGGTCCTTTTGGTTGACACACCAAGACAGTTTTGGTGAGTTTTATTTTGTTCGGTGAAAGACAGAAGCTTGGATTCAGAAGGAGTGCGGTTGTATTTTCTGTTTAATAAGGAAAATAGGTGTAAGAAGGTTTCCTTTCCTGACATTTTGTGGGGTTTTTTTGTATATTTATCAGACTAGCTACATACACGTCCCAGCTGAAAGTATGACGGCTTCAAGCCTGGATGGGCTGGGGCTAGCTGGTTAGCATGCTTACTTCAGTCGACAACTCTCCAACACAATAGATTGATGGCGTTGACAACAATTGGTAATCAGTAAGCTCAACTGGTGGCAGGTGTATTTTTGAACTCAGGCTAGCTGTTTTCTCCCTGTTTTCAGTCTTAATGGTGAGCTAAGCTAATCGGCTCCCAGCTCCAGCTCCATACTAACACACAGACATGAGAGTGGTATAGATTTCCTCTACTAACTCTCTGCAAGAAAACAAATAATGTCAAATTATTCAAGTATTTATTTCTTCAAGTGCTCCTTGATCACATAAATGAGGTGATAAACAAAGCGTGATCTGGAACCGAATCAATAATTGATCAAAAGTCGACATACTGCCACTTTGACCCATGTCAGGGTCTTGGTTGACGAGGGCATGTCGAAGGCCTCTTGTAAGCTTGTACGTCCTCTGTCTCTTTGAAGCCCCCCCAAGCTTGGGTGGCCAGGAGGGGGATCAAAGCCATAACAGAATAATTTGTCAAGTGTGCCTGTCAGTTTTAAGAAGATCTAAGCCATTTCATCTACAAACAACACACAACAAAGGTAACAGAGTAGAAAAAGCAATAATGAAACAGTGACGTGCTTCTCACTCCAGCCTTTTATCAGATATTTCCGTTGCCACCAAACATTACTGTCACTGTTCTGCAATTCGGCAGTGGTGCATGGAGATTCATAGAGGGGAGTAATTACTTGAGAGCGTTTTCAAGCTGTTTTCCTCCTGTCATATACAGTTAGGTGATTTTTCATTTATTTCTTTTTATGTTCCATAATTAACACATGGTCATCACTTTGCAATATGCTATAAAATGCTTTATCTGGAACTGCTGCTAGTTTATCAGCCCGTTTTGAATTAATGATTATTAATTGTTTATGGATGCATGGGGCAGGGGGTGAATTGTACCAAGTGAGCATCTTATATTGGTTGTCACATTTGGGTGCATGTAGACTTCATATCTGCTGTGCTTCAATGATTACTCATTAACATCAATTTATCATTTAATGTTAGGCTCATTTATTCCCTCCTAGATTACATAAATCGCCTCAGAGCATGCTCCAAGTGCATGTTAATGGCCGTGCTGTTTCCACGGGCAGTTGTGGTTTTAAGAGGCAATATTTCTCATTATTTCTCAGAATGCCTCACAGATGAAGGTAAACGATGGTGTCGCTGTTAATATGTGAGGCGCAAGCAGCTACAACAACAACCTGAAGTGAGAGGCCTCAAATTACATTTGCATCACAATTAGCTGTTCTTTGTTTTTATTCACCCACTCATTACTCATTTTTACAATTAATATTCCAATATCAAGTCACCGACTGGTTTGAAGATGAAGCTATGTGAACACTTTTGTTACTTGAACAGAAAACCCTATTTTATGTATCTTAATCAAGGCATAGTAACTGAGCTGGGATTTAAATGATCGATTTGTTATTGAGTCATCGCAATAATAATTGATCAATTAAATGCTTCAGTTAAAAATTGTAATTTTTTATCGAAAAATATCTTAATCTACATTGCAGCAAATGAGGAATGTATGGTGTAAACTGTCAGAAAATATATTGTGAGTATGTGTTTGTTGAAAGAGTAACTCCCCCAATTTTACACATTAAAGGTGTATAAAGCCTTTTTTTGGCGTTCCAGAGGGAGCTGCTTGTAATCTGATAAATTGCGATTAAAGTTGCGATGCCACTCAGTGGCTAGGTTGCATTGTGGGTAATGAAGGCGCCATGTTTTTAAAAGGAAGAAGAATGTGTGGAATGAAAAAGGCAACATCTCTCTCTGCTGTATCGATTTTCATCATTTGTCTTTAAACTGTCCATAATGAGTCCAACATTGTTAAAGGAGTGCAATGATAGACGCAGTGGACTATATTGTACAACCTGCTGCCTACATTACCCACAACTTAGCCTCTGAGTGACATCACTGGAAGCTTTTTAGATCACATGCAGCTTTCACCAGAGCCATAAAAGTATTTATAATACTTTTTTTTTTTTTTTTTTACCTATACAGTTGTATTCCCCAAGACCTGTTTACACACTTTAATGTGTAAAACTGGTGGAGTCCTTCAACAGGATGGTGTGACATGTCTGTATTGACTGCCTGTAAACAGCTGCACAAATGGAGTCATCAGGCACCCTTCTTTTACTGCCCTTGATAGAAGTCAAAGGCTTGCTGCGCTAACTGCGGTAGTTCTAATAGCTAGCTAACTCCTCTGATTGATTAACAAGCTGGTAGGTGTTGTTGACTCAACGTCAAGTCAAACTGTGAAAATCCCACAGAGTTGTTGTCTGTCAGCCATACAGGGGCTCATGCAAATGTCAAACCCACAGCTTCAACAAAAGCAGCTAACAGCCGCTAAATCACAGCAGCTCACTCATATTGATGACCCTGCAGGGTATTATCACCAGAATACCCTGCTGCCCAGAGCTATTCGACCTGCAACTTTACTGTTGTTTTTCTCTTTGCTCACATAGTATTGTTTTTGGTTGCATCATGTGGCTGCTGGCAGTGAAAAAGCTCTTAAAAACCACTTTTTAATACATACTCAGCACTAAATGGCAACACCCATACCAACTTTAAAGATGATGTGTCGATGTCTCCCCCAAAGCGCCCAAAATCTCAGTAGCTACTGCAAGTTTAACCTATCGCTAAAACGTAGTTTATGTAGAACTTGCAGTGATTATGGGCTACACAAGGAGTTTACTGTTGATGGAAAATTGTGTTACAACACTTTTTAACTATTAACAGACTTACCTTGGCTAATCAATCCTTCAATCCTAGTAGAATAGATTTACATACTCATTATTTTTCCTCATACGGTGCATTGCTGCAGCATCCTTTTTCACACCGTGTCTTGAACGCTCTGTTTTAGCTACAGAGTGAGACATCTTGCCTCTGTTGAAACTTTGGTGAGAGTTGCACTTGCGTTTGTGTTTTCTGTCGGAGAGAGAAACTCCCTTCAGCATGGACTTTTGGCTTTTTCACCTTGCAGACCTTTTACATGCACAAAAATGCTACATAACACAAAAAAGGAAAGGCGACAACCCTAAAAGCATAACATGACCTCTTTAAGGAAATGGCAAAATATGGATTCCTTTTACCAAACGTTCAGATCTTCATTTGAAAATATCCAACAAAGTTAACATCTTTTCATTAAATACTATTTGTTTACTTCATTAATATAGAGGCTCCTTCTGTCAGGAAAGCTCTTGCTTTTATATTGACAAGAGTGAGCTTTTCTCAGCTGTGGCACAAAAATTGATCTGTACATCATGATTTATGGAGCAGCAACTGATAATTTATTGGTTAATTAGTTGCAGCATTTTTATGTGCGGTCCCTGATTTAATTACGTCCTAATATTGTAGAGCTGCACAGAGATTAAAATTCCCTCAATGGAGCCATCACATACTGCCCTACTGCTGTATCTGAGTCACTGGCTCTGAGCGTAGCTGCTGTTGTGCTTTGTGTGTGTGTGTGTGTGTGGGCGTTAAGGCCCCTCCCTCAGCACTCCTGTCACCCCCTACAAAATATACTCACATAGGTTTGATTGCAATTGCGGTTCACAGACTGAATCTAAATAGACGCAACAGTGAATCAAGCTCTCAGCTGAATCCCACTGTGCTCAATGCATTTCTGTGGTTTTCCAGCTCTTAAGTATACACCTGTATGTTGGTGGAAACTAGTAAGAGAGAACTGCTTCTTTGTATGTATTTATTTTATCTGCAAATGTATAAATGTATGTTATTTGGAATATATATATATAATATATATATATATATATGTATATATATATATATATACATATATAGGTGGTGTTTTTTTTTAAAAACAGTTGAACCATATTCTTTTTCATGCCATTTTTATCATTAGCAAAAACAAATGATCAAGATAAATGATCCAGAACATCCAACATTAGACCGTTTGACATACTGTAAGTGACTACAATGTTTCTGCAGGCAGGAATGAGGCCAAGCAGAAACTTATTCTGTAAGGAATGAGTCAGCTTAGTTGCATTGCCAGGTCATTTTAGGGTCATCAGATTTTATATTTATTTTTGACAGTATTTTCTAAAATAGAAAAGTGTGGACCGAATCTCTGAGGGGTCAAACCTATGACTCAACAGACCCCTGAGTCACAGGGCACCGTGGCCAAAATATGCAGGCTATGACACCATCTGTTTATTTCATCATTAGTGGTAACAGTGACATCAGAAGGTCAACGGTCGCCTGGACAAAGGAGGGGACCCTATAAATACTGGATGCTCCTATGCAGCGCATAACTCCATCATCCTCAGAAACACCACATCCTCAGCAAGCACAATACCTAACAGTATTATCATGCTACATCTCTTCTCCCACCTTGTACCTCATTTAATTATTCATTCTCTGCTCATGTCTTTTGTATTATTCAAGATTTACCCAGCTGGCCAGTAGTGCAACAGATAAGCTAATTATAATATCAGTGCCACTGAGTGCTAGTACCACAGTGTCCTGCAGAGGGAAGGGTGACCTGCACGTTTAATGAGGCTTGGTGGCTACTGTGGCCACACATTTCAAAATTTGCAAAAAACGCAGGTCTGTCAATGGTTAAATATTAATGGGTGCCATTAACTGGTGATTGGTTAACCGCTGAGAATATTTGTGAACAGTTAAGCATGGTGGTACAATTGCGAATGAACACACTGTTTGCTGACGGCTTCACTAGAGCCTCCTCATCCGGCATGTTTCATACAACCTTGTCGAGGAGCTGCTGCACTGTGCCAGAATTCATCATATCAATGGAGCACCGGACTGAAAGGAAAGCGCCTCTTGTATTTCACATCATTTTGTTTTTTGGGGGGTTTTTTTCTTAATAATTATCTGGCAAAATTAACCAAAACTGACATCCCTAGTCCAGAGATTTATGTTATCCAGATGATCTTAAAAAAGCTCAGGCTGAGCCACGAACTCAAAGTGTCTGTATATAACGACCTGGGAATGAGACTCAGTCAACTCTTTCTCCAGAATTGCTTGCTCCATCTTTATAATCATAATAAGTTCAAATTGTGCTTATTATATCATGTTGGACTTCAACAGATTTGAAACCAGTAATTAAAAGCAGTTGCAAACTTTTGGCGTCACTGCTGCACGCACCCTCAACTCATCTGACTGCTTTGGAGAGTAGGTAGAACATTTTTTTTAAGATGCCCTTTTCATACCTTCTACATTTTCCCTTGGAAAAATAAAAAAATACATATTCTATGTTTTGTGAATTTTAAACTCAGCACGGCATAAAGAGTCACACAAAGGTCAGCAAACAATATCTTTGTTTCCTGAAGTTTTTAACTAACTTACTTTATTTTAAAATTGTTTCACTTTCTAACTTGGCTACACAGATTGTCACTGATTTACTGTAAGTCAATCCAGCAAGGTGAAAAAGTTAATTGGTTGTAGGTCAGAGAGCATCCGATTGTCAAGGGTTCATAACATGCAACTAAAAATCAGTAGGAGACTTAATTGTTTAATGTGAGTTTATGACAAAAATAAAATGCTCGAGGCTTATTTATGATAGGGAAACATTTTTGGATTCTGTGGCTACATCCACTTTACTGACCTATACCGCAGCCCTTTTTAAACTGTGCTACCAGCTCGTGCTGTCAGATGATGCTCTGCTCCGGCTGTTGACGCTCATTTGAGAGCAGAACATCAGAGCGCTGCAGTGACACTGAGATGACAGAGAGCAGGCAAGTCTGTCTCCTTTGGTTCAATTTATGTCCACAGTTTTAAAAATCCATTCGTATCTCCCACATTAAAACGTTGGGTTCGTCCTTCTGTCTCTCTACGTGAAGATCACACATACTGCTGCTATACAGTCTTATTAAAGCACTGAACAGAGCAGTATCATCCAGACGGAGAGAAAATGTGGTCCTTTTTTTTTTTTTTTTTTTTCAGAGAAGCAAAGGCTGACAAAACCTGTTACTGCCAGAGTTGACTTAAATATTTTTTTGAAGTTAATTTTATTGAAATTAAGGCAATTAAATAAATGCAGTGGTGTAAAACAAAATATCGGTTGAATTAAATGCTCAGTATTTCATATTACCTGATCAGTAGTTATCTCAGTTTCTTGCCTTGACCATCAGTTCTTATTTCACTGACAAATATACATACATACCTTTGCAGGGTCTTATTTTAGATCACTACAAGGTTGCAGAGAACATTATTTCAAACTAATATTTTGATTACAGCAGTGACTACCACATTACATATTGTTAATTGCCTATTTATTCCATTACGCTTGTGTTTGTGGTGATGAGTCTGTTTTATTACCAAACCCTTGTAGCTTTATTGACGTTTTTTAGGGTTCACTGCAACAAACATAAAATGTGTACAGAGCATAGATACTCCAACAGTAAGTGAAAATCATAATGCGTCTAGAAAGTAGGGCTGAACCTGAGGCTTCGAAGCTTCCACTGTTACCTTGGAAAAGTATGCCCAAGTCCATATTTGAAAAGGAGAGAAAAGACTGATAGAGAGCAGGTTGGAGCTGCTCTATGGCATTTAATTAGACTCAAATCCGGCAAACCAGGCATGTGCATGTGATACGAGAGAAAAGAACAGAAGCCCCTCAGACGAAAACCATCCTCCCAAGAGAACATTTTGTGCTTGGTGTGCACAAACCCAGTCCCCCGAGCATTAGGTCGTACCAAGTGTGAGTTTGACCCTCCCTATACACTCAGACGCTCCCTTGTCAAGTAGACTTTTGAGACTTCGAAGGTAGGGATGGAAAATGTATAAGCTTGATATTTAAACTGGCAATAGACGAGTTTTCTGCTTTAGCTTGTAATTATGAAGTAAATGTTTACTGCACACCATCTGCGTTTACGTTGGTTCTCTATGAACCCATGCTTGTCTAACTGGCATTTGAATAAACTGTCTCAACTATGTGCTTGTGTCTGTGCAACAACACACTTGGCTCATATGTTTTCTGATTCAGTTGTGATTAAGCAGATGATTGGCTTTTGGCAGGAAGGGGCGAAATATGTGTCATACAACTGCCATCTCGGTCGTTATGGACTCTTGTATTCAAAATGCTTTAGCTGGTTTGTATCCTTTCTTATAAGGTCTCTGGTGATGACAAGGAAAATGCTGTTCTTAAAATTTTAAGAAAAAGCTTAGCTTTGTCAATCAAGTAGCTACCATAACAACCCGCTGGACAGCAAGACAGGATTGTTTTACTTGCGGGTGTCACTTGTCACTGAATAGACCAGACCTCCTTCGCAAGGTGCTCCAAGGCACTGCAGATGCATGAAAGGCTCCCACACATTTGATGTAGACCAGTAGAAAAACAGATAGCGGCAACAACGAAACCCTTCTTTCAAATGATGAACAGGTGGAGAGACTCTCCATCATGTATGGTGCTTCAGGAGATGAGAGTCCACTTGGAGAAGTGGAGTATCAAGATGTCTATGCTCCTTTAGCTGGCGACAGTGGCCTTGACTATCAACTCCCACGGAATCACAAGTGCGCATGTCATCTCCTGGATCTTGTTTGTACAGCTGATGCCACTGCTGCGAAAGCTGTGAAACATTCAGCAGGCTCTCTCGCTCTCACTCCATGCACTCTACCTGTTTGTTAGAGAGCAAGGAGAAACAGCAAACGGTAAAGAATATACAGCGTTTAAGACACAGATATGAACTTCAAGAGAAATGACACACTTCACCTGCTTCTGCCAACTACTCACAGTTGTTTAAACATGCTGTGTGATCATTTTCACTGATTTTTGTTGATTTAGTCTGAGTTTTGTTTTACAGGTTCAATCCACAGCCTTCTGCTGCCAGCTCTGCACCAGCTGTAAAAGAAGATGAAGAAACAGGTGTCAGCTTCAAAATCTCTTTTTGAAACCCTGGAGGAACATTTAGGAGATGATTTGAGCAGTGTTTCTCATACATAGGCCCCAAGGCCGGCTGAGTAGATAAAAATCAAAATGTTGTATTGTTTTCCTTTTTGCAAGGTTATGATTTCATAACTAAGTTGTCAAATAATGCCGCTTTTCCACCAAAATTAGCTGGTCTACACAGGTTTTTTAAACATGGGTACACCCATTTAAAATCGTGTATTGACCCGATTCCATTGTGAAAGAAGTGTCTGTACAACGGTGGATACATTTTCTTGAGCACCGCAACCCCCGCGAAATGACTTGTTTCACTATCATAATTTGAGCCATTTGGTCAAATAACATTTGGAAAGTCTAGAAAAGCTGCACAATTAAATTATTTTATCCCCATTCAAGATAGCCGGCGCTAAACTGGAAGTTAGCCGGCTCTGTTGGTGATCCAGGTATTTTCATACCCAGAAAGTTAAGCTTTTCTGGATTCAAAACACCACTGAGCAGCTTTCATAGGAATGAACAGGGCTCCACCTCCAACACTGTGTCCTGTAATAAAACTTCCTTGAATAGACCACATCCCAAATTCCTTCCTTATTTACGCACAACCACCGGATGTTGATAACGCGTCATCACATTCCCATTGGACACAAAAGCCAGATCTTAGCGGGTTTAAGTAGTATTTTTGACCAGTGGAAAAGGGGTATTTGTGTGTTGATTGATTTACAACATCAACTCACCTTCATAACCTTGAGCCACAACTTAAATGCGTGCATGCATTTACATCACAGGTGCAGTCCAGAACAAAAACAACTAGCGCTTCACTTCTGGTTGGACAAGCTTGAGAATTTTTCTTTTTCTTTTTCTTTTTCAAAGCAATGAAAATGAAATGTTCCAACAGGGAATGCCAACTATCCGAATAGGCGCATGACCAAAGGCTGAGGAGAGCAACTCGGGACCAAAAGCAGAGTTTAACTGTTTTGATCTCATGAATATATTTTGAAAATGTGAAATTGATTTCATTACATAGATGTTTATTTTGACAACTTCATCAAAAAGCAAAAGTCCATGTTTTGATCTTCACCACATTTTAGTCGCAAAGAACGGTGTTAAAGGAGCTTATGTAATAGGAGACTGTTTGAAGAGTATGAGGCTGAGTGCATCATATTTGTTGGCCTTGGTTGCCCTGGAGCCTGAGGCGGTGTAGTCAGGACAGCTGCCCTAAACAGTTATCCTTAGGAGACACAGAGGGTGAACGTGCTCCAAGACAGACTTGGATCTTTTTTTATTGTGTGTATCTTTGCAATGAAATAAATAGAAGTAATAATGTCAAAACGTTCTGTTGATGATTTTATTTGATTTTTGAATGCTTTCAACTAAATTTCTTACATATTGCACCTTTTGACAGGAGCGACTGAGATGAAAATTACTTCTGCATATCGATGATGTCAGGAACTTGGAACCAGAAGGGTTGGTTAGCTTGCCTCTATGCAAAGCCAGAGAGGAATTAATCTAGAGCGTTCCTATCCTCTGTTTACTTTTATGCTCGAGGTCTCCTCACACTGAGATGAGTTGTTGATGCCACTGTTGCATCAAATATACCGATGGTAAAATGCAGACGGATTTTATCCTTTGAATCAAGCGGAGATGCCTGATGGGAAGGGCAGAGATTCTGTTAAATATGCTGCTTTCACCTACATCTCTAATCATTTTCGAACTGGCTTCAATTAAATATGATCTGCTGCCAACCCAAAAGAGCATAGTAATTTTTAAAAGGCGCAGAAGTAGGGATAACTGTATCAGGGACTAGAACGTACTGTTTCAATGCATTAGATCGGCATCAGAGCAGATACTGACCTTACCAAACAATACAGTCTGATACAGTCAACCAGTCTCATAATAAAAGTTCTGCTGAGTTTAAGAAAAAGGGACCAAAACACAAGACACACAGAGGCAGGAGGGCAAAAGCGAGCTTTGATGATGAGCTGATGTCCAAACATCCAAAATGCAAGAAACAAAAGGAAAAGGGAAAAAAACTAAAGTGAAATACATAACTGAGGATAAATCGGAAGCCACAGAGAACAAAGCGGGGACACAGACAATCCAAAGAAATATAAAGGAAAACAGACTTGAATACAGAAGGGCAATTTTACAAATGAAACACAGGGTTACACAGAAAAAGGACAGGAAAACAGACAAAGGCAGGAAGTGGAATGTAAAACATGACTAATGAGGATATAATCTACAAAATAAAACAGGAAACAACAAAACCCAAACCATGACAAGTGCTACCTGTGTGCCTCATCCAATGGGTTTCATACATTGATTTATGCAGATTTAAAATTCTGGGACAGCATTGGAGCTTTGGATTGGCAGCTGTCTGTAGTTTTGGTATCAGGGGAGAAAAAGTTAGATTGTTGCAGCCATAGTTTGGACCTTCATAGCACAGATTGTCTCTGTTTTTGCCAGATGTGAAATGTATTTTGTGACTGAAACAGGCAGGATTTGTTCAGCTAGAACTGTTTGAAAATAAACTTCCTGCTCCTGTGATGTGAGAAAGGAAGCTTTCCTCAGGTTGTTTCATTTTGTTATAGGCCCCTAATGGCTCCTTGTCGCCTTTAGAAGAGTTTTATATCCCCACGTGTCTGATTCAAAAAATCCCTCTGTGTATGCAAAACAAATGATTTTCCTTTACAGCTATTTAACTATCTCAGGTAGCATTGTGTGGGATATATCGATTCTACTAATACAAAGTCATTTTCTTCCGTCTCCTGAGAATGGGATGAATTGGCAGTATACTGTGGGGCTATTCTTGTAATTGTTAAATGACACATCTGCCACTGATTGGTTAGGCGGCATCCATCTATCTAAGTATCCATTACCTAAACTGCTTGTTCTGTTCAGGGCTGCAGAGGGCTGGAGCTTATCCCAGCACACATTGGACAGGAGGTGGTGTACGTCCTGGACAGGTCGCCGGGGTATCACAGCAACAAAGAAACAAATGGTCAAAATATGTGAAAGTATCCCTTCAGAGGTATCACATCAGTAATGTCTCCAGACAGAAGCAAGTTTAAAGCAAAAAAAAATTTATTGTTCTAGAGCCTACCTACACTCTCAAGCTGTTGCCCACATCTTTATCCCCCACACACACACATACACACAGAGGCTTATTCAGAGCCAGCCTGACAGCTTGGTCCTGTGATGCAGAAAGTGATAAGCTCATCTCCAAGTCTCTGTGGTACTGGGAAAAGAGAGAAAATGAGAAAGAGAAAGAGAGGGCAAATGAAAGAAGGAAATGACACCAGTGGAGCCAGTAGAAATGAAGGAGAGGGGGGTAAGGCAGGGGAAAGAAAGAGATAAAATGAGAAAACGGCAATGAGAGCGCATCACATTTGGGCTTGCAGACCTGAGCCCAAACGAGAGGACAATGTAGATGAGTAAATGATCCTCATTTGGACTCCAGCATGTAATCACAGAGTAGCCATTTGCAGAGGAATACAATTCCAAGTCTGCCATTTAGAATAAGAAAACAGAAACATTTGGCGCATAATGAAGGACCCGTAATCCAGGACCTAACGGCCGATGTGTCAGCAGAAATATATGTATGATCATAAATAATCTTTAGCTAATACCCCACCAAACAGTTTCACCCCCTCCTCGCTCCACACCCTATAGCTCTGCACCACCGACCAATTTCCTACACCATCGATTGGTGGTCATTTTCAGCCAGGGAGAGAGAGGCAACTCCTCTTCCCTATGGATTTTCACGTCACAACTATGACTGACTGCAAATAACCACTCGCCAATCATGCCCCACTTTCCGAGTGACCTTTCCCAAACACTCACACTTAGCGCTCTAATGCAATAATGTGTTTTATGGAAGGTACACAGACAGGTTTTATTTGGCGATAAATTTGAAGTGTGTTTTGGGTGAAATGCGTGAATTGTGATGGTGAATGTGTTTGGTGAACACTGCATCTGTCCAGCACATGTTGTAGTTACCTGCGTGTGTGTGTGTGTGTGTGTGTGTGTGTGTGTGTGTGTGTGTGTGTGTGTGTGTGTGTGTGTGTGTGTGTGTGTGTGTGTGTGTGTGTGTGTGTTCGTGTGTGTTCGTGTGTGAATGTATGTGGTGTGTTTGGATTCCATTTTCTTTTTCAGCTTTTGTCCTGTTGCCATTGAATAGATAAAGGCTACACAACATAGACATTCATATAGCACAGAAATAAACCTCTATTTCTAAAAGTATAATGCGCAGCACTCGTACATACCTCAGACTATGCTCACACAAAGATTTGAAGATAGCAAATATGAATAACATGAAAGATGAAATGGAATATCAATGATAAAACATGTTTTTGTAAAACTAAGTGGTGGAGCAGGCAGAAGTATTGACGAGGTCTGGACACAGCGGGATTTAAAATGGTGAGATTGCAAAATCAATTAATTCCAATGGAATCGCCGCTTGAAGAGGTATAATCAGGGTAAAGAGGGTTACTTTAACAATATATTCTGATAAAGTTAGTAATTACCTGTTAAAAATGTAGTCAGTAACCCTATCAAAGTATTAATGTAACTTGATTACTGTCCATCACTTTTAGATTACAAATGCAAATGAAGGCAAGAGAAAATAACTATTAATAAAATTACTTTTATTTAATCTCAATATACATGTGTGTATTCTGCACCTTTTTTACTAAATGTATCTGTAATCTAATTACATCTTTTTTTCTGTAACTTTTATGAAATACAGTTGCTTTTTTATGTCTTAATTATGTAACCCTTTAACATTGATTGATTTTGATTGACTGATTTTTATTTTTGTGTCATGCACATAGAGTGCCTAACCCTCATGGGTTTACAAGTAACTAAAAAAACTGTTGCAGCAGGCAAACAGTTCATTACAGTTCATTACATTACAAAATTACAAATACTTTTGCAGCTCGGTCTAAAAACAAACATTCTGCCTTCTTTCCCATGCTTGACAAAGAAAATCTGCAAATTTGACATGTAAATTTGTGTGTTGACCAATAGCACATCCTCTCGACACTAATGACCTTTGATGGGACGACTAGCCTGAGAGTCCAAACCAGAGGAATCTATCATTATTAGTTGTGAAGCACCATTCACTTACATTTAACTTCCTTGGTCAAAGTAAAGAATGTTCCATAAAGTGGTTTGCACTTAGTTAGTACAGTTATTGTGCCGTTAGCAACCAAGTTAAGCTAATGCATTTGCTAACTGACCAAACAGGTGAGCTTGTTAGCTCTGAGAGCTTTATTTTCCCTCTTAAAAAGCTTTTTATCGAACTGAATGGTGAACAAAAGGCCAGGAGGAAGTAAACAAAATGGTAGAGAGGAAGTTGAGAGAAGCTCTGTTGTGACTGACTTGCACAAGCATGGCCAACTATTAGCCCGCCAGCTAGCCCTGCAAGTACTGTAGTCACATCATCAAGCTTGCTGACCCACCTTTTTTACGTAGAAGAGCCACAAATGTTTTAAAGGAATATTATGTAACTATTTTACCAAGTTTTCAACACATAACATTGTTGACGTAATTTTGTTTCTAGTTAGCACCTACATTATCTGACAAATTGTTACGGACTTGGGGTTTGTCATTACAACAGTGGAGTTGCACTCAGAAACTGTGGGGGCCGCCAAATCGCACTAATTTCTACATAATTATGCTTTCAGGTTGTGTCTACATTTGATATATGGCTGACTGTAGGAGCAGAGATCAGGCTTGTGTGCCAAATTCCACAATGATCGAGATTTAAAAACACAACCAACTTCTGGCTTCTGGTAAATATGTTTTTTATCTGATTGTTTTGCAGCCATCTGCTGGCTTAACCTAAAAATAATGCCTGTTTTAACTGAACTTGTTACAGCCACACTATATTTCACTGACGCCTCAAACTGAATAAGATCACAGACAGATTTTTTCCCTCAGACACACATTTCAGCTCTCGGCCCACATACATCCTGTATCACCAGTTTCACTGTTTCTGTTCTTCCACGAGGCGGGCTCGACCTGTCACTTCATTTGTTTCGTCTTTTCAGCGCTGCCTTCACTCTGGTCTCTCATATGACTCAATTCCCTCCCTCATAAACCGTCTCTCACCTCACTTTCTTTTCAAAAAAAATTTGGTCATAAAAAAAGTACTGTTCTTATATAATATAAAAACATAATATTCTTCGTATTTATCTTTTTATTTTATGGCACAGCGATCAAATAATGTTTGCACTTGGTATTACAAATTCTACATTTAGTTTGACCATGACAAACTCATCAGAATCTATCTAGAACGCCCTGCTTTACAGTCTGCATGATCGAGTGTAAGAAGCCGTTTGCTCTTTAACCTGTGCAGATGATTTAGGAGGGCTGGTCACACTCTGATTTCATTAAATACGCTTCACCTATTCCCTTGCTTCATTAATGAATGAGAGGGGTAGGTTAAAGATAGCACTATGCTAATAGGCTGTGTGTGAGACGGGGAAGGATTGAGGTAGACACACAGAGAGGAGGCCGGGGGGGGGGTCTGGGGAAGGTGGGTAATCGAGGCAGGATTCAGAAGTCATTAAGGTCAGTTAAGATGAGGTCTCACATTGCCACTGCGACACCTGGGTCATCAGTACAGACTGTGAACACCAGGGAGAAAGGAGGCGCGTGTGTGTGTGTGTGTGTGTGTGTGTGTGGTAAAAAAGACATCATATTAGGTGTAGTTCTACATTTGGAGTATAAACTGTATATGTACAGTGATTTTATACATACAGACACATGACGAATTACAAGAAAAATCCTGAGTAAACAAACATGACGAATGCAGATGCTTCCAAACATGAAATGAGGGTCACTGAAGGGTTTGATTAGAATGAAAAATTATTTGAATCATAAACCTCATAATTATGAAATGGGAAGGGTCACTGGTTCTGGAAGTGTTTTGATCCTATATAGTATTCCAATTTCAAATCTTTCCTACAATATACTCTGTGTAGCATAAAAACGACACTCACCGATAATGTTACATTCATATGAGGGGCCGTACAAGACATAATTCATTCTGGCCTGCTCACACACACACATTCTCCTCTCACATACATATATTTTCTCTCATACACACATACATTCTCCTCTCACATACATATATTTTCTCTCATACACACATACATTCTCCTTTCACACACATACATTCTCCTTTCACATACTTATATTTTCACTCTTGCGCACACATACATTCTCCTTTCACACACATACATTCTCCTTTCACATACTTATATTTTCACTCTTGCGCACACATATATTCTCCTTTCACACATATACATTCTCCTTTCACACACATATATTCTCCTTTCACGCACATACATTTTCCTTTCACACACATATTTTTTCATTTTTCATATAAAGGAAAATATATGTGTCTATATATGTCTGAAGAAAATATATGAATGTAAAAGAAGAATATGTGTGTGTAAGAGAAGAATATATGGGTGTGAGAGAAGAATATGTGTGTGAGAGAAGAATATGTGTGTGTGAGAGAAGAATATGTGTGTGAGAGAAGAATATGTGTGTGTGAGAGAAGAATATGTGTGTGTGAGAGGAGAATATAGGTGTGTGTGAGAGAAAGTATAGTGGAAAAGGAAGTACTTTAGTGGAAAAGGAAGTAGTTTAGTGGAAAAGTGCTGTGATTGGCTGTTCGGGTGGGACTGGGTGGGACTCCCTGAAAACTACTTTTGTGAAGGGAGCCATTTTTTCTCTGGCGTGTGATGGCCTTACCAGCCTTGTGTAGAAGTTCAGAGCTAATCACTGAAACGTCTCTGTTGTTGGCTGAATAGCCCCCCCCGCCTCAGAGGACAGAGGAGCTGAGTGGATTCACTTCATTTTAAATGGAAATAACCCCACAACTGGAAAACTCTGACATGTGTGAAAACTACTGCAGACTGCTTTCCTGTGGCAGTACAAAGAAGGTTTAATGAAGATCAAGGATTGATTGATGCTCACTTCAAACTTGGAAGCTGTAAGTTTTGCCCTTTCTTATGATGCTTTACTGTTTATTTTTCATGTTAGCCTGTTGAGCCTGGTATCAGCAATGTCCGCGGCTAACCTGGCTAATTTAGCATCGCTGGACCTATGAAGTATTTAAAAACGTTACTGAGGGACAGCTAAAGGAGGATGAGGTGGTGTGTAAAATGTCTGCATGAGTTTTAAGTTATGTGAACATGACATGAGCAGTAGAGGTATATAAGTTATATAATGTAGCGCTGCAGCTAACATAAGTTACTGTGCATGGCATCGCAGACAGCTAAGCCGTTAGCCTCCTTGTGTCTCTCCCAGGTGCAACACTAAACCAGCCTCCTGTAAGTTAGTCAAAAGGTTTTACATTTTATCAGTCTGTTAGTCAAACAGTGATAACTCCTGAGGCACGTTTTATGATGAATGCAGGACATGAAACCATCACTACCCTCAGAATATCAGTATTGCATTTGACAATGATTAAGCTAAATATTCGACGTGAACGCTTCGATGACATCATTCTGCATAATAATTAGCCATGTGCTTCTGTTTGTTTCAACACTGGACAGATGAATTACGATAAATTTGCCTCAAATTAGATTCATTTCAGATAATTTTCTGTTTATCTCCAGCACATCAGAATGAATTGTTAAAAAGAAAAAAGGGGGCAATATAATTGGCTAAATGTAAATTTGCCTCTGTCCTCCATCAGCCATCTGACCATGGCAATAGGGAGTGATGGGACTAGGCTAGTTGAGTACAAGTGAGCAGGTAAGTCATGGTCAGATGCCTGATGATGGACATAAGCAGCCACAATGATTAAGACATCTACTCTAATGTAAACGAGGTGCTTGGGTGCATAAAAAAAGAATCAAAATAGACCTTGTTTTAAAAAAATCCCCCTGTAGAGGCCAGTTTCAACTAAAAATGTCATTATGGGGGGGTCTGTGTATATTTCTGCTTGTCCCTACTGTCAACAGCTCCAAGTGTCCCCTGTTGCTGTCATGTTGTCCAGAATTGCATTATAAACAACCCAGAGCATCACTAGGAGAGTGTCAGTCACAACACAGATCACAGTCTTAAGCAAATGCTCTATTAAATCAATCTCTTCCTCCATACTGGCAAACAATGATGTGTAATCATTTTTTTGCAAACTGTTTGCAGCTGTTGCATATATTTGAGATGATTTTGGAGTAAACTGTAACTGTCCTGCACACAGGCCAACATACCACTACAAGACCGACCCTGCAGACACCACCACATCTTTGACAGAGCTGACAAACATGCTGTGAGTTTCCAAATATCCCTTCATTTCTGTATATATATTTATTAGTTGCCTGTTTATTCGCTTAAACTAACACAGTCTAATTCAGTGTTTGAACTCTCTGTGTAATGTTATTTTCAGGCTCAGTGGCAGTCAGTCCTGTCTCTCAGACAGTCTTAAGTGATGTTGAGATGCTCAGTCATCACTACTGAGGCCTTCAACAGTGTAATCCTGTGATTCTGCATAAAAGCATGGTAGGTGCAACTACTGACAATATTCAAAGAAACAGAGAACACGACCATGTTCAAATTAAACAGGAATAATACTTTTAGTGCTCAAAATAATTCACATGCCTACACTAAAATAAACATACTTTTATCAGGCCACATCAACAAAGAGCGATCCTTACAGAAGGACAGTTGAACAAAGAAAGTATTTAAATGTAATTGTCAACAACATGTTGTTGTCATTTGGGTTTTAATACTGTAGTCACCTTGACTTTAGTACTGAGATCACCATACCACTACATGCTTCTCTTTCATTCAAAACCAAATTTATGCAGTGGTTAGGTGCATGGTTGCGACTGATTAATCATGACTGTATAATATAAGTAACAGTGGTTCTGCCATATTTTACAGATCATCAGAGTGACCTGATGATGCTGTGTTTGAGGTTTTCCTGGACCCCGCCAGACTCTCCTTGCAGTATGAGAAACCATCAGAGGAGGAAGGTATTGTTGGGCGGGTGTTGCCTCAGTCAAGCAAAAGCCCGCAAGACAACGGCCAGCAGCATCAGGAAGTATCAGTATCCACAGAAGAGGCATCAGGATGACCTGTGTGACCTGAGAGCTCCACTATCAGCTGACACAACTTCAGTATAAAAGAAACTTGATTTCAGGACATGATCTGGACAGTTTACATAAAATTAAAGTGTTTCCTACTTTTATCTATACCTAATTTATCCTCATTGGCAGTGAATAAAGTGATTTGTTTTTAATGAAAGTTTTTGTCTTCTTTAAATTCAACACTAAGGGCACTGTGGCATTAGAGAAATGAAAGTCTGGAAAGAGTTTTGCCATTAATCCTTTAATAAATAGTGACTCTGTAAGCATCACACGTCAAACTTATTATTGTGTTGACAGATCACAATATATTGTATTGAATATTCGGTATGGTATTTTGAAAGGGTATCAAACAATCTGCACGTTTGACACACATTTTAAAGCATAAATTAGGGTTACTCCTTAAACGCTTGAATGTTAATGTGGTGTTTTCAGAGTTTGAAACCACTTGAAATTGTAACTGCATTGCTTTCATAAAGATTGTTTCATAGTGGCTCGGCCAGGTTCTACAGGATGCCAGGTCTACTTATAGACTGGTTACACAGTTTTAAACGAAATGTTTGGGTTTTCCTTTGAATTTTCATCCTTTTGTAGAATGCTGTCACATAATTTTGGTTTTCTGAAGGAAACTGAATCAAAGGCTGCTGGATTTATTTCTATGTATTTCAAGTACATATAAACAAATCCAGTTGCCTTCAATGACCTGGATGAATGAGAATATTCACAGGCAAAATGTTGGTTGATCATAGATAGGGATGTAATGGTATGAACATTTCATACCATGGTAATAGTGACCAAAATGATCATGGTTATTGGTGTACACTGGGATTTTTAAAATGTCTTCAAAATGTTGAAAAAACACCGATACATTGATAAACTGAAGTAATTTCACCAAGATTAATATTTAAATATAGATTTATTATATATTAAAATAGTATCACAGCCAAAACCTTATCAAAACAGTTCAAAATCATATATATCAAGCTTCTGTCTGTCCTCGTGTCGTCTGCCACCGGTAGATACTGCTCCGGTCAACGGAGCTGAAATGAACGCAGGAAGAGTCGCCAAAGTTGTGATAAACATCGTATTCGCACGTTCAAACAGAGCTGCAGACTTCGACTAAACTGTCCCTCGGCAATCGTATAGTAGCCAAAATATGTCCCAAAGGCAGCAACTGTCCTCCCTCCATCATGACTTCAATACACAACAAACCACAAACGCACGTTGCACTTTGCGCCTGCGTAGTGAGACTTTGAGAAAAGCTCTCGCGAGTTTTTCACACCGTGGTTATCGACCACGGTTACCATGGTAACTGAAACGTAAACGGTAACTTTTACTGTCGGAAATTTTACCCTGGTTTACCGTTTTTCTTAGTACATCCATGGTTACACCCCTAAATAGCACAATAACATCTGATTTAATGTGATGTGATGAAATGAAATAATTATTTTGAGCGTGTGTACATATGTATATAAATATATAATTTACCACAGCTGTGAGATGCTTCAAGAGTGCTTGAATGTGACAGTGGAAAAGGTGTCGGAAGCTTTATAAATCTTGTAATAATGGTCTAACAAACATTTTCCAATTCAGGCGGTTGTGTCAAACTGTAATGGTTGTGTCAAACGTCTACTGCGCTGTGATTGGCTGAGAAGCACAAACGGGTCATGTTAAGGTTACTATCAGCATGGAGGGTGAGAATGATTCCCGTGTTCTGCAGCAAGCCATTGGCGTATTGAGGAACATTTTGTCAACTTCAGAAACCGTGACATCATTGTCTTCATCCCTTGAGCGTCAGGTGACAGGCTCTGCACATAATTCTACACATAGCACGGTGGAAAATGAAATGAGGCAACTGTTCAGACCTGCCAACTCTCAAGTCGTTTCAATGGGCCAAGCAGCTAACGCTAACGCTACACAAGGCCAAAGTGGAGGACAGTCTTTGCGATATCAGACTCGGACACATTTCGGCAATTGGAACTCCCGTTCAAGAAAAAGGTAAGTGTACAGAGTCAAATTTACTAAAGGAGGTGGAAGTACAAGCATGCAAACTAGGCTGTACACTGCTGTGGACGGGATCAGCAACAAACCATTTATTAGCCATATAATGAAAGGCAAGTCTAATAAAATCAATGTAATGTTTAAGTGTACGCTATATTAAGAATACCAGGAGAGAGTGACTTCACAAGCGATTTAACTTTAACACAAGGTAAAGCGGTAAATATATTCTTAATATAGCGTACACTTAAATTGATATTGATTTTGTTAGGGTTGTCTTTTTTATGTGTCTAAAATACGCTTATCTGCTGACCCCGTCCACAGCAGCACACAGACTAGCATAGTCTTAAAAGGTTTTGTTCAGGTCTTAGATGGTATAGCAATGGCTAATGCAAGGAGATAAAGTGAACAGCATTCAGCAGTTGCTGGTGCAGACAGTCCATATCAAAATATTGTCAGAACTTTTGTTTAATACAACATAGACCACATCTTCAGGCCACTGTGACATGGTTCAGACCTAAGTGACAGTAACAGTAACTAGGCTTTCCGCCGATCACATCGGCTATATCAGATCGGCCGTAATGTCTTAATTCACCGATCCGATCAATGACGTCATTGTCGTGTTGAAACTTTCTGCAGATGCTCCCGTTGCATAGATTGCAGATGGCTTGTGTTTTATCTGTCTCATTTACTCTGAAGAAGTTCCACGGCACCGACATGTTTGTTTGCTAGTGATGATGTTGCTAGCTAATGATTCAAGATTCAAAAAACTTTATTGTCCGTCACATAGTGACAGGGCTCAAAACATAAACGCCACAAAGACATAAAATACACATTTAAACCAATGAGACGTGTTTGTTTTGCTCTAAACAAACAAACAAAGCAAGGAGGACAGGACAGCAACTAACGTTAGGTGACACTTTTTTTTTTTTGTAACTTGTTGCTGACCATAACCGCGTCCATGGCAGTGGCCAGGCAGAGCCGCACTCGAGTCGGTCACGGCCAGCTCAGCTTGCAAACTAACCGAATGTGAATTAATTCACATAACAATGTTACCGTTTTTACATTTCAAAGGGATCAGCCAGCGTCGGCTTCGCGCATGCGTGACTCGCAGTCTGGACGCGAGGGGTGAACTTCTCCTGCTCTGACTGCAGCCGGGAGGGACTGTTGTGTGAGGACTCCTCACTCCTCCTCAGTTCCTAATCTTGACCGTGCCAAAGCACCCACAGACCGGCTGTGGGTGCTTTGGCACGGCAGCACCCGCTGCTCGTTGAACGATACGTGCTTTCACGTCAGAGTCTCCACAAGTCTCCAAATACACCAGAAAAAGTCGCTAGATTTGTAGATTTGCTAGTCGCTTTTTTGAAAAAGAGTTGCTAGAGGGGTCTGAAAACTCGCTAAATATAGCGACAAAGTCGCTAAGTTGGCAACACTGCATCACACAGGTGAACGTGAGGTGGGATTGATTGACATGGGGCCCCATTCGGGAGGTTTCGAGATGTCAATGCAAATCGCGCATTGTTGTTTATTTAACCTTTATTTTTAAAGGGAGGTCGGTTGAGAGCAAGCCGTCTTTTTCAATTCTCTCTTCCATTGTGGTCTTTTGCGGGGGGTGGGGGGCATGCGTCGAATATATTAATTTATCGAAGATCTCATGGTTTTCTAAATGTACAGTGAGTTGTTCTGCCACCACTTTTTCGAGGATTTTTGACACAAAGGGGAGTTTAGAAATTGGCCTGTAATTTTCAGGATGTGATGGATCCAAACTGGGTTTTTTCAGTATTGGTTCGACAATAGCATGTTTAAAGACACAGGGAACAACTCCAGTTAAAAGACATAAATTAAACACATCAACAATACAAGGGCCAATAGAGTTAAAATACTTTTTGAACAGCGCTGTAGGGAGGACATCTGTAGGACAGGAGGAGGGTTTCATTTTATCAAGTAGGGTAGAGACATCATGTAATGTTACTGGGTTAAATGAGGTGTGAGGGGGTGACTATACACAGGCAGACCCATAACAAGATGGTGGTAAGGTGTTTCCCCTGATATCTCTGATCTTTTCAACAAAGAAAGTGCGGAGTGCATTACTGTCTGTTTGGGAAAACACGGGAATTTGAGGGGCGGTAGGGGACACTATGGAGTGTATGGTGTCAAACAGGATTTTGGGGTTTTTCTTATTCAAAGATATTAGCTGAGAGAAGTAATGGGTTCTGGCAGTTCTTAAGGTGTCATTTAAGGAGGCTCTCAATTCCTTCAGATGAATCCTGTGAACTTCAAGTTTAGTTGATTTCCATAGGCGCTCTACCTTTCGACAGTTTCTCAGGAGAGACTTAATAGGTTCATCAATCCACGGACAATGATTTTTATGTGAGACATGGCTTGATTTCAAAGGTGCCACTTCGTCTATAATGTCCAGGCAATGGCTGTTAAAAGCCCCTATTAAAGCATCTGCATCAGTGTATCCCACCAGGGAGTATGGATCGAACAAAGCAGAAAACTTCCTAACAGCATCCTCATTTATAAACCGCCTTTCTATAATCGTGACCGGTTATTGGTTTATTTAAACTCACTAATCGGTGATCTGCCCCAAAAATCCTGATCGTGTAAAGCCTAACAGTAACAACCCTCACAGATATTCACAGTGCCTAATTTAAGATAAAAAAGTGTTAGTATGGTTCATTGTAGGACAGATTTTTCATTTTTCTACTTCTGTGTTCTTCATCTACATCAGTTTGTTAAATTAAATGTATCATATGGTAATGTACTGTCTGTCACTGGTTAAGTGCAATGTTATAGGGCATACATGATGAAATGACTGACTGCCAACGTTTACTACTTATTAAATGTTGTTATGTTTTATGGGTCAATGAGATCAGAATGCAATGAGGATGAATACATATCAAATGTAATGTCTGCTTGATTTTCCAGGGCCAAAACACATTATCACGATACTTTCAACAAAGATATCATCCTCCTTCCAAGGCCATCAAGCTGTGTCGTCGTCAAGCATCGCACAAAGCAAAAGTTGCATGAAAATGGACATATATTGAACGGCTTTGAATTCCACAAATCCTGGGATCAGAAGACAGTCGCAGAACAAATAAGGGATGCGTTTAGAGAAAAAATCCCTGCTGATGTGAGGTAAGCACATTTATTTTATTACATCAAGACCAAACTGTGATGTAGTGATGTTACTCAACTGAAAAATTTAAAGGACATCTCTTGGCATTTCCAGTGGTGAAAGTTGCATGAAATAAGATTTTGTATACAGCAGACAAAACCTAAACTATACTAGCCCATTATTCATACTAATACATTACATTTTGTGGCACTGCTTAAATTCCTCATTTATGTTTTTCTGGCTGCTGGTTAACTGTCTTTCTTCAAAGAGGAAATGGAAAACGGATGGTCAACGCATCAGTTTCAGTGTGTCTTGTGCATTTTGTCCTCTTCAAAAAAGTATTTTTTTTAACCTTTTGCAATTTTATCCACTGTTTTTCAGCCTTGATTTTCTGATGGCATGTGGCAACAGATTGATTTCGCCAAAACTGCATGCTGGACAGGAGCTGGATGCAGTTCTCATCCTTAAAGTATATAAATCAAAAGCCCTTTACATCAGACCATCAAAGCCAATTTTGGTATGTTACATCACATCTGAAATAACCTGCAGAACATTGTGACAGTAATGATAATATTAACCCATAAACAAGCATGCATGAAGTTGTCTGTTACCTCTGACCTTCGTAACTGCTGTTCTTAAAGTTTCTTTTCAGCTTTGCAACTATGAACACTTTACAGAAGTATGTGACTTTTTAACTTGTACAGAGTAGAGCAGAGTGGGAATGCCTGTTCGAAAGTGTTAAATCTAAGCATAGAAATTGAATGAATCCACAGCTGCTTAGTTGGACTAACTGCAGAGGTGGAACATACTGTAACAAAGTACATTTACTCAAGAAAAGTTCTTAAGTGCATATGTGAAGAACTTGTACTTTGCTTGAGTATTTTCTTTTAATACCACTTTGTATATTTATTGTACTACATTTCAGAGAGAAATGTGGTACTTCTTACTACACTACATTTGTATGACAGCTTTAGTTACTATCTAGTAGTTTTGTTACACAAAACATATGGAAAGCTTATAAAATCCATTTTGTTACAAATTAAACTGAATTAGAAGATCATGAAGAGAACATGCAAATTCCTATATCCAATGGAATGGGTACTGGATTGCAAAATATTAGGCAAAGTTGACATAGAGAGATGTACGCACACCAAAAAGATCCCATTTTAAGAGTTTTATTTGCTGTGTGGCATGCACAATGCTCTTCCAAAAGTCTGAGGAAATGTCAATCTACACAGCAAAAACCCCTGTAAAACAGGAGCTTTTTGGCTTGCAGATCTCTCTCTCTTTTTCAACTCTTCTAAAAAATGTAACTACCCAATTGTTAATAAAAGTGCAGCTGAAACAATGATTTTGATTAATCAATAAGGCAATTGGCAAAAAACGAATTGACAACAAATTAATAACCATTACCAAAAGAGAAGCTATTTTTAAATCGTTTGAATATATTTATAAATAATGTTGAGGTTTGGACTGTTGGCTGGACCAAACAAACATTGTGAAGGTGTCACTTTGGACTCTGAAAATAGTAAGCAGAATAATCCATAATGAAAATAATCATTAGTTAATAGTTAAAAATGAGCTCCACCTGAACCAACAGTAAAGTCACAATTATCTCATGATATCACATAGAATAGAACAGCAGTCACAGGGGGCATTTTACTGCTATGAGTACTTTTACTTTGAATACTCTGAAGTACATTTTCCTAAATATATTTACACACATTTAGTGAAGAAACATTTTTAATGCAGGACTTAAACTTGTAACAGAGTGTTTTTACAATGTGGTGTTTGTACTTTTACATTCTCCACACATGTAACTGAGAGCTAAAATGAAGAGGGTATGCTCTATGGGAGATTTCACTTTTAAAGCATGGGCAGTAATTATTTTCTTTCGTTCTTCTTCTTTCCAAGGATGATATTGCAGGCTACAGCAGTGAAGACAACCATGGTGAAGAAAACACTGGTTCAGCAAGGCAGCTGCGCTCCTCATCTCTAAGACAAGACCGACACTCATATAGGTCTTCAGACTGTTTCGCCACTCCAGCGACTGCTTCCCTATCAGACTGTGCTTCTGCAGTTGACCCTTTTGCCTCATCACCTGGGTGTGGAGCATTAGTCACTCAAACTCCTGTCTTGACCTACCAAAGCACTATGTCCCTCAACCACAGCAGCACTTTAGCAAGCAGTTCTTCTAGTGACTTGCCTGTAAGCTCACTGGAAATCTGCCCCTCCACCAGTCAGCCCTCTACCTCATCAGCAACTTCAGTTGATCCAACTCTGGTCCTGACTTACCAAAATAGCCGAAGCTCACCCTGCCAAAGCAGCACTCCAGCAAGTCATTGTTCTGCATTACCCTCTACCTCAACACAGCATCGATCGGCAAACTATGACAACTACCTCTCAGTGATGGCTGCACTGTCTGACTTGTCGTCCGATGAAGAAGAATTGAACCAGGCTATCCTAGCAAGCCTGCAGGGTGACAGGTTAGTACAAAATGCTGTTTTAGGTAATAAACCCATTGTGGCTCCTGCCTATTGGTTACATGGTTTATAGGTTTATATTACAAGCTAGCGCAGTATAACTATCAACCATAACTGAAATCAACACAACCAACAATGGTATGAACGGCCAACCTTCCTGTCACTCTGACACTAAGAAACACTAATTCACAGTTTTTGTCCCTTGCTTACCTGTCTTAACTTCCTGTGAACAATACAAGCATGTATTGACATTTGCTGACCCGGGAGTGACCATAAACCACAAACTCCCTCTTGTGGTGAAACCCTGTAATTGCAATGCCTCTATATTTTCCCTAGAGCCACAATAACTAATTGTGAATAAATACACATAAACAAATTAAACAATGTACTAACAGTAAATGTCAAAACAAATAAGGGGGTGTCCTTTTCAAGCCACTATTCTACACAAACACACACGTAATGCATTCAAGACTAGTGTGTGTTACTTGCATGTATCTTGTTTGTTTCAGAATGACCACAGGTACCTCTGTGCCAGCAAGAGATATTCTGCAAGATCTTGCATCAAAAATAAACCATCACAGGAAATGCAAGTTCAACATTAACCGTTCCACAGTCCTCGATGGAGCCATCAGAGGTTTTAAACGAGGGACATACGATCCATATCACACTATTTCAGTCAGGTTTTCTGATGATATGGGAGTATCTGAGGAGGCTGTGGACTTGGGTGGACCAAGAAGAGAATTTCTAAGACTTCTAATAGAAGCTTTGCCCCAGTCTCCAATGTTTGAGGGAGAAGAAGGCAAAATGAACTTGGCCCTTAACAGTACTGGTATGTTATGATGTCACTGAGATGCTTAACTCCAGATAATGTAGTGATATAAAGTATACATATTTTATATGATGGTACAGGTTTTTGCATAGTCTTTGGCTGCATGCACTTTCAAATGTATAATAATTTTATTTTCTGTAGCCATGAGAGAGGACAGGTACTTCATTGCAGGCAGAGCCATCGCTGTAAGCCTTGTACACGGTGGTCCTCCAGCAGGCTTCCTGTCCCCAACTCTCTTCTCTTGCCTTGTTGATGGCCCAGAATTGGCTAAGCCAGTTTTGAAAGATGTTGCGGATAGTGACCTTCGCGAAAAAATTAGAAGGGTAATCTTTTTTTTCTCAGTTTAAGAATATGATCTGGTGTATGTGCATGTCACTATTGACTAGTGTAGAGGGTAAGACATGTTATTACAGCACTTTCAAATGTTGTTGTTTATTCCATCTACTGTAAGGTCACAGAGTGTAAATCATTTGAAGATTTGCCAGCAACAACAGAGCCACTTGAGGAGTATTTGGCCAATGCTGGTTGCCTGAGGCCACTGCAGAGGTTGGAAGACAAGAATCTGCTTGTGGATGACATCCTGATGTTCCAAGTGATACACAGAGTGCGTGGTCCTTTTGAGAGGTACATTTTAATCCTCAGTTTTCTGCTTGTCCCATGAAGACTGCCTTGTGTTCAGGGTTGTTTTGTGGGCCATTTCTGTTTAAGTGTACATTGTGATCTCGTTGATCTGCTCTGTACATGCGACATCTATTGCACGTCTGTCCGTCCTGGGAGAGGGATCCCTCCTCTGTGGCTCTCCCTGAGGTTTCTTCCGCATTTTTTTTTCCCTGTTAAAAGGGCCTTTTTTTTGGGGCAAGTTTTTCCTCACTCGAATCGAGGGTCGAAGGACAGAGGGTGTCGTCTCTGTACAGATTGTAAAGCCCTCTGAGGCAAACTGTGATTTGTGAATTTGGGATATACAAATAAAATTTGATTTGATTTGATTTGATTTGCTAGACCATACCTACCCTCCACAAGAATTGACAAGGTGTGCTTGGGTGTACCTTGGCAGGTTACTAGGTACCCTCACATCTATGAATTTAACATATGCCATTAATGTTGTAGTACAATACATGTGAAGTTTTTAATATGGCTTATACTCCTAGATTCATGATTTGATTGATCCGCCACATGTGAAGATATACAAACAAACGTTTTGTTAAAAGTCAACAAACAAAACACTTGTGATTTTCACTCAGATTTCGGGATGGACTGAGAACACTTGGTGTGCTGGACAAAATCCAAGCTCATCCGGAGAGTTTTTATCCCCTGCTATGCTGGTCTCCTTCAACCCTCACAGCTGACCTGGTTGACAGCCTCTTTACCATCCGACTTTCTCCGGTTGGCAGCAACAGAAGGCATGCTGAAGAGGCTGTTGTCCCTTTCTGGAGAGACTACCTAGCAGATGCAGAAGGTTACTGTAGAAGTATTTTAAGTATTTCTATTATGAACTGAAATATCTTCTCACTTGAAACTTCAACTACTACTTCTATCTTAAATCTAATTTCTGATGTATTGCTTTTTCTCTAGATCAAGAGGGAACACAGAAGCTGGGGACAATTCTCACCTTTGCCACTGGAGCCAATACTGTCCCACCAATGGGCTTCTCTCCACAGCCTTCAATTGAATTTCTTCACCAAGAGTATGATGCAGGAACCACCTCTAAACTGCCAATTGCAAACACCTGTATCAACTGCTTAAAGTTACCACTGCACACCTCTTACAGAGACTTTCAGGAACACATGGACTTTGCATTGGGCAATACCCATGGTTTCGGCATAGCTTAATTTATGTGCGGGCCTCCCTCTCAGCATTGAGCACCCATATACATAAATGTAATTCAGTATTCAAATAATCCCAAAACAGTGCTTTTGGTGTAGGTATCATTCCACAGTGTTGTTGATCGAAAAATACACGTTTGTTGCATCTTTGTTAAAACAATAAGGTGATAACATATTTTTACAGTACAGGCCTGATTGTCATTAAGTTCAGTGAAGGCAGCGCAGAGACCTATTGTGGAGTAAGTTTAAAATGGGCTTGAAAGTCTGTATTTCTATCCTAGAATAGGTTGCCAGCCATCTTGAAACCAAACAGACTTTACTGTAACTTGGTTTCATTGATAAATAAGTTCATTGGGAAATTGTTTTGATTTCCACAGTATTGCTTACCACTTCCTGCCAGCTTTTGATTGTCAGTGTTTATGTAACTGATTTCATACTTTTCATTTTCTCCTTACTTTTTATTTTAGTATTTTAGTTTATATTTATTACTTGTGTTGGCATAGACCATTTATCAAACACATTCCAAGTATTTTTGTTCTTTACAAAATTATGAGAGTTTACCGAATTTTACTTTCTGGCTAACTGAATAAGCAAACTAAAAGTGATTCACTGAATGACCTGACATAAACCCTAATGACAATTAAAATGCCCTTGGTAAAGCATTGTTTTCTAAAACTGATCTACACACTGGTATTATGTTGACAGATCGTAATGTGAACTTTTTTTCACAAAGTGGGGCCTTTACCAATCTGATAAACCATCAAAATTCTCCAATAAGTTATGCTTTAATGTTGTTCAATATAATTGTATCAAACTGTAAAATCAAATTCAGCCTTGAAATTTTGTAAAGCTTACAATTTTATTTCCCTCTTTTATTTCCCTTCCTGCATCGTGATGCTCTACACTGGGAAGTTTTGAGAATAAAGTGTCAGTGGTTTATATTCTTTTGAATTGTTGGAGTAAACTTTTTTTAAATCAAGATGTAAAACTTTAACTGTTTTACTGTTATACAGTTTAAACATAAACTATTTAAAAAAGTGCAGTTTGTTCGAGTGGGTCAGTGTACTCTGTGAAATGTGAATTTTTTTTTTCTTCTGCTCTCTGTGTTTCTTCATTCTCCTCCTGACTTATATTCTCAGAGATCCACTGATGATGTATTGATGTTGATGTTGTCAGTTAAGTCATCCAATTCAACGACAATAAGTAGTTAAAATAAGTAATAGTTCAGTCAATTTATTGAGTTCTCCAGAGCTGAAAACTTCAATAAAATTCAGTTTCATACAAGTTTCACTGTTTTTTGGTAACAATTTGTTTGAACATTTAAAGTAAGAAACATGGCTGTAAAATGAAAACATGACAGTTTGAGGTTACAGAATCACGTTGATGAATGTCTTAACACCCTGTACAAAGGATAGATCTAGTTCTCCATTTTGCTTTGCATTACACAACTACAGTAAGTAAATATCTTGTTGTTTACCTTTTCTGTTGATGTGAATGTGTCCTTAGTCTTTGTCAAATCATAAAATATCTGTTGAGAGGGGTTTTCTTTTTGTGTACTCTGGGGCTATGATTTTAGGATTGCCTCTCAAGGAAATGCACTAGGTTGCAAAATAAATTTATACCATGATTTCCATCATCTTCAAATGGATCAAAAGTCTGCTGAAGTGTATCCATTGTCCTGTCACTGACTGTAATGTTAACTGATGGAACTACAACAGCATTGTTTGTCTGTAACTCTGAGAGTGATGTGTTATCAATACCAAAGTCACTGTCTATGTCCCAAATACCATTCATAGTTGGGTTATGGATTCCTGCATTATTGACTATGCCCCTTTGCCACAGCTGAAGAGGAGTTTGCCCACCTTGTGTTGAAAGACCATGGTTATTCCACTGGTTTTGAAATTCAGTGGCTGCCCTTCGAATTCGTGGCAAATAAATATAATGAAGACAAAATAAATGGAGCTCATTTAGTGAATCTAATGCGCCGTGCTCTTCCATAAAGTTGAAAAGATTAACAAAATGAAATGACACAACTCGATTTAGCTCCGCCCATAATCTCTCAATTCTTTGATTATGCACTGACCTGCCAGTAATAACACTATGCCTGTTTAATCCTCTTCTGTGCAGCATGAAACGGGCAACACCAGTGTTTTCCAACCCATGATCACATCTCAACCGAGACGGTAATCCAAAGTTCTGAACACCAGCAATGAAGAGTGACAAAACACTAGAGGCTCTGTTGTTGTCGAGACATGCAAGGTAGATGATTGTTCGACTGAAACCATCAACACAGCCGTGGAACACCATCCTCCATCTCACAAGCTTGTGGTTTCCGTCTATGTGCCTAAGACAAATTGAAATCAGTGTGAATTATATGTGTGGGTAAAATGTCACTTGTCCAAGGTTTTGCATCAACAATTTCACACAAAAATAAATAATGAGTTGTTTTTTTTTCGTTTTTTTTTTACATTTACTGTAATTTGAATAAGTGACTTAGAAGTTGTTCTCTTGGTAATTTACTCACCATAATTGATTGGGGGTTGGAACACTGTAAATTCGCCGACGTATCGCATGCCGTCTTCTGAGGGACCGTCCAATAGGGTCGATTTCTTGTAGACTTTGTCTAACACGCCATCTTTGAATACGTATCCCACGTGACCTCAAGCTGCCATGCACATATCGCTCACCGGCATTTGTGGTAGACTGAAGAATTTCACCAACAACTCTGTTCAGGTTGTCATTTGATAGTGTTCCATATGTCAGTGGCTGAATGCCGAGGCGCTGTCTGTGCCTGTAGAGAGTCCGACTGCTTACCCCTAAGCATGTTGCAGTGCTCTGCCAGTTCATTCCAAGGGATACTAAATGAGAGATTTGTTCTTGTGAAATGCTGTATTGAGGTCTGCCTTGATGTCCAGTCCGGAGAGATGGCGGCAACAGGACATATCTGTTCTCAGACCTGGTTCTTTGTCTGGTTTCAAAAGCAGTCAGCAGAAAGTTAAGAAATCCATGTAAGGACTGTAAAGTATTGATTGCTTCTCTATTTCTTGAATCTTCCACAAATCTTGGGATTGAGAGAAATCCAGATAAGGTTTGAATGTGATCACGAAGTTCTCCATACAGCCTCCCATGAACAAAAGAATCTGTAGCTTCTCCATGCAATCGTTCCACACATTGTAAGACACTATTAAAAAACAATCTTGTGTCATTTTCATTGCTACTTACTCCCAAAATGAAAAACTGGGAAAATAGGATGAGTTTGAATAGCATCATTGCATAGTTTTGCTGTGTCTGGCTAAGATAAGCTGAGCAAGCACATGTATTTCCTGGTTTGAGAGTGACTTCCTGCTTAAGGAGGGACTTCCTGTGTCCCTGAGAAAGGAGAATGTATGTGTGTGCGAGAGTGAAAATATGTGTATGTGAAAGGAGAATATATATGTTTGAAAGGAGAATGTATGTATGCACGAGTATGAAACTATAAGCATGTGAAAAGAGAATATATGTGTGCGTGAGAGGAGAATGCATGTGTGTGAAAGGAGAATGTATGTGTGCGTGAGAGTGAAAATATAAGTGTGTGAAAGGAGAATATATGTGTGCGTGAGAGGAGAATGCATGTGTGTGAAAGGAGAATGTATGTGTGCGTGAGAGTGAAAATATAAGTGTGTGAAAGGAGAATATATGTGTGCGTGAGAGGAGAATGCATGTGTGTGAAAGGAGAATGTATGTGTGCGTGAGAGTGAAAATATAAGTGTGTGAAAGGAGAATATATGTGCATAAAAGGAGAATGTATATGTGTGAGAGGAGAATATATGTGCGTGAAAGGAGAATGTATGTGTGTGAAAAGAGAATGAATGTGTGTTAAAGGAGAACATATGTATGTGAGAGGAGAATGTGTGTGTGTGAGAGGGCCAGAATGAATTATGTCTTGTACGGCCCCTCATACATTCATGAAGGTTTTATGCTACGATCCACAGTTTAAATTAATTTAGACTTCATTAGCAAAAAATATTGTCTGGTCGGTCTTTCCGCAGGGTGGGGTCTAAATGCTACAATACCCATGATCCTGGACCAGTGTTGCTATGGAAAATAAGGTAGGCCAATATTTATAGGCTATGTCGCGATACACAATATATATCTTGATATTTTGAAATCTGCTTAATCTGCTTGAGAACATTAATTTAGGGATGACTATTGGTACTTTCACAAAATAACACAATGAGATTTTTGATAAATAATCATCGGTAATGTGGATGTAATGACTAAATGGGTAAAGACAAGTATGGTGGCACCTTCATCTGTATCAGCTGATAAAGGCTTTAAAATGACAGAACCGCATCGGCATGAGATTAAAATTTCTGCTAATATGACGAGCTGGTGACTAAGTAGCCTTCTAATTGTGACCACCGAATGTGCATTTTAAAAGCATTTTATGTCTGCATCTGTCAGTGTACAATGACGACAAGAGTAGGCACGTAGTATGTTATGTGCATTACAGGAAAGAGTTGATGTTCTTTGCAATTAGATGGAAAAAAACAAACGTCGAAAATGTCAGTATATTGGATATCCAATCCAATGTCCCAGCTTCATCATTCAACATGTTAACAAAACACAGTAGACGCTTAATTAAGCCAAATTTCTGATTGATTGATTCAAGATGCAGATTATATTGTCAGTTTTCTCACAACCATAATCTTTCAATTCTCCCACTGTTGGCTGCACAGAAAGCAGAATATTAGGCTCTCTGACTGGATGTTTCTTACTGAAATCCACATTGGGAGTTAACTTCTCTTCCAAAGTTTTATATGCACATGCTTGCACATTTGTAGCAGTCCCATTGTGTAGTACTTGTGCTATCTTTTTCATTTTGGCTGAATTTCAATGTCCCTCTGGATTGATTGCAGTGAATTCAGATCACCTGTGCGCAGGGTGTGGAGACTGGCTTCTAATTAATGAGTGAGAGCAGCTTGGGGCATTCCCCTCTCCTTGCCAATCAAGGAGTGACAACGCCCTTTTGTGAAGGCTTAAGAGAGGTGGGGAATGGCACTCCCTGGTCATTCTGATTCTCATTCTGCCTTTGACGCACTGCAGACCTCGTCCAAATAGATTGTCAGCCAGAAACTTTCGTCTGTTTAGGCCCTGTTGAGATTTCTTTTTTTGCCCTTGTTCTTTTTAGTTGAGGGAAATTGTGAGCATTTTACAACCTAGACGAGTGACTATTAAAGGTCACCTGCGTCAGGGCTGTTCTTATTTGTGCTTGAGTGTTGCTTGCTTTTCAGTAGCCCGGTGCCTGCAGGTTTCTTCTTTTGTTTTATCTTAACTGAACCCCTTGATATCCAAGCCCCCCTTTACATCTTCAGTTTTTTTACTATGTGGTTGGGGCTGTTTTTTGTTTTTTTTTAGGTATTTTTTAAACTCCAAACAAGGAAATATCTTTTGTAATAATAATGTTTAACTCTATGGTAGCATTTTAGGAGACTATATCTATGCTCAACACTTTGAGACACATGACATTTTATTTTCCCATTAATTTGTCACATGCCCGTCTTAAATGACTGCATGGCCTAGCACCTGTCAAAGATTCAAAACAGCCCTTCCAGAGGAAACGCTTCATTACTGATAAATTGCTCCAAGGACAGCTACATCAAATCTACAGGCAATATCAGGCGTTTTTGTCAGTGTGCTTCATGTCTTTGCAATTTGTACAAACCTTAAGGACACAAAACACGAGTGATCGAGACAGGCTTGTAAACATTCATCAGAAATGGCAAATTTAACCAGAGCCCATTAGAGAGAATGCATGCTGTGGTTTGGCTATTATAAGAAAAGATAGTTACTGTGAAGATGATAGATCTTCAAAACTTCAGTTAAACATTTTAGGGCATATAAATGTTGAGGATATTATTTTCATATTAAGATGTGAGGGTTTTCTTGAAGGATACAGTTGTACCAAGTTTAAAAAAAAGAAGTTATTTAAACCAAAGCAAACACTTTCAAAGGGGTTGTAAAATGTTTCAGATAGAAAAATGATTTTCTCAACAAGTGACATGTAACACAGTTGGTTATAAATCATATTGTCTATAAACCTCTGGGACAACTGTCCCACAGCCTTTTTTTAAAGACAATCCACCTATGCCAATCCTACCCTCTAGACGCAAAATGAAGCCCTTCGTTAGTTCAAGCAGGACACAGAAGTCATAAGCCCCAGCTGTAATCAGCTGACACCTTGCTGTTTGAAAAGTTGTTTCCAATCAGCCACACACCAATCACAGTCCATCCTCACAAGAAGGCAGACCAATTAAATATGACTTCTTCCTCACAGATCCCTCCTACTCAAATGTTGCCACACACCGTTGCTGCAGCTGCCTCAGCTACCAATGTTTTAGCCTAGAGCTCTAACAGGGCAAAAAGGTTTAAAAAAAGGAGGAAAAAAAGAAAAAGATGGCATTCATTGTCTTGTTAGGGCTCACTCTTGTAAAGCCAGGTGTTTCGTTCTGCGTTGCGCTTGCTGTTTCAGCAAGAATGTCCTCCTCATGAAAACAGCCATATAAGTCGGAAAGTCAAGCAGGTCATTATTTACACCCTCTACCAGATACAGTAATTATCACAGCTGCAGATGAGGAAGTAAGGAAAAGCGCTATAAGGAGCAACAATTCCACATAGGGAGGAGGTCGAGGATGATGTACAGGAGACTGCTGTTCATAGCCAGAGTGAAACGAGAAGTCAGTGGTTTTTTCGACTTACTAATGTATAAAAGTTATGTCATGTACATAACTTAACCTACTGTAAGGTAACGTTGGTACATTGGTAACAGTAACCAAAGCAACAGTGTTTTGAACCCAAACCATGATATTTATTTTGTGTTTTCTTTCATTCTCGATCTCTTTACATGTGGCCATGTTGTTTTGGGAGATGCTGACAATCGACCCATTCAGTCGTTTACTTATAAGTGTAGGTTGGTTTTGACTTAGACTGCTGCTTGGTCATTTCAGTAAGCAAGAGCGGAGCCATAGTGGACCCGGTATTTTCATTTTTGCAATATGTTGTTTAGTTTTAGTGTTCCTGACTGAACTGAAGTTTGTTGTGTTGTCACCTCATTTTTTGCTAGTTTGGTTAATAATTCCTGTACCCATCAATATTGCAAAAAGTAACAGCTGTAATTCCGCACATGCCGGATCTGCTGAAGCACACCAACAGTATGCCATGCAAGCTGCACATATGAGCATAAAATCTACTTAAGAATAAAATTCATACAAAATTGTCTGACAGGTATTTCTCCATGTATGCACACTTCTTTGGATACTTGCTACATTCAAAAGGGCCACCACACAGCCTATACACACACAGTACACCATTCATATTCTTGCTTCAAAGACTGGATGGTTGGGATGCCTGGTGGGAGCCCAAACATTATACTTCGCATTCATTCTCACCTTATACACAGACAGACATCCATAAAATATGAGCTGTAGCCACACGGTATAATCAGACATTATATCCAATTTTATGATGTTGCATTTGGACAGTTAATTTCACAGGTTGAAAGCAATGTATAGAACGTAAAGAGTTTTGATGAAATAATTTTGATTTCAGACGGCACTTTTGCGTTGGGAGCTATGAACATTTTTTTACATGAGCTGTAAAGGATACGACCACTGTGTAGTCATAGAAACATCCGTACTTCTGGCGGCTTGCGAAAGCCACAGAGTGGGGCATATATTAAAAATGCATCAGATGGATTCACAAGCAGAGGACTGAGGGCTTCCATACTGCTCTCATTACTGTATCCATTTACAGTGCACTGAAATTATTATGAAAAAGCCTGCTGAAATTCATATCTGCATTTGCATCTTAAAAGGAGAGTGATTTTGAGTATGTGTCTGTGCATGCTTAGTCATCCCTTATCGAGTTAGGAGTGGGCTGAGATGGTCTATATATTCACTTTATTTATTTATTTGACTGTTCACTTTTTAACCTTTTTTTTATGTAACAAATCAAAGGGAGATGAGAAAGAAAGATTAGAAAAGAGACTGAGATGCAACTTAATCACTATTAGTGTCCTCTTATCAAGGTTAATGCATTGCATCAGTGACGTCTGTTAAGCTTTTGCCATGACCACTGAACAAACAAGGGTGTTTAAGAGCTGATGCAATTACTCTTCAACAGAAAATGGATTTGCAACTGTTTTGATAATCAAAGAAAATTAGTACAGTCATTTTTCAAGTGAACGCCAAATATTGTGATTTGAAGGAGACATTGTATGCTCATTTTCAGCGTCATAATCTTATTTTGAATTACTAGAATAGGTTTGCATGCTTTAATTCATGTAAAAGTGAATCAGTTTTTATACTGTCCCCCCCTGTCTGAAACTCCCTGTGTTAGCTCCTATCTCTTTAAGGCCCCACCTTCCAAATACCCAGTCTCCTCTGATTGGTCAGCTCTCACACGCCTGATCCCGCACCGCTAACAAGAACAGAGCAGCTGTGTTTAATCAATTCTTACGTGCCAAACCAGCTGCTAGTTGATGGTGACGTCACGGAATTAAAGGCGAGAATGACGAGGCGTTTTAGGAGCAGTGTTTTTTGTGGAAGAGAGGAGCTACTGTTGGTGCAGGGGTTAGGGGACTGACTGACTGACAGAAAGGGAAAACAATGAAAAAGCATGATAGTTCTCTCAAATGCATGTGATGCTTTTCTTTATGGTACATGATGGCAGACTGAATATCTTTAGATTTATAATAAAGTCTTTTGAATATGTCACATTGGGCTCTGTGAAATCATAACAGCAATTTTTCACCGCAGTCAAGGTTTGACACAATACTACAGCTGCATGAAAAAAAAATGAAGTAATGGTGGAACTATATTTGATGTCTAAGTGCTAGACGAAGACAGTTGGACTTGCTTGAGTTCTTAAAGATGTTTCACCTCATCAAAGAAGCTTTTTCAATTCTGAACTATTTTTAATAATTTCTTTTGAGTGGGTTCCCAAATTGACACTTTCTGCCCAGAGGTGCATGTGCGCATCAACACAGCCACACAATGTACTGGCAATGTATTTCACATGCAAACAAACCAGACCCTCAGGAAGAAGAAAACAAAGCTGATATGAAAACCTTACACTAGTGATCTATTGTTTTCATAATAAGCATATTTTACTTTGTATGCTACTTAAATAGGGGAACCTCCAATACTGTTTTGTTTATCTTTAAAAAATGTTGTTGGAATTATTGAAGGACACATATTGTGCTTTTTTCCTTTTTTGTCCCTCTCCATTAGTGTTTTATGGGTTTTTGTGCATGTAAAAGATCTTGAAAGTTAAAGAGGTCAAAGTCTGCACCAACAGAAGCTCCTCTCTCCCACAGAAAACACTGCCCCTGAAACGCCTCGTCATTAGTCCTGCCTTTAATTCAATGATTTCATAACATTACACTACGTCACCATGGCACACATTTAAATAATTTAAGCCTAGCGGCTAGTTTGGCGTCAAGCACAGCTGCTCTATCGTTGTAAGTGGTGCTGGGTGAACGTCTATTTAACATCCGCAGCACTTACCATGCTATTGCTAGCATTCAGCTCATAGCGCCACCCAAAGTGCCTCATTCTTGTTTGAAAATATGTGACAAAAGTCTCCATATTATGTATCTCAAAATAAATCGTGACCACTAGGCAAAAGCTGGAAAAACATTTTGGTGAGCTGAACCTTTTTATTTACTCTGCAGCTATATCAAACAAATGCATTGTTCTCCCTCAGCTTTCATTTGGTTGCACCCCCCATGGATTGGTTAATATTTGTCAAACAAATTTCAGTATATCGTTGGCAGTCAGCCAAAGTCTGAGAAGAAATATTAAAAGATAAATGAAAGTGGGAAGGTGTCATCACTAAATGCCTGGGGAGAACACTGGCCTTGACACTGATGTAGCAACATCAAACAGTTTTATTATTGTTCACACAAACAGAAACAACATTCACAATGCCACCTGACGAGGGTTGACATGTTCTTCTTTTATTATTTAACCAATTACTTCATGCGTACCACTGACAGATGCCTTCATGAATTTCAAATGGTCTCCTGGCCTCCCTCTGCTACCACCTACTAGGCCTGAATCCCTGAAGCAGGTGAGTTGAGTGCTTGAGCATGAAAGTCAGTGAAGCGTTTAAAGTGAAAACTACAGAAAAGAAATTCTCACAAGTGCACTTTGATCTTGGACAAATATTTTTTCTGCATATACACTTGTTGATTGTACACAATGGATGTAGTGTAGCTTAGTTTCAGAGCTCTGAATCACCCTGCACATGTACAAAACGTTGTGAAGCTTAAATCTGTTTTGCATAACTTAAACAAAAAAAAAAACTCACATTCCCACTCCAACTGCTTTCATTTTGGGTTATGTGGATTTAATACTTAAAACATTCAGCCAGACTCCAGATTACCTTTGCTAACATATTCAAAATTCTCTTTTTCTAAAATATCCTTGAATTGAAACCAGGGTATGGTAGAGTTTTAGGAAAGATTGTGCTTGTGGCAAATAACAGGGAACCACTGTCCTATCCATACCCTAATGCTAATATTTTCTGCAGACAAGACTCGTCGTATTTTCTGTCTTTGCTTGGTAGCTTGGTGTAGACAGTGGCAGACTCAGGATGTTATAGGGCAGGGGCAAAAACCATTAAAAGGGCACCAGCTGTATGCAGTGGGGCACCAGCACGCAGAAAGGGTACCCCAGAGGGCACTTCATTCTGTTTTTATCTACCACAGAGGCATCCAAGAGGACACTTTTGCAGTGTTTTTGGATTTTTGCAATGTCTTTTGGATTTTACATTTCCCTGGGAGTCGAGTGACAAACTTGTTCATGCTTTGCTTGAGTCACTTGGGTGCCCTCCACTATCCACTGTGATAGGGTTAGGCCACAAAAACTTTAGGTATAGGTGAGGGAAAGCTCATGGTTTTGGGTATCAAAAACACAAATGCTTGAGGTCTTTTAATGGGAGGCAAACTCCAGTCTTCTGTGTAAGAGTCAGACACGTTGCAACCTCACTCACCACCCCAACCTCCACAATTATGATCCACCTTGCTACATATAGGCCCACTACCTCCTGCAGTGGCATAGAATATTGGCGCTGGATGTAATATGGTGTGGAAATAATAAAATAAAATAATATCGCCATTGGTCAAAAAAGGTATCAGGACAACCTCCATATGCAGACTGTAGAGGTAGAAACCTGCTTCCCAATAAAGCCCATTTCACTATCTGCCCTTATTTGTCAGTAAAGCCTTTCTTCCTGGTGATATTACCAATAAATGTCTATTGAGCTTTTCACTGCCTCCACATGTTTTATGGTTTAAGCTGAAATACTGTAAGCAGAGCTGCAATAGGCGCCATGGGTGTGCTGCAACCATGACAGTTAAGGGGCTCAAAGAAATATATCCAAACAGGTTACAAGCTTTCCTGGTTAAGTAATAATCGTTTCAGACAGGCGTTTTTATCAACAACAGAGTCCTGCAGTATGAGAAAGTGGCTCCCATTTGTTCTACCCCAATGGCTGTAAAGGAAATATTGCAAACCATTTTAATTAGTATCCAATGTTGTGTTGTCGTGACAGCAGATCAGGGGAAAAAGCTCTTGATACACGGTGTAGGAGGTTAAAGTGATAGTTACATACAGGACTGTTTGTTTTTTTATCGCCAATTTAGCTCACAACATTTAAAATGATCTCACAGCAGTCAATGCGCTATTTCTGTGTTGCACAAAAAGCAAGAAAAAAAACAGACTTTCAGCCTGTTTCACAGACCGCCCTCCCTTTTGCAATGTCACATTAAAGTTGCACTTTGTAGGAATGCTTACTCAGTCATTGCAGTGTACTAAAAAACTTGCATGTGCCCTGCAAAAAACATTTTCTATAGGGTTGTTCCATTTGGAAATCTGCATCGCTGTTTGCACAGTAAATATTTAAGGAGGGGGGACGGGACACTAAACGCATGGCCTCACAAACCATGTACTTCTGTATGTGTGACCTATTAAAGTGAACATGATCACATTTTGCCATCAAATTTTTACATCAAATCCAATCAACTCTAATTCAATGTAATTTAATCTCATCTAATCTACTTTTGAAGCAGCATACATTCTTAGGGAAGCTTGTATGTATTTCTTCTGCAAGGTATCCAGGAAAAAAAACTCTAGCTTCAAGTTATTCCACAAAGGAGGAGGTGAAATTTTAAAGAATAATTACTGAAATGCATTTCCAAATTGATTAACACCGACTTTCAGCGTGTGACGTGTCTGAATGTGGACAGTCAGGGTGTATATGCTTGGTGTGGTAATTTGTTCCACCCTTCTCCACATTAGTAGGGTAATTATAATTCATTGCACCCATATGAGTAGCGTAGCTCTGCCCTTGTTATGCCATAATCAGGTCTTTACATTAATAATTCTCATCCCCTGAAGGGAAATTTCTCCTGTTATTTACACTCGTTACTCTAAAGGTTAAGCCCTGGAAGTTTTTCCTTGTTCATTTGTCTTTTCACTCTGGAATTGACAGTGGCTGATAGGTCTACTAATCTTTTGTAGAGAAAAAAGATTGTGCTTTATTAGGTGCACTGGATGTTGTGTGCATAATAAATACAAGATCTGTGACTAAATCATGTGATTACAGACCACGTTAATGTTGTAGGTACTATATATGCTAACCAATCCTCAACATTGACTCATGGTGCAAAAGGAAGCAGGAATGTGAACTTGGTGAATTGCTTGATAATTAACAGTAGTGAGTAACCTTTGGATCCATTCATCATTTGAATTTCCAGTAAGCACAAAATGTCTTGAAAGAGTGACGTTTTGACAAAAATGATTTGAAATAAACTTTCAGGAACAACTCTGATCAAATGGTATTGTATATATAAAAGAAAAACATACTGTATATTTTGTAACCATCAAAGAATAATACATCGATGTTTCAGCAGTTCTACTCCCCTGATAAATTAAGTCCACCATTGATCTCATCAAAAGGGGTGGGCACTCTCGCCAAGAAATATCAAGATTGATCTAATTAAATTCACTATCTAATATGCAATATTTATCGTCTCATTTTTGAAATGCTCCGTAAACTGTAGCCAGACTTGAAATAGCCACTGAAATTCTCCATTTGCACCATTAAAACACAATATTGCAATAATTAGTACTCTGTTGGCACAGGCTTCACGTTTTCCATTCTGCTTACTATAACTCATGTTGCATTATTTCTAATACATCACCCAAGTAAGAGCCATTTGAGTTATGTAAAGTTGAAAGCAGCCTGTTCTCGCTGCCAATGCGTCAAATAGAGCCGCCTGGTAAGTGGCCCTGTGCTGTCAAGTTTGACACCCTAGGTAGGCAGGAGTATTAAAAGTGAGAGAGAGGGCGGGGGCCATTGGATGGGTTGCGTTACGTGAGAGACGTTACGTAAGTTCTACTTACATGACTGTCGATACATGACATGAGTTACGTCATGTAACGTAGTTATTTTAACCTAAAGAATGATCTTTTCTTAGACGCTACCAACAAAAAAAAGTATTTTTTAAGCAGCATTAATAACAGCTCATAACAAGTCATACGTCATAATGTGTGAACTGTTTGTCAGCAAGCTTTATTTTGAAAGGGTAACCGGACGTTGATTTCGAGCTACATTTCTTTTTCCACTTCTACTTACTAAGAACACTTCAGCCTATCAATCCAATCCATGACTATCAAAAGTCTACACCACTCTTGTACCACTCCACCTGCTGCATTAGTTCTAGTTCCTTTCATGCCAGAGACAGCCCATGAACTGATGCCTGCTTCTGGTGGGATGTGAAAGGTTAACGAATGTAAATTTGGTAGCTTTACTGTAAGTTCTGCACTATATCCCTTCAATGCCCATAACAAAAAAGCTGACCGTGATGTGTTTTGTTTTTTTGTTTTTTTTACAGCCGGGGGGTGGGGTTGAGAGCTGGACAAGAACTCTGGAACATGCAAGCACATTTTGGAAATATAAGATGTCAGAGCTGCTTTTGAGCTGTTTTCATTGGGCCCAAAATTTCAAAAGAAGTCCCTGCTAACCCTGCTTCAAGCTATCAACACTCTGACAACCAAGACATGCTAAGTGCACGGTGTTGTCAGTAGCATGCAATATCATGTCTGTTTCATTTCAGACAATTTGAAAAGAGAACCAGTACTTTTATCCAGGCTTGTGGTTTCACACAGTCTGGAGGACGGTTTGCTGGAAGACAGTTAGGGTGATGAGGCTAAGAGTTATCGCACACACGCACACACACACACACGCACACAGACACAGACACACACAGGCAGAAATACCAGTCTTACAGAAAGAAAGATGAGACATGGGGTGAGGTTGATACAACCACGCAGATATTAATCAGTGAAAAATTCTACACTGTGGCACACAATTAACAGACCAATGTGTAGACTGCAAAATACAAATGAGAGCAGAGTTATCCCAGGGCAATGCGTTGAAAAATTCTCAATGATCTGCCATTAGAGAAACAAGGCTCTGCCCAAATAAAAAAAATGTCTCTAACAAGCACAACATTTACATTTTAAGACACATTTCTCCCTCATTTGTCACCACAGAGAAAGTGTTTCAAATATAATGGGATGCAAATCTTTACCTCACACAAACACATGCATGCATCTAAAGAGACACACACACATATAGACGAACACCCAGGCCTGGGGCTTGGTGGAGCACTAATGGGCTTTTGCTGTCAGCTCCTAGCCTTCCACAAGACAAAAGGATGATTTCTGTCACGTCCGCAGTCATTGCATTTTGTATCCAGAACTTTTAACTGACCCTTCAGACTCCAGCAGTGAGTCATGCTATGGAAATCAGGGCCTACGCGCTGACAATATCTTCCCATTTCATACAGACACACAGTCTCTTCACTACTCTCCAATTTAACCTCGCCATACCTACTGTACATTTGTATTATTTTTCTGTTCATTCAGTAGGCAGAGAGGGAAATAAAAACCTGTGTCCCAACTCCATACGTTAGAAAACCATACACTTCGAGCTGTATATAAATCTGTATAATGTAGTATATCTTCAGTTAGACTTTATAAAGGAGTTATAAATGTATTTAATGATGCATTTCAATGAAAAAAACAATTAAATCGGGACATTAAAGCCAGTTAGTGTATAGATAAAGCTAGATGTTTTCCAGCTATTTTTTTAGCTATTTCTTTTCTTCTTTCTTCTTTCTTACAAGGCGTGATCTGTTTCCCCATTTCTTTCATGGATTGCATTGTGGGCCAATCCCACCATCAACTGCACACAAAAAAGTCAAGCAGATTTAGCATGCATACAGATAGCATTATGTATGTATTCATCTTCTGATGGTTCTGATCCAGTTTCTGTGAAGCGCTCCCTGCACTGCTCCCTTGGAAACCTTGAGTCTAGCCGTGATTTGAGGCTCAGAAACACCCGTCTTTGCTTAGAATAACAACAAAAGAACAATAAGCTCCTACTTTCAGACTATCCTGATTATTTTTTTTCTTAGGTTTATGAGACACTATTTGAGATTCTTAGTGTGGTCTCAGACTGTAAGACCCCACTGTACATAATTCATTTAAGGGTCTTTAGTAGGCTCACTGTAAATGTCCTGCTTTCTAAAGAATGCTGGGTGCTTGACCTTGCACTGAGGACAGCTCACAGGACTGATCATGGTTAGTAAGGACAGCACGCACTAGTGGCCAACAACTCTTGTTTTCCATAAATGCCACCACAGCTGAGAAATCTTGAGAAGCGTCATCGCAGGAAGGCGAGTCAATGCATCAGAATACGTGTCTGCCAGTGCCGACGGGCAGCAATTGGCACAATTCTTCGTGTCGTGTCTTGCATTTTATTATTGGTGGGTATGGGAGACAGTTTAGCTGTCTTTCAGTGGATATGTGAGAGATAGAAGTGGAACAAGTGAAGAAGCTGAAACACCTCAGTTTTCTTCTGTTTGGATGGATTGTAAAGTGATCTGTGCTTGCAAGTGTTTGTTGGAGCTTTGTGGATTAAACGCAGTCTCTCCTGTGATGATGGCTGTCAGTAAGTTGAATTACCGGCGCCTGTTCTTGGATAGTGGTCTTGTATTTTTTATGCGTCTGTGCCTCTTTGCTCTTGTAATTTAAACAACAGTGTCAGACAGAGAGACTGGAGCGCGGAAGCAAAAGTTTAGCTTTCACATAAATCTGCTGGAGTTATTGATCTTTCAGTCGAGGGCTTTTACGCCTCTTACATATCCTAACATTCCACTTGTTGTTTTATTGTATAGTTCGCTGCTTTGCTTTATGGCCACAGAGAGTTTGTTATCAGGGAGTTTGAGCGTGGACACAAATGCATCTCACACACAATTACAGACGCAAACACATACGTAAGCGGGTGCGTGAAACACTGACACATGCTCTCCCACTCAAACATTCATCCCATTATTACTCATACGCACACAAACACACACACTGAGACATTTATTTAGGGTTGCCATTTCCTCTGTCTGGAGGCAGTATTTGTGGTAGCACGCTTTAATGCCAGTCTCTTCACTTCAGTCTCTTGTGAGCTCCCTCTACTTCATCTCCGTCTGGTGTGTCAGAGCAGCTTTACCATGTGTATTTCTTCTGCTCAAAAGCCGGCCATTACTCTCTGCCCCCCCCCCCCATTTTTTTTTCCTGTGCGCTTGGTCTGTCTCTCAATGTTGCTGTTACTTTTTCTTTTGTGATAAGCTGTCATTCGTCTTGATATTGTTTGCGATCTGTCTAGCCTCTTGATGTAATGTTTTGTATTCATCATGGTGGAAAGGAAGAAGGAATGGGGACAGCTGGTTTTAAGCTTGAAACCAGGCAAGCAAACATCCAACTGCCACTCATCACTAAACCAAATCTGAAACATGCTTTTACAGGGCTGGATGATGATTCAATGTTTCATCTCTTCATCAGTGAAAACAGTTTAATGATAGTGTAAGTTGTCATTGATATTGTATTGAGTCTCAACACTATCAGAAATTAAACAGAAATTAAACAACACATTTTTCATCCTTTTTACTTTCAGTCACAAAAGTGTTATATTGTGAACTGGGGTGGTCAGGGTGGATGGTGGATGTGTGAAGTGCAGGACACCTGACCTGGGTTCACATCCTGAGTTCTGTGTGCTTGAGTTCAGGTAATAAAAGCACTTCAGTTTGGCACCAGATCCCTAATCTTTACCAAGTGCTGAGAGTGTTTGAATATAACCTTGAAAAAGATGAATCATGCTTTAGCTGCTATAGAGCGGATATGGACTTAGTACGAAATACATGTGCAAAATGTTTACTGACTACATTTCTCATATGTTTTCAAACTGACATTTTTCAACTTGGCAAATACCTAAATAAGAATAACCTCCTGTTTTTGTTGGTAGAAATGTCATGCAACCCATATTACATTTGCTATCACTATGTATTGGCTACTGATAATTAGAAGAGACAAGGTTAATTACTTTTAACAAGTTTATTTTTAATGTCTTTAATGTTCTTATTGTCTTTTATTCTATATATCATACTGTTTTCTTTATGCTGTCTACAAACAAACAGAAGGGGGGGAAAAGGAAAATCTAACTAAATGGCAGGGTTAGGGGTTACTGATGCAGCAAGTAATCAGAAAAGTAACTAGAAACTAAAGTTGACATGATATTTGCCGCTAAAATGAAATGTAAAGGTAGTATACAAATCAGAAAATGGAAAAAACTCAAGTACAAGTACCTCAAAACTGTACTCGAGTACAGTACTTGAGTAAATCTATTGAGTTAAATTCTATCACTGTTTTGGATTACTTCAATACTGAACATAAATAAAGACTAGAGAAAATAAAAACCAATAAGATCACTTTGATTTAATCTTAATAAAAGTGCGTGTATTCACTCATGACTCATGAAGTGTTTACATTTGTGCACATGCATGGTTACTGCCTAGTATATTATTCTTTATTTATAAATTGTAATCCTGTTAGTAATACCCCCCCCCCCCTTTTTTTTTTTTTTTTTTTTTTTTACTGAATGTATCTGTAATCTAATTACATCTTTTTTCTGTAACTTCAATAGAATACAGTTACCTTTTTATTTTGTGATAATTGTGTCAGGTTAGAAAATGTATTAAATAAAGAACAACCAAAGCATCAACCCCCTAAAGTCATTGTTGTTGATTAATTGTGTAACATTAATTCAGATATAGAAGTTATTTGCTATTTGATAAGTTAGCAATTATATTTTTGACCAAAATGCAATATATTAGGATATCTAGTATCTTCCAATTCCGTGTGTGTGTGTGTGTGTCTGGATAAAAATGTGCCCATATGTTCTTTTAACATCCATGAAGAAACCTAAATTTGAGGGGAAAAAAATTTTGTTTACCTTGGGATCATTTCCATTATTTGTCTGAGATGCTGGTTGTCCTTGGATAATATAGTTTCTGATAGTAATTTGAGGTATAATGTAATAGCTCAATAAGCCAACTGATGTCACATTTTGTAAAAGCCAGTTTAATGTCTCTATTACCTTGGTAAAGGCTTGATTCAAAACACTTTGAAAGATGTCATGACCAACATTTGCTGCTTGTGTTCCAGGAACTGCACCCACAAAACAGCCCATTCACTTCTCAGAAGGAGAAAAGGCACCAGTAGGCGACTTGTTAAAATAGAAGCTAATTAATTTTCACTTGAACAACTGCTGCAACTCTTAGACAGCAGCTAATATTGTAAACAAGGAGGGAAAAACAAAACATGCGCCCCTTTCAAGATAAGGTTATGATCCTAAAGTGACACTTCCTGGTGTAGCTCAAATTTTTTGGACAGCTTGGTCGAGTCTGTGGCCTCCAAAGAAAAACAAACTTCCTGAGTCATTGCAGAGGGGCTGAGATTCTTTTGTAATATGAATACAAACTTGTAAACAGTACACAAGTGCCTTTGGCCAACCCTGAACTGAAAGTGTTAAAACCATATCTTTAATTGAAGTGGCTTTTATTTGTGAGTCACTGGTAAACAATCATTAAAAAAAAAAAAAAAAGAAAAGCAGGCGTCTCAATATTCTCCTTCCTTTCAAATCAAATCAAAATTAATTGGCTAATGCTAAGTAACATAGCACACGCAAATGTCACACAATGTTATTTATAGCACCTGGATAGTACCAATGCCAAATTAATAAAGTGAAAGTAAAATAAAAGCTTTTGACTCCACGCTCTTCTCTCTCTTTTACATTCTTGTTCGTTCCTTGTACTGCAGTTAATGTGGAAGTGACGGTTCAGGACCCTCAGAACATACACGGAGCTTCAAAGTCTGTCAGAGGCATGCATGTTTTACCGGAAGCCTAGACCTGTTAGCTTGATCGTTGACAAGTAACCCTGGAACTTCTTAAGATACTTCTGAAATACAACCTTACCCTGTTTAACCTCTGCTACTTGGCAGCCAAGACATACTCTATTTTTGTCCCTCTATGTTTCACAACAAGCCGACTCTTTTCCTGAAAGGCTCAGCAGCAACCTGACAGATGTGTTAAGGGTGCGCCAGGTTACTGCAATTGATCATGATGCGCGCTCTGCTCACAGGGGCTGGCTGAGGGAGCGTAACCAATATGAAAGACTCAACAACAGCCAAATGTGTTGTATAAAGTGCACTGCTGTGTATAATCTACAGTATAAACCTACACAAATACGCAAGGGAACTTATGTTTGTGTATTTTATCTCTGCATTTTTTTTATCTTTGTTTTTCACACTTTTTTTTAATATGGTAACTGACAGATAATTTTCCCAAGTACCTTTCCATACCTGTCGCAGGATTTCACAGAACTTTCATGAATAATATACTGAATTCAAATGTGCTACCTACCATCACCATCTCACTCCGAAACCAACTGTCAAATAGGCGGCTTGGTCGGTGGCTTCAAACTACTGAATGAAGCTCTACCTGCCTCAGTTTTGCCGTGAATGGCTCCGTGGGAGTGACCTCTAAATGTAATGTGAACATGGAAAGTCAGAAATAATATGTAACATACATCCTCCAGTTAGACTTTCAAAATAAAGCTTGCTGACCAACAGCTTACATACTATGATATATTATGACTTTTGGAATGTTATTAACGTTGTCAAATTGTGGCAGTTTGGTTAGGATCAGGTGCCAAAATTACCTGGTTAGGTTTAGTCAGAGATCATACTCTGGGTCACGTATTTGATGTAACGTAGCATGTGTTAAGTTGCTCATGTTACATATATTAAAAACCAATCATTCTTGGTCACAAACAGGATGCAAACACCAGAGGGGGAAAAAAACTGTGAATGAGTCACCCTACCACCCCCTGACTTATGGGTACCTACAGCATCAAACTTGGAAGCATAGGGCCACTGAGCAGGCTGCTGTATTTAACACCTTGGGAGTGAAAACAGGCTGTACCTGCATTGTAAAAATGAGAGACACTGAGATGAGTCAAAGAAGTCTGCCTGTGAACATGTTACAGTGAGGCCTTTCCTTCTTTGTGTGGATGGAGTTTCATCTCATTTCAGAAATGTACTCTCTCACAGACCGTATGTGTGAACTGATATATGTGGTACAGCCCCGTTTCTAGAAAGGTGGGGATGCAGTTTAAAACCTTGCATGCTTTGCTTGTGAGCAACTGAGCCTTGTGAGGATGCCCTGTTCATACACATTAATAATATTATGACCTGTTACCAATGAACCTGTTTACCTGTGAAACTTTCCAAACAGGTCTTTTCTGAGCATTTTCCAGTCTTTTGTTGGCCCTGTCCCAACTTGTTTGAAATGTGTTGTAGTAATGAAATTCAGAATAAGCATATTTACAAAAGTAAATGAAGCTGATGAGGTAAAACATGAAATGTTCTGCCTTTCATACTGTTTTCAGTTGAGTATATGTCAGAGAGACAAATTATCACAATTTATTACATTTCTGTGTTACAGCGTCGCAACTTTTTTTGGATCAGGGTTGCACATGTATAGCCTACATTGTACAGATGAGCGAGACACTGAAATAAATCAAGGAGTTGTGCCTGGTGAACAGGAACTGGTAACATTGAGGTCTTGCACTTTATGTGGATAGAGTATTCATGCTTTTTTAGAAATGTACTGTATCACATACTTTATGTGTGAACTGGAGTGTGTTGCCTCCCTTCGGACTTAAAACTGATTTCTTTTTGCTGTCCTGCATGTGCACAACTTTCTAATTTATATAGACTTTAAACCAAGCCTTAGTTCAGGAGAGTGGAATTATTTTCTTGGATTTCTTGGGCTTAGTATTTCTGTATCTAAATTGGATTTACTAGAATCCCACGGTTGTAATCTAGTTCTATTGTTGTTACAAGTTTGTATTAGTTTTTCTAATAATGGCCTTTTTTTAACCTACAGTATGGTTTTATCCAAGGAGGGAGGATTTCTCTTTTAAATTGACTCTCCCAAATTTGTTTACCTATTTTTCATTTATTTTTTGTTTCTATATGTGCTCGGTTTATTTGGTGGAGAGTTGTTCCTTGTCCAGTTTGAGTGAATGGGCTGGATCTGGAACTGTTTTCAATGCAGGGCTGTTAAGCCCAGTGAAAATTGTTTGTCACATTGGGCAATACAAATAAAGGTATGGGGTTTTTTTACCTTCTGTAGCTACTTTGTTCCACCCAGGGTCAAAACGATAATGCATTATGGTTTTTTCTCGTCGGAAAACCAAAAACCAAAATGCTTCAGTTTTGTGTCATACTATTGTGTGATTTTAGCTTTAAATACTGTGTAGGTTTTTGCAGTGTCCACAGCATAAGTGAGGAAGGCGAGAGAGCAATTCAAGTCAGTTTTTCAATTATACCAGGGAAAAAAACAGCTTAGCCTATTCACTGCAAGGGTTAAATAGCAAAGCCTAGGTAGCCTACAATTCCAATAGGCAGAAACATTTCCTAAAAGCAATTCTTGAAGGCGGCAACAACAAAGGTGCCACCAAAAATGCTACTGTATTAAATTTATGTAGAAGAAACACTGACGACTACTATTAAACTATCCTGTATAACTGAAAGGTAAATAACTTGCTAAGCTGCTAATATCCAGTGTTGTGGTGGCACTGACTCACAAAATTCAACCATTCAGTAAGGGACCAAACAAAATGCAGTGTTTTTTATATATATATATATATATATATATATATATATATATATATATATATATATATATATATATATATATATATATATATATATATATATTAAAAACGAGGGACCCTATCTTTAAAAATTTGAAAACACCTTGCTTTTAAGTCTCCAATTCGCACAAGTAATTCCAATGTATATTATTATATTATTTTCAATTATATGTTAATAACGATATGTATGTACAACGGCTTTAAAGCAAGAGCTGTAACAGTGCACACATAAAATGTGGTTCTCATCATTCAGTTATAAGTTAGACCCACTGGGCCTAGATAGATATATGAAGTATACAAATGCAATGACACACTGACATGCCATCTGAAAACCATTAAGTATTTCTTTTTTGAAGCAACTTAACTACATTTAACTCGCTTGTATAATGAGACCACACATACAAGTCATGACGCATTACACAAGCCATGTTTTGGAGGCGAACAGTCAGCGGGATATGAACCATTATACTGCAGCAGCTCAGCTCTTCATTGGAGTCGAAACGCATGCATTTATCATGGATGAACTGTCTCCCCTTCATTTTAATGATCAGAATGTGCAGCTGGGTGGAAAATAATCCAAGGTGCATACTGCCATATTTTAACTCCCACAGCAGAAACATTTTTTGGGGTAAATATTTATCACTGCCATTAACCTTCAAGGCGAGATTATTGCTGTTTACACCATTCAGGTCATAGCTGTTTCTCAGTAAATATCGTGTGCAAATGTTGTATTACAGTAACTCTAAGGACATATTCACACACACATGAATAGTACCCAACACATGCTAAACACACGCCCATGCATGCACCTTGATGACGCTGTAAACTGTGAATGTTGGAGATTTTTTTTGTATCTTTTAATGTGCGAAAATCAAAAAGAATGCTTGAGCTAAGGATGTGAACACCTTGGCCTGGAGCCAAGGCTGTGAAAAAATATGCTTTGAACTGAAAAACAGGGTTTGAAAGAGGTTTGAAAGTTTAACACAAAGTTTTGAAAGTGAAAAATGTTTCCAGCACTTTCATTCAGGGGTGTCATTCACTCATTCAGCCCTGTCGCTCACTCCAATCTCTTCCTTTATCAACTTTAAAAGTATGCTTTTAATGTCTTTTGCTACGTTTTAGCAGGAAAAAGGAGGGGAACTGTCCATTTACAACTTTTGCACTTTAACATCCTCATCTTTAAAGCCTTAATGTGCAGACTTCTTACATGATTAAAGCTTCTTTGTTTTGTTTGAGTTTTTTTAGCTTTTATAAAAATGAGACAGTCCAAGTGAAAATTGGTGCTGTCTATGTCCATTCATGTCTGTGTCCCCAGGTCAAATCCACTTGAGAGTGTAGGACAGTTAGCGGTCCATCAATGAAAACACCCTGTCAACATAGCAGGGGTCCAGACACAGAGGGCTACAGAAAAATTGTGAAATTAACGAGAATTACCGCCACACGGTTGTATGCCTCCACCGACTAGACAAGTTACAGTTTATATCCGTGTCTGTCTAGCCTCACATGTAGTGAAGAATTTGAAAGAATTCAATAAAAGGTATAAAGTTTATTTTTTAGCAAAATAGAAGCTATCAGTATATTGACATGTAGGGTCAGGCCAGTCCCCAGAGTAATATGTTTGCAATTAATGTTTCCACAAATCATGGATATGTTCAGATTTGTATATGTCAAATGTACCATAATGACATTTGTACAATGCATGCCACATCATGTTCACATTAGATGTGGAGGTCACAGTTGTGTCGGGATGTGGAGTTTCAACATTTGTAAGCGTGAAACCACTCGATATTTGATACAGAAGACGTCTGATCTTTTTCTAGCAACACATTTCTCTATGCAACACATACTTTTGATGAGATGTCTGGACATTTTTAGAGATGTTTGTGGCGACATAACATGGTGTTTTTGATGAGATCTTGGGAACATTTCCAGCCATTTGTGGCAACAAAATCAGGTGTTTTAGGTAAAAAGAAAAAAAAAATGTCTGTTTGTTTTTTCCCAAAACGGTGTTGTCACAGCATTAGATTTAAAATTGAACCTAAAAGAAACTTAAAGTTGCAACATAAAGAATTGTAAAGTTTCAACATATCTTGTTTGCAGAAATGTACATTACCAACATTTATTCTGGCGATTGGGTTGATATGATTCCAGTGAATAATTTCCAGTGAGAAACATGCTGCCTTCTGTATTTTTACAGTACAGAGGACTGATACAGAGCTACGCCACATGGTTCAAAGACAGTCACCTGGAGCTCAATATCAGCTTTACCAATGAGCTTGTGCTGGACAACCAGAGGAACAGCAGGCCCCCTGTTTCAGTTGTCATCCAGGGGGAGGAAGTGAAGAGGGAGGACTCATACAAGTACTTGGAGTCTAAATCGATAACAAACTGGACTGGACTCAAAACACTGAAGCCCTCTTCAGGAAGGAACAGGGCATAGGGTTCTTCCTGAGTAGACAGAATGGATTTGACTTGACTTTGTTAAGCCTTGTTGGTCATGTTCTGATGTATGTAAAAAAAAACAGTCAAATTGACCAATGAAGCAGATTCTGATAGAACAAAGTTGTAGCCATGACAGTTAAACAGTGCCTCAAATAGTGATGTTGCTGCAAAGGAGCTACAATGTGTAAAACATGGATGCTACACACATCTTCAACACAGAGAAGATCTATAAAATCACCACAGTTTCAAGATGGGTACCAAAGATTATTTTTGTAACCAAATCAGTGTCAACAAAATGTGAAATATGATCGCAATCTCCCTGACTGTGCTTGAGATACAGCATTGAAAATGACCAGCACAGCTGTTTTGCAGAGTATTATGATGTCACAGTGTAGCTGGCCTTTGGCCTTTTTGGATATAAAATGCCATTGTTTAATTTCATCCTAACATTTGCGTGAAAATGTGTCAGAACTACCACACAAATGTTTGAGATATGGCTGAAAAGGTGTTTTGTAAAGTCACAGTGACCTTGTCCTTTGACCACCAAATTCAAGTCAGTTCATTCAGTTCAAGTGGATTTTTGTGCAAGATGTAATGTGATTCCCAACAGGTGGGAATATTTTTCAACTAAGTATAAAACAGCATAAGATGGGTTGTCATTGAAAGCACAAACCACGAATGAGCAGGTCCCATTGAGTGCTTGAGGCAAATTCTGCAGCTCGCTGTATAGTCGTTGCTGTCACAAAAAACAATCTTCCCACACACACATATCTGTGAAGCTCCACTTCTCAGTTTTTTTCTTTTAAACACTACATCCACTGTGCTCTTCATTTTTCTTCTTGGATTGTTCTATTCCGGCAACGTGCCACCACATACTACCGCAGACTCTGTGGTTGCACAGCTTTCTTCTTTGTGGTACCCAGCCCGGATTACAAGTGGCTAGCTTGACAAAGTAGGCGAGTGGAGATGGTGGACAGCAAAGGTCAGTCAAAGAACTGCAATTATTCACGGTCATATATTACATGCCGCCACCAGTGTGCAGAGTCAATGCAGTCAGTCAGCTGTGTTAAAGTGATGAGCGAGTGAGTGAAGTAGGTCTATTTTAGCAACACGCCAATGGCAGCTGACCTCAGTAATTTCATTTATTTAGATTTTTACTCACATTTCTGCGAGCGGCGGGTGCCAATTTTAGACCCTGTGTACATGCCAGATTTTGATTTCTCTGAGACATGTTGTCTTTGAGTCTAGTTTAGGGAACATGGTGCCAAGCCTGACATCACTTCTCTCTTCATAACACTCTCCTGAATGAATTTAAGGTAGAAATAGAACAATTTAAAAAAATGAAGCACAAGGCTGGAGAGTGATATTGAACTTAAACTGAACTGCACTGGAAAGACATACTACCGTTACATGATGGGAGAAATGGTCATAGATTAATATGGTTTCATTGTTAAATGCAGATATAGCCTTTCAGATTTAGAAGATAATTATTTTTTTTAAGTTGTTTTTTATAAAAGGCCTTATCATCATCATTCACTTGTGCACATATAAAAACTTCTAGCCTTCTCTCTCAAGCATCTCATCAGCACTCAGGCTCTGCTCCAGGGCTTCATTTCCATCCATTTAAAGAGTTTTATTTTGGCATCTAGAAATTCTGCCTCCTTGAGTGGCCTGCTCAAAGCGTCGGGCATGAGGCAAAAAATTAACCTCTAAAATTTACATTTATTCTCTGTATAATGAGGCAGCTAGGGTTGGCTGAACGGAAAGCAAACACAAATTATATACAGTGTGCACATATACCATTGATTGTGAAACTCATTGGGAAGAATGTCCTGAAATAATAATATACTTGGCTTCAAAATGGACAGTTTTCAGTTCACTCACACTCACCTGTCAGATCTGAGAATGATTTGAGTCTCTGCATCAAGAAGCGTCAATATCTTTTAGATATTCAGCATTGATGTTTGCAAATCTAGGTTTAGCTCCGTGCACTAAAAACAAGCTATTTCAACATGAAAGAGTCTAGATATGCTGCGGTATGGTAATATTGTATGGTGTTGTGTTGCAGGGTGGGAATGAACATGTTTTGAAAAGATGCCTGCATGTTGTGTTCTCACATCATTTGTAATAAGATGCACAGTTGCGTTGTGACAAATACTCCTCCCACATCTCCTGAGTCAACTGAGCAATTCCTGTGGGCACGGAGGGCAAGTGACGAGACAGCGGAGGGTGGCACAGCTGACAAGGCGCACTGTGCCAACACAGGAAAGGAACCACTTTGAAATGAAAGGCATAATGGAGAGCTACTTGTGTTAGTTTACTTCATTTTCCCCAAATAATGACCTACTTGCCGCAACCATGAAGTCAAGCTTCATTGTCTTTTCAGTAATTGAAAGTTAGCCACCAACGAATGAGCACAAAAAATCATGTCAAACAAAAACAGGGTTGAAATAATGATAGAAGAACTTTTTTTTTTTTTGAAGGCTCGACTGATACCACAAGACTGTCTGATTTTCTTTCAAACATTGACGAGTACTCGGCACGGGGAGACAGTGTGGTTTTCTCTACACAGAAGGAGCTGTCAAGCCGTAAAATAGATGTTGAGGAAGGTTCAAATAAATGTACATGTACTGACAAAACTGAGGAGGCAGACGAAAACTGCACTTGGCAAATATTTAACATGTGAGCCTAAAGATTAACTGTTGATCGACTAATGAGCTCATTGACTGTAGTTGTGAGGAGGACTTCATCAGCCTGTGGAACGAGAACACATGCCCCAGTTAAAACACTGGAGCTGATTATTCTGCTTTGATCGGGAACAACACAGCTACTGTAGAGCTCAAACTATCAGCTGATGACTTGATAAGTTCTGCAAATTCTAATAAATAATGGGTAATGTAATGATTACGAATTAAGTTTTAATATTCAAAATATTTAAAAATACTTTCAAAAGTCAGTGCTTATTTGCGGGCATGTGCAGCCGCTGACATCAGCCACTTGCTAGATGCATCTGAACAACACATTCTCACTCCTCAGTAAGTGGCCTTAAGTTTCAAACTATGACGTCCTACTCAACTCTCAGGGTCAATTTTGCATGTGAATGGCTCCGCAGTCAAGTTAGCAATAATACTTGTTGACAAACACGTCACATATTGTGACTCTTGGACTGTTACTAACGTTGTTATACAGTTGTTTGTTAGGTTTGGGCACCAAAACTACTTGGGTTAGGTTTAGGAAAAGATCATACTTTGGGTTAGAATAACTTTGTTTACTTACATCATTTACGTAACATGACTTATATATGTATCTTACATAACATAACTTAAAAACATTACTCTTCACTCTTGGAGCAATAATAATAGTAATGCCTCCAAGAGTTAACGACTAACAGGACATAAGCAGCATTAAAACATTAAAAATAATACTTATTGTAAGTATTATTGTACTTAAAAGAAAAACAAATACAATGTTAGTATGCAAATGTGACCATTGTGACCATGTATACAATATTAATGGGAAGAGATATATGGAGTGCTTTGTCAGTAAAAAACAAAACAAAAAACTGTACCATATCTCTCTCCACCTTGTTGTTCCCATAGAAACAACATACTCAGGAGGCTTTCATATGACCAACCACAAAGAAGGATGGCAGGAGTCCACGCACTGAAATTCCAATTCAAACACATTTATTTTCAACAATTTCCTGGTGAAAATTTGCTGCGCTCTGCGAGACAACTCAATAAAAAGCTCATCTGGATGCACATAAATAAATAGGTGTTCACAAACACACAGGCTGCTGCACAACAAACCATCAGAGCTTTTTATTTGACCCAGACTTTCCATCCTAGTGCCAGGGCCATGGTCTTATTCAGGAGTTTTACTGAACCTATGTAGCTTCCTGAAATGCTGGGACATGTATTGATTTAGCCTTCCTTCGTAGTTTACTTTGCTTTTCATTATTTCTGTCTCTTCTCTCTTTCTGTATTCTCAGTATCTGTCTTGTTGTGAGGTAAGATATAAATGATCCTGAAAACGAAATGTCATATTTTGCACGCTGGTAATGTGCTAATTCTGTGCAACATAATGACTTTACAGTCATCACTGTATTTTGTTCTGATCTACCCCATATTAATTGTAGTTGAGAATTAGTAGCGGATGCAGTAATTGCACAATCACCATCAAGATCAGCACAGGCTGGGAATACTGACATCAACAAGCCTTTTGAAGGTAATTTACAAACTCCTCTCATACATTAACTTTTACAGTCTCAAAGGCACTTTCACTGGTTTGTATCCGTCCTGTAGATGTAATGGGTATGTATACCATAATTGATTGAATAGTCCCAACTGATCCTTTAATTAAAGAGTATTTTGGTGTCTGTTGTGTGTGGATTTGAAGTGAGCAGTGGCGCAATATCACAGCACTCTTCTATTGTACAGTGTATACCCAGATAGTTTCTTCAACTATTAATGTTTACCAATTGTTAATGCGATCGTTATATATATATAAAGCCATATAGATATATTTTCATGAAGTTGTACTCCATTTCCACATTTTTTCTACAAGTTTTTATTTTTGAAATCCTCTGCATTTATTACCGTGTGGTTGTAAATCATTTCAACAGACAGAGTAGGCAAACTTCATCTAATTACTGTGTTGCAGAACAATAAGCCCATTGCGCATAATTTACCACAAAATGCTTCTGAGTATTTCTGGTGTGGACTGATTGTGATTTTTTTCGATTTGTTTGTTTGATCTTTGTTTAATCCCCAATGACCGTGATATTTTGCCAAGAGCATGATCTATTCCAAAAATAACCCTAACAATGCTTTAGTTGCCAGGAGAAGATATTGTGAAAAAACAAACAAAAAAAAAAAGATTTTACATCGTGATCATGATTATAGTTAGTTTTATACATTTTTGATATTGCTGTGTTTGTGTTCCTGGAACATGATAATAATTGTGCATTGGATGGTCATGGCAACTGACCAATGGTATTTTTTTAATGTCGTAGCCTTGCAACGTGGGAAGACAGAAAAAATATGCACATGGGAGAAGTCATCCTTTGTAACACGTGGTTAATGTTGTGAATGGGTCTATTTTAACCCGAGCCATGTTAACCTAAACCAAAACAGGTAAATGTGTTGCCTAAACCTAACCGAGCGTTGTTGTAGCCTTTATGTTCTCTGTTCAAAATGCGCAGCAGTATTTTGTGTAGAACCCTTGTTTGTTCAAGCATGGTGACCAATAAGAAAGCAAGGAGAACACGTTGCTTGTTGCTCTTAATTCTGGGCATGTTGGCATGTGAAATATTGTATACAGTTTTATACTTCTAAGTGGTTACTAACAAGGTCAGCTGAAATTGTTCTTCAACCAAAACCTTGTCTACACTGTCAGCATGTCAGAAGCAACCCATCAGCACCACGTCAGCAGCAGTTGCAGTCCTTTTTCTACACTGGGTAAATTCAGTCACACTATTGTTGTGCATGCAGAAACACTTTGACAGAAGAAAAGAGTAGAGTATGTAGTGCTGAAGTAAAGCGTTGGAACTTTTCCTCCTGAACTTGTTTCCCTCCAGTGGATAAGCATGAAGGGTGGGTGTTCCTGTTCTACGGGTCAAGTAACCTGTACAGCAGCTTTGTAAAGGTGCACAAAAGCCCACATTTTCTATTCTGTTTCCATCTCAAACTTTATTTTTCCACCACAGACACAGGTTTTAGAAGTGACCCTGTGAATTACCTTTGTGTTTTACTCATTTGTAGATACTTGCAAATAAATGCAGTATGAAATTTTTAAAAAAGTGTAATGTATTTGGTTGTTTTGACCGATCAACAGTCACAACCCACAGGCCATTCATTTAGAAGTATATAAAACTGAGGAAAGCAGAGAATTTACTGATTTCTTTTTTTTTTTTTTACATTACAAACTAGGTGCATATGTACAGAATTCTTCAGAGAAAATGCTGCTCTGAAAAGGTTGTTGAAAGGCTTTCTTTTGGATTTGTTTAAATTCCACCTCCAGTAGAGCATTGTTGGTCCTTGTGGGACTTTGGACCTACTCATCTATGGCTGTTTTTTTTTCATTTTGACCTAGGCGGGCCGTGGAGTTGATAAAGACCCACAGCTCTGTCCGATGGGACACTGGAGGGCAGGAGAGGGCAGAGGTGCTTCCCTGCTTGCCCTCTGTCTCTCATTCCTCCCACTACTTAGATCAATAACAAGCTCCTCAGCCACAGGTGCTCTCCAGGGAGGCAGACCTGGAGACTTCCCTCTTCAGCACATTGTCTGTTGCTGACTCCAGCAGAGCCAAGCATTCGAGCCTGACCGACGCACACAGCCTCCAGCCCTCTGAGGAAATGGAACATACAGTATGCAGGTATACAAAGAGCCTTTTTTTCAAAATGTGGACATGCATGCATGCACTCTTCACATCTAAATCTCCCTCTCTCATAAACACACACGCACAAAAACAGAGAGGCAGAAAATGGTTTCATTAAACATTGACAACACACTGTGCAACATCCCGAATACCAGAGAAGATAAAGTAAGATGCTCGGTCATAATTGCAGTTATGTTGAGCCCTCCTCAGTGTCGTGTGATGAATGGTGTGCAACACTATATACCATGCAGCAAAATGAATGCTGCGTATTTGTGTATGACAATTTAAATATGCTTTGAATGGGTAAGATACTGAGATAGTATCCAAACTGCACTACACACAAATACATGAATGTCCAAGGGGACAACACTCAAATTATACAGTGCTCACACCTTTAAATTAGTCGTTTTTTTAACCTACTACTTACTTACAACAGCTGTTCAAGGAAAAGAAAATTGTAAGCATAAATATCCCCTTTGTCTTCTTTTATTCATGTTTCGGTCTTGTACATGACAATAAACTTGACCTTCATCTAACATCATGTCTGCTAACCGGACCCGATCTCTCTCCACAGGCCAGCCATCTACATCACGCGAGTTTGCTGTGCCTATGTGCTACCAGTGTAGACTGGGGAACCAAATATGTTGTCACCAGCATTGATTTCTTTTTTTTCTTTTTTTTTTACACTTTCAGAGGAAGAGAACACAACTGCATTTTGTAATATATGTTCCACAAGGGTTCAGAGAGGTCTAAGATTTGTTGAGTTTTAGCACAACAAATCTTATTAGCGCTGTGGAATATGAAACCATCCATCTTTAGTCACTCCATCTTGGCCTTTCTTACCCTGGGCTGTGAATAAACTGAGGTAAGGGACTTTTTTTTTGAAAAACAAAAATGTGGAATCAGTATCAGGCATGAAAAACAGTTAATTATCGGTTATAATAATAATGCTAATAATAATAATAATAATGCAATCTTTAATGATGTAGCACCTTTCTTAACAAGGTTACAAGGAACTTGTACAGTGAAATAAAATAACGTTATCAGTATCAGCTGGAAAAAAGTCCATATTGTGTATTCTTAATATGTATTTGTCCAATTGCCCAACCTTAATACATGTGACACAGGATCCCAATTGGATGACCCAACAAGTGTCCACTGTATGTTTATTCAGTTTTAACAGCTAAATCTCATTCACTGGCTACATTCTGCACTGCAAGCTGAAGAGGCACCACCCACCAGCCCAACAGACACTTTCAAGGTCCAATTTGTAAGATAGTTGATTGTTGGGTCTCATTCTCAGACGTTTTGGCTTGGTAGGTCGGCCTGGCCAGACGGAATACAGAGTAGTATTTGTATTGGTGACTTGATATATTTTACTTTTACTCAAGTATGACTTTTTGGGACTTTATACAACACTGCGTACGTAAATGGTCACTTAGGTCACTTAGGTGGCATGAGTGACTTACTTACATCATTGACGTTACATGACGTGACTTATGTCACCTACGTTACAAAATCGAATGTAGTTATGAATGTGTATGTTTGTAAAAAATGTAATCTTTTCCTAAACCTAACCAAACTGCAACTGTTTGACAACCTTAATAACAGCCCAAGTCATAATATGTCATATGTTCACTGTTTTTTTGGACGATACAAATTACCTATTATCGCTACCTTGACTGCAGAGCCCTTCACATGCAAAACTGACACTAAAGGGGCCAAAACTGTCGTATTTGACAAACTGAGAACATTTCGAACAAAACACACATAGGGACGTCTAGAATACTGTTTTAAATGCAGATAGCTAAGCAATATGTTTCTTACTTCGTGTTCTGAAATATTCATTTAATTTCTGTATTTCCACAAATTCATGCTTTCATTTGTTCAGTAATGATGAAGGCGACACTGTAGCGTTTTCTGCAAGTAATTCAGCATGGGGTCAGGTAATATGGTGTGAAGCTGGCAGATTTGACAACCTCTGGCTCTTCAATACAAGCAAGAAATTCATGAGCTACCGCAGATGGGATGGAAATGACCTCTGTGCACAAGTCAGGCAGGGCTACATTGCACATGAACAGCTTCAAATCACAACTCGGGCCCTGTAGAAATACCAAGAGGAAAGATGAAGAAAGAAGTAAATGACGAGGCCAGGTGGGAGCAGCTGGCTTTCATCACTTCCAATAAATTGTATAACTGGCTGTGATATTTTTTTGTATGTATCATAATCTCAGGAATTATAACATGCATATAGTACATGCTCAAAATTCTTCAAATAAAATAGCAGTTGTATGTATTCAAAACAAATTGTTTATGCACAAGATGAAAGACGTGCTTTTGAAATAAACAGGACAAAACACTAGAGTCTTACATCCTGTGGACTGCCCTACTTTATGAACCAGGATGGCAATGTAAGACGTCATGCTGATTCACTACCAAGCAATAACATTCCCCACCATAAGTACCTTGTTATCTACATCATTTATGCTCATTTTGAAGTTTCTCTTCCTGCTGAGATATGTATTCTCCCTTAAAGAAATATGCAGAACAACGGGAGAAGTACAAAAATAAAGCATTACGTTGTTGCGGATGTTCGAGGTATAAGGGGGAGCTCACATAGTTCAAGGAGCACTGACTTAAGCTCAAACCTCTTTGTTCAAGAGTGCTGGGTTTTAAGTTTGGCTTTAAAGCTTACATTTCATGAAACTCTCAGAAGAAAGTTTTTTGATCACCGGTTGGGAACTGAAAACTCGTGCAAGGTTGTGGTCCTTTGTGCTCTTACTGGCACTCAAAAGGAAATATGGTGCCAACTGACACGAGAGGTACATTCCACACCACCCTCAATGAGAAGGGTCATGTGTCTCATTTTCTGGTTCTGAACATCCTTGACAGTAATTCTGAATTATTGAAGAGAATATAAACAATGGCCCATCTTAAATACTTTTGCTCTTATGCTGTTCTGTTTTTTTTTATATATATATACATATATAGTTTTAAGGAAAATATTAGTGCTGTAGCATGCAATTATATTTTCAGACAGCAGTTAGCTTCCAACCAGGGCTGGAATATGAATTAATTCAATTAGATTGAACTTTTGTTGCTCAGTTTTAAATGCTTATTCTGAATTTGATGCCAACATGTTTCGAACTAATTGGGACAGATGTAACAAAAGACTGGGAAAGTTGTGGAATGCTCACAAACAAAAAGTAAAAAACAAAAAAAAAACAGGTTTGAAATATCCCACAGGTAAACAGGTTCATTGGTAACGTGCGATTGTATCATGACTGGGTTTGAAAGGGGCACCCTCAAAAGACTCAGTTGTTCACAAGCAAGGTCGGGGTGAGGTTCAACACTTTGTGAAACACATGACTGTACAAAGGCTATTACCACATGGGCTTGTGAACACTGTGTAAAACTGTTGTAAAAAAGATCGCATTCTGCTTTTGTTTATTTTACACAACATCCCAACTCTTCTCTTCTGTCAGGGTTTTACAGTTTATACTGTACACACTGCCGCAGTTTATGGGACTGGCTGTCGCGTCTCTCCACTACAGATTGCTAACAAGGTTTGGTTACTGGTAATACAATGAAGCTTGCAGGATCCAGATCTAAGGCTGGATTGCACCAACAAGGATTCACTTTTAAACCTGATTAAATCATGTTGAGTAAGTTTAAAATCTGTTGTGCCAAACTTTAAAACTATCTTAAAATTAAGAGATTAAATTTAAACCTGTTTTCGTTTTTTCTCTAAACCTAGAGTAAATTCAATTCCGGTGCACCGAAACTTTAAAAATCTGAACTATGTTCCAGTGTTGACTTTAAACTAACACTGGAGGAGATTTTACTTTTAACATTTTTTTTTTTTTTAAATGAACTGAGCAAAGTTATCAAGGTTCTGGAATAAAATAAGGGACAGACTTGAACCAGATGAGTTTTGTGATGCTGCTAAATTTTTTATCAAGATACCAGTTCAGTAAGATATAGAGCTGAACAGGCAGACTGGACTGACTGTCAGACAGGGAAGTGAAAGAGATGCAGAGGGCATTTCCACATGTGCTAGCTTGGCTTGGCTTGGTTCGACTCGCTACATTAGTCCAGTGCAGTTAGGATTTATATCTCCATTACAACAGGGCTACCTGCTTCAAGGTGTGTCTTTAGCTAAAGGGCACTTGTCTTGAGTAGAAGACATCTAAAAGCAGCAGGCTGGTCGATGGCTGTGATTAGCAGTCAGAGGAGCGGCTGAAAACACTCTTCCTCCCGGCTTTATTATCAGAATCTCCGCTAACAAAGCTCCACTAATTTGGTAAGACACACATTTAATTTCCTATAAGTTCTTCACAAAAAAAAGTATTATGTCATTTGGTCATTTGAAAATCTTTTTATTATGAAGCAGCAGACTCAGGAAATGGAAACTTTGATTAGTAAACCAGAGTTTATTTATGTGAACCAGAGATTGATTTAATTTCAAATCTGAATTTACTCCACCTAGTTTTACTAAACTCTGATTAGAGCTAATCTTTGATTAAAAAAAAGAAAATAATCCTTGTTGGTGCAACGCAGCCTAAAAGTTTGTGCCCGTTTCTGTCTTATTGTAAGTGAAGCAGCACCGTAGGAAGAAAAAGAGCAAAAACAATCAAGGAATGGGCCAATATCTAGTTTAAAACTTTTGAGAACAATACTCTTTCTCTTTGTGATTTTCTGATAAAAGGAAGAGAAAAAGGGAATATCCTCCTGTCATCCTCGCCTCGAACCTCCTCAATCAAAACCATTTTGATTGACCATTCTATTCATGTCAAGCACAGTGGTTCCCAACAGAAATCACACAGTGTGAAGGGCTCAAATGTCATCTCACTATGTTTGGCATCAGAGGCTATTCATCACAACTTTCGAATAGCTGATGGACAGCACCGGGCCATCAACGTTTAACCTGCTATTAAACACCACAAAAATAAAAAAGGTGGCCGCCCCTAAGACCTTTTGTTGAGACAGTTTAGACACAGCTACCGTGCGGAAACTTTTATTTGGAGGGTGACTCTGAAGGATGGGGGTTAGGGAGGAGAATTGGCAGAGGCCTTTATTTTCTTCAAAATAAAGTCAATTTCTATTTTTTATTTTTTTTGTGGATTCGGATTTATGTTAATAAAACTTGCGTTTTGTTACCTTTTCTTCCCTGCCTTAGTGTCTTGCATTTGGGTGCTTTTTTGATCACCTTCATAGACGAAAGCAAGCACAATGTTGCTCATTCATTTGTTGTGGCCTAATACTAAAGATGAAACATTTTAATTATGATGCTGTAATTTGAACAAATAAAAACATTTTTCAACTGATCATGGTTAAAGTGCTTGCATGTGACAAGTTACACCAGCCTAGGAGTTTGTCAGTGCAGCACCATGACTTAATTCTGCAGTAAATGAAGGACAGTGGTGCAATCCAAAGCTGTATTTAACGAAATCCGGATCTCTAATCTTGTCAGCATAATATGCAGATAATGACGGGGATGTGTCCGCGCTGGCAGGATATCCCCACTTTGAACCATGATGGCTACTTGCAGAAGCACTGCCTCATGAATCAACATGGCACGTGTCATTCATCTCTTCCAGTTTACAGCTGGAACTGAGAGTGAGGGACACAGCACAGTCAAATACAAGAGCCAGTCACATCTGTCGCTCAGTGCCTGCGCCAATGCTGCACAAGGAGCAGAGACTTCCCTGACAGTAGCTAAAGCTCGCTGTGCCAGGCAACTGGAGTTTGCCACAGTAATTTAGCCCTCAGTTTCCAGAGATTTCCACTTACACAGGAAGACATGACTTAGTGTGATAGCTATATGGTTTATAACATTATTGCATAACTTCATTAAATACTCTATCACAATTAAGGCTCTGAAAAGGCTCTGCTGTAATGCGCTCTGGCTCTGTCGAGGTTGCCGGAGGTGATCCGCCGCCAGTCTAACTGGTCTGCCAATGTCCATCATTAGCTCTTTTATCTTTCCAGCATTTTAAATGCAGGTCTATTTTTGCTCCAGATCATATCTATAAAGTTATATATTTACTTTTCCCCAAATGTATACAGATGCCTACATTTGACTGTGATTAAAATTGAATGATATATTACCCACTCTGTCTTTATAATCACACTACAAAGTTATTTTTATCTTGCCTGTTTTCAGCACTTTTCCTCCAAAGTTTGTGAAGCAGCAGAAGAGATGCTTCCTTCTGTTGATGTACTGTATTTGGGAAACACAGGAAACATAAAACATGTTATGCTGTAGTCCATCCAAAAAGTTTAAAGTCAATCAAAAGCAAGCTTCATATATTTATTCTACAGTATGTGCTAACATTCAGGAACTGATGTCAACTCATCAGACACTTTTGACACATTTAATGCTTTTAAAGACATTTCCTCTTTAAACATTGCAGGTAAGTATAAAGGTATGTGGACCTGTGCAAAGGTTGGTTTTATGCACTAATATGTTAGTATGAGTTCGGTTAGTCTACATATTGCCAACAGTTAAAAGATAAGTTCAGTCATTATCTACTCGCCCCATGCCGATGGAAAGTCGGGTGAAGTGTCTTAATCCCAAACACATTTCTGGAGCTTTACAGCAAATCAGTGTTGCAGCAATCCTTTTGGATTTTAATCCTTCTTGTTTTATTTCTTTGTAGCATTCTAAACAATTCCCCATCTTTAGTTGTTTAGGAGAATCCCGCAATGCTGTTTTGCTGTGAAGCTGCAGAAATGTTCTGTGGACTTCCAGTCTTCATGTGACTTCCCATTGTCATGGGGGTGATTAGATAATGACTTAAATTTATTTGGCCATAGCACAGGAGGTAGAGTGGGTCGTCCAGTAATTGGAAAGTCGCTGGTTTGATTCCCTGGGTCCCCTGGCTGCACTTTGAAGTATCCTTGAGCAAGATACTGAACCCCAAATTGCTCCACCTTGCATGACAGCCTCTCCTCTGCCATCAGCGTATGAATGAGTGGGTGAATGTGTCAAAAAGCGCTATAGAAAAGCAGTATTTGTAGAAATGTGTACTTTCATGCAAACGAGGTTGACTCAGTCAGTGTTTCCCACACATAGACTTATCTTGAGTTGGCCGCCCTTGTGTGTTTTTAAAAACTCATTTTAGCATTTTTTCACTTTTTAAAAAAAAAATCCCCTGAGTGAATGACACCATCTGCGATCAATTAGCTAGTAGACAATCTTCCCTCGCTCTTCACCTCCCGTCTGCTGACGATCACACAGGCTCTGCAGAGAAACACAGAAAGAAAGAGACGGAAAGAGAGGTTCTCTGGTGATGTCACCTCTTCTATTTGATGCAAGCCTACCATTGTTTGGTACAAGCTTGTAAGTGCACCTGGTCATTCCGTACAACGTTGATTTCAATCGTTTTGATTGGCTACATAATTAACGTCAAAGCTTCCTCCACACACAACTCACCTACCTCATAAACACAAATTTAACACTACTGACTTTTAAGGTCTAGCATTTATAAAAATGGAATTTCAGACATTTTAGGAGTTTTTAAGGACCTGCAGACACCCACTGATTTAAGGACTCCAGTTTCCAGTGGAACACATGACATATAAACCTCGCAGCCTTTATTACAACATGTTTGCAAGGACCTTTCACTTTATCTTATAAAGGAAGAAAGGGAGTATTTTACAGCCTCGGCTCCTTTAAACCCCATTGGTCCCCACTCACAATCCCCCACACCCCCATCATCACTAATGACAACTTTCCATCTTCCATGGTCTAATTCTAACTCCATTATAATATCCTGTACAAAATATTAGGATTTGCAGCTCTTTGCATGAATAGATTGAGTGGATCAGTTGCCAAAGTTAAGAGTCTTCATTTCACCAGATTCACCCACTAATTTCATTCATGAAAGGGAGCAGACAGGATTTAGATGGATTTTTTCAGCTTTGAGGCTAGTGAGACCTGTGTTATGCAAAGCAGGCTCAGAACAATATGAGAAAAGGTGGCTTTCTGCTGGAATTGATTTTTAATGATTATGGGTTAATGACTTGTGTGCAGAGCTCACGGTGTGAGCGATTCAAACCTCCCAAATGCAGCCTCCCCATCGTTTGCAGTGCTGTTTTCTGTTCTAAGACCAACACCAAGCTACTTTTAAGAAGAGATCCTGAAATAAAATGAGACAACTGTAGTGCTGTCTACACACTCTACATCCCTGAAGACTCTTTCACAAAAAAAAACACACACACACGGGGAGGATGTAGTGTGGTAGTTTAAACGATTCGGAGCGATCAAACCTACTCCTGAGCTCTGGATGCTGCTGTACAGGCAGACCTGTTATGCTCTCCTTCAGCACTTTCACAGCTCAGCATGAATCCACTGTGCTAAAAGGCTTATAATAAACTTCCAACACTTTCAAAGGTGCTCCTCAAAGGCTTCTCCAGGCTGGGTGAGCGGAATAGCCACCTACTAAAAAATTGGCCACTGTGCAAAACCAGAAAAGTATATTGTAGGCCTATTCATTGCAAGCAGCCAGTCTTTAAGGAGGTATAATAGGATTTAGGAGTTAGATACATAGAATAGTGGAGCAGAGACCCAGAAACCCGTGACTGCAGCTTTGACAAGGTGATGAAAGTTTTTTATTTTTTTTTCTCTCTTCTTTTAAGCTGCATGTATCTGCTCTTTTGTGTGGGGGCTTTTGCTATTTATGGGTTTATAAATGGATTAATACATGTCTTTAAAGTACTCTCATGCAGTTTAGTGGGTTAAGATGTGCAATTAAATCAATGAGTTGAATTGGATTTATGCCTGCAAATGTAATTGCTTAATTTCAAAGAACCACTGATGAAGGTAACAGCGTCAGAAATGTACAAAATACAGAATCAAGTCTGTATTCAAACTCCTGTCTGCATGTCTCAAAACAAACAATAACTTAACTTGAACCTTGATCCTCTTAGTCAAGTCCGGTTTCAAAGCATGCAGGTAACACAAATATGAACTCTCAACTACTTCTTAAGAGGCATCTGTTTATTCTGAGATTTAAAAAGTCTTTAGCTGCTGTAAAATAGGAACTTTCTGACCATCTTCTATAATCATGCATTTGTTAATCCCAACACACAATGGGTGAGAGCCCAATTGGTAGACTGTCCACTTCCTGTTTTTATCCTTTGCCTGCCCTTTTTCTGTGTACACCTGTGTTTCATTTGTTCAGCCCTTGTGTATTTAAGTCTGTTTTTTCCATCTCCTGTGTCTCTCGTCTGTTCCCTGGTCCAGTGTTCTCTGTGTATTTTTGCCGCCTGTGTCCTTGTGTCAGTCTGGTTTGTACTTACTTGCCCCTCTTTTGTTGTCGGCCTTTCTTGCCTGCCTTTTGTTACTTGCATTCAAAGCCCTCACCTTTGCTCGCCGAACCTTAAAGCAACTATATGTAAACATTGTCATTTTGTGTGGTTTGGCGCTGTGGTATATACAAATCCCAGGTCCGTAACAATTTGTCAGATGTAATGTAAGTGCTAGCTACAAACAAAATCATAACAACGGTATGTCGCTGAAGCTGTTATATTAAGGTTGAAACGTCACATAATGTTGCCTCCACACGAATCATCTAGTTTTACTTCACTAAGTTTCCAATTTCTCCATATCTGCATATGTCTTTGGACTGTGGGAGGAAACAGTCCAGTGCAAACCCACACATACATGAGATTAACATGCAGAAATCGCACAGAAAGTCAACAGCCTACACAGATTTTACATATACTTTTGTGGTTGCCTACAGGAATCGATCTGAGTGCTGGTTTTAGCATTTAACCGTAGGCTGTTCAGAGTGTAACATCAGCACGAGTATGCACATGTTATTTTGTTCACATATTAAATTAATGACCATCTGAAAAATGTTTGTTTTGTTTTATATGATTATTTTATACAACGTCATGTTGTATTTTTACTCATATAAACAGACATTTTATAGAAACTGTACGACTGGTTTTATCACACTGTAGCTAACAGAGAAACACGCATCAGCCACATGAATACATTTGAATAAGTCTACCAATTTTTTTCATTATTACAATCGTTCGGCCTATAAAGACCACTTGTGTTGTCCGAACGGTCCCAAAGACACTCGGCTTCTTGTCATAGAAGATGTGAGAAGTTGGAACCTGTAAAGACTTAAATCAACAGCAAATTGTTGCAGATTAATTTTCTGTCAATAAACTGATTCTTGATTCATAAAATGCCCATTAGTTTTTGCCAGAGCCCAGTGTGGTGATGATACCGGTGTATATGTTGTCCGATATGAAAACTTTTTATTCAGAACATAACACCAAAAAAGATGCTTGGGGAAATCTATAAATAATCAAATTCCCAGTGAAGTTAGCTGTGTCAGGGCTCTGTTGTAAGCACTATGTAACTATCCTGCCTCCGTTATGTACATACCTTTGTCACAAGTGTTTGAAAAGCACATGTTTATGTTTATATGCTGTGTATACAGGCATATCCGCTGATATACCGATATTGGCATTTATTTTCTCCCCCAATATCAATATCGGCATCGGCCCAAAAAAAACAAAATCAGTCATAGGTTGTGTGTTTGATGGTTAGGATGAAGTTAACCTCTATAGCTGTGAACATAGCAGAGAAGTGTGTGTACACTTTAGGCTATTTGTCATTGAACAAAGAAATGCTACAACTCCTCAAGACCCAAGCTAAATTCACATTTCTTGCTTGCCGACCGCTGATTAAAGTGAACTGGGGTAGCCACAGCATAAGCAATATCTTTGACCTTTAAATGAACCAGCTGCTCTAATTGGAGTGACAAGCCACTTCTCCAACATGTCACCACCACCACCACAACTTGGCCGTCGGGTCGAACAACTTTTCTAGCAGAAATCCTGCTTTGTATGTTTTTTTTTTCTAAAAAAAACCCTAAAACACTAGTCCGCTGTCACGTACGCTGATTATTTGACATTCGAGGGGCTGGAACCAGCAGTTGTTTTCGCATTTTCCTTGGAATGGATGGACTTTGATAATAAACAAAATATTTAGTCATTTAGAAATGTTCATTTCCGTCTCTAGAGGATTCTTTTAAGTTGTGCAGATATATAAACTGCACATGAAGTTGTGCACCGAAGTGATTGCAGGAGTTTCTTGAACTTACCCAAGTCATGCATTACCACACACAAAGTTGCATGTAAGCATTGTGTTTGCATCCCTTTGCCCTGTCATTCCAGCTTATGCATCTATCTGTCAACGTTCACATCAAAGCAACCCTGATGGGCTTCATAGCCGATCCTCATAACAACAGGAGATGTTGGCTTATTAAAAAATAATATAACCTCTTTTATGAGGCAGAAAATGTCTGGAGAAACATCTGTGAAACAAGTTGTGTATTAAATATGTAGGAGCTACATTCAAAATTCCTTTTTGCATGGGATGGCAGAGCTATAAAGAGAATCCAGAGTGCGGGCCCCCAAGCTCATTCAAGTCCCGCCATTCTCCCTATCTGACAGTCAAAGCAGAATGATCTTGCTCTCTTTGCCTCCCTCTTGCCATTTCCCCAACTCTGTGGGGATAAAGCAGTCAAAATGTTCCTATCACTGCCAGAAATTAGTGACTCGGGATTGTCTCTGATCGTTTTAGAAAATCAAGAGAAAAAAAAACAAAGCATTAAGAGGTATTTTTTGTACTCTGCTTTCCCTGAAAGCATTTGCGCAGGCTAAAGAGTTCATTAATGCCGTTTTTGTTCTGAAGTGGAGTCCTCTGGAGACTTCCAGAGAAATGAAGGATGGGGGTGTAGCTGCAGTACAGCACGAAAATGAGCACAATACTGTTAGATTAAAGAGGCTGGATTTCAAAGGGTCCTTTTATAACCTTTTAATGTAATGTTCCTTTATCCTTGAGAATTACATTGGATAGATATTTTCTGTTTATCCTCACACGGCTTATTTTCCAACTGAATGGGATTCTGGAATCTGTATTTGTGCTTTAATCATTATTGTTATTTGCACGGTAGATCTGTGGAGGACTTTATTATTCTGTGGTTTCTCCGGCCGGTCCAATATCTATCAGGCTGCAGTTTTCCCTTTTCCACTTTAATTGCAGCTTCATCACATGGCTGCATGGTGAAGAGAAAACTGCAACAAGAAAAAAATCACTGGTGACTGCGTTTGACACATTTGATATGGCGTTCTGATGGTTTGAACCCACTTCTCTGTTTCTGGTTACATCAGTCTTCTCTCGAAAGGGAAGCATCGGCTCAGTTTACAGAGAAATCATTCAGATGTGAGCGACACAAATAGGGCCAACGCCTGCAGTGGTAACTCAAGAAAAAGGACATTCAGCAGAATGTACACCATGCAAATGTAGACATCAAGTGTCGCTCCCTGTTGAGTACAAACAATCACACACAAATGAAAAATGTAACCAAGCAAGTTGTGCGACAATGGCAATTTCTATGTTTTCCAATTTGACTCCAAATTAGAAATCAAAGGGGCCCCACTGCCAACATTTAACTTGCTGCTCTCAGAGGCAGAACCCCAATATTGAATCACACAGGGGATGCTCTGGTTTTATTTTTCCTAGATTGGAGAGAATGTGTGTGTGTGTGTGTGTGTGTGTGTGTGTGTGTGTGATATTTATAATATAACTTTTACTCTGTATGTACACTGATACAGATGGATGCTTTGGCTCATAGTGAATTGCCTACTCTCCGTAAAACATTTGAAAAAAAGAAATAAATATCATCAACAGCAATGAGCAAAGTAGGAAACACACACACAGAGACACGAGAGCCACTTAGAGGATTTTATGCTGTTCTGCTGGCAAAACATTTCTCATTTCATACTGCAAGATGAACTCTGATGTGAGCTGAAAGTTGTTTGTGCAGATTGTACCTGAGTGTTTTGGACACTCAGCAGCTTTGTAAAAATCTCAGACAAAATACCCGATTATTTATGTGCTAGAACGAAGGATGCATGATATTTAGAGGCTCCATCCATTTTTCGGCCTGAGATTCGGAAGTTTATATTATCAGTTATCGGTGGATAATGAAATTGCACAGAGCTGATAATCTGAAGCCAAATTGCTTTCAGTCAGATCTAGGCTGCACATCAAAAATGCATTCTAAGACCTGAGGCTTTGTTTGGAAAACACCCCCTAAAACATTAAGTTTTCTGAAAAACATGACAGAATTGTCAACGTTCGCTAAAATCTCTATTTCTCAGCCTCCAGAGCAGATAGAAACTGAGAATAAAAAACATTTAAGATCTTAAGACTTTGGCTTTAATTGGAAATTATTGTCTTTGTTCTAATGCCCATTAACAATTCATGATGCATTTCTTTAGTCACATTTTTGAAAGTGACAACACCATCCAAAACAGGCTCTAAAGGGAGAAACATGCAAACATTGCACCTGGTCTTTTAAGGAATATACACGCAAATTTACAAAGATTTGTAATGGAGGCAGGATATTTATGTTGTCTACAATGAAACCAGTGCACAGAAACAGTCAACTTTAATAAGTGAATTTAATCATTTAAAAAGTACCCCAGGCAACTTTTTCTGTATTATAATCCCTAAATAAACAGTTTTCATATCTGCACATATTGAGCAACATATACGCAGATACCGACATATGTGTAATGCAAGTTTTGGAATACCCTCAGGTTTGCATAGCATTCAATTGGAAAATGTGAAATTATTGGTTATTGGTATCGGCTGAAAGAAAATCCATATTGTGCATCCCTAGCTGGAAGAGATTCAATCATGCACTTTAAGTCTGTGTGAAGGTCTTTACACTTAAAATCTCTGATAGAAGGATTTGGATGTATCTATACAGTATGAGAGGCTGTGTGTATTCATTAAGAGCTTATGGTCTTAAACACAGAGATTAAGTGAAATGTGTGGGCTTGAGGATTTTACACATTGTCGTCACTGGCCTTTGGTCTGCTGCACCAGAATGTCTACTGCCTTTGAGCCTTGAATGATATGTCTCAGTGACTGCTGGCAAAGATGAAAGGCTCCATTTTGAAGTGGTTAGTGCTGTTGTGCTCGACCGGCTGCCTTATATTCCTCCTCCTGTCAGAAACACTTGGCTAGACACGTGTGAAAACCCCACTGCCATCCGGAGCCTGTTATCACATGAAAAGGCTGCTCTCTGACCATAGGACATTTCTGAGCGTGTTATTGTCCATCGCATTGTGCACAATTTACTTTGAGGCTCAGGGGGGCTCAAAGTAAACAGGAATAAAATGCATTGATGGCACCTCGAACAGTGCCGAAATCCTGTTTGAAATGGATACACCAGTGTTGCCAAAGCATACAGACACCTCTCTACAGCTGTGGACTTAATATGGATGTGGGGAAACTGCAATTTATATGCGTGGCCATGGAGAGGACGCACCTGGCGTTGACTAGATGAAGAAAATGCTTCACTTTAGACGCCGTGATTTTAATTTTCGTCTTCTTTCAGCTTTCCATTAAGTCATTTTGAAACTTAAAAGCCTCATTCCCACCAAGTGCCTGTCGTTGAGATGAAGAGCTATTACTTTCACATCTGGGACCAGGAACAATAGCATCTAAATAAAATGGTACGGGGAGGGCTCTCCCTGTGCAAAACAGATTTTACTGAGCTCCCTGCGGCAGGCTGTTATCACCACAATTGTCAGAGATCAAATGGAAAATGTAACCGAAACAAATCTGCTGTAAACCAGTTTGGACAAAAAGCCATTATGGATAAATTACCAGATAATAGCTCAGAAATAAGTAAGTAAATTCAGTACAGAAAATACAAACAGTAAAAGCACGCAAATCTTCGGCATCCTTACTCTGTTTATTTGAATGCCATTGAAATGCTGTATGGGAATATTATTATTAGCCTGGCATCAGGTATTTAGAGTGAAAAATACCTAAATCTATTTACACTCACAGGTAAATAAGAAGTCAGCACGTACTTACACTGTCACATGGTTATACTTAGAAAAAATTAAAGCGCACAGTAATTTGCAGACTCCATCTGGCACTTCACCTTTTCTTCTCATGTTTTCTTAGCTCCTACAGTATTTTCTCACAGTGTGGTTGCAATACTGCCTACATTATCATTTTAACCAACATACACTTTTACACATAATGTTTATGTTGAACAAATATCCCGTTCCTTTAGTATCCATTTGTGATACCTAAGGTGTCATCACTAACATTTTTTGTGAATAAAACTGCTACTACTGGTAGAACTGATACTCATGATGCCTCTGTCAATGATGTACTATAAATAGCATGGCTGCTATACTCTGTAACTACAGGGCTACTGTGCCCACTTTACATCTTCAATGTGTTTGCTTTAACAAAAACATTTAAAATTTAAGGGATTATTTAATACTTTTAATTTATGATTATTACATTCTCATCATGTTTTCTGTTTCAGTGCACTGATGTCATTTTCGACAATGAGGTTTGTCAAACTGTAAAAAAAAATGTTTTTAAAAATCCTGCCTCCAGTGTAAATCTTTGTCAAAAGTGATTGATAACCAGTCAGTATTGACATTGGCCCCAAAAACTGAATATCAATTTGGGCTCAACCAACAATAACTTTGATAGCAGGTTCTGTAATGACTACTGTGATAATGTGAAGTGGAATGAACAGCTGGATAATAGGCCAAGATAGTAAATATGTAATGTATATAGGATCATAACGAAATTTAGTACAAAGATGGAGGCTATATTATTTGACCTTGTTGTTGTTGTTGTTGTTTGAGTTTTGTACTGTGGCAAAAAGCTGAAATAAAGAACATGAAATAGTAAATTGTTTTTAAAAGTGAGATTTAAACACAATTCTGGTGACTGTTTTTCAACCTCTGAGAGAAAAAGGCCAGTTTCACATCATCTTTAGGGCGAGTTTTGCTTATTTGTTACTGAATCCAGACTTGTTTTCAAAAGCAGAATAGAGAAAAACTGGCACTAATCAGCCTTGTTGGCAAAACGGAAGTATCTAGGCGGCATAAAAGAGCAAACGAGCAAAATAACTTAGCCTAAATTGACAGATTTACTGGAAATGGTGTTGTTATTAGAGCCGACTGATACTTCATTCTTTGGGCCATTACTGAAAAACTTCAAAAATGATATGTCAGTCGACATGCACAAATGTTTTTCAAAGATACCTCGGATGTCTTTTGATCTTCTGACAAAGATGATAACAGAGGCAGGATGTGCTTTAGTGTAAGAAAAATCTTTGTCAGATATTTCATCATGACAGTAAACTAACCCTAAACAACATATACGCCAATACCAATATATCTGTGATAGGCCAATGTAGTAAAGTAAGGCTCCAGGTGTCTGTCCTGCAGGCTTTGCGCCAATAAACCCTTTTCACAGCAGATATTTTGACTTGTCAAAGTAGGACAAGCACAAGTGTGACCAATAACGTTAACGATGGCTCCATTTTATTAAGTGTCCCAGTAAGCCATGTCATTGAGTGAGCATGCACAATACCAGCGCCCTGGAAGTAGCTCACTGAAATGTAATGCAGCCGTCACTAATGTTATAAATTCCACCTGTGCTTCTCCTGCTTTGACAAGTCAAAATGTCCGTTGTGAAATCAACCCTTACCCACAAGTACAAGAGAAACCAACACGTGTCGTTTTTTTACATGAAAATCTAATCTGAGGCAGTATATCCACATATATTCAAAGCTCTGAATCACAAGCATGCCTCAAAGGAATTCATAGAAAAAGAAAATAAAAAGCCTGCCTAGGTCTAACTAATCAATAATCAATCACAGTGGAAAATGAGGTAATGCATTATGCAACAAATAAAGACAGAGAGTAGCATGTTGGTAAATCCACACTAATCTACATGGCTGAGCCCACGGATGCTACTTGAGCAGTGTGTAAATGGAAAACAGGCCTTTTTCACAGACGACAATTTGATATGTCACATTATGAAAACACAGGTGTGCATATTAAAAAGCTCAAGTTTCAGTGTCCTGATATTATTCATGCTGGCTCACTGTTGTGGCTTGCTGGAACACTGAGACAGAACAGAGTCGTTGATAATGGTATTAGTAACATCTGTGCTTTTTCTACTTTGACAAGGTAAAATGTCTGTCAGATTAAAGCTGGTACATCTGACAAAAATTCATTTTCTTACGATATCTGGAAGACATGATGGAGACAAACGTCCTGTTAAGCCAGTTCTAAAAACTTAAATTGTGTACTTTACACTATTATCACCTGTGAAAAACATTCTGTACTTCCTGGGTGCCCTGGTGGCCTGGAAGTTTAGGCAAGCCACCAGGAAGAGCGCCAGGCTTTGAAGCCAATATGACATAGTGGCCAACCACATAAGAACAATTTCACATGATGTGCAGGGGCCCAAACAGTCTTTTCCTGCAGGCTTATATTGTGAAAGAAGCAGCTGAAAAATGATGGATTTAATGATTTTTTTCCAAGTCCCCGCAAAATGGCTCACTTTACTTTCAGAATTTGATCCATTCACAGTACATTTAGAAAGTTTAAAAGACCAGCACCATAAAATATCTTATTTTACTACCGCAATGTGTACGATCCGGTTAATCTTAAACATGGGGAGTTTTACTTTTTGGGTTCAAGCCCCACAAAAGCTGCATTCGATTGCAGGTCGGAAGTCGATATTTCCCAGTCGGCATTCCTGACTTCCAATCCAAGTGCGTCCCAGTACATCCGCTTGGGAAAACATGGAGGCCCGCAGCAAGCAAATGTTTGTTTGGCGAGTGTGCGTCTTTATGGGTCCATGGGTTATAGCGCTGAACATGACAAGCGATGTCCCCGCTTCACATCCAGACAGGTATCCCTGTCATGTCTCTACTATTAGCTGTCAAATCACATACTGTGAATGTATCGAATGTAGGGCTGTCAAGATATCAGATTTTCACCACATGATTATCGTGGCCAAACAAATTCCCGATAACGATATAATTGCAATATTCAAGCAAAATTTAGAAAGGAAAAAGGCTATTGGCTCAAATGTATTTTGAACTTTAGCAAAAAAGAGACAAAACACACAGTAGGCAAAGAAATTCCACTCAAAACAGAAGTGTCAGGAGGTGGAGAAAGTCTGTAACCAGAGCTGTAAAAAGAGTACAACAAGAACAGTTACACTGAATGAATAGTGAAAAGGCAACCAGAGGAACTGACAAACACAATTCACAAGTCTGTGCTGGATAACACAATTAACACAATATCAATATTTCATTCTCTAATAATCACAGTTATCATCAACATCTGTATACTGAAAGCTAGGCCATGCGCTGCATCAGCCAATGACGCTCAAGTGGTTATAAACACGTCTCCCTCTGTGTTTTTGTCAAGCACAGTTTCAAAAAGACTTTTCAACTTAAAGTGTTTATTCGGCATACTGGGTTGTTCTGTCGATTAGGAGAGCTTTGGGTGTGTGAAAACAAAATGATGAGAGGGAAACAAACAACTTTTAAAAAATCAAACAGAAAACCATGCACACCTTCTGTCTGTATTACATTCCACACACTTTGCCAATACAGTCTCTGCCAAAATCAAATCAGAGCCACATTTCTGTAGGACATTATTTTAATTATAACACTGGATACAGTGTATTGTGCAAAGCTCGCTCTAGTCGCACTTGAGTGTGTGCAGAGGTGTAAAGTGTACAGTACGGAGTTTTGTCAAGATCAATATTTAAACAGCTCAGTGTTCATTTTTCCCTGTTTCTTTTCCTTTTTCATTGCTCAAACATGGCATTAAGCAGACCATATTTCTGTGTTCAGTCTAAATTGGGCATCAGCAGCCTCCCCAGGTTCATGTACAAAGACTATACCAGTCATAATAGTGATGGATTGAGCTACTTACAAAAAGGTACAGATGCATTTAATGGGCAGTCGAACATTTTAATGGTTATAGCAGCACCTTGGTGCCCTACTCAGAGCTCTCACAACACCTCACTGTGCTATTAAGTGCAACCGGAATGGAATTATAAAGGCATGAACAAAGCACTCTAAATCCTTACCACAGAGACCATCAATGCACAGACAGTGAGACGGAAATGTATAATCGTTAGGTAAACTGAACGTCCTGTCATGTCAATGTGTGCCATTATGCCTGGACAAAGACACAACAGGAGCGCCAAAGCTGACATACACTATAGAGTGTAAAAGCTTTGGTTGTGTGGTTCACTGCCTTGTTATACTTCCTGTGATACCTTCAAAAGCTACAGTTTACCCTCAGAACTGAGCTGAAAGCAGAGAACTTGTCTGGGAGATTTTGAAGTGCTTACACAAAAACAAAGAAATAATGAAGGATTCAATTATGTTATAAAATATTACATAAATAATATGTAGCTTTTCTATCAGTCTAATACTTACACTTCTGTCAGGCTCTTGGAAGCTGTAAAATAGATTTTCTCAGACATATTTCAGACTGTCATTTTGTGTTTTTGAGCAACTCATCATCTGTGACACCAGTAGTGTTCGGCTGCGTGACAGATGATTCGGTCCCCAGTGAATTTCTGCAGTCGACGTCAAGGGGACGCTTTCCACTTATTTTCACTCATTGGGAATTTATTCCCTCCGTGTGAGTAAAGCTTAGAAGAAGAAGCCATCATGAACGCCTGCAGGTTGAACAAAGCTTTTTTTTGTAATGTTTTATAGGGAAGTAAACGCATTTGTAATATTCACACAATGCGTATAAACACGACTACTGTTTATAGAAAACTTCCAACCACACCATTCTTAATTTTTTTATTCAATTCTGTGATGTTTTTGTAGTCTACGCTGCAATCGGTAAAATGCCTTTTATTTTAAAGTTACTTTTGATTTATTCTTTTTTCTTGTTTGTTCTTTTGGCACTTTTTGAGAGTGAGTTGGGGTGTCACAATTTTGATTCTGAATCGAAAAGTCATTTAATCAAAAGTAAGATCTGCGATTCTCCTCGTACCTTTTTTTATCTCCACCAGCGCCTCCTTGCCCCTATCAGGCACGCGTCCTTAGAAAAATGATAAACTTCAAAGTTGACACAGCTAGCTTACCAGTGGCCTGCAGCTGCACTTCCAAACACTTATCCTGAGTGCACGAAGACGATCAACTGACTGGTACCGGTTTCTTTTTATCTCAGTGATCCTTTGTAACAACCTTGATTTCTATCTTGTTGATGTTTAACCCCTGAATGGTAGTGTGTTCTGTTTAACTCTGGTATTGTTATTTTTATTATTTGAACTTGCCTTACCCTAACCTGCAAAAAGCTTCAAGGGTAAAGTCAAGTTATTGTTGCAATATACCTCGTTTAATCTTTTTTTTTTATCATCTTTTGGAAGAAGAATTTGAAAATGTGAATGCCAGTAGTCAGGGCATAAAAGAAATGATCTGTTGATCTCTACAAATTAAGATGAAATAATCAAGGGCATAGCCGTCATTTCGGGGGACAAAATAAAATTTAAATTGAATCATGACCATAAAAATCAAAAATTGTGGAATTGGAAAATTCTGGCACCCCTACCAGTAGCAGTGGATGGATGACAGGAAATTAGCGGAAAGATTGTGATAGAGAATGACTTGCACATTCTAATAAATGTTAATTAATTTTATCATTTTTCTTTCGTTGAGGTCATTATTTAATTCCCTGTGTTGATTATCTTTTTATTATGCATCTGTTATGATATGAGAACTATAAAGACATTTTTTGATTACCATTTTGACATTTAATGATCATAAAAGAGGGCGTGTTCACCTCTTCAGGACAAACTGGGAGAGGAAACCAGGGTCAGTTTTACTTAATACACCAGCTAGGCCTGACTAGATCATTACAAGGACCTAAACTGAAAGGCAAACATTCCACTGTATGAATAAATACATTTTAAGTCTCTCCTTAAAGCGTGTTTGGATGTCTTAAATCCAGTACCAAGCGAGGCACAAACAATGGCTGACAAAAAAAAGTCATGAATCAATTCAGATGCTTCTTGCTGTGATGATACCGTGCCAACCATGGAGTCACTACAACCCCCTAGTAGAATCTGGCTTGTACCACAGCTACTGTCAGTGTATGTGTGTGTGTATGCTTTCCTGCACATGTGTGTGTCTGGTTCCCGCAGTTAGATTTATTGGATTTCGGGGTCTCTCCTGCTGGGTGCTCTGCGGTACGAGTGGGTTTGACTCAGTTTCTCTGTGTGAAGCTGGCAACGCTTTGGACTGACCTTGCAGTGGAGGTGTCACTATGCAGAGTTGTTGTCATTACTCAATTAGACAGAATTAGGCACTGGCTAACGTGACAGTAGCATGCTGTGAAAACTAACTCCGGATTAGATTCTAGGCCGGGCGATGGAATCAGTCACAACAGGTCTGTTTTTATGTGATGATATATAAAGCCTTAGGATATTACTATCTCTGCATGTCTCTGTAGGAAAAAAAAGACTAAAAAAGCATGCAGGCTGCTCTAATAGAGGAAGGTTAATGGAGTGTTGCGTCAGGATAAATCCTGTTATACCCCTTTCAGACAGCCACAATGTAAACCTGTGTTTGGCGGTCAATCTCATCCAACCTGGGTTCAACATGGGTCGGACACTGCTTGGCCTTGGTGAACAGGTATTCCTATTAGGGATGGGGATCAAATTGAATGTTATTGACATTAAAACAACTTAAATCCAAACACTCAGCTGGAGTAAAAAGGGGAAGAAAAGCATGGAGACAGAGATGGCGCCTGAGTGGACAAGTAAGACAAAAAGCTCATGCGGTGAGTCGATGATGACCGAATTTAAACCTGCCCAAGACGTTTGGTTACTTTGGTTGCAGCAGTGTTATTTTTTGTGTCGTTGATATTTGTGCTGTTTTTTGCAAAGATGCTCCTCCAGGACGGATGTGGGGGACCCTTTCCTGGATTTCTGGCCATATGTACACGTCTACTGTAATGATGAGTCCGCATTTTTAGGCACTCAACCAGATTAATTACTTGTTTCTTGTAAGGACTGTCCATATTTCAGAAAGGGGTAACTCCAGTGAATGATTTCATATGAGCACATATAAGCTGGGACTGAAAAAGGGCTTTTACCTTGTGAGTCTGTGTGTGCACGATAACGTCACAAGATGCAGTCACAAAAACTTTGGTGATCCACTTATTTTTCATGTAGCGGCACCATCAGTTCTAAATTTCAATTTACCCAACACTTGCTTTTGTGGCCATATATTTGAATCCCATTAGTGTCAACTATACTTTGCGTTTAGCGTTAATTAGCAAAGCATGCTAACACTTTATTAACATAGTAAACATCACCTTGCTAACTGTGCCGTCATGAACTGTTAGTACGGTGATGTTAGATTTGGCTAAAAGCATCATTGTGCCTGTACAGCCTCAGAGATCTGATTGGCTGCAGACTCAGCCTTGTTGCTTATTCGTCATAGTAATGACTGATTTTATTTGAGGGGTCAAAGACATTCCGTGTCCCCCAGTCTGTCCACTAGAGCCCTACGTGGCGCTAATGCTATCGAGCTTTCAGCATGCGAATCCTTGCCCGAGCAGAAAAACTCTCATTATTTGATGAAACATTAAAACAAGTAGTTTTATGTTATAGTTTGATTTATATCAGTAGTTTTCTGTGTTTTACTGTTACGGATGATTAACCAATAAAAAAGCTGCTGACCTGGCAGAGAAATGTAAAAAATTTCATCAGTGAAACACTTCTTATTCACTCTTTAACCTCTGTGAAAGCACAGTCCACCTCATGGGTAAATACAGACTCCAGCAGACCCCTCACGTGTCCACTCTCTTTGAAAGCTAATGTTAATTGTATATAGTTAATAGTTGTGGGGACGATAATAGTAGGTGATGGGAGGAAATAACTCTTCCACATCCCTCGTGTCTGATAGAATTTTCCTTGTGATTGGCCGAGGCTCAGGCTCAGTAGAGGTCACTCTCTCTTTTCTCATTCAATTACAGACGGACATAAATCAAGCTGTTTCTCCAGCCATTTTGGGCGACTGCTGACCACTTTATTATGACCTTGCTCAAATTTGCAAAAGGGTATTTTACTCTTTGCCACTCTATTCCTCGCTCTGTGTAATTTAAACAGTGACAGCTTCGCCTCATTAAGGTACCATCTGGTGAGATGCAAAATAAAAGAAGAAAGCACTCAATAGAGTGCAGACCTCCAACAGGGTCTAATAATCTACTCC